>NC_140589.1:640394052-641594052 GCF_964204655.1 Triturus cristatus
GTCTGACTTATTTTGGTCTGGCCAGATCTCTGTGAACAACTTTTTGGCTGAGTTGGGCAGTGGCATTGTTCTTCTTTTCATGAAAGGGCGATGAGCATATCCAGTGATTTGGAAATAATTTGATAAAGGGTTTACAGCAGAGCTTCTCATTTTTGAGAGGTTAAATTATGGTGCTTTCTGTATATGTCATTAGATATGTGTATGTCAAAATTTGTCTGCTGTATGTGTAGTGGGTGGGAAGTATGTCCGTCATGGTAGGAGATCATGAGTGGTGCAGGACTTTTAAATAAAGGTAATAAATGGAGACCGAGCAGACCATTTCTGGGGCTGATTCCTAATACTGGAGTTCCCCACGTTCTGAGATAACAGTACCGCCTCTAGTCTGATAGGTCTACCAACTGTGCATCCGCTGGAAGCAAACTCTGCACCCTTTGAATATCTCTTGCATGGGGTTCAGAATTTTCCACATCGACAATTTGCACCCCATTTAATTTACTCTTCAGGAAGACCCTTAAGACCTGGCTCTTTGGCTGAACAGCACTGCTGACCCACCCCCCAGCGCCTTGCGAGACCCTCACAGGTGAGTAGGGCGCTTATAATTCCCTGATTGATTGAATTGGGAATTGCACCTTAATCTAGCATGAGGTCACCTTGGCTTGCTGGACTCTTCGCTGCATGAAGCCCAAGGCTGGCATATTTTTCAGTAGTCCTAATGGCTTTACAAAGCCCGCCCTGTCTATGCGCAGGTGGGAATCTTCCATTCTGAGAATTTTCAGGGCTATTGACTTCTGGTGTATGAGTCATTTGAAGATGTTTTCGAGCTGAAGGTACAAGAGGACAGGACACATTAGATGAATAACAGGAGTGCATTGTGCCCCGCTCTTTGATGAGGACAAAGCTACCCCATGCTTGGCTTTTCTGTTTTCTGTGTACAATTTCGATTCTCCTCACCAGGGACAGCACTTTCTGAACTCAGCAGTGTATTGTAAGTAAAGCAAACAAGGCGATCACAAAAAGAGCTCAGGTCTTTCAAAGATGCACAGACCCAGAAGCCGGATGCAAATTACTGCTCAAATCCAGTATTTGAGCAGCTGGAGAAATTAAATAATCCCACCTTGGAGTATAAAAAAGAAGACTGAAGCAATATGCTAACCTTGGCTAATCCTGTTAGTGTTCTACAGAGTCCAAGAAAAATATCGAATATTTATAGAGACGCATGCTGCAGCAGAGGGCCAGAAAGAAAATAGCACAGCGCGTGCTTGTTAATCATGTTACAAGCAGCGAGAAGCCGGCAGCTAGGAATCTGAAAGCGTTGTCTAGCAACAACATGCGAAGCCTGAAAAAAAGCAAAGTCTTTCAATCATGTGGACTTCTGGTGGAAAGCCGTGTGCCTTTTTGGGAACACTTACGGAGGCAACAAGTAAGTCATGACAGATATAGTAAGTGAAGAAGGGATTTAGCCGATGTCTGCAATTAAAGCTGCAGGCCGATTACATAAAATGACAAATAAATCATGCCATAACTCAGTTGTGGTGCATACATCGCCACACGCGAGGCAACATCAGTGTTGATATTAAATGTATCGCTTATATTATTATATAATGTGCTCACGCAAAAAGGCCACCTAACGCACATATCTGAGCTAAGAGAACTATGCAACAATAAAGTAATAGTGATTCAAAGCTGCCAAAAGAGTGACTCCAAGCACAAGTTGGCTGACCTCCTGACTAGAACTTCAGGGACAGAAGGCTCCAACAACCTTGAATCCAGCATAATTTATAGAGTGTGACATTCACCTTACAGATATCCTGGTGCTATGGCATCTTTGCCAGGTCCACTCTATATCGAACAGCAGGCCTCTATCAGCTTTGACTCACCATCCACCGCATTCTCTGTGTCAAGCTACCTGATGGTTGAGCACAGATTAACATAGAGTTTGCTTGTGACTCACCCTGACAAGGATTGTGGTTCTTGTTTGTGTTGTGTTTCTCCCTCCTCAACCAGTAACCCCATTTCTTACAGTATCCACCAAATTTAATGTTGATTTACATCGTAAGAATTAAATGTCTCACCAATATCAGATTTCTGGGGAACATCTTTGGTCCAATAGTACTCTTCATGCATAAAAAAGGGAAAACATGCCAAGGGAAAGCACTTAAATGATTAATAAAAATAAGGGACTGGAGCAAATGTAACTTCACAGATTGGATTTGGTTGCATGTATTTTTGGCTCAATAAAGTAATCCATGACATGAGTTATTAAATACATTTTGGTGAATAAGTAACATGAGTCCTCATGGGTGGGCATAAAACACACTCCAGCCCAGATTTATTATAGAGTCATTCAAAGCAGGGTAGCAAGTAAAGTTGCTGTGCTACATTGCTTGAAAGAGAGAGAGCAGAACAGCCAAATTTCAACTAACTTCTGTTCTCTCTCTGCGTTGAAAGACTTAGGTACCCATGTAGATACCCTTTCACCATCATCTGAAGCATAGGTTGTGTCCAAAAAAGGGTCCCTTCCACTACAAAACCTATACTATAAGGCTTTTCCCACTTAGGATGTGTTTTGTACAATGAAGCACATGACACAGTGGGAAATCCGAGGAGAAATTAAAACATTTCTCCTTATGGAACGTGCCTCGGAGAGACATAGGATTTTTGTGCAAATCTCTGTCTGCAATACCTTGTAGATAAGGATTTGCATCAAATCCCTTGACTCATTGCATGGCAACACCCATGCACCATCCGTGGAAATCCCCCTTGATGCACGGTAACACAAGGCAGCCCACTGCACAACGTTGTGTTGCTTTTGGTTACTATTCAACAGAAATCATGATTTGTGTTGGATAGTAAATCCCACCTGAATACCTCAGGTATGCATTAGAAAAGTAACACAAACACGATGCAAAGTTGTTGTCGATCTGGGTCTGAGTTAATAGAAATGGGTCAGACCACACAGACAAAAGAGTCAGGAACAACAGCCCAACAATATCAACAACATCAACAGGGAATGAGTGATGCACTTGGAAAGCCTTGTGTGAGAAACCAAACTCAGGATTTTAAGAAAGGAGTGGTCAAAATGTTACTACGCTTGCATTATTCTCTGGTAATTAGGATACTAAAGAAAGGCTGGGAAATGTAGAATGTTGGCATGTTATTTGGAATATTCCAAGTAATAGCTTAAACACTGCAGATTGTAGCAAAGGATCAGCAAAGGTGGTTGAGCCACCGACTTTTCATTTCTCCCTTGATATATTTTCCACACTGACGATGATTTGGCTGGGAACACTGCCTTAACATTAAGCACTTCAACCAACAACACAGAAATATAAATGTGATTAATTTTCCCTGGACCTGGCTAAAGATGTGTTGTAAGGTCTTCCTCAGCCCTGGGATCATCCTCCGCAAACAAGTGCAAGGTTGGAGTGACTGGAGTCTGGTCATCTACAGATTAATCCAGCTGAGAACATTTTTCGAACTGCAGGTTTAGACCTTGCTTTAGTAAATTGTTGACATATATCTTCTTTACTTGTTATGGCTGGATCTTTGGGTGGCCTAGAGGGAATTTTGGATGCCAATTCCAGTGTGTTAGGTGGAATCATATCCTGATCAACAGGTTGTTTTCGAATTGAAGTTTAAATCTCTCATCTGTAGCATGAGTGTGCACCCCCCACATAGAACTCTGCCACATGTTACAGTGCAGCATAAACATTTGCCAATGCTAATGTTGTTTCATGCTACCATTGGAGGAATGCAGTGCAGTGCACATGCTTTCTCCCCCAGCTCTTTGAGAATAGCAGCTGCTTTGCACCTTGGAAACCGATATGTGACGGTAAGCATGGGTGAGCACATTGGAAAGTAACTTGGATCGCAATGCAGAAAGAAGTCCAATGCGGGGCATCTCACCCAGGAACACCTCTGAAAGACATGAGGAGGAAGGATGACATGAGACGGACATTGGAACCTACTACAAACTGGAGAAGTGAATAATGGAGAAAACAAAACTCTTATGAAAGTGAGTGAAAAAAAGCACTTAGAGGTGCTCTCATTGTATTGTCTTGTGCTGCTTCAGAGAATATTGTTAGGTGTTAAGTGATGCTCCTTAAAACTGTGCTCTGTGTTTATTGACACTAGTGGTACTAGCACTAAAAATCAGAACCAAAAGTTTTTAAATAGCAGCAAAACAACAAGAAAAATCAAATAAATTGTGAGAGCTGTGAAAATATAGTGATACTAGGCATTAGGGGTTGGTGATAATGTTGGATGCTATTTTGTCTGCTTTATATGTGTTGGCTGTGTGTACCAGGTTGGTCTGTTATATGCTATGCTAATTGCTAACAAATATTGTGCTTTATATTTATTCCTCAATACTCCACATATTTAGTGCCATGATGCAAACCTTCACACCTCCTCTGCTCTTTTTGGTCTTACCGGGAACATCTGTTTTAAAATGGGAAAAGTGGAAAAAAGTATTTTCAGATTACACCGTAAGGTGTGGAACAAATATAGGCTCTGGAAAAAAGCTTCATTGCTAATGCATTGCTTGGGTCTCTACTGAAGAAACAAATGGGTAAAATGTATTGTACGTTTGGGTAAAAAAAAACTTGAAACACATTTCCCACCAAATGTTTGCACCATATTGTAGAGCTTTCACTTTGGGAAGAGGATTCGAAAGAGCAGATAATCTGTAGCTTTGAGAAAATTAGTGACACACTGCAAATTTAGGGAAAATCTGGAGGGAAGAATTACAGGTACATTTACGTTGAGTTGTAGCATTGAAAGTTGTGAGAAGAGCTGTGACTAAAGAACGATCCCATTTGAAGTGTTGTAAACTGCAAAAAAGATTGAACACACCCTAACATTTGCACACAAAATTAAAAAAAGAAAGCATCAGTGAGGAGAACATACACGTTGTGGCTCGTAAACCAAAATGAAAGATGGAATTTAAGACAAGTGGAAGGTGTTACAGATGTGGTATGCAAGGCCACATTGCCAAAAATAGGAAATGTCCTGCATGGAAAGGTATGTGTAAACTATGTGGGAGAAATTGCCACTTTGCTAAAGTCTGTAAGTGACTGACGCTTCCATGAAGGTAAATGAAGTGAAAGTTCATCCGTTTGTTTTGTAAGTAGTAGGAGAAAGAGCGAATGGACCAATTGACACAGTTAGAGAGGAAAGATGTGCAAAATTGACACTAATTTACAATTCTTTTTTTGCGAAGCAAATTAAAGGTAAGTTGATGGAATTTCAAACTGAACATCAGACCAATGGGTTAGAACCAAATCAACTGTTTGTCTTCTTCATGGGGTTCATAGAATATATGGGCAGATACGTAACAGGGAACATGTATGGATCCCTGAAGGAATAATACCTAATCAGCTGGTACCACTTCCGAACTAGGGCCCTCACCCACTCCAACAGACCATGTGCGCAACTTCTTCATCATCCTTGCCAGCAAGCTCACCATGAAAAACCAGATCAAGGAAGTTTCCTCCACCTGCTTCCTCACTCTTTGCATGCTTTGAAAGATCTTCAAATGGCTCCCCATCAACACCAGACGAACCATAACTCAAGCTCTAGTCTCCAGCCAGCTTGAGTATGGCAATGAACCATACAGAATTCAGCTACCACACTTATGCTCCCTGTTAGAAATGGGCGCAGTCTCTCTGGAGGCGTGGGTTCAAATCCCACCGCTGCCACAACTGTTAGAAATGGGGGTCTCTAGTTGCCAGAGATAGGTACCTTTGACCAAATAGGGAACCTTGCTTTTAGTCAGGGTAAGTGGGATACACACCTTAGATAACCCCTGCTCACCCCCTTGGTAGCTTGGCATGAGCAGACAGGCTTATTCCAAATGCAATGTGTAAAGTATGTATACCTACACTCACAGTAACACAGTGAAAACACCACAAATGGACACCACACCAGTTTAGAAAAATAAAATATCTTTATCTAAACCTAACAAGATCAAAACGACAAAAATCCAACATACAGATACTCAATAAAATGTTTTTTAAAAGGTGTTGCAAAAATAAGCTTGTATAAATCCAATAGCACCAACTGGGGCTATTACGGCGTCAGGACAGCCCAGAATCCAAAGTACAGCGCTGCCCACGAGGATTGCGGTGTTGGGCGTGGAGTCACACAGAGCCCTGAACAACAGTACCTTGAAAAATGATGTCGGTGATGATGCACGGCGTCAAAGAAGAACAATGTTGTCTCCGGTGATGATGCGATGTCGGGGAGCTCTGGCGTCACCCTCGGCGGTTATTGGCGCCACGATAATGGGATACCGACACTTGGCGAAGACATGGAGTCAATGCGAGGCACTAGCGTAGGTCACGGCCGATCACTGCCGGCGTCGGCGGGCATCGTAGGGCGTCAAAGCTTCGGAACAGGCCAGGCGCAGCATCATCACTTCACAAGCGGCTCTCCGGGCGTCAATGCAGATTGCAACGTCGCAGCGGCGGCGGCGACGGCGACGGCGTCAGAAATAGATTATCTTGCTTCTTTGTAGTTTTTTTCAGCTCCCAACCACAGTAGCAACCTCCAGGGCCTCACACACAGGAAGCTTGGGTGAAGTCCTTTTGTGCCTGGGACTTCAAAAACAGGAGGCCAGCTCTACTCAGGCCCTTGGAGACTTTTCTTCAGAGGGACACAGAACAGTCCTTCTTCAAGCAGGGGGGCACAGCACACAGCAAAGTCCCTTAGTCCTCTCCTCAGTGGAAACAGCAAACTGCAGGTCAACCTCAGACACACAGCAAGGGCAGTACTTCTCCTCAGTCTGTTCAGCTGATCTTCCTTGGCAGGGATTCCTCGTGATCACGAAGTAGTCTAACTTTCAGGGGTTTCAGCTCTCATATTTATACCCCAAACGTCTTTGTTCTCTATGTGTGAGGGGTCCTGGATCTAGTCTGAACCAGTTCTGGGGGCATTCTGCCAGTGCACATCTTCTTCCTTTGTGAGGGTGGGCCAGGGCCATCAGACACACCGCAGGAGGTGGAGCCAGCATTGTGGAAGGCAGGCACAGCCCTATTCAGGCCCAGGTGCTACTCCTCCCACCACTCCAAATGCAGATTGGTCTATTCAGACTAGTGATGACACACCCAGACTCCTGGAGCCAACCCAGCCCCT
Organism: Triturus cristatus; assembly: GCF_964204655.1. Lineage (NCBI taxonomy): Eukaryota > Metazoa > Chordata > Amphibia > Caudata > Salamandridae > Triturus > Triturus cristatus. Next base: position 640,401,187 of record NC_140589.1, read on the forward strand.
CTCACTCTCAAACCAGACAGCCAATTCACAAACAGAGATAGGCACACAGAAAGGTTGAACAAGAAAATAGCCACTATTGGTATGAGAGGCAAGATGGCTGCTGACTGACCTCAAGGAGAGTTGCTGCAGTTTCTTTCCCTCCACGACGTCTAAGGATGCTGTGACAAGGGGATGCTAAACCACCCCGTATTTAGCACTCACCTTCGTGATTCATTGTTGATGGTATGTGGCTGATGATATGAGGCTGTTGGGCATCGGGTGTCAGCTGAAAGCCAGGTTGATCACTATTGTCCTTCATCTGCTGCCTCAAAATCTCCAGTGTGTTCCTGGCGTGCCCTGGGAGTGTTGCTGGCACCGTGAGCAGATCATGGCCCCGAAAATGGATAAAGCGTATAAGCCAGTCAAAGCAGCAATTAAAGATTCCTCGAATGTACCCGTGGGCGCAGGGGGGCCGTCGGTGCCTCCGGTGCCCCTAAAGTCACCAGCACTGCTCCCGCGTCTTCGCGGGGGCCAAATCCAGCACGACGATTGGGCTTGGCAAAAAAGGCTGATTGTAGTGGGAAGGATGCCGGCATTGCTGGCAGGACCCGGCTTTGTGTGGCGGCAGCCACAGAGGGAACATTGCGACAGCCAACGGTGGCGTAAGCCTTCCTCATGGCCTTGGCTTCGGCCCCCACCATCTCCGCCAAAAGCACAAAGCAGAGCACTCCCGGCCTGACGGAGGCCAGAGCATTGGGAATTACAGAGACTGTGGAAGCCATATCGTGTTTGGCGCAATCCTCCGCCATTCAGCCCTCCGTGGATACAATGTTGCATGAACAGCCCGGACTGGAGCAGGGCTTGCAGGTGGATCTGGCTCAGCAAGCCGAAGACTTTCGGGCAGAACTTTCACCACCACAGCTGTCTTCTCTGGAGCCTGTGGGTGAACAGGCTGAACAGGCCGAGGCTGCACATGGGGATAGAAGCTCCACTGAATCTGGGGATATCTGGGATCAGCGCTAAGTGCAGTGCTGAGATTGGAAATATATATAGAAATAGCACAATTAGTACTGCTGTAACTGAAGGGGCATATATCACCGTACCTGTGGATAATTTTGCAGACCATAATTCAAAAGAAATCTCACAGCGACACAAAATGACGCATGTATCTCCCGAGGGGGATACGTTTTATTAGCTGAACGATGACTCTGAGTCTCCGGCACCTAGCGACTTCAATACTTCTGAAGAAACGGACTCAGGGAAATCCTCCACTGCGCAAAAAGGGTGCCGTAGCAAGTCAACCCTTCAGAAGCGCAGAGCGAGGTCCCGAGCAAGTTCTGCTAAAACTGATTTGGCAACGGCCCGAAAACTGGAATGGGATTCTTCGGCTACCAGTATGGTCTATGAGAATGACAAGCATGTGGGACCAGGCGGCCTGGCTGTGTCTCCTGGACTCCCTGCTCCACCCTCATTGGACTTAGTGTACTCTACCCTAAAACAAATGCAGGGGGAGGCCAGATTGGAAAGTAGGAGGTCGCTCCAAGCTACTGAAAAAACTGCAGGCCTCCATACGCAAAGTAAATAAGTTATGCACCAAAATGGCTGAAAGGGTCACTCATGTGGAGGATAGAACTGTCGCTCTAGAGGAAGAGGTTGACAAACTACAGGGATTCAAGGAACAGCAGGAAAAGCAAGCAATGGATTTGTGCTGGAAACTCGAGGATTTCGAGAATTGTCATTGCAGAAATAATGTCCGATTATTAGGTATTGCCGAAAATGCTGAAGGGGAAAATATAATGCCCTTTGTTGTATCCCTGTAAAAGGAGCTTTTCCGGATCTTGCCCATTTGAACTGGGATATAGAGGTTCAGCTGGTTCATCGCTTTCCAATGATGCAGAGGAGGAGCAACTCAGCCAGGCAAGGGGAGCGCCCTAGAGCAATCTTGATGTATATCAGGAACTTTCTTCTCGGACAAGCTATAATCGATAAAGCAAGGCCAGATGCCAAACAGACCTTTGATGGACATACCTTTTTCACTCACCCAGATTTTTGTCACACCACGGTGGAGCGCAGATGGAGACTCCGGCAGCTGATAACTCCGTTTCAGGGGTTGGGCTGTGAGGCGTACTTGTTTTTTCCCGCTCGGCTTAAAGTTATTTTTTAATGGGCAGATTCAAATGTTTTTTTCATAAGTTAAGGCACAAGAATTTATGACAGAGCTGAATGATGCAAAAGGGAGGGGTGATGCAGGCTGTCAGCTGCAAGGGGGTTCGATAGCAGAATGGCTGATTATCAACCATTGTTCTTGTACTTCTCTTGCTAAGCAACGTGGGGGTTGTGGGTGGTGGTATCTGTGTGAAAAAAACTGACAGCTCTCCCTCTTTATGAAAATGTTCGGTATTGTTTATCACACAGTGTGGGTTGGGTGTTAGCGGTATATAGGGGAAGGGGGGAAGAGACAGCGGCAATTTGAGACGTGAGATTGGTTGCAACACATAGGTCATGCCTGACCTATTTACCTGTAAGGGTTGTTTGCGGGTGGGGTAGGGGGGTGGCTTGGTTCAGGGTGGGGTTTGGGGATCAGGGTGGGGTAGGGCACAGCACAGCACATTGTATGAGCAAATATGGGGTTAAAGGTTTTAGAAGGTATAGAGAATGGTTTTCTCTTAGAAGGGAAGTGGGAGGATATTGTGGTAATAAAAATGATTTTTCTTTGAAGGGAATTTACCCAAAATTGTTTAATTAATATTAGAGTTGTCTCAATCAATATTTGTGGGCTTAGCAATCAAGCCAAGTAGCAAAGGGCTGCAATTATCCTGAAAACATTGTGAGTTGATATCCTATGTGTTCAAGAGACCCATAAAGAGGGTACCAGAGGAGGAATTCTTGAACAACTTGGGTTTAGGCTCCTGGTGGCCACTAAGCAGTGTACTAAAACTAGAGGGGTTGCTATCCTTACCCAAAGGAAAGATATAACTGTTAAAAGGAGACTGTCAGATAGGTGGGGACGCTGGGCACTAGTAGAATGTGTGTTTGATGGGGAGCCATTCACTGTGTGTTCAGTGTATGGCTCAACAGCAGATGACCCAGAGGTATTGGAGTTCTTGGATGATGAGCTTGCCAAATGGCCTACCCCACTAATAATATGTGGCGATTTTAACATCAATGGGCTTGGAGGACTCTGGGGAAATGCTGGAGATATATACTCAGGGCGGAAGAGAAACGTCTTTAAGGCACTTGCTAATATGGTAAGCAATCATGGATTTATAGACTTATGGGATCATTTAAAATATAAGAGATCTGCTCCACACAAGGCGATTTATAGACTTGATTACTTTTTTGCTTCAGGTTCTCTAGCGCATCGGTCTAGAATAGAGAAATATCCTAGGATATTGTCGGATCATAACCCCCTAGTCCTTACAGTGGTGTTCACTCAAGGAGAGAGGGGTGAGCGGATATGGACCTTCGAAAGGAGGCTTCTAACAGATCCTAAATATGTTCTCCATATGAAGGAGTGGATCAAGGTATTCTGGGATATGACTAGGAAAAGTGTCAGTGCAGGCGTTGTGTGGGACGCTTTTAAAGTGTGGATCAGAGGGGAGACACTTAGCTTTAGCCTATATCGGCAGAAGAGGGAGGCGCAATGTGAGGAAATGCTCTATAAAGCTTTAATTAGGATTGAGGAGGAGCTGGCAATAGCGGTGAATGCGGGTTTATTAATTGACGATACCCTGCTTCGGCTTGCCTGGGCCAAGGCAGAAATTGGAGATCGGGCCACTGTAGGAGGCGGCGGAATGCTTCCTAGCTAAAATAGAGCATTGTCATGAATTCAGTGAACGGGTCGGGCACACGCTGGCAGTTAGACTCAGACAAAGGAGCGTGGCGAGCGAGATAAATGAAATAACAGATGATTGCGGAAATCTAGTTATAGATTCACCTGGGGTTCAGGAAGTGTTTCAACAATTTTATCAAAGAATGTATGGTGAGGAATCCCAGGTACGGCAGAATTTAATTCAGGGGTACCTTAATAGTACTCCATTGCAGAGTATTGAATCTGAAGATAGTGAGATGCTGGAGGCAATATTGACACAGGATGAGATCTATGGTGCACTGAGGAATCTTTCCTCAGGCAAGGCTGCTGGATATGACCAGATTCCCTTGGAGTTCTATAAAACTATTTGGGATGTAATTGGACCCGATCTGGTTGATATGAACTGCCGAGCACAATCAGGGAGCTCGGTTCCTGAGTCCTGGGCAGGTGCCGACATTATAATATTTCTAAAAAAGGGTAAGCCTTCTCGTGAACCTGGATAATACCGGTCGATAACGCTCATGAACTGTTACGCTACGATTCTTTCGAAAGCCCTGGTGACCCGATTAAATACTATCATAATGAAAGCAATTCACCCGTGTCAGCATGGGTTTATTCCAGGCAGGGGGACCACCCAACATATATGTCAAGTAATAACCCTGTTTGATGCAGCGGAAGTCTCAGGGGACCCTATGGCTTTGATGCTTTTGGATGCAGAGAAAGCTTTCGATAGGGTCTCCTGGGATTATCTATGGGAGGCAATGAAATGGTTTGGTATCGGGCCGGGTTTTATTAAAGCTATTCGGGCTCTGTATAGAGCACCAACTGCTCGCTTGAGAATAAATGGGAAATATACTGCGCCATTTGCGATTAAATGGGGCACCAGGCAGGGCTGCCTGTGTTCTCCTCTTTTATTTGCTATTTATATAGATCCTTAAATTCGGCAGCTGGAGGCCTGTAGGGAAATTGAGCCTATCATCTATCATGGGCTAGCAACAAAAGTCCTTGCGTATGTGGACAATGTCACTTTAGTCACCCCCAATCCTCTAGCAGCAATAGCCGCAGTCGAGGAGACAGCTCAAGTATTTGGTGGGATCTCTGGATATGCCCTAAACAGGCAGAAGACCCAGATAATTAGGAATGGGGGGATTAGCCTCTCCGATTCACGGGTGCCAGATTCAGCGGTTTATCTGGGTATCAATATAACTTCTGAACTAAGGGATTTGGTGGCTATAAATATTGAACCAGTAATACGGAATGCTAAAAAAGAATTTGATGAATTTCACAATTTACATTTGTCACTGGTGGGCTACTGCAATGTGGTTAAAAGGGTATTTTTACCAAAAATACTGTATCTGTTCAGGGCAATACCCCTAGAATTTGGGAAGCAATGGTTTGTTGCATTAGAGAACCTGGTAAACCAGTTTGTCCTGGCACATGGTAAAACTAGGAGGGCCCTACGATATATGACACTGCCCCAGGAAAAAGGAGGCTGGGCGGTTCCAGATTTTAAACTCTATTATTGGGCTGCGGCTCTTCAATATATGTATGGGCTGTTTGGTGGGCAATCTGAAGACCCTAGTGTTGAAGATAGGTTGCCAAATGTTTATAGGTTACTGGTGGGTGAGGAGACAGTGAATTGCTTTATGAAATTCAGTGAGCCTAGCTATTTTAAAAGAATAAAATTTAAAACTATACAGGCAGCCTTTAAAATCTGGGCTGCCTTTAAGAAGAAGACGGGTCTTGGTAGAATGAATTTCTATGCCCAGCTGTTTGGAAATCCTACGCTGCCAGAAATCTTTTCAGATCGAATCATGGCGGAGTGGGCGTGGCTCGGCCTTTCAAAAGTTGGGAATTTAATGGGTTCGGAGGGAATCTGTCAATTTAGGGACATCCAGGACATATTTGGTATTGGTACTAGGAACTTCTTTAAATATCTTCAGCTTAGAAATTTCTGAGCCAAAAGATGGGTGGGCTTAACGGTTTTGGTAAAGTTAAAGTTATAGACGCTATAAAAAGGGGTGAGTGTTGCAACATAAAAAGAATTTATTTTGAGCTTACATTACTTAAGCAGGATGATCTAGAAAAGCATGGGGAAAAATGGAAAGGTATGTTGGGTATAGATCAGGATAATTTTCTTGAGTCTTTAGAGCTGGGGCAGACAGTTTTGTGCTCTGCTGGGCTTCAGGCTCAGCACTATAAGACAATTTTTTCACTTTATTATACTCCGGCAAGGATAGCACAGTTGGGAGGGCAGGAGGGAACTAGGTGTTCCCGGTGTGATTTCCCGAGTGCTGACCTAATCCATATGTTTTCCACCTGTCCGCGTCTTGATATGTTAAAATCCTCAATTGAGACATTCTGTGATCATACTTTGGACTTGAAAGTTAAGCTAACCACAGCCAAAATGCTTCTTTGGGTTGATAACAGCCGGGGGCAAGCTCTGTCTCACTTTTCTATTTCTTGCTTAGACAGTTCTGCGAATTTGTGTTGCTTCAGCTTGGCTCGATCAAGCTGCCCCTACATTTCAGCACTGGCTCGCTAAGTTACTTGCTGTATTTAATTTGAAGAGGGGAATTTACAAAAGGATGGGCAAGAGAGGGAAAACTCTCGGTAGACGTATATGGGCACCTATTTATAGGTGGAAGGAGTGTCAGTTTAAAAATGGGCCCTAGACATCCGAAAAAGATAGGAATGTAACTATTGGTCTGGTTTTTCCCCTTCGCTTGTTTTCTTTTATGAATTTCATTTTACGGGATAATAGCTAGGGTTTCCTTTAAGCCGTTGACAACTCTCAATTTTTTTACTTTTTCATTCCCGATTTGAGCTAATAGAAAGAGTATGTAAAAGAAAGTGTTTTTTGAATGTCGTATACAAAAGAAGGAATGATTAATCCTCATACGTTAAAGAATTGTATGTATATAGAATGTGCTGTTTATAAATGAAAACTGCAATAAAAATATGTAAAAAAAAAAAAGAAAATAGCCACTATTTTCAAACACAGACTTTAAAAACCATCTTTCCTAAAAGATGTGTTATTAAATTCTGAGTTCAGGGATACCAGACTTCAACTTTCCATCTTACTCCTATGGGAAGATATGCAGGTAAACATGTTGCACAGCATTTCCCATTCTGTCCTATGAGCAAGATAGCCTTTCAATAATGAAAAACAAAATTGGCAGTATTTCACTATCAGGACATGTTACCCACACTAGTACATGTCCTACCTTTCACATACACTGCACCCTGCTCAGGGGGGTACCTTGGGCCTTCCATGGGGGTGTCAAATGTGTGAGGAAAGGGAAAGGTCAGGCCTGGCAAGTGGGTACACTGGTCAGGTCAACATGGCAGTTAACAAACTGCGCACAGGCACTGCAGTGGCAGGCCTGAGACACCATTTTAGGGCTACTCATGTGGGTGGCACAATCAGTGCTGCAGGTCCACTAGTAACATTTGAATTACCAGCCCTGGCACACCCATTGCCCTTTACTAGGGACCTACTGGTAAAACAAATAAACCAATCATGGATAACCAATCACAATAACAATTTACACAGAAAGCATATGCACTTTAGCACTGGTCAGCAGTGATAAAGTGCCCAAAGTCCGATAGTCAACAACCACAGGTCAGGAAAAACAAAGGAGGAAGAAGCAAAAGGTTTGGGGATAACGCGGGAAAAAGGGCCATTTCCAACACTCCCTAAGTGAACCCACATCACCCCACCTCAAGAAGCTCCACTGGCTCTGCATTCAGAAGAGATTTCAATTTAAGATGCTGATCCAAACCTACAAAGCCATACACAACCAAGGACCAGTGTACATTAAGCAGTGCCTGAACTTACAGAAACCCTTCAGACGCCTGCGCTCTGCTTCTCACTCCCTCCCTAATACTCCCCACATCAGCCAAAGCAACAGTTGAGGATGCTCCTTCTCCTACCTCGCTCTGAAGTCGTGGAACGTCCTACCCCCTCACCTCCAGACCAGATTTTCTATATTGGAGTTCAGGAAAAGACTCAAGACCCGGCTGTTCAACTGAACCCCCCCCTAAGCAGCAGGTTATAAGTGCTTGGAAAGGGGCGAATAGCAGTGCTATATAAGTCCTGTTTGATTTGATTTGAACTGCCAATTGACCTCAAACCAGTTATAGATGTCAGCACTGCAAAGCAAGCGAAGATGTCTGAGCTCATGTTTGAGAGAGAATTTCCTGAAGTTTGCAATGAGAAACTAGGTTGTGTGAAGGATTATGTTTATTGGATTAGGTAAAAAAAGGACAAAACAAAAACTGTGAAAGATGAAAAGTATATCCAGCACTGTCGGGGACAAGGTCACAAGAGAATTAGCAAGTCTCTTGGAAGCAGATATCATAGAGAAAGTGGAGAGTATTTAGTGGTTAAACCTGGTGATCATGACATTTAAAAAAGGAGGGGACATTAGGTTGTTCATGGACCTGGGAGAACTGAATAAATGTGTTGAGGTGAACAAGCATCATCTTCCAAATATAATGAAAATGATGTCAACATAGTGAGGAGTGAGGAAATATTCTTGAAATTTGGCTACATGATATACAGGGATTTAGCTGCACTCTGTTTATCTAAATAATCTAGCAGATTTGTGCTGATGCCATTCGGTCTCTTCTAGGCAGTTTTCTAAAGGGTTGTGAAAAGAGTACTGGACAAAATACAAGGTGTGAAAATATGCCAAGACGACATGCTCTGCAACATTAAAAAAAACATGGCAACAGAATGAGACAGTGGTCAGACAGGTTATGGTCAAATGATTTCACACTGAAGGTGGTTTTATCACAAATGTATCCCCAACGTTGCTATTATTACTCAGAGCAATACTGAAGGAAAGTGGGATGACGAATGTCATGGGGAATTTGACATAGTGAAAGTTTGAAGAGCTTTGACCCAAGGCAAAAGTGAGCATTAGTAAAAGACATAGCACCAAGGAGCAAGGAACAGATAGCTACAAGGTACACCCATAAGGAAAAATAAATCTAATATATTTGCAGGTGACTGAAAGAGGTAGAATGCAACTATTAAGTGAATAATTGCTTGAGGGGATTTAGTACTGCTGTGGCTGATTAGATGATTACAAATGTTTGTTTGGGGATACAATTAATTTGTTGGTATAACCTATTAAAACTGTTGAGAGAGGTGTTTATGAAGAGAGGAATAGGCAACATATGTAAGTGGATTTGTAAGTGGGTTGTAGCGCTTCAAGAATATGATTTTGAAACACAATATATATCATAGGAAAAGGGATGAATTGCTGACTATCAAGATTAGGTGGTAGGAGGAGCCTGAATGAAAGGGATAAAGGAGAACAGGAGTTAGATGAAAGGGTAAAGTTATGTGCCATCACAGGCAAAGGAATGGAGGAAAGAAGTAGAGAATGCCATCATCTTACAGGAAATGTGTATGAACATCAAAGATAAGTGGTAAGAGAGCAATAACTGTAGTGAAAAACGCAAGAAGTTCTGGTGGGCTAGGGAGAAATTCTCCAAGAAAGAGGGGAGAGATTTTTTCTAAACTAACAGACTTGCTCACAAAGGTCATATGGGTGTCCACAAAAACAAGCAAAGATTATGTCAAGATTATTGGTGTCCAGGTTAAAATGATCAGTTTGAGCATTTAGTGAGAGAGTTTATAGAATGTACTTTATGTGACAAATTCAAGGATTCAACTCATGGAGGAGAGAAGTCTACAGATTACAACATGGGAGGAAATTGCACTCAATGCGGTAGGTCACAGTGAAAGTTACTTTTTGGACTCTCCCATAAAAAAAGAGATGTGCAGTAATTAATGTACTAAACGAATGCTGAATGTAGACAGATGGGATGTCATTTGGAACATCCTAAGTGAAATATCTCAGATTGAACATTATACCCAAAGGGCCAGCACAGTGGGTGGGATGCTTATCAAGGAGAAAACTCACTTTTGAACTTCCTTCAAGTCTGCTTTGATTTAATTTTCATACATACTTTGACTTCCCCAAATGCGCCTCGTTCCAGTAGCTTGGTAAGGGCCCTCTGATGGTATCAACCACTGAACTACCGTGCTTACAGGGTAGGATTTAGGCAGGCACGTCTTTTTCTGCACTGTGTGCTTGGGAATTGAATAGAGTTAAGCAGTGGTGAAGCACTAGCCAGAACCCTGACTCCACAGCCACTGGCGTAACGAACCTTGAGGGAGCCTCCCTGCAAGGCACCTGGGGGGAGGCCCCACCAGGCTTAATCAGGAGCCCTGCAGCCAGAGTGCTGTGCTTAGGGGTCCTCTTGGAGCTTGGGGCCCCCCCGCACCGCGGGGGCCTGTGTTACGCCCCTGTCCACAGCAGTTGGAATGAGTTCGAAGTCTTCAATCAAGGACAAGCCACGGCAATTATTGAATGTCCCTTTTGGATCGGAAACGTTAGGCAAAACAGATATGAGAAGACATCTTGCCTTTGAATAAGAGTGGTTGGGACATCTTTACAGTTTTCTCCCAAACATCTTGAGGCAACTGCATGTTCTTCCTCCCTTCCTCCGTAGCTCATGGATAACTCCGTTCAACCCCCATTTTAGTATCCATCATTAAAGAGCACAATCTGTCATAGTTAGAAATTCCTACCTGCTGAAGGGGAATTTCTAAAGGCTTCATTGCATCTGCCAGCACTGCAGTTGCAGAGAAGGATGTGAATTTTGCAGAGTGGGCGCCATGTTGTTTGTGCCTGGTCAGCAAAGTATTATGTTTTCCAGAAACAAAACCTCAATGAGGATGTTTTGCTGGAAAGTCACAAATGATGCCCTGATTTGCTTAGAGTTTTATTTTTGCATGTAAGGTTCATTAATGTATCTCGCTGTCTGCTAACATCATAGTTTGCAGTTTGAGGGTCAGAAAATGTACTGACAGTCACTTTATCCAAAATAAGAAGGGGCAACCATTGCTGAGATCTGACAGCCTTGTGGTAGATTGGCCAACAGCAAAAAGGTAAGAGTCGACCAGCTGAGGCCCTGTTGATGCAAACCTGGTACTTCACCCATCTACACATGGGGCAGACAAAGGGTTAAGCATAGATTAACAGGGGTTTCCTGGTATTGACGAGCCCCTGAAGACACTATCCACACAAGGAATGCCGTATTCCCATTTAGAACAGAAAGTTCAAAGACAGATCATCTTTTCTGCAAATAGATACTGCAGAAACTGGAGGCCTTTGAGTTTATGAAGCCAACACTCACAAAACCTGTGCAGAACGTACAGAGAGTATAAGATGCCTTGCAAAGGGCAAGTGTATGAAAATGTCTCTTTTTGCAAAAATCACCAGCACTTTTTGGGATGTGAGCTGTGGTACTTCAAGAATGTGAGTTTTGGACAGATACTTCTAAGCAGGCCCTAGTGCATGTGCTCTGACCCCTAAACCATGTTTAAATTGACTCTACTACTAATTGGCACATTTAAATTACCAATGAGTCCCTAGTATATTGTACAAAGTGCCTGTAAGTTAAATTCCACTAGTGGACTGCAGCTCAAATTGTGCCATCACCAAAGTCACAATGGAAAAACATAACTGCAGACCTGCCACCGGTAACCTGACTGCTCAGGTTTGAGCTGCAAATTCGAATTTGTCAAAATAACCATTTTTGACAGGTCTAAACCCTTCTTTTTATGATTAATGTCACAGCTACATAAGCTTTAATGCCTAATAACCGTACCTGCCATGGACCCTGCTGGAGGCATCAGTTGGAGTTGGTCCTTTGAATGCTGTTTCTGAGGTCCTCATACCCTCGACTGGTGTCACAGTGTACTCCTTCTTCCTGAACTTCAAAATCTAGGACTTAGAAGCCTTTTGTCAAGATTTCTGCCTGGAGAACCGATGTGAGACAGGGACCAAGCTGGCAACCGATATACTAAGGTTCTGCTACCTTCTTCTACACTGCTGCAAATCAATTAAGTGTGCACGACGCTGACCAACATCTGATGATAGCAAACCCTCTCTGGCAAAGCTACAGATTTGCCCTGCTGAGGAAATCTGACTTCCAAGAAAAATTCTAACTCTGAAGGTAGAAAGCTTCACCCGGCACAACACCGAGCAGCATCTAATCTATGTCACTGGCTCCCTGGGCAAAAACTCGATTTTTCCTGCCTATATTGACAGCTTCACCAAAACTTCATCCTTTGTCAACCCATCATTGGCAAGCCTGTCTTTGGATCCAGCCTATAGCCTTGCCCCACTGAGAGCTCTACCCCCTTTGAATTTTTTTAAGGGTGAAGATAACTTTGCAACTGGAACCGACACAACCGCTGCATTCGGCCTGTGCTCCATTGCGGTGGGCCTTATACTATACCCTTGTCTTAATCGAATTTATGATGATAAAACGCATACATTTACAACGCATGCCTTTACAACACAGTTTTTACATCGCAACATCATTGACAATGCATACATTTACATGGCATACCACAACAATGAATTTTTTAAAACTACATTTACAAAGCTTTCCATTAATCGCATTATACCTTTACAGCGCATACCGTTACAACGCATACTGTTACATTGCATTTAAGGTAAGTGTTGGATAGTGTAGGGGTAAAAATTACTATTCTAACTCCAGGGGGTGCAACAGTAGGGTAAGTGTTGGATAGTGTAGGGGTACTATGCGTTGTAATGGTATATGTTGTAATGACATGCGATGTAATGCCTGCGTTGTAGTGACATGCGTTGTAGTGTCATGCGTTGTAGTGACATGCAATGTAATGGATGCGTTGTAGTGACATGCGTTGTAAAGGATGTTGCGATGTAACGCCTAAGTTGCAAATGTAGTGCGATGTAATGACTGCGTTGTAAAGGTTGTTTCCTGTCTTAGTCTAGTACGAGGTTGGAGCTTTGCACTTTTTGGCTTTATTTTTATTTAAAACGTTGAAAATTCATATGTCTAGTTCCCCCTCATGTTTCTTTGGCGTTTTGGTGTCATTTTCTTCATTAAAATATTCACTGTTTTTAAACATTAGTGTAGGGTTTTCATTATGTTGTGTTTTCAGGTTTTTAACAATTTTGGTACTTCTAAATGGATAACTCTTTTTCCTAAGTTAGGCCCTTAGGCTCTCTGCTATAGCTAACAGGGTCTAAGCTCAGGATTAAATTATTTAAACCTTTACTGGACTTACCAAGCATACTGACATTATTAGTTGTGGAGGGACTACCATCCACCTCAACTAATATTCCACTTTATCACAGCAAGGAGGCAGAAGGTAATGGAAACAAGCAAGTAAGCATTGTACATGGTGGGGACGGGGCAGGATGGATCTCCAACCACAAAAGGGGACCATGGCCGGCAGGTGGGACTCCCAGTCAACGTCTGTCCGTTTCTCATCCACATCCTTTCCTCTCCACATACCCTCTTTCCGGTTGATGGAACGCCCTAAAAAAGTCAACCTGCGTCTTTATTCAATGCCGTGTGAGCAGGAGTTCCAGAATACCTAGAGGACCCAGTGGTCCTTTGTCCTGTCAGCATAGCACCTAGTTCTCTGTAACCACAAGAGGCTGGAGCAGTGAGTAAGCAGCATGTCTTTTTTCCGGCACAGCAAATGCATTGGACCTAATGTGATGACCTGTGCTGTACCTGCCAGCATGCACAGTGTGTCTGTCTTGCCTGAACTGGGCGGTGAGGCTCAAGCCGCGCCACCCAAGCAGCTGTTACCTTCCCCCCACATAAGATGCATTATGGCCACCCAGTCATTTTTCTAAAATGAAGAATTATGATTCATGTTCCAGCTCCTATGTGGACCCTAGTACAATTCTCCTAAAACTACCCTTAGCTAAAGCTAAACATCCAGGCTGTAGTTTACTATCTAAATATTTGACCTGGAATAAAGATTGAGGAAACAAAAATACAGGGGATGGAAATAGCCAGTTGATATGCTGCTCAAAGCATACTCAAAGGTCATGCCCTCAAGCACAATTTTAAAAAGCTATTATGAAAAGGCGGCTTGGGGACAATTTCCCCTGATAGTTTCTGTTTAACATTTGATACAAAATCGATGACAAGGTTTGATTTACTTCCTAATGGCGTGTTTCAGTCTGAAGGATAAGCGAAATATTTATGAAAAACACAGACAACTGCATCAAGCAGTAAGCATCTTGGTGTTTAATGTGGAATAAATGATGGTATTGTGCCCAAAACAAACCATAGGCCCAGGCCCCAAAATAAAAGTGGCCCCCATTTTTTAACCGGATAGCTAAAAATGAGGCCCATATTTGCAAATCAGCCCAGTTTTGAACCTGGAAAGACACGCTGCATTGGTGTTTTGCAAGGTATGGAAGACTGCATTGATTTGTGTTTGCTGAGGTTAAGTTTGTGAAAAAATCCGGAAAATGAACAATGAAAACAGGCCCACCGAGCCATAAAACAGGCCCACAGACTGATCTGTCAGTCCAGCCGATTGGGCACTGCCTGATTGCCCTACAGGCCAGTCCGGCCCTATGTGAAGGAGCGCTTCAGTGAAGGCTCTCTGGTAATAACAGAGCTATTCAATGACGCAAGAATAGTAGTTCATTGGCATCCGAGCATTAAGTCAGTGTCAGGTGTGTGCACTTCAGGGATACTGCAGAACAAAAAGTCGTTCATTTTGGGAACCAAAAACTTTCATAGTTAAGTTCAGCACATATTGCAAATCCTCTTTTATCTACCAAGAGTGAAGCGTGCTAAGACTTACTGACGAGGCACAAGATACTGCAGTGTACCAGTCAATGCTCCGTCATACTGATACCGCTCATTACTATTTTAAGTGAAAACTCATATGACACATCCCAACTACGCTAGCTTACAATAAATACTATTTACTACCAATTGTAATTTTGGGAAACCTTCTCGATATGTTTATGTGCTTAAAAAGTGACCAGGATTGTTTGTTAGATGAATTAAGGTACCATTCAATTAATAGTCTGTTTTCTATTTTCATGGAAATCAATGTAACATACACAAAACTTGCAGTCAGAGTGCACAAAATAAAGTGTTGACTCGTCATACTAATACAGGTAATATTTATTTTGGCATATTTAAAAACACATCCAATAAACAAACACACGCTGCAATTATTACATAGTTGTCATCTGATCCCAGCAATGCCTTAATGACCGTTCCTGTATACTCAAGTGAACTGTTACTTAAATGAGCTGTCAGTAAATCTTCCCTGGACCTCTTAAACTACATACATACAAGCACTGTGTCAGTTTCAGACTCGAACACATCTGAATTGAAATATCTGCCACGTTCCCAGGGCCGGTCTTTAGCGCGTGCCAGCTAGGCCCACACCCAGGGCGTCGACCCACAGAGGGTCGCAGGAGCTGCCTGCAGAAGCCTTGCCTCGACCTGGGTCACGTAGCTAATTAGAGAGGATGAGCGGGAGGGGCGACAGGTGTGGTTCTGCACAGGGAGGGCGCCTCTGACTAAACGGCAGCGCGAGGCTCCCATGCACAAAGGTCTGTGCATGAACAAAGCAGACTCACGAATATCCTTGACTTAATTTAAGGCTCTTTGGCTATACTTACGCAGGTTGGAGTTGTACTTTCCGACAAGATACCACATATACGATGTGTTAATTGTTCTCATTTAATTTGAATGTAATATAAATTGTATGTTTTTTACACTATTCCTACTTTTATAGCTCTTGTGGTCCAAATAAAATAATTCGAACTGAACTGATGTGTTAATTTAGATTCATTTGCGATATCATTAGCTTACTTAACAAAAGTATACAATTTAAGCTTGATTATCCTCCTAAACGTCTGTGGTGACATTATTTTACCGTCAATACATGGAGAGCGGTTAACCAGTCGTGACCAAAGATAGCACGCGAGTTAAGTTTTAGGGCGAACTGGTTACCTAGCCCAGCATAGATTAGTACTGTTTCCTCCAGTGCAATTATGCCTTAAAATGCAGATCACGAATGAAACCAGTGACTGCAGCCACACAGCAGAGACTTCATTAATTGCTGAACCCCTTTACTAGCGGGGGTCGATTTGGAAGACAAATTGGACCTTAGCATAATTATCTCCAAAGAGTCAATAGAACGATCACACAATGGAAGCCAGTCTGACTAGCCTTATATAAACCAGGCAGAGCTGAATTCGAGATAAGTGTTGAATGCCCCTGTCAATCATTGTCCAGTTTCCCACTATTAAAGAGCACGTCTAGGCTTAGATTTGACATCACAAAAATCAAAATACACCTAATTATAACACAGTATGGCTCCAAATCAGAAAAAGAAAGCTATTTAACATTGCAAGTGAGGAAAGCAAATGTCAACTCAATGAAGGTTGTGAACTACAGACCAATTTCAAACCCTTTCTTCCTAAGCAAAACACTAGACAGCAAGGTCCCCTACACTAGAGAGCAAGGTCACCTACCGGCTACACAATATGTTGAACCCAATGGCATACTAGACAACACAGAATAAGGTTTCAGACCTGGTATTAGAGCAGAAATAAAAATTGTTGACATACGAGGACCTCTGCTCTGCTCCTTCGATTCTGAAAAACTGAGATATTTATTTCACTTCACATTTTGCTGGCCTTCAAGACAGTAGACCACAAGATTATCTGCTCCCAACAAGAAAATTGGACCAGGGTAAGCAGATACTGCTCTTATCGCACCTGGGCTTGGGAGAGCGCACCACCGAAAGACAGACAGGATGAGAAAAATGCAGGTCCTTCTGTCAATGTCGAGGGCCCATCAGGATTTAAATGAGGCAGGAGGGATCATACTGAAAAGGGTTTTATTTGTAATTGTATTTATACAGCGCTTACTAACCCTGACAAGACGTTGAATGCTGTGTGCAACTGCCATATTGTTCCTGTCGATATGACCACCTTAAAATTACACTACTGGCAGTTGAAGATTTCAACCACAAAAATTGAACCTTTGGAAGTTTACCTCCAAGGCAGTGGCACACCACCCGTGTCCACACATCGTGTCTACTGCTTAACATGCTCAGTGTGTTGTCGAGCATCTACATATTCATCCTTCCTGTGAATTTCCATTATCCGTTCCATAACTGTCTTTCATAGTGCTGTGTCTGGCAAGTTGGTGTATCTGCCACTCTAAAAGGTAAAGGCTGTACCACCAAATTCTTTGTCAGAGGTAGTACTGCACCTCAGCAGATCTAATGGTTGAACTGGATATGCCTGAAGGATGTTCTTCTTATACAGAGTTTTAAGTTGGCCAGCATATACCATACGACCTACTATATTTTGTCAAATCCTCCATTACCACCTTCCTTTAAACCAAGCCCAAAGTTTGGCAATCCTAACTATAACACCACAGCCACTGTTTTCAGCACCCCCTTCCAACACATTAAAACTAACCAGGCAGCAGAAAAGGGGAACCAAATAAAATACATTGATTGTCTTTTCAGGTCTGAGTCTACTTTGATAAAGCCTCCCATAATGAAATAGTGTAGAGTTGATACTGAAATAGTGTAAATCTGTGCAGATAAATAAAAATGGGTGAGAATTATAGAATGCCCGAGAAGACCACAGCAAAAGCAGCCACTGCTTTGAAAATGTCTGATGTCTTTGCTGGAAAAAGGGAATATGAAGTAGAGATTTCCTGTGATGAGCACAACATTCTGAGAATGGTAGGCAATGGAGAACCATGGAAGGAAACAACTGCGTGAAAAGAAAAGAGTTTGCTGTTGGAGATGCTCAAATTATGCAAGAAGACACATGCTGCCACCATGACTTGCCTAAACAACCTAAAACTGGGGATTAATAGGAAAAGCAAATTCAAACACAGAATCTCAGATACACTAAAATGGTTCTAGGTATCAGTACAAATACAGACCTCCATACCCTGTGAAACAAAAAAGGAAACTCCATGACCTCAAAAACATTCCATGAACACCCATTGTCCAAGAGTGGTGAAGCCAGAGGATCTTTATGGTCAAGGCTGCACAGTAAAACTGGCAGTGCTTATCAGGACATAATCAACTATGATCTCTACCTCAGTACATTTCATAGAATGCTGCTGAACCCACTGCAGGAGCTTGCACCCTTTATCAAGAAGGATACCTATTGCAGCTAAATCTGGATTATGTGAATGCTTGTCTTTTACAACTTAAATTATTAATCAGCGTCAGCAACTCTGTTCCTTATCCACCACTGAAAGAGACAGACAGACAAAGCACAATATGTCATCAGAAAAGGCATTGTTTTTATCTACAATCTACAAATGAAAGGTAGTCAAAACCTACACAGTCTAATCCATTTTAGTTTCCATTGTTAGTTGCACCCTGAAGAGACCAGCTTCAGCAATCTCTCCATTCTACAGGCAAAGTTAAAAACATTGAAAGTGTGTTTTTACATCAATATTTGTTTTTTTTTCTTTTCACTTCAGCCTTGAAAATGTTGCATATATACGAAACGCGTGTTGGCTGCCAGCTTTGGTCAATGAATTCTCAATCAAGATTTGTCAGAACACTTGGGACATTTTATCAATAAATCACATGAAATATTCATCTGTCTTGAGATGACTCAGCAATGCAACTACATGGACTACATGTGATGTGTGCCTCAGTATCAGTGATGTTAGATTGTGAACCCTGTGGTCCATAATCAGTGTAGACCTCAGTAGTAGTATGGAGTAGGGTACTACGAGAGCAGTGTGTTCTATTTGACTAATTATTGTGCGATTTAGTTACTTCAACCTCAACATTGGTGTTTCGGATGTGCGATTATGTAACCACAGCCACCAGTAAGCTGTGTATTCAGAAAATGTTTCTTGGTTTACCCTTTTGGAGGTGAGCAGGTATGTATTCAAACTCTTATAGAATTTTGGGGTAATTAATGATGGGATCAGGGTTTTTATTTGGAAGTGGGTTGCTCAGGTGATGGAGCTCTGGGAGGGAAGCATATTATTTTTGGGTGATAAAGTCTTGAGTTAGGGGTTTGATTTGTGGGACTGGGGTTCAAGGAGGGTAATTTTTGGGTGTGTGGGTATTCATTTATATTTTTATTTTACATATACCTTGGGATTCATGTTTGTTATAATGAGTGGAATACAAGGGTGATAGGGTCTTGGGAGGGGATTAGGTTATTATTGGGTAAATAATTAAAAGACTAGGGTTTATATTTGAGGTATTACGCATTTTAATTTTGGAGTTCAGGGTGGACACTCAATTTTGGTGTTTTATTTGTGGATATGTATTTTAAGTTCAAATTCGATATTCATTCATATATTTGTTTTTTACTAAAACACAATTTATGTTTCTTTCAAAATAGTTCAAGCAAACCACAGTTTTAAAACATCGCACACATATTTTATTATTAGCTTTTTAACACAAATTGGGCCCTGTTGCAATGTCGGTCAGAGTTGCCTCCGACCGACACTGACTCGGTGTGGGAACCGACCGCCCGTAAGTCGGCGGTTGTGAACACCATATTATGATTATGGGAGCTTGTGATGCAGGTGGAAACCACCACAGTACAAGCTCCCGTAGAGAAATGGGAGTTTGTGCCAATCCCTGCACCGTGTGGCAGGCACCACACGGTGCCTGATACATGGTCCAAAGATTTTTGGGGGACACAATAGGTCCCCCCCAGGCCCACAACCATATGCTGCAGAGGTAAGGGCCCTGCTAGGGGCCACCAAAGTCGCTTTCTGACAGGCTTTCCATGTGAGAAATCCCATAATGGAAAGTCTGTCAGTAACTGGCAACCAAAAACCCTAGGGTAGAAACGCCATCCGTTAGGGATTATGTGCGGCTTCCGACTGGCTGTTGGGCTCCTTAAACCCATTAGAGGCTAGTCGGTTTGACCGGCCGGCTTACACTCCGAACCGCCAACATTATAATTCGATGGTCGAACTGTAAACCTACGATGCCGGTCGGTAAGCCTCTGACGAGCAGTCAGAGGCTTACCAACCGACCTCGTAATGGGGCCCATTATATTTCACATTGCATGAATTCATTTTATTTGAAAAGATTTTTGATATTATTAAAATAATTCCAGTATAATATAGAGCTTAAATTAAGTATAGTATCCGAGCTTACAGATAGTAGAATGAAGTTCTTAATTTTATAGAAGGTAAGAAGAAAAGTAAAGTAATTAGTTTAATTTTACATTGAAAATGAAATTGACATCAACTGTAGAGAGAAAAGAAATTGTTAATTAACATGTTTGATTGAATATTTTGTATTTACAGTTTTACATATTTTTTAAATAAAATACATTTAGATATTTTATTGGGTGTATGGCAAATTTAATTCAATAATAAATCTTGTTTTGGATTTTGTTAGGTTTTATATATATGGCCAATTTAAAAGATCAGAACATACAACAGTACTTTTATCAGGTAGTAGTATACATTAAGGCATTTGTATTTTCCTGTAAGTTTCTGTGTACTGTGTAAATTTAGGTTAAGTGAGTTGGGCAGACTTTGAATGTACCATCTATTATCCAAATCTGTTTCTGTTGTTGTGAAAGTAGATTTTTAGCTGTTGAAAATTAGTATTGTTTTTGTGTATTTTCATTGTCATACTGTAGGAAACATTCATTAGTGGGCTTTATTGTATAACATTCAGAGATTTTAATGTTGGAAACTGTTAGTGGCTCAGGCGCTAGTTCTGCTTTGATGTCTTTTTCTATTGATTGTACAGTTAGTTATAAAATATATTTTTCACGCTCCCTATTGTAGTATGATTAGCTATGTTCTTTATAAATTGCACATGAGGTTACATTAGATATTGATGGTATGTCTTTTAGATTATCTAAAGTTTCAGTTACTTTTCTACTTCAGAGGCAGTAAAGCTGTGTTTCATTATTTATCTCTGAAATACTGCATACTCCACTAATGTGCTCTTGGTTGGCTTATTCTTTCCTTGCAGTATATTTATCTATTAAAAACTATTAAAATGTTTCTTTCTCCTGAATATATGTATGTTGCTTCCTAAATGTTTTCTACTTTTTTGTGCTGAAGATCAAGAAAAACATGTTTATTTACTATGTATTTTATTATAAATAAATATATTCCTTATTAGTCTTTTACAAAAATGTTTCTTACTTCTAATGTTTATGGTGTGAATATGTTATTTTTCTTGTACAAGTAACTTTCCAGTTCTGGTTATTACAAAATATATATATTATTAAAAAAATGTAATTTGCATTCTTTTAAACCGACCTGTTGTAAGTTATTAATGATCGTCTTTGAGCATAAAAGTACACTTTAATATGTGTTTCCTCTCTATATTTTCCCTTAAAACAATACATAATGCTTTTATTTAATATTTTTCACACTATTGTATTACAATATAATTAATATTACTTTATTTATCTGGAAAACAATGATATGAGAATTATCCTTCAAATGAGTCCATTGGCAGCTGAACTCATCGGAGGTCTCTTCAGCAATGGCACACTCCCCCCTTTGTGAGCGTTTTTTATGCATTTTTCAGTGGTATACAAACATGTTTATAAGTAACTGTGTTGTCCATTATTTTTCTCATTTTAGATCTGTGGCAAATATTATCTAAATAAAATGCTTTTCTTTGTTTATTATATTGATTATTTACAGCTCAAACACTTTTTGGTAGCCATGTTCGGATTGTTAGATAGAAACAGAAATGCCATGGGAAAAAATATTGTGTCATGAATATCAAGGACAATCATATTGTGAAGGTAACTTTCTATAAGTAAGCAAAGTGTTACTATACATAACTCCACATATTTGTATTTTATGGATATATATATATATATATATATATATATATATATATATATATATATATATATATATATATATATATATATATATATTACCTACTGGCGGTCGCCAGTAGGTAGTTATAGTTAGGACCACGTTTCCATAGGAAAACCTCAACATTCTATTTTGAATAACTTTGGCGCCGGTCGACGAATCCTCGCGAATTTCTCAAAATAGGTGGGGCGCTACGCTCCGCTCCTACCCTGAAAGTCTCGGGGGGATTCGTCAAGCGGGGGCTGAGATAAAAGGGGGGTCCCAAAACGCGTTTTTCCCATGCATTTTTCCATAGGACCTTTAGAACGAGCTACAGCCCGAACGGCTGAACAGAATTACTAGAAATTTGGCAGAGAGGTAGTCCCTAGGTCAAGGAAGTGCCTTTTGTAGGTTTGGTGTAAATCTGTTCAGTAGATTCTGAGAAAATAGCCTTTAAATCAATATATATATATCTGAGCCCGCTTACGGTACGCTTACCGTACGCTTACCGTACGCTTACCGTAAGCTTACGGTGGCGTGCGCGAGCGCGATTCTGATTGGCTCTTAGATCTTAGTAAACATTCGAATCGGCCGAAACCAGGAAGCGGCGTCCGCCATTTTGTCTCTCGCACTGAGTGTTGTTTATCAAACATGATGGCCAAAAACATGTTACGGGGCTGTTTTGACAACTCCCTCCCACATAGTCATGTTGAGGGAGTCCCCAAACATCCCCCAAGAGCAAAAACGGTTTTATTTTTTTTTCGGCAATTTTGCGGGGTACGCTTACCGTACGCTTACCGTAAGCTTACCGTACGCTTACGGTAAAAAAATAAAAATAAAAAAAACACTATCCAAACTTACCCCACCCCCTGTGCTTTTGGTGGCCGCAGGCCACCAAATGTGCAGGGCTTATTAATAGAGAAAAAAAACGTAATTTTGGCAACATGAAATTATAAAATCGAAATAAAAAAAACACTATCCACATTGACCTCACCCCCTGTGCTTTTGGTGGCCGAAGGCCACCAAATGTACAGGGCTTATTAAAGTTGATAAAAACCGTGCACGGAACGAACTGCGTTAAGTGGGCGCGCACGCCACAAATGGCGTAAAGTAACTTAGCATTTAAAAAACCGTACAAATTCACTGAAAAAACCATAGGTTTCACACACGTTATAGTTAGGAAATAGCATTTAAAAAACCTTGCTAATTCACTGAAAAAACCATAGGTTTCACACATGTTATAGTTAGCTGGACATTTTACTGATAAAAAACCAATGAAATTCCCCCGTTATAGTTACTGTAGGCAACTAGAACTCACGCGACCGTAATCCTCTGCTGATGACATATGTGTCTTTATGAAAAAAAAATATTTGTAATATATGTATAGCTAAAATTTAATGGAAGAAGATATGGGCAAATAAGTGTCTAAATACAGTATTAGCATCAGCAGAGGATTGCGGTCGCGTGAGTTATAGTTGCCTACAGTAACTATAACGGGGGAATTTCATTGGTTTTTTATCAGTAAAATGTCCAGCTAACTATAACATGTGTGAAACCTATGGTTTTTTCAGTGAATATATATATATATATATATATATATATATATATCACAGCTCCAAAGTGCCACCAAATCCGCTGAACTCCAAGGGCGGGTGCTCTTGTTTTACGAGGGTGAGGTCTCGCATTCAAAATCGCAGCTCAATCCAAAGGATACGAAGCACTCGCGGGGTGTAAGCAATTATTTATTAGCAGTTCTCCAAATGCATTTCGGCATACAAGCCTTCCTCAGTGTTTGAACTGCTTGTTTATGATACCTGGTGTCCCATTGGTTTATATTATGAGTCCCCAGTTCTAATAGGTTAAATCCCAACCAATGGAAGGGCTGCAACACTCCTTTTAGATATTCTCCGGCTGTGGTGTGTCATCGTACATACGCTGGCATTGCGATCCATTATGTCCCATATACAGCCTAAATGGCCAATTCTATCTATACAATCCCGATGGACTGTTAAAATGACCAGAGCTGTGACTGACACCCTCTGCTTGCCATCTTTTTTCTGCAGTCCCTGTTGGCCCCTAAATATGGGGCGACAAGTTTTAATGCACCAAGGACACCCCTCGCCAGCCGCTGGATGTCATCACACGATGTACCTGCAGATGTCAATCTAATGAATTGGCATCCTTGGGCTTGGATATCCCACGGCCATTAGGTCGGCATAGTAGTCAGGACCACGGCGGTTCAGACGGTTATTAATATCACAGCTCCAAAGTCCCACCAAATCCGCTGAACTCCAAGGGTGGGTGCTCTTGTTTTACGAGGGTCAGGTCTCGCATTCAAAATCGCAGCTCAATCCAAAGGATACAAAGCACTCGCGGGGTGTAAGCAATTATTTATTAGCAGTTCTCCAAATGCATTTCGGCATACAAGCCTTCCTCAGTGTTTGAACTGCTTGTTTATGATACCTGGTGTCCCATTGGTTTATATTATGAGTCCCCAGTTCTAATAGGTTAAATCCCAACCAATGGAAGGGCTGCAACACTCCTTTTAGATATTCTCCGGCTGTGGTGTGTCATCGTACATACGCTGGCATTGCGATCCATTATGTCCCATATACAGCCTAAATGGCCAATTCTATTTATACAATCCCGATGGACTGTTAAAATGACCAGCGCTGTGCCTGACACCCTCTGCTTGCCATCTTTTTTCTGCAGTCCCCGTTGGCCCCTGAATACGGGGCGACAAGTTTTAATGCACCAAGGACACCCCTCACCAGACGCTGGATGTCATCACACGACGTACCTGCAGGCGTCAATCTAATGGATCAGCATCCTTGGGCTTGGACAGCCCACGGCCATTAGGTCAGCATAGTAGTCAGGATCACGGCGGTTCAGACAGTTATTAATATCACAGCTCCAAAGTCCCACCAAATCCGCTGAACTCCAAGGGCGGGTGCTCTTGTTTTATGAGGGTGTGGTCTCGCTTTCAAAATCGCAGCTCAATCCAAAGGATACGAAGCACTCACGGGGTGTAAGCAATTATTTATTAGCAGTTCTCCAAATGCATTTCGGCATACAAGCCTTCCTCAGTGTTGGAACTGCTTGTTTATGATACCTGGTGTCCCATTGGTTTATATTATGAGTCCCCAGTTCTTATAGGTTAAATCCCAACCAATGGAAGGGCTGCAACACTCCTTTTAGATATTCTCCCGCTGTGGTGTGTCATCGTACATACGCTGGCATTGCGATCCATTATGTCCCATATACAGCCTAAATGGCCAATTCTATTTTTACAATCCAAATGGACTGTTAACATGACCAGCGCTGTGCCTGACACCCTCTGCTTGCCATCTTTTTTCTGCAGTCCTTGTTGGCCCCCAAAATACGGAGCGACAAGTTTTAATGCACCAAGGACACCCCTCGCCAGCCGCTGGATGTCATCACACGACGTACCTGCAGTCGTCAATCTAATGGATCGGCATCCTTGGGCTTGGATAGCCCACGGCCATTAGGTCGGCATAGTAGTCAGGACCACGGCGGTTCAGGCGGTTATTAATATCACAGCTCCAAAGTCCCAACAAATCCGCTGAACTCCAAGGGCGGGTGCTCTTGCTTTACGAGGGTGAGGTCTCGCATTCAAAATCGCAGCTCAATCCAAAGGATACGAAGCACTCGCAGGGTGTAAGCAATTATTTATTAGCAGTTCTCCAAATGCATTTCCGCATACAAGCCTTCCTCATTGTTTGAACTGCTTGTTTATGATACCTGGTGTCCCATTGGTTTATGGGACATAATGGTTCGCAATGCCAGCGTATGTACGATGACACTCCACAGCCGGAGAATATCTAAAAGGAGTGTTGCAGCCCTTCCATTGGTTGGGATTTAACCTATTAGAACTTGGGACTCATAATATGAACCAATGGGACACCAGGTATCATAAACAAGCAGTTCAAACACTGAGGAAGGCTTGTATGCCGAAATGCATTTGGAGAACTGCTAATAAATAATTGCTTACACCCCGCGAGTGCTTCGTATCCTTTGGATTGAGCTGCGATTTTGAATGCGAGACCTCACCCTCGTAAAACAAGAGCACCCGCCCTTGGAGTTCAGCGGATTTGGTGGGACTTTGGAGCTGTGATATTAATAACCGTCTGAACCGCCGTGGTCCTGACTACTATGCCGACCTAATGGCCGTGGGCTATCCAAGCCCAAGGATGCCGATCCATTAGATTGACACCTGCAGGTACGTCGTGTGATGACATCCAGCGGCTGGCGAGGGGTGTCCTTGGTGCATTAAAACTTGTCGCCCCGTATTTAGGGGCCAACAGGGACTGCAGAAAAAAGATGGCAAGCAGAGGGTGTCAGGCACAGCGCTTGTCATTTTAACAGTCCATCGGGATTGTATAAAGAGAATTGGCCATTTAGGCTGTATATGGGACATAATGGATCGCAATGCCAGCGTATGTACGATGACACACCATAGCCGGAGACTATCTAAAAGGAGTGTTGCAGCCCTTCCATTGGTTGGGATTTCACCTATTAGAACTGGGGACTCATAATATAAACCAATGGGACACCAGGGATCATAAACAAGCAGTTCAAACACTGAGGAAGGCTTGTATGCCAAAATTCATTTGGAGAACTGCTAATAAATAATTGCTTACACCCCGCGAGTGCTTTGTATCCTTTGGATTGAGCTGCGATTTTGAATGCAAGACCTCACCCTCGTGAAACAAGAGCACCCGCCCTTGGAGTTCAGCGGATTTGGTGGGACTTTGGAGCTGTGATATTAATAACCGTCTGAACCGCCGTGGTCCTGACTACTATGCCGACCTAATGGCCGTGGGCTATCCAAGCCCAAGGATGCCGATCCATTAGATTGATGCCTGCAGGTACGTCGTGTGATGACATCCAGCGGCTGGCGAGGGGTGTCCTTGGTGCATTAAAACTTGTTGCCCCGTATTTAGGGGCCAACAGGGACTGCAGAAAAAAGATGGCAAGCAGAGGGTGTCAGACACAGCGCTGGTCATTTTAACAGTCCATCGGGATTGTATAAATAAAATTGGCCATTTAGGCTGTATATGGGACATAATGGATCGCAATGCCAGCGTATGTACGATGACACACCACAGCCGGAGAATATCTAAAAGGAGTGTTGCAGCCCTTACATTGGTTGGGATTTAACCTATTAGAACTGGGGACTCATAATATAAACCAATGGGACACTAGGTATCATAAAAAAGCAGTTCAAACACTGAGGAAGGCTTGTATGCCGAAATGCATTTGGAGAACTGCTAATAAATAATTGCTTACACCCCGCGAGTGCTTCGTATCCTTTGGATTGAGCTGCGATTTTGAATGCGAGACCTTACCCTTGTAAAACAAGAGCACCCGCCCTTGGAGTTCAGCGGATTTGGTGGGACTTTGGAGCTTTGATATTAATAACCGTCTGAACCGCTGTGGTCCTGACTACTATGCCGACCTAATGGCCGTGGGCTATCCAAGCCCAAGGATGCTGATCCATTAGATTGATGCCTGCAGGTACGTCGTGTGATGACATCCAGCGGCTGGCGAGGGGTGTCCTTGGTGCATTAAAACTTGTCACCCCATATTTAGGGGCCAACAGGGACTGCAGAAAAAAGATGGCAAGCAGAGGGTGTCAGGCACAGCGCTTGTCATTTTAACAGTCCATCGGGATTGCATAAATAGAATTGGCCATTTAGGCTGTATATGGGACATAATGGATCGCAATGCCAGCGTATGTACGATGACA
Source organism: Triturus cristatus (assembly GCF_964204655.1). NCBI lineage: Eukaryota > Metazoa > Chordata > Amphibia > Caudata > Salamandridae > Triturus > Triturus cristatus. The sequence goes on from NC_140589.1 coordinate 640,428,456, forward strand.
CACCACAGCCGGAGAATATCTAAAAGGAGAGTTGCAGCCCTTCCATTGGTTGGGATTTAACCTATTAGAACTGGGGACTCATAATATAAACCAATGGGACACCAGGTATCACAAACAAGCAGTTCAAACACTGAGGAAGGCTTGTATGCCGAAATGCATTTGGAGAACTGCTAATAAATAATTGCTTACACCCCGCGAGTGCTTCGTATCCTTTGGATTGAGCTGCAATTTTGAATGCGAGACCTCACCCTCATAAAACAAGAGCACCCGCCCTTGGAGTTCAGCGGATTTGGTGGGACTTTGGAGCTGTGATATTAATAACCGTCTGAACCGCCGTGGTCCTGACTACTATGCCGACCTAATGGCCGTGGGCTATCCAAGCCCAAGGATGCCGATCCATTAGATTGACGCCTGCAGGTACGTCGTGTGATGACATCTAGTGGCTGGCGAGGGGTGTCCTTGGTGCATTAAAACTTGTCGCCCCGTATTTAGGGGCCAATAGGGACTGCAAAAAAATGATGGCAAGCAGAGGGTGTCAGGCACAGCGCTGGTCATTTTAACAGTCCATCTGGATTGTATAAATAGAATTGGCCATTTAGGGTGTATATGGGACATAATGGATCGCAATGCCAGCGTATGTACGATGACACACCACAGCCGGAGAATATCTAAAAGGAGTGTTGCAGCCCTTCCATTGGTTGGGATTTAACCTATTAGAACTGGGGACTCATAATAGAAACCAATGGGACACCAGGTATCATAAACAAGCAGTTCAAACACTGAGGAAGGCTTGTATGCTGAAATGCATTTGGAGAACTGCTAATAAATAATTGCTTACACCCCGCGAGTGCTTCGTATCCTTTGGATTGAGCTGCGATTTTGAATGCGAAACCTCACCCTCGTAAAACAAGAGCACCCGCCCTTGGAGTTCAGCGGATTTGGTGGGACTTTAGAGCTGTGATATTAATAACCGTCTGAACCGCCGTGGTCCAGACTACTATGCCGACCTAATGGCCGTGGGCTATCCAAGCCCAAGGATGCCGATCCATTACATTGACGCCTGTAGGTACTTCGTGTGATGACATCCAGCGGCTGGCGAGGGGTGTCCTTGGTGCATTAAAACTTGTTACCCCGTATTTAGGGGCCAACAGGGACTGCAGAAAACAGATGGCAAGCAGAGGGTGTCAGGCACAGCGCTGGTCATTTTAACAGTCCATTGGGATTGTATAAATAGAATTGGCCATTTAGGCTGTATATGGGACATAATGAATCGCAATGCCAGCGTATGTACGATGACACACCACAGCCGGAGAATATCTAAAAGGAGTGTTGCAGCCCTTCCATTGGTTGGGATTTAACCTATTAGAAGTGGGGACTCATAATATAAACCAATGGGACACCAGGTATCATAAACCAGCAGTTCAAACACTGAGGAAGGCTTGTATGCCGAAATGCATTTGAAGAACTGCTCATAAATAATTGCTTACACCCCGCGAGTGCTTCGTATCCTTTGGATTGAGCTGTGATATATATATATTTACTGAAAAAACCATAGGTTTCAGGGGCGTTATAGTTAGCTGGACATTTCCCTCGTACAAAACCCTAGAAATTCCCCTGTTATAGTTAGTTCAGCTAACGATAACTCGCGCCCCCGCAATGCACTGCTGATGACGTCACATATTACATTACTCATGACATGGTCAGTGACATCACTGATGACATCACTGATGACATCTCAAATGACATCACTGATGACATCACTGATGACATCATTCATTGAGTATGTGTTTCTGAACAGTTTTATTATGTTTAATATATATAGGGAAAGGCCTGTTGAAAAATAAGTGGGTGTACAGGTGTGTGAATGGATGATTTTCTAGGTGCGTAACTGACTCTATATGTGAGTCATTAAATGTATCTTACTGCAGACTAGTGACTAAACTGTGTGAATGTCTGTATGTGTCTGTGTGTTGGTGTATAAGTGGCTGCATGGTTTTTTGAATAGCTATATGAGTGTCTATATGGGTTATTGATTGGTTGTCTGAGTATCCATATGGGTGCCTGAGTGTTTGTGTGGGTAGGGTATATGTGACTCTGTGACTAGATGTGTGAGTGGGTGATTCAGTGGGTGCATGTTTTTAAGAGTGTATCTGTGATGGACTGTATGGTTGGGTGAGTGTATGTATAGGTGTGTTAGTGATTGAATGTATATCTCAGTGGTACATGTGTGAGTAACTACATATGTGAAAGGCAGTATATATGTGTGTAAGAGTATATAAGTGGGTATATGTGAGAGTGTGTGATTGTGAGAGTGGCTGTATGGATGAGTGTGTGCTTGTATCAGTGATTGTATAAGAGCGTAAGAATGTGGTACTATTTTTATGAGTAAGTGAACTTCTGTGTGTATAACTGCATAGGTGAGTAAATGGGAGTGTGATTAATTATTTCCATGACTGACTAGGTGTGTGAGTATGTCTATGGATGATTGGTGGTGTCTGAGTGTCTATATAGGTATATAAATGCATATGATAGTCCTGTACTGAGTCACTGTAAGTATGAGTGACTCTACAGGTGAATGAGTGGAGGTGTGTGTAGACCTAAGAGTCAATGAGTGTGTATGTAGTTATTGGTATTGGAGTATCTATGGTTTTGAGAAAGGAAGTCTGAAATTTTGAGTCGGTGTATCAAAGGTTATATTAGGGTGTGAGAAGATGCACTAATTTATCACATGGATGACGTCATCAGTGATGTCATCAGTGATGTCATTTGAGATGTCATCAGTGATGTCATCAGTGATGTCACTGACCATGTCATGAGTGATGTAATATGTGACGTCATCAGCAGTGCATTGCGGGGGCGTGAGTTATAGTTAGCTGAACTAACTATAACAGGGGAATTTCTAGGGTTTTGTAAGAGGGAAATGTCCAGCTAACTATAACGCCCCTGAAACCTATGGTTTTTTCATGATATATATATATATATATATATATATATATATATATATATATATATATATATCAGAAGATTCCAACTCCCGCTACTTCCAACCTCCACACAGCGGCGGCGAAGGGGGAGACTCAGACCCAGCAGAACTTCTGGCAAGATGTTTATTCTTTAAACAACAACCCACGCATGACGCGTTTCGGGCCTCAGGAGCCCTTGATCACATGCGGTTTTACATATCACATTTTTTATGTGTTTGTTTGGTGTCCATCCACGTTCACCACTCCGTGTCACATGATGATTACCATGGAAGAAAGACTCGCTTAGTATGGCGACTTATGTGAAGCCCTTTACAAATGTACAACTTAGTTTCTTGCTGGGTGTTTACACATTGCCAGTAAAAACCACATATTTGACATACATATTCTTAAAATATATATGCGCTAATGCTTCAAACTTAAATAAATATATAAATATATAATTCATGTGCAAAGATATTACGGGATAAATCCACATACAATGCATATGTTGTAGCAGCAAATCTTAATTACCATTGATAAAAGAGCTCATTTCCGGATAGATCTAGTAAAAACAACGGAGTAAAGTGCATATGTGTTTAGCAAATAAAAAATTAATGTTGATGTGCAAATTGGTGCAAGATGTGCAAAAAATATATAAATATAAAGTGCAATGCAATATATACAATGAGACCAATTCCAGTATAATTAAAATGCAAACGTATATAAATATTATTTACAGTAAAATTCCACTCACGAAAAATACTATTAAAAGACATATTTTATAAAATTGCTTGCTAAAAACTTCATTAACTTAAAAAAGGTCTGATTTGGGAAAAATTCCTTTCTATATGGCGACAGATGCTACATTTCCAATACACATTTTAAATTATTGATGAGCATCATCTGTGTACCTTTTACTATTATTTCTAATTATTGTCTGAATGTGTCATGGGTGATGACAAAGCTTCATTTGTACTCATCTCATATAGTACCTTCGCACCACAGATATAAAACAACATCTATACTTTAGAGTTTCATAAAAAGTTGTGCATGTCCTCCGTGTTGTTTAACCCATTGGGCCACTTACTGTCGAACTCTAGAATGATTTTGGTTTCTAGTTGGCGTTTCCTATTGCCACCCCTCCGAGGTTAGGGATAGCATTAATCACATAATAGGTAAGACAATTAATATCATTCGCATGGGTTCGTTTAAAATGTCGTGCCACTGGGTACGCAGGGTCGCTGTGGAGAATAGCCCTTATATGCTGCAATATTCTGACATGCACCTGTAGCTTCGTACTACCAATGTAGTTAAGGCCACAGGTGCACGTCGGAACATATACAGCATATTCTGTTTTGCAGCTATAGTTACCATGAATTGGAATTGGCGAATCACTAAATGGAATTGAATAATGTGTCTTATTACAGCCAAATTTACATGCTCTACATGTGGCACATTTTCTAAAGCCATTCGCTGGTTGCAACCAGGTGGCAGCTTTTCTGATCTCTGGGGAATTTTTATCAAGGATAGATCCCATTGTTTTGCCTTTTCTGAATGTAATCGTTGGGGTTTCTGCTAACCTGTTGCGGAACACACTTTCTGTCAGCACTATGGGCCAGTGTTTCTTAATAATGGCTCTAATTTTGCGTTCCTCATTACAGTAGGTTGTGATTAGTCTTGGGGTATCTACCTTGCTTGATCCAGTAGCTGGTTCTTGTTCTGTCTCACTATTGTCACTTTTAAAAAGGCTATGTCTGGGTTGTGTACTAGCTTTTCTAGTGGCTTCACATATTATTTTATCACTGTACCCTCTAGCTTTCAATCTTTCCAACATTTCATTCAAGCACCTATTGAAATCTGCCTCATTACTGCAGATGTGCTTGAGTCTAAGGATTTCTCAATATGGTATACTTGCAATCAAATGCCTGGGGTGTGAACTATTCCCATGAAGCGTGATGTTCCCAGACGTTGGCTTTCTTTATAAGGTAGTTGCAAGTTTACCTTCTTTGGTGTGAAGCCTCACATCAAGAAATTCAATTTGTGTCTTGTGGATGTGGGACGTGAAAACTAGATTCAGAGAGTTTTTATTCATATCTTCGATGAACTGATGGGCTTCTGTCTCATTCCCTTTCCACAACATGAAGACATCGTCTATGTATCTAAGATATGTGATTAAATGTGACTCAAATGGTGCTTGGTGCGTCTTTTTGAGGACCTGTTCCTCACACCAGCCAACATGCAAGCATGCATAGCTGGGGGAGAAACAGGCCCCCATAACCAGATCTCTTTGTTGTTTGAAAACATCTTTATTAAAAAGAAAAATGTTATTATTGAGGCACCATGAGATGAGCCCCAAAATGACTTTATTGTGTTCATAGAATTCGCTAGTTCTTGTGTCTAAAAAATGTTTTACCGCTCTCAGTCCCTGGTTGTGATCTATACCAGTGTACAGTGATTCTATATCGAGCGTAATTAGATATAGATCGTCAGTCCAAATTAGACCCTCAATTTTCTTTAAAAAATCACCAGTACATCTGACATAACGAGGCAGGTCCTTAACTATGTATGTATATATATATATATTCACTGAAAAAACCATAGGTTTCACACACGTTATAGTTAGGAATTAGCATTTAAAAAACCTTGCAAATTCACTGAAAAAACCATAGGTTTCACACATGTTATAGTTAGCGGAAATTTTACTGATAAAAAAACAATGAAATTCCCCCGTTATAGTTAGTTCAGCTAACTATAACTCGCGCGCCCGCAATGCACTACTGATGACGTCACATATTACATCACTCATGACATGGTCAGTGACATCACTCATGACATCACTGATGACATCTCAAATGACATCACTGATGACATCATCCTTGTGATAGAGTGGTAGACCTCCTCTCACCCTAATATAACCTTTGATACACACATTTAAAAATAGAGACTGAAATTTTCAAAAAAATGGACATACAAATAACAGTTACAACAACCTATTCAGTAATTCTAAGATCCACATACACATCCACTCATCCACCAACAATCCTATACAGTCACTCATACATGTACTCACACATCATATGTACTCATACACCTAAACATCCTGTAACACAATGCCACTCATCCATAGAGTTACTCACACACATAGTCACTCATGCTAATAGAGAATCAAACATCCATTTACCTGCATATACAGTTATACACACACCACCACACTTACTTTTACAGAAACTTACACATACTTAGTCTTTTAAACAATCACTTATAGAAACACATACTTATTCATACAGGCACTCTTCCAATCTCTCACTCGCACATATACTTACTTATATACATTAGGCCTGGGCGAAGCACTACGCTACGCTCGCGTAGTTTGCGAAGTTCGCGCTACTTCGCGCTACGCGAACTGCACGTAGCACAGTGCGAACACGCGTAGCGTAGTGTTGCGTAGTGCTGCGGTCATTTTTTGCTTGCTCGCGGTCCTCAACGTCAAGTTGGCGACCGCGAGCAAGCAAAATTACATCCTGGCGAGACTTTTTCCTTGTTCGCGATCGCGAGCATGGAAAATAAACCTCCCAGCGAGATTCCCAACGCGAGAAGGTCAGGTTTCTCATTGCGAGGGGTCGCGTATGCTCGCGACCGCTCGCGATGAGAAACTACCAGTTCGCGTTGAGAAAGCTGCAGCTCGAGTAAAAATCTACTCGAGCAGCAGAAAACTACAGCTCGCACTGTGCAAGATGCCATTTTCAATGATTGCACAGTGCCGGTTGCTTGTCCGCACTGTGCAATCATTGAAAACAACATCTTGCACAGTGCGAACATGTTACTTCGCAGTTCGCGAAGTGCTACGCGTAGCTCGCGTAGTGCGAACTTCACTTTGCGTAGCTTCGCGAAGTGCTACTTCGCGAACTACGCCCACCCTTAATATACACCAATAGTCATATATACTAGTTTAAAAAATATGTAGTTACTCATAAAGACACTATTGAGACAGTCATTCACTCACTAACACACCCATACACACACTCATCCACCCATACGGTCCTACACACATGCTGTCTTCAACACATACAAACAGTGAGTCACTCATTCATGCACCTATGCACTACATAATAACCCCCACCGAACCATGAAGACACTCAGACACTCATACTGATACTCAAAAAACCAACTAATAACCTATATAGACACTCATGTAGCTACTCACCAACCCATGCAGCCACTTATATACAAAGTGAGAGACTGATACAGGTATTTACACATTTAAACATTACTCACTTAGCCATGTATTCATAAAGATACACTTAATCAGTCAGTTACACAATCAATTTTTAAAAAACAAATCATCAATTTAGACACTTATATACTCATTTATTCTTCCATCGACCTTGAGATATACATATATTAAACTTTTTTAATTTTCAGAAAAACACACATTCACTGGATGATGTCATCAGTGATGTCATTTGAGATGTCACTGACCATGTCATGAGTGATGTAATATGTGACGTCATCAGAAGTGCATTGCGGGCGCGCGAGTTATAGTTAGCTGAACTAACTATAACGGGGGAATTTCAATGGTTTTTTACGAGTGAAATGTCCAGGTAACTATAACATGTGTGAAACCTTTGGTTTTTTCATTGAATTTCTAAGGTTTTTTAAATGCTAATTCCTAACTATAACGTGTGTGAAACCTATGGTTTTTTCAGTGAATTTGTATGGTTTTTTAAATGCTAAGTTACTTTACGCCATTCGTGGCGTGCGCGCCCACTTAACGCAGTTCGTTCCGTGCGCGCACGGTGCGCTTCGTGCACCGCGCGCCCACTTTACGCAGTTAGTGCCGTGCACGCACGGTGGGCACGCGGTACGCTACACGCACCGCGTGCCCACATTACGCTAGATGGGCCATGTACGCAAGATGCGCTTCGCGCACCGTGCGCACATGGAGGACATATGATGCACTTCGTTTTGAAAGGTAATATTTTAATTTTTCGTATATTTTATATGCCATGCACAAATGGTGCCCTTCGGGCACCATTTGCACACGGGGTGGAGAGAGTGTGGATAATTTTTTTTTTTATTATTTTTTTTTTTAATATTTTAGTTTATCTCAATTCTAATAAGCCATGCTCAATTGGTGCCCTGCAGGAAAAAATAAAAATTCCGTTTTTGGCCTTGGGGGATCTTTGGGGACTCCCTCAACATGGCTATGTGTGTGCGAGCTGTCTAAACAGCCCCTTTACATGTTTTTGGGCTTTATATTTTAGAAATCACTCTCAGTGCGAGAGAGAAAATGGCGGCCGCCGCTTCCTGGTTTCGGCTGATTCGAATGTTTACTAAGATCTAAGAGGCAATCAGAATCGCGCTCGCGCACGCCACCGTACGCGTACGGTAAGCGTACCGTAAGCGCACCGTAAGCTGGCTCAGATATACATATTGATTTAAAGGCTATTTTCTCAGAATCTACTGAACAGATTTACACCAAACCTACAAAAGGCACTTCCTTGACCTGAGGACTACCTCTCTGCCAAATTTCTAGTAATTCTGTTCAGCCGTTCGGGCTGTAGCCCTGTCTAAAGGTCCTATTGAAAAATGCATGGGAAAAACGCGTTTTGGGACCCCCCTTTTATCTCAGCCCCCGCTTGACGAATCCCCCCGAGACTTTCAGGGTAGGAGCGGAAAGTAGCGCCCCACCTATTTTGAAAAATTCGCGAGGATTCGTCGACCGGCGCCAAAGTTATTCAAAATAGAATGTTGCGGATTTCCTATGGAAACGTGGTCCTAACTATAACTACCTACTGGCGACCGCCAGTAGGTAATATATCTATATATCTATATATTTATATCTATATCTATATATATATTCACTGAAAAAACCATAGGTTTCACACACGTTATAGTTAGGAATTAGCATTTAAAAAACCTTGCAAATTCACTGAAAAAACCATAGGTTTCACACATGTTATAGTTAGCGGAAATTTTACTGATAAAAAACCAATGAAATTCCCCCGTTATAGTTAGTGCAGGCAACTATAACTCACGCGACCGCAATCCTCTGCTGATGCTAATACTGTATTTAGACACTTATTTGCCCATGTCTTCTTCCATACATTTTTAGCTATACATATATTACAAATATTTTTTTTTCATAAAGACACATATGTCATCAGCAGAAGATTGCGGTTGCGTGAGTTATAGTTGCCTGCACTAACTATAACGGGGGAATTTCATTGGTTTTTTTATCAGTAAAATTTCCGCTAACTATAAGATGTGTGAAACCTATGGTTTTTTCAGTGAATTTGCAAGGTTTTTTAAATGCTAATTCCTAACTATAACGTGTGTGAAACCTATGGTTTTTTCAGTGAATTTGTACGTTTTTTTAAATGCTAAGTTACTTTACGCCATTCGTGGCGTGCGCGCCCACTTAACGCAGTTCGTTCCGTGCGCGCACGGTGCGCTTCGCGCACCGTGCACGCACAGTGAGCACGAGGTGCGCTTCGCGCACCGCGCGCCCACTTTACGCAGTTAGTGCCGTGCACGCACGGTGGGCACGCGGTGCGCTACGCGCACCGCGTGCCCACGTTAAAATACATGGGCCATGCACAAATGGGGCCCTTCGGGCACCATTTGTACACGGGGTGGGGAGAGTGTGGATAATTTTTTGTTTTTATATTTTTTTTTTTTATATTTCAGTTTTTCGTACGCATTATAAGCCATGCACAAATGCTGTCCTACGGACAGCATTTGAACACGGGGTGGGGAGAGTGTGGATAATTTTTTTTTTTCATATATTTTTACCGTACGCGTACGGTAAGCGTAATCGGCGAAATTACCGAAAAAATAAAAATTCCGTTTTTGGCCTTGGGGGATCTTTGGGGACTCCATCAACATTGCTATGTGTGTGGGCGCTGTCTAAACAGCCCCTTTACATGTTTTTGTGCTTTGTATTTTCATCATCACTCTCAGTGCGAGAGAGAAAATGGCGGCCGCCGCTTCCTGGTTTTGGCCGATTCGAATGTTTACTAAGATCTAAGAGCCAATCAGAATCGCGCTCGCGCACGCCACCGTACGCGTACGGTAAGCATACCGTAAGCGCACCGTAAGCTGGCTCAGATATATATATTGATTTAAAGGCTATTTTCTCAGAATCTACTGAACAGATTTACACCAAACCTACAAAAGGCACTTCCTTGACCTGAGGACTACCTCTCTGCCAAATTTCTAGTAATTCTGTTCAGCCGTTCGGGCTGTAGCCCTGTCTAAAGGTCCTATGGAAAAATGCATGGGAAAAACGCGTTTTGGGACCCCCCTTTTATCTCAGCCCCCGCTTGACGAATCCCCCCGAGACTTTCAGGGTAGGAGCGGAGCGTAGCGCCCCACCTATTTTGAAACATTCGCGAGGATTCGTCGACCGGCGCCAAAGTTATTCAAAATAGAATGTTGCGGATTTCCTATGGAAACGTGGTCCTAACTATAACTACCTACTGGCGACCGCCAGTAGGTAATATATATATATATATATATATATATATATATATATATATATATATATATATATATATATATATATATTCAGTGAAAAAACCATAGGTTTCACACATGTTATAGTTAGCTGGACATTTTACTCGTAAAAAACCAATGAAATTGCCCCGTTATAGTTAGTTCAGCTAACTATAACTCGCGCGCCCGCAATGCACTGCTGATGACGTCACATATTACATCACTCATGACATGGTCAGTGACATCACTCATGACATCACTGATGACATCTCAAATGACATCACTGATGACATCACTGATGACATCATCCAGTGAATGTGGGTTTTTCTGAAAATTAAATATGTTTTATATATGTATATCTCAAGGTCAATGGAAGAATAAATGGGTATATAAGTGTCTAAATGGATGATTTGTTTTTGAAAAATTGATTGTTTAACTGACTGATTAAGTGTATCATAGTGAATACATGTTTTAGTGAGTAATGTTTAAATATGTATATATCTGTATCAGTCTCTCACTTTGTGTATAAGTGGCTGCATGGGTTGGTGAGTAGATACATGGGTGTCTATATAGGTTATTAGTTGGTTTTTTGAGTATCAGTCTGAGTGTCTGCATGGTTCGGTGGGGGGTATTACGTAGTGCATAGGTGTATGAATGAGTGACTCACTGTTTGTATGTGTTGAACACAGCATGTGTGCAGGACTGTATGGGTGGATGAGTGTGTGCATGGATGTGTTATTGAGTGAATGACTGTCTCAATAGTGTCTTTATGAGTAACTACATATGTTTTAAACTAGTATATGTGACTATTGGTGTATATATGTGAGTATATGTGAGAGTGAGAGATTGAAAGAGTTCTTGTATGAATAAGTATGTGTTTCTATAAGTGATTGTTTAAAAGACTAAGTATGTGTAAGTTTCCGTAGAAGTAAGTGTGGTGGTGTGTGTATAACTGTATATGCAAGTAAATGTATGTTTGATTCTTTGTTAGCATGAGTGACTATGTGTGTGAGTAACTCTATGGATGAGTGGCATTGTGTAACAGGATGTATAGGTGTATGAGTACATATGATGAGTGAGTACATGTATGAGTGACTGAATTGGACTGTTGGTGAATGAGTGGATGTGTATGTGGATCTTAGAATTACTGAAAAGGTTGTTTTAACTGGTATTGGTATGTCCATTTTTTTGAATATTGTAGTTTCTATTTTTGAATGTGTGTGTCAAAGGTTATATTAGGGGAAGAGGAGGTCTGCCACTCTATCACAAGGATGATGTCATCAGTGATGTCATCAGTGATGTCATTTGAGATGTCATCAGTGATGTCATGAGTGATGTCACTGACCATGTCAATTGTGATGTAATATGTGACGTCATCAGCAGTGCATTGCGGGCGCGCGAGTTATAGTTAGCTGAACTAACTATAACGGGGCAATTTCATTGGTTTTTTACGAGTAAAATGTCCAGCTAACTATAACATGTGTGAAACCTATGGTTTTTTCACTGAATTTCTGAGGTTTTTTAAATGCTAATTCCTAACTATAACGTGTGTGAAACCTATGGTTTTTTCACTGAATTTCAAAGGTTTTTTAAATGCTAATTCCTAACTATAACGTGTGTGAAACCCATGGTTTTTTCAGTGAATTTGCAAATTTGCAAGGTTTTTTAAATGCTAATTTTTTTTTTATTCTTCAATTTTTTCAAACATATTTTTAATTTAATTTACTTACCTTTTATAAAGATTATGCTTTAATTTTTAAAATCCTTAAATATTTTTTTTTAATATATTTTTTAAAATAAACATGTAAAATTTATTTCCAGTTCTTTTTTTTTTTTTTAATTTTTTTTTGGTACGCGTACCGTAAGCTCACGGTAAGCGTACGGTTTACGCAACGTCCGTAATCTATCTACGCTGCTTGCGTATAGTTACGCACTTTGCGTAGCCGCGCGTACTGCGCGTGGGACGCGTGCGCGCTTACGCCACACGCGCACGTTACGCGGAAGTGCCGGGGAGTGACTGTTATGCGCATGCGCGCAAGCGCGTGTCTTTTTTACGCGCACGCGTACTTTTTGCCGTAAGCGTACCGTAAGCGTACCGTAAGCGTACGGTAGGTCATGTGATCTTGAAACACAACTATTGATTGGTTGAAACTACTTTCAGTTCTAGAACTCTCCTACACCACACCCATTCCCCTCATTTCTGCTGGTGATCCCTTGGGAGAAGGAGCTGGTTTGTCTTTGGGATACGATGGCAGAACAGCAGAGCTCTTCTGAGAGTGAGGCTAGCACTAGCAGCACTGTCTTGAGGCAGAGATCGAGGAAACAAAAGCCTTCTTATGTTTGGGATTATTTAACTTTTCCAGAAGGCCAGCAAAAGGTGAATGCACCCTTAGTTACTTGCAAGCTGTGTCAGCGTGTACTTTCTAGAGGTAATCCTAACAGGAAGTATTCCTTTGGGAACCACTACATGAAGAGACACCTCCAGGATGTACACAGAAGGACACATGGTCATCTTTTTGGAGGTAACTCTTCAGAAAGACGAGCCAGTACATCCACAGCAGCTCAGCCTGGACCATCACCTGCAGGGCTTACTCCTTCTTCTGCAGGTCAGGTGAGCCCTTCATCTGTGGGGGGAGAATCTCCTTTTGCTGGCCCTCTGGAAATGAACCCTCGATTTCGGAAGGTTGATATTCATTGCACATTTTGTAAAGATCTAATTTGCCATAGGGAGACCAGTGTTTCCCTAGTGAACAACAAAATAGATCAGCACATTTGTCGCTTTGAATAATTTTCCCATGCTTCCTTTCCTCTGTCCCTGCATGAACACAACGGTTCTTTTAAGAGCCAACCTTATCTTTCATCTTTTTTTTACATATGTTTTTAAAAACTTTTTTTTATTTTTTTTTACCGTACGCGTACGGTGCGCGTACTTTTTTTTTATTTTTAAAAAAAAACACTAAAAATCATTTATCACATTACATTGTCCTTGAGAGACTACAATTATTATTATTGACTTACCATACTCACTGAAAAAATATTTATTCATTTCTTTTTTTTAAAAATAGTTTTAAAAATGTTTGTAGTTTTCGAAAATTTTCTATATCTATCTGGAAAAAAAGAAAAAAGTATTAATATTTTTTAAACATTTTATAATACAGTACACATATTTACATTTTTTACCAAAAAATCTTTTTGCCTTATTTTTGCTGTTTTCAGAATATATTGCATTTCACTATAAATTGTGAAAGCAATTGCATTCATCATTTTACAGCGGGCAAAAAAAAATACCAATCACAAAGATTGTATTAAAAAAGCCCTGATTCTTTTTTTAATTAAACTTAACATTATAGAAATGCATAATATTGTAAAAAAATATCATCTAATACCAATACTTATTTCTTTAAAATACCGTCTGATATGTTTGTTTCAGAACTATAATCACAATATTATATCTCAAATAACTCCAAAATACATCTGATTTCATTTCCTTTAGGCCAAATAGTAATTTTAATTTTTTTTTTGGAATAAATTTCCAACGGAAATCCAATAAAATTCTAAAGTTTAATTTGTCCAGATCTTACCGATTCTCTGTAACATTTTGGTTCACGAAAATTTTTTGAATAATTTATTTAGTCCACAATAGAATTGGTTACTTTTCCACATGGCCAAATAGTAATTTTTTAAATCATTTTTGAAAAAATTTCCAATGGCAGTCCAATAACATTCCAAAATTTAAAATGTGCAGAAGTTACCGATAATCTCTAAATTATTGGTTTTTCAAAATTGCATTAAAAATTAAAAAAGTCCACATTACAATTGGTTATCTTTCCATTAGGCCAAATGATAATTTTAAAAATCTTTTTTTTACAAAATTGCAATGGTAATCCAGTAAAATGGTAAAATTATTTTGTCCAGATCTTGCCAAGTCTCTCTAAAATTTAGGTTTCAGGAAGATTAGATAGGAATTTGCTAAATCAAAAGGCAAACGTTGTTTGAAAATCAATTGGGAATCATTACACAGTGTCCAGCCTTTTTCACATTTTAGATAAACTGTGTAATGTCCAGAAGTAACAGTAGGTCCATCATGGAAAATTATTGCAACAGTTACAAAAGTTTTTCCTGAAATTGATAATTGCTGTCCTGTAAACTTCTTTATTAAAGTATCCAATTTTGAACCATCAGCTCTACATCGTTGCATCATTAAAATTACATACTGTCCGTATTCCTTTAAAATTAATGTTGAAAACATGTCAGAATTACACTCACCACATTTCATGCTATGATTAGCATCTTTAACTAATTTTGCAAAAGTGACTGTTTTACTCTCTGGCAATGTCAAATAAATAAACCTTTCATTATCAACAATAGAGCCACATATATTATAACAATTATCACAACTATGTTCCCATTTATAAGAGAGACCAAAAAAAATGTCAATGGGAACTCCTTCTTCTTCCACTACCTGAAGAAAATACATCAAAAATTCATGTGCATCTTGCTGTTTATTTTGAGAAAACTGTGTTCGTCCTGAACATACATCTAAAAGTTTTCTAATGTCAGTAGCACTTACTATTTGAGTTTTATCTTTACTCAGCTTTTGAAAAAGGAGACTCAGCTCTGAACAGAATCTTTTTCCCTGATTTACTATTATCTGCTCTTGCAAACTTTCCAGATAAAATGCAACATTCAGCACTACATTTGCGTAGCAGTTGACACCAGAGCTATTTTCAAAATGACATCCTACAACCTGTTCTTCATTTTCCTTTTTCTTTTTGCTTGCAATTACATCACTCCTCTTTTTTTTCCTCTTCTCTACATCTTCACTACAGATATTCTCATTTTTTTCTTTTACGAGAAACTACACGTTTCTCCAACACAGGATACTGACCTAAATGAGGAGCATAGCTTCTTCTTAATCTATTATACTCCTTTACACAATTTGTATCAGCACTAACTTTTGATTCTTCAAAGTCTATCATGAATAAACCTGATAATGTTTTGACTCGTGACAAAGCAACATATGCCATACCTTCTTTGAACACAGTTGAACCAATGTTCACAAATGCACAATCTACAGTCAATCCTTGAGACTTGTGAATAGTTACAGCATATGCTAGAGAAAACGGAAACTGCTTCCTACGTACATATAAGTCTTTCACAAGCATAAAACGAACTGTACAACGACAAATATCTTTAACTTCATCTATCTGATCAAATTTTATTTTTAAACATTCAATTCCTTCTTTTTTCTGATAATTAATAAAACCCACAACTCTTCCCATCGCTCCATTAACTAAACCTTTCTCAACATCCAAATTTCTCCTTAAAAACACTCTACAGTTCATGCAAACATATAGATTTTTTTCTAATCCAGCTGTTTTGGAGATGTTCTTCTCTAGTGAGTCCAATTTATTTTTCAGTTTGCCTGTTACTGTGACAGTAATTCTTCCATCCTCAATTTTGTCCACTGCTTCCAATTTCCTGATCTCTTCCTTTTCCAATTTCAAAAGCTCCTCATTGAATATTGAGCATTCACGTAGAGTAGGCATTAAGCAGATGACACTTTTGTTTTCTGCAATGTTCTTGTATATCTTCTCTGCAACTATTTCTTCCTTTGGAAATAAATTATGTAGCAGCCGAGTCTGTAATGCTTTTTTGCCAGCTTCTGTGAGTAGTCCAATCCTGATATCTTTCAGAATACTTCCATATTCTTCATCGTTTGCTTGCCTCATATTAGTTGTAAGTTCCTTGTACTCAAAGAAGGACCAAATATTTGTATTACCGATACTTCCCAATGACTTCTTCGTGTCTTCATGTGTCACAGTATTAAACACTGGTTGTCCTTTAACTGGAGTAAGTTGCAAAAGATCTCCAAAAACTATGACGTGTTTTCCACCAAATAACACGTCATAGTCTGTCTTCAAAATTTGCTGCATTCTTAAATGCACAAAGGCAAGCATTAAGTTTGATACCATGCTCACCTCATCAATAATGAGAACTTGCATCTTCTTCAATACTCGTGAAACTTCCAAGGATGCTTCTCC
This sequence comes from Triturus cristatus, assembly GCF_964204655.1. Lineage (NCBI taxonomy): Eukaryota > Metazoa > Chordata > Amphibia > Caudata > Salamandridae > Triturus > Triturus cristatus. The sequence goes on from NC_140589.1 coordinate 640,444,960, forward strand.
AGTTAGCTTGTTGAATTGTATTTTGTTCTCATGCTCCACTGGTAACATTAGCAAACGATGTAAGGTGATTCCTTTTATGTTATATGCTGCTAACCCAGTTGGAGCAGTAACCACACAAGACAAAGTAGAATCCGTTTTTTGCTTTAGATAGCTTCTGATGACTTTAATTAGGAAACTTTTTCCAGTGCCAGCTTGTCCGCTTACATACATCCTGATTGGATGAAATGATGTGCATGAGCACTCTTTTTTTACATGTAGAAATCCGTGATCAATTTTGTTTTTGATCTCTTCATAAATTTGTTGCTGCTCTTGATTCAGTTGTCTTTCCAAATTTTCTAAGTCTATAAATTCTTCTTGAGCTTGATTCATAGCTGTTTCCACTTCATTCATGGCTATTGATGCTTCATTTTCAACGATTGGTTGTCCTAGGGGATCTTGACTGTGTGTTCCTGAACTTTGGCTGTCCTGAGAACTGTCTCTAGCTATTTCTGCTGCAATTGTAGTTTCCTGTTCAATTTCTTCATTTAACATTTGCAGATAAGTTGTGAATGTATTGCATTGTATGCTGTCTTTGCAAGCATTAAATGAATCCTCATAGCTTTGAAATTCTCCCAGTAGTTCATCCTCTGTACGCCATGGTTTAAACAACTGTAAAAGAGCCAAGTAGTAAAATTCTTTCTTGTCGGTAGTGTCGCAACTCAGCTTCCGATGATTTATCAAACTTCCTTTGCTTTGCTTCACCAAACATCCTTCTTCACCAACAACTTTATATTTTCCATTATTAATGTCTTCTGCAGCTTTCCGTGAATAAATGTAGTTCTGCAACACTTCATAGAGACACATGTTCTCCAGATGATGACTTCTCTTGGGATAATATGTGTCCAACATGTTTGTTTTCAATATATCTGTACTTTCTGGGTCATTCTCGGCCAAATATTCAATTTCTCCAACAGATTTCAGTACCCGATTTCTCATTGCTGCAAGGCCTAAACTTGCCCAAATTATTCTTCTTGACTTCGAGTAGAGACTTGCAGAAGATAACCTATCTGAACATTCGTAGGATCCAATTTCTCGATGCGATAACATCTTCAAACTGAAACTGTACAGCTTCTTACTGACAGTTTTCTCGTGAGAAATCTCTTCCCACATTTCCTTCAATTCTGTTTTTTCTGATTTCGTAATGTAAGACGTTACATATCGTGCAACAGCAATGGAATTGTCAGCTACATACTGTATATCCATGTTAGCGTTCCACATGGATAAAATGACTGGGTTGTAGTCATTTATATTTTTTGATTCTTCTTTTCTTTTAAGGTTGTAGGTATTCTTAGGTGATTTTCTTGTGATAGTATGTCTCACAGCTGACATAAAACTGTTTACTCTTCCATTTGAAAGAACAGGTCTAGGAAATCCAAATCGACATTTAGTGTAGTATTTTTCTTTGCTCTTGTATTTCCGTCGACAGTATTTTCCACACCGATGACTTTGGAAACGTAAAACTTGCTCCTTTAACTTGTTCTCTTCTGTGCTTTTTGGTATACCACATGTTGCATATTCTTCAATGTAAGATAACACTGCTTCATCAGTATCTGTTCCAAACTTTGGGGCATCCTTGATCCACAACAGCATATGAATATGAGGAGCACCTCTTGCCTGGTACTCTTTTCTCCAAAAGAAATCCACTACTTCTCCAAGGGGTGGATTTTTTTTATTGCAGATGAAGGACATCATAGCCTCAAATCTATGATTGAAATATCTGCAAACATTAACCGGATCCAATGAGCACAGTTCTCCTGCTGTCTTGTATTCGATGTTTTTAATGTTTGAATTGGCCTCTCGTAGAAAATCCAGTAAATCATCCCAAGCGTACTCGGCACAGCTTAGGGTAAGGAACCATGTTGGTGTTCCTAAATTGCGTAACATGCATTTTAGTTCACCATGGCGTCGGTACCAATATTCATTTGTCCCACGCTGACAAGCCATCAGATTGATCAGTTGTGTTTCCAAATGATCATCTCGGTGCTGCACTTTCTCCATAAAATCCTTAGCAGACACATTTTGTAAATGTACTCCACTTTTTAAAATGTGATTTACTGCATAAGACAGTGCAGACAAGTCGCTTTCAAATAAAAGATGAAACAAATAAGGAATACTTTGTCGAAATCTGGGATCTTCAGCATATAGTCTTGTAGTCCGATACTCTGAAGCTGGAATCTGTTCTGGACGTTCATCGTATCGTCCTCCTTTTCCCGTAGGAAACAGCTGGGGAAAACATCGAGCTTCCAAGCTCTCCTCCCATACACTCACGGGAGTTCCTTTTGCTTTCTTCATCTGAAAGAGATCAATATTGTCTCCCATAACTTCTTTCGAATGAAGAGGATGTATGCTAAAATGTTCATAAATTTCTTCTTCCTTTGTCTTGTCCACTTTTTCAATTTGTCCAGTTGGTGTTTCTGTGTCTTCTTGAAAATCTTCGTCTTCTTCTTCTTCTTCTATATAAATTGATTCATACCATTTGTTATTTTTTTTCAAATACAAATTTGCTCTTTGTACTTTCCGCACATCTACCAGCTCCTGCCAAATCTTCTTATTCTTTGTAGGTACACCATTAACCAGAATAATTAATGGTTCAGTTTCCAAAGTATCCGCATCAATAGTTTCCATATTTTTTTTCAAATCCAAGGGCAAATACACCACTCTACCTTTTAAACCTCTCAGTAAATCTGAAGGAGGTAATTTACCAGTTTTGGGCTCCATACGTACTATGGTCTGGAACGGATGAACACATTGAATGAGTATAGACTCATATGTATTTAATTCAGAAAGTTCAGCAGGAATAGCATCCAATTCTAAATTATTATGTACAGCTCTGGTCGGCATTCTATTTTCCTCTAACTTGTTGTAACAGTATTTACAAATACGCTGATCTTCACCCAATTCAAAACAATTTTCAAGAAATATATATGTGGCAAAATCCATCCACTTATAATTATCTTCATTTTCACTCTTTCTGTAGAGATCAACATTCCTAGTTTGTTTTCTATAATGAGTTCTGCGGCAACAAATACAAGTAACATTTGGTCTTTCATTAGAGACTATTGCAAATTTTGTTATGTGATCATTAAATGTCTTACTTACAGAAGGTTCTACATTCTCTTCCACTTCTTCCTCATTTACTGTGTCCTTCTCTGCACTGTTTTGTTCAGGACCAAAGTAACAAAACTGAATTTCATCAACAACCTTCTCTACATCTGATACCGTTCCTCGGAACAGAGCCCTATTCAATTCATTTAACTTTATTGCTGGACTTTTGGCAAAATACAACCGTCTCACAAACTTTCTCATTTCAGTATGATGAACAGCCAGCATCCTAAAATGATGGAAAACACTATTGCACACTTTTCTAGATAGACAAGCCAGAGAATGACCCTGCAAACCAGTATTCTCTCTCACTCTGCATGGATCCAGACTTTGAAGCACCTTAATCTTCTGTTTTACACTTTTTTTACTATATTCTCTTAGAAACTCTCGAAATCTGTCAATAGATTCCTGACGCACAGTGCAAATACTACTACAATTCCAAGTGTACACTGGGGCTTTAGGACGTCTCCCCATTGCCTCATCTGCCATCACTTGTACCTCATCTCTTGGAACCATTATCTCCTTCTCCATTATGCAACCATTTTTTACTTCGTATGAACGACCTCTGGTGTCAACTGCATGCAGCAAACTATTACTTTGAAAATAGCTCTCTTCATTAAAAAAAGGTTCACTACTTGAACTATGCATCCACTTTCCTAAAAACACTTTACAAAAGTTTGTTCTGTTCACTACTCTTTTGCTTTTGCTTTGTGATTTCAGTACATTAACCATTTTATCTAATGTACGCATCCTATTCAAAATTAATATGAATAGTTTCCTTTTTAATTCTAATGCTTTTGCTGCAATGGCTTCAATTTCTTTTTTTCTCTTGTAATATTTTGCCTTTTGCTTATATTTCTTCACATCCTTTATCAAATTGGACATAACTCTTCTCTGAAACATTTTTCTACGTATCTCTTTAAACGCTGTTTTTCTGTTTATGTAAAACTTTTCAGTTGCAGAAGGTATATTTGCATTAACTAAATTCTCAATTTTTTGCTGTTCTCTTCGTTTTGTTACATTCTTCCCTGGACAGACATTTTGTACATTTTTCTTTGTTTTGAATATTTTTTTAAGAAATTCTTTTTTCTGCTTACCAGAAGATTTTTTCTTTTTCCCAACATGAGCATCTTCTACTAACTTTGGTCCTCCAGTTGTCTTCAAATATAGTTTTTTTTTTAGCGTTTTTTGAACTCGAGATTTTGTAGGCATCTTAAATTTTGTTCACTGTTCTTCAGCAATACCTGAAAAAAACTAAAAAAAAATCCTTTATTGTATTTAAATATATTACTACATTTCTTTTCACAATAGTCACAAAACAAAATTTCTTTGCCAATTTGAATGCACACAAACTGCTCTTTTTTTGGGGCAAGTGAAAATCTCTTTAACAAACTGTCACATTATGAAACCACTTTTCAGATTTTTTAAAAAGCCCATGTCCAGAGTGCTACACTCCAGCAAGGGCAACCAGCCTTAGTGAAGCTCAATGTATTTGCATTACAGACTGAAACCTGAAAACCCCACTCGCTTCTAAATACTGTGCATGACTATACACGGCAAGCACATGGGTGTGTGCTAAGACTCTGCTTCTTCCCCCAAAAATTCACTCCCACTTTCCATCTAATGCAACTGTGAAATCACCAGCGCAAGACGCAATAAATCTCTGCCTATAATTCCTCTATGCACACAGAGTCATGTTTTCACATTAGTCCCAAAACGAAATTTCTTTGCCATTTTTAAAGCACACTTACTGCTCTTTTTTTTTTCGGGGCAAGTGAAAATCACTTTTACAGACTGACACATTATGAAACCTTTTTTTTTAATTTATTTAATTGCACTTGTCCAAGCTGTTTTTTTCAGACCACCACCATGTGTATTCGCGGTGACTGCCTACACTCCAGCAAGGGCAACCAGCCTTAGTGATGCTCAATGTATTTGCATTACAGACTGAAACCTGAAAACCCCACTCACTTGTAAATACTGTGCATGACTATACATGGCAAGCACATGGGTGTGTGCTAAGACTCTGCTTCTTCCCCCAAAAATTCGCTCCCCCTTTCCATCTAATGCAACTGTGAAATCACCAGAGCAAGACGCAATAAATCTCTGCCTATAATTCCTCTATACACACAGAGTCATTTTTTCACATTAGTCCCAAAACGAAATTTCTTTGCCATTTTGAAAGCACACTTACTGCTCTTTTTTTTTCGGGCCAAGTGAAAATCACTTTTTACAATTGGAAATCACTTTTACAGACTGACACATTATAAAACCACTTTTTTTGATTTATTTAAATGCACATGTCCAAGCTGTTTTTTCAGACCACCACCATGTGTATTCTCTGTGACTGCCTACACTCCAGCAAGGGCAACCAGCCTTAGTGATGCTGAATGTATTTGCATTACAGACTTAAACCTGAAAACCCCACTCGCTTCTAAATACTGTGCATGACTATACATGGCAAGCACATGGGTGTGTGCTAAGACTCTGCTTCTTCCCCCAAAAATTCGCTCCCCCTTTCCATCTAATGCAACTGTGAAATCACCAGAGCAAGACGCAATAAATCTCTGCCTATAATTCCTCTATGCACACAGAGTCATGTTTTCACATTAGTCCCAAAACGAAATTTCTTTGCCATTTTTAAAGCACACTTACTGCTCTTTTTTTTTCGGGCCAAGTGAAAATCACTTTTTACAATTGGAAATCACTTTTACAGACTGACACATTATGAAACCACTTTTTTTGATTTATTTAAATGCACATGTCCAAGCTGTTTTTTCAGACCACCACCATGTGTATTCTCTGTGACTGCCTACACTCCAGCAAGGGCAACCAGCCTTAGTGATGCTGAATGTATTTGCATTACAGACTTAAACCTGAAAACCCCACTCGCTTCTAAATACTGTGCATGACTATACATGGCAAGCACATGGGTGTGTGCTAAGACTCTGCTTCTTCCCCCAAAAATTCGCTCCCCCTTTCCATCTAATGCAACTGTGAAATCACCAGAGCAAGACGCAATAAATCTCTGCCTATAATTCCTCTATGCACACAGAGTCATGTTTTCACATTAGTCCCAAAACGAAATTTCTTTGCCATTTTGAAAGCACACTTACTGCTCTTTTTTTTTCGGGCCAAGTGAAAATCACTTTTTACAATTGGAAATCACTTTTACAGACTGACACATTATGAAACCACTTTTTTTGATTTATTTAAATGCACATGTCCAAGCTGTTTTTTTCAGACCACCACCATGTGTATTCGCGGTGACTGCCTACACTCCAGCAAGGGCAACCAGCCTTAGTGATGCTCAATGTATTTGCATTACAGACTGAAACCTGAAAACCCCACTCACTTGTAAATACTGTGCGTGACTATACATGGCAAGCACATGGGTGTGTGCTAAGACTCTGCTTCTTCCCCCAAAAATTCGCTCCCCCTTTCCATCTAATGCAACTGTGAAATCACCAGAGCAAGACGCAATAAATCTCTGCCTATAATTCCTCTATGCACACAGAGTCATGTTTTCACATTAGTCCCAAAACGAAATTTCTTTGCCATTTTTAAAGCACACTTACTGCTCTTTTTTTTTCGGGGCAAGTGAAAATCACTTTTACAGACTGACACATTATGAAACCTTTTTTTTAAATTTATTTAATTGCACTTGTCCAAGCTGTTTTTTTCAGACCACCACCATGTGTATTCTCTGTGACTGCCTACACTCCAGCAAGGGCAACCAGCCTTAGTGATGCTGAATGTATTTGCATTACAGACTTAAACCTGAAAACCCCACTCGCTTCTAAATACTGTGCATGACTATACATGGCAAGCACATGGGTGTGTGCTAAGACTCTGCTTCTTCCCCCAAAAATTCGCTCCCCCTTTCCATCTAATGCAACTGTGAAATCACCAGAGCAAGACGCAATAAATCTCTGCCTATAATTCCTCTATGCACACAGAGTCATGTTTTCACATTAGTCCCAAAACGAAATTTCTTTGCCATTTTGAAAGCACACTTACTGCTCTTTTTTTTTCGGGCCAAGTGAAAATCACTTTTTACAATTGGAAATCACTTTTACAGACTGACACATTATAAAACCACTTTTTTTGATTTATTTAAATGCACATGTCCAAGCTGTTTTTTCAGACCACCACCATGTGTATTCTCTGTGACTGCCTACACTCCAGCAAGGGCAACCAGCCTTAGTGATGCTGAATGTATTTGCATTACAGACTTAAACCTGAAAACCCCACTCGCTTCTAAATACTGTGCGTGACTATACATGGCAAGCACATGGGTGTGTGCTAAGACTCTGCTTCTTCCCCCAAAAATTCGCTCCCCCTTTCCATCTAATGCAACTGTGAAATCACCAGAGCAAGACGCAATAAATCTCTGCCTATAATTCTTCTATGCACACAGAGTCATGTTTTCACATTAGTCCCAAAACGAAATTTCTTTGCCAATTTGAAAGCACACTTACTGCTCTTTTTTTTTTCGGGGCAAGTGTAAATCACTTTTACAGACTGACACATTATGAAACCACCATGTGTAACTACAACAAAAACAATTCCCATTTCTATTATTCATTTCTTAAGTTACCACATACATCCCCTCTCAATTTGTAAACTCACCTTTAAAATTAGTTAGTTGTGAAAGAAATGTGACACTCAAACAGCAGATTATCAGAGCCAGGATCTCTGTTGTGTTCACCTCTCTCCTCTCAGCAGAACCAGATAATGGCAAACTTTCCCTCTATTTTTCCACACATATACATGTAAGTTTCAAATCTCAGTGCTTCCCCCTTTTTTTCAAATGTAATCACACATTTCTATTGGTTGAAAACCAACCCTTTTCCAAAAGTACCCTTCCCCCAACTTGACTTCTGCCTAGTACCCTTCCCCCAACTTGACTTCTGCCTGCTACCATAGCAACAGCTCATGGAACACTGCTGTGTAGAGTTAGGTCAGAAGTTCGACACACAATGTTTCAATTCCACAGAGCAAGAGTGCTTGACTTTTCAAACCTTACAGCAAATCCATAGTACTGTTCTTTGGTTACACATTTTTTTGTACCAATACAAAACATGCTTCTATTAATTTACACATACAGCCTAGTTTTTATTCTAGAATGGTATGAAACAGCCAATCAGTTCTTTTTGTTTTGAAAAAAATATGTATGCCTCCATTTCCAAACTGTCTTTCTTTTCATATTGCCATTCTACTGAAAGACACCTCCTGAGTGCATCCAGTTCTCCTTTGAAGATGTTCACAGTGTGGATTGTAGGGCACAGCTATGTCTTCTGGAGTGAAAAGTTTGCAGAGAAAACAGGTATGATGAGAGACCTTGCTTTGCCAAATGTAGACATTAAATGGATTGGTCAGAGAGGGTTAAAGTGGCACCAAGTGATGCCATTGGTGAAATCCTTCATTCAAATCCAACACCCTGACCTCATAATAGTGCACTGTGGTGGCAATGACCTAGGCACTTTGACTGGGGTAGGTCTGGAAATGCTTATGAAGGACACCTTTGCACAACTGTTTACACTTTTCCCTAAAACTGCCTTTGTGTTTTCCAACATATGCCAAAGGCAAAAATGGAACTGGTCCTATCATTTCTGTCCGCAGATTGACAAAGCAAGAAAGCACGTCAACAAATCTGTTTCTGCTTTCCTCCGTGACTATGGTATGGGTGCCATTTACCACAACAACTTGCGTTATGACATGCAAGACATTTATAGAGGAGATGGTGTGCACTTCAATGATGAAGGGAACAGAGTCTTCCTCTTGAACCTTAGACTCTGCATCGGTACTTACTTGTAGGTACCACTTAAAAAATGACTTCATAAACACAACAGCTCTTTTTAGAGCTCCCTAATTTCTAAACTCTTAAATCTGCTTTTCATTTATTTATTTTTATTTTTTTTACCGTACGCTTACCGTAAGCTTACGGTACGCGTACCCCGTGATTTTTTTTAAAATCAATAAATGTTTTTTTTGTACTTTTCTGTCAATCTTTGACCCCCTTACAAATGTTAGGGGGTCTGTAACTCTCCTCATTGCCCCCTTTCCTTGTTTTCTCTGTTTTTTTTCTGAGTGAAACACACAAAATGGCGGCCGCCGCTTCCTGGTTTCGGCCGATTCGAATGTTTACTAAGATCTATGGGCCAATCAGAATCTCCTTCGCGCACGCCATGTTTCTTCCGTACGCTTACCGTAAGCTTACCGTACGCGTACCCCGTGATTTTTTTTAAAAATCATTAAATGTTTGTTTTGTACTTTACAGTCCTTCTTTGACCCCCTCACAAATGTAAGCGGGTCTGTAACTCTCCTCATTGCCCCCTTTTCTTGTTTTCACTCTTTTGAAACACACAAAATGGAGGCCGCCGCTTCCTGGTTTCGGCCGATTCGAATGTTTACTAAGATCTAACAGCCAATCAGAATCGCGCTCGCGCACGCCACCGTACGCTTACCGTAAGCGTACGGTAAGCGTACCGTAAGCGGGCTCAGATATATATATTGATTTAAAGGCTATTTTCTCAGAATCTACTGAACAGATTTACACCAAACCTACAAAAGGCACTTCCTTGACCTAGGGACTACCTCTCTGCCAAATTTTGAGTAATTCTGTTCAGCCGTTCGGGCTGTAGCTCGTTCTAAAGGTCCTATGGAAAAATGCATGGGGAAAACACGTTTTGGGACCCCCCTTTTATCTCAGCCCCCGCTTGACGGATCCCCCCGAGACTTTCAGGGTAGGAGCGGAGCGTAGCGCCCCACCTATTTTGAGAAATTCGCGAGGATTCGTCGACCGGCGCCAAAGTTATTCAAAATAGAATGTTGAGGTTTTCCTATGGAAACGTGGTCCTAACTATAACTACCTACTGGCGACCGCCAGTAGGTAATATATATATATATTCACTGAAAAAACCATGGGTTTCACACACGTTATAGTTAGGAATTAGCATTTAAAAAACCTTAGAAATTCAATGAAAAAACCAAAGGTTTCACACATGTTATAGTTAGCTGGACATTTCACTTGTAAAAAACCATTGAAATTCCCCCGTTATAGTTAGTTCAGCTAACTATAACTCGCGCGCCCGCAATGCACTTCTGATGACGTCACATATTACATCACTCATGACATGGTCAGTGACATCTCAAATGACATCACTGATGACATCATCCAGTGAATGTGTGTTTTTCTGAAAATTAAAAAAGTTTAATATATGTATATCTCAAGGTCGATGGAAGAATAAATGAGTATATAAGTGTCTAAATTGATGATTTGTTTTTTAAAAATTGATTGTGTAACTGACTGATTAAGTGTATCTTTATGAATACATGGCTAAGTGAGTAATGTTTAAATGTGTAAATACCTGTATCAGTCTCTCACTTTGTATATAAGTGGCTGCATGGGTTGGTGAGTAGCTACATGAGTGTCTATATAGGTTATTAGTTGGTTTTTTGAGTATCAGTATGAGTGTCTGAGTGTCTTCATGGTTCGGTGGGGGTTATTATGTAGTGCATAGGTGCATGAATGAGAGACTCACTGTTTGTATGTGTTGAAGACAGCATGTGTGTAGGACCGTATGGGTGGATGAGTGTGTGTATGGGTGTGTTAGTGAGTGAATGACTGTCTCAATAGTGTCTTTATGAGTAACTACATATTTTTTAAACTAGTATATATGACTATTGGTGTATATTAAGGGTGGGCGTAGTTCGCGAAGTAGCACTTCGCGAAGCTACGCAAAGTGAAGTTCGCACTACGCGAGCTACGCGTAGCACTTCGCGAACTGCGAAGTAACATGTTCGCACTGTGCAAGATGTTGTTTTCAATGATTGCACAGTGCGGACAAGCAACCGGCACTGTGCAATCATTGAAAATGGCATCTTGCACAGTGCGAGCTGTAGTTTTCTGCTGCTCGAGTAGATTTTTACTCGAGCTGCAGCTTTCTCAACGCGAACTGGTAGTTTCTCATCGCGAGCGGTCGCGAGCATACGCGACCCCTCGCAATGAGAAACCTGACCTTCTCGCGTTGGGAATCTCGCCGGGAGGTTTATTTTCCATGCTCGCGATCGCGAACAAGGAAAAAGTCTCGCCAGGATGTAATTTTGCTTGCTCGCGGTCGCCAACTTGACGTTGAGGACCGCGAGCAAGCAAAAAATGACCGCAGCACTACGCAACACTACGCTACGCGTGTTCGCACTGTGCTACGTGCAGTTCGCGTAGCGCGAAGTAGCGCGAACTTCGCAAACTACGCGAGCGTAGCGTAGTGCTTCGCCCAGGCCTAGTGTATATAAGTAAGTATATGTGCGAGTGAGAGATTGGAAGAGTGCCTGTATGAATAAGTATGTGTTTCTATAAGTGATTGTTTAAAAGACTAAGTATGTGTAAGTTTCTGTAAAAGTAAGTGTGGTGGTGTGTGTATAACTGTATATGCAGGTAAATGGATGTTTGATTCTCTATTAGCATGAGTGACTATGTGTGTGAGTAACTCTATGGATGAGTGGCATTGTGTTACAGGATGTTTAGGTGTATGAGTACATATGATGTGTGAGTACATGTATGAGTGACTGTATAGGATTGTTGGTGGATGAGTGGATGTGTATGTGGATCTTAGAATTACTGAATAGGTTGTTGTAACTGTTATTTGTATGTCCATTTTTTTGAAAATTTCAGTCTCTATTTTTAAATGTGTGTATCAAAGGTTATATTAGGGTGAGAGGAGGTCTACCACTCTATCACAAGGATGATGTCATCAGTGATGTCATTTGAGATGTCATCAGTGATGTCATGAGTGATGTCACTGACCATGTCATGAGTGATGTAATATGTGACGTCATCAGTAGTGCATTGCGGGCGCGCGAGTTATAGTTAGCTGAACTAACTATAACGGGGGAATTTCAATGGTTTTTTACGAGTGAAATGTCCAGCTAACTATAACATGTGTGAAACCTTTGGTTTTTTCATTGAATTTCTAAGGTTTTTTAAATGCTAATTCCTAACTATAACGTGTGTGAAACCCATGTTTTTTTCAGTGAATTTCAAAGGTTTTTTAAATGCTAATTCCTAACTATAACGTGTGTGAAACCCATGGTTTTTTCAGTGAATTTGCAAGGTTTTTTAAATGCTAATTTTTTTTTTTTCTTCTTTTTTTTTTTACATATTTTTATTTTAATTTTCTATCCTTTTTTAAAGACTATGGTTAAATTTTTAAAATTCTACAATATGTTTTTATTTTACATTTTTTATAAAATAAACAGGTAAAATTTATTAGCAATACATTTTTTCCTTTTTTTTTTATTTTTTTTTAGTGCGCGTACGGTAAGCTTACGGTAAGAGTACGGTTTACGCAATGTCCGTAATTTATCTACGCTGTTTGCGTATAGTTACGCAATTTGCGTAGCCGCGCGTACTCCGCGTGGGGCGCGTACGCGTGTACGCTACACGCGCACTTTACGTGGAAGTGTTGGGGAGTGACTGTTATGCGCATGCGCGCGAGCGCGTGTCTTTTTTACGCGCATGCGTACTTTTGCCGTAAACGCACCGTAAGCGTACGGTGGGTCATGTGATCATGAAACACAACTTTTGATTGGTTGAAACTACTTTCAGTTCTAGAACTCTCCTACACCACACCCATTTCCCTCATTTCTGCTTGTGATCCCTTAGGAGAAGGAGCTGGGTTGTCTTTGTGATACGATGGCAGAACAGCAGAGCTCTTCTGAGAGTGAGGCTAGCAGCACTACCTTGAGGCAGAGAGCGAGGAAACAAAAGACCTCTTACGTATGGGAGTATTTTACTTTTCCAGAAGGCCAGCAAAAGGTAAATGCACCCTTAGTGACTTGTAAGCTGTGTAAGCGTGTACTTTCAAGAGGGAATCCTGACAGGAAGTATTCCTTTGGGAATCACACCATGATGAGACACCTTAAGGATGTACACAGAAGGACACATGCTCGACTTACTGAAGGTAACCCTTCAGAAAATCAACCAAGCACATCCACAGCAGCTCAGCCTGGACCATCATCTGCAGGGCCGAGTCCTTCTTCTGCAGGTCAGTTGAGCCCTTCATCTGTGGGGGGAGCATCTCCTTTTTCTGGTCCTCTGGAAATTAACCCTCGGTTTGCGAGGGTTGAAGTACGGTGCGCCACTTGTCATGATCTAATTAGTTATAGGGAGACCAGTATTTCCCTAGTGAACTGTAAAATAGATCAGCACACTTGTCGTACCATCTAATATTCCCAATCTTTCTTTCCTCTGTCCCTGCATGAACACAACGGCTCTTTTAAGAGCCAACCTTACCTTTCATCTATTTTTTATATATGTTTTTAAAAACTTTTTTTTTTTTTTTTTTTTAAAACACTAAAAATCAATTATCACATTACAAGGTCCTTGAGAGACTACAATTAAAAACTGAAAATGTGATTGTAGAGAAGTGGAAAAAAGGGACCATGATATTATTGACTTACCATACCCACTCAAAAAAAGATTTATTCATTTAAATTTTTTTTTAATTGCTTTAAAAATGGTTCTAGTTTTCGAAAATGTTCTATCTCAATCTGAAAAAAAAGAAAAAAGTAATAATATTTAATAAAACATTTTATAATACAGTACACATATTTACATATTTTTCAAAAAATATTTTTGCCTTTTTTTTGCTGTTTTCAGAAAATATTGCATTTCACTATAAATTGTGAAAGTAATTGCATTCATCATTTAACAGCAGGCAAAAAAAAAATTAACAATCTCAAAGATTGTTTTAAAAAAGCCCACAATCTCTTTTTGCATAAACATAACTTTATAGAAATGCATAATATTCTTAAAAAATATCATCTAATATCAATACTTATTTCTTTAAAATACCGTCTGATATTTTTGTTTCAGAAGTATAATCACAATAATATATCTCAAATAACTCCACAATACATCGGGTTCCATTTCCTTTAGGCCAAATAGTAATTTTAAAATTCTTTTTTTGTTAAATTTCCAATGGTAATCCAATAAAAATCTAAAGTTTAAATTGTACAGATGTCACCGATTCTCTGTAACATTTTGGTTTCCGAAAGATTAATTAATAATTAAATAAGTCCACAATAGAATTGTTTACCTTTCCGCATGGCCAAATAGTAATTTTAAAAATCTTTTTTGAAAAAATTTCCAATGGCAATCCAATAACATTCCAAAATTTAAATTGTGCAGATGTTACCGATTTTTTCTAAATTTTTGGTTTTCCAAAGTTTCCTTAAAAAATTGAAAAATTCCACATTACAATTGGTTACCTTTCCATTAGGCCAAATGATAATTTGTTAAATCTTTTTATTTGTAAATTCCAAATGGTAATCCAATAAAATGGTAAAATTGTTTTGTCCAGATGTTGCCAAATCTCTCTAAAATTTAGGTTTCAGGAAGATTAGATAGGAATTTGCTAAATCAAAAGGCAAACGTTGCTTAAATTCAATTGGGAATCATTACACAGTGTCCAGCCTTTTTCACATTTAAGATAAACTGTGTAATGACCAGAAGTTACAGTAGGTCCATCATGGAAAATTATTGCAACTGTTACAAAAGTTTTTCCTGAAATTGATAATTGCTGTCCTGTAAACTTCTTTATTAAAGTATCCAATTGTGAACCATCAGCTCTACATCGTTGCATCATTAAAATTACATACTGTCTGTATTCCTTTAAAATTAATGTTGAAAACATGTCAGATTTACACTCACCGCATTGCATGCTATGATTAGCATCTTTAACTAATTTAGCAAAAGTGACTGTTTTACTCTCTGGCAATGTTAAATAAATAAACCTTTCAGAATCAACATTAGAGCCACATATATTATAACAGTTTTCACAACTATGTTCCCATTTATAAGAGAGACCAAATAAATTTTCAATGGGAACCCCTTCTTCTTCCAGTACCTGAAGAAAATAAATCAAGAATTCCTGTGCGTCTTGCTGTACATTTTGAGAAAACTGTGTTCGTCCTGAACATACATCTAAAACTTTTCTAATTTCAGTAGCACTTTCTATTTGAGTTTTATCATTACTCAGCTTTTCAAAAAGGAGACTCAGCACAGAACAGAATCTTTTTCCCTGATTTACTATTATCTGCTCTTGCAAACTTTCCAGATAAAATGCAACATTCAGCACTACATTAGCGTAGCAGTTGACACCAGAGCTATTTTCAAAATAACATCCTACAACCTGTTCTTCATTTTCCTTATTCTTTTTGCTTGCAATTACATCACTCCTCTTTTTTTTCCTCCTCTCTACATCTTCATTACAGATATTCTCATTTCTCCTTTTACGAGAAACTACACGTTTCTCCAACACAGGATACTGACCTAAATGAGGAGCATAGCTTCTTCTTAATCTATTATACTCCTTTACACAATTTGTATCAGCACTAACTTTTGAATCATCAAAGTCTATCATGAATAAACCTGATAATGTTTTCACTCGTGACAAAGCAACATATGCCATACCTTCTTTGAACACAGTTGAACCAATGTTCACAAATGCACAATCTACAGTCAATCCTTGAGACTTGTGAATAGTTACAGCATATGCTAGCGAAAACGGAAACTGCTTCCTACGTACATATAAGTCTTTCACAAGCATGAAACGAACTGAACAACGACAAATGTCTTTAACTTCTTCTATCTGATCAAATTTTATTTTTAAACATTCAATTCCATCTTTTTTCTGATAATTAATAAAACCCACAACTCTTCCCATAGCTCCATTAACTAAACCTTTTTCAACATCCAAATTTCTCCTTAAAAATACTCTACAGTTCATGCAAACCTATAGATTTTTTTCTAATCCAGCTGTTTTGGAAATGTTCTTCTCTAGTGAATCCAATTTATTTTTCAGTGTGCCTGTTAATGTGACAGTAATTCTTCCATCCTCAATTTTGTCCACTGCTTCCAATTTCCTGATATCTTCCTTTTCCAATTTCAAAAGCTCCTCATTGAATATTGAGCATTCACGTAGAGTTGGCATTAAGCAGATCACACTTTTGTTTTCTGCAATGTTCTTGTATATCTTCTCTGCAACTATTTCTTCCTTTGGAAATAAATTATGTAGCAGGCGACTCTGTAATGCTTTTTTGCCAGCTTCAGTGAGTAGTCCAATTCTGATATCTTTCAGAATACTTCCATATTCTTCATCGTTTGCTTGCCTCATATTAGTAGTAAGTTCCTTGTACTCAAAGAAGGACCAAATATTTGTATTACCGATGCTTCCCAATGACTTCTTCGTGTCTTCATGTGTCACAGTATTAAACACTGGTTGTCCTTTAACTGGAGTAAGTTGCAAAAGATCTCCAAAAACTATGACGTGTTTTCCTCCAAATAACATGTCATAGTCTGTCTTCAGAATTTGCTGCATTCTTAAATGCACAAAGGCAAGCATTAAGTTTGATACCATGCTCACCTCATCAATAATGAGAACTTGCATCTTCTCAATACTCTTGAAACTTCCAAGCATGCTTCTCCAGTTAGCTTGTTGTATTGTATTTTGTTCTCATGCTCCACTGGTAACATTAGCAAACGATGTAAAGTGATTCCTTTTATGTTATATGCTGCTAACCCAGTTGGAGCAGTAACCACACAAGACAAAGTAGAATCCGTTTTTTGCTGTAGGTAGCTTCTGATGACTTTTATTAGGAAACTTTTTCCAGTTCCAGCTTGTCCGCTTACATACATCCTGATTGGATGAAATGATGTGCATGAGCACTCTTTTTTTTCATGTAGAAATCCGTGATCAATTTTGTTTCTGATCTCTTCATAAATTTGTTGCTGCTCTTCGTTCAGTTGTCTTTCCAAATTTTGTAAGTCTATAAATTCTCCTTGAGCTTGATTCATAGCCGTTTCCACTTCATTCATGGCTATTGATGCTTCATTTTCAACGATTGGTTGTCCTAGGGGATCTTGACTGAGTGTTCCTGAACTTTGGCTGTCCTGAGAACTGTCTCTAGCTATTTCTGCTGCAATTGTAGTTTCCTGTTCAATTTCTTCATTTAACATTTGCAGATAAGTTGTGAATGTATTGCATTGTATGCTGTCTTTGCAAGCATTAAAAGAATCTTCATAGCTTTGAAATTCTCCCAGTAGTTCATCCTCTGTACACCATGGTTTAAACAGCTGTAAAAGAGCCAAGTAGTAAAATTCCTTTTTGTCAGTAGTGTCGCAACTCAGCTTCCGGTGATTTATCAAACTTCCTTTTGTTTGCTTCACCAAACATCCTTCCTCACCAATGACTTTATATTTTCCATTGTTGATGTCTTCTGCGGCTTTCCGTGAATAAATGTAGTTCTGCAGGACTTCATAGAGACACATGTTCTCCAGATGATGACTTCTCTTGGGATAATATGTGTCCAACATGTTTGATTTCAAAATATCTGTACTTTCTGGGTCATTCTCGGCGAAATATTCAATTTCTCCAACAGATTTCAGTACCCGATTTCTCATTGCTGCAAGGCCTAAACTTGCCCAAATTATTCTTCTTGATTTCGAGTAGAGACTTGCAGAAGATAACCTATCTGAACATTCGTAGGATCCAATTTCTCGATGCCATAACATCTTCAAACTGAAACTGTACAGCTTCTTACTGACAGTTTTCTCGTGAGAAATCTCTTCCCACATTTCCTTCAATTCTGTTTTTTCTGATTTCGTAATGTAAGCCGTTACATATCGAGCAACAGCAATGGAATTGTCAGCTACATACTGTATATCCATGTTAGCGTTCCACATGGATAAAATCACTGGGTTGTAGTCATTTATATTTTTTGATTCTTCTTTTCTTTTAAGGTTGTAGGTATTCTTAGGTGATTTTCTTGTAATAGTATATCTCACAGATGACATAAAGCTGTTTACTCTTCCATTTGAAAGAACAGGTCTAGGAAATCCAAATCGACATTTAGTGTAGTATTTATCTTTGCTCTTGTATTTCCGTCGACAGTATTTTCCACACCGGAAACGTAAAACTTGCTCCTTTAACTTTTTCTCTTCTGTGCTTTTTGGTATAGCACATGTTGCATATTCTTCAATGTAAGATAACACTGCTTCATCAGTATCTGTTCCAAACTTTGGGGCATCCTTGATCCACAACAGCATATGAATATGAGGAGCACCTCTTGCCTGGTACTCTTTTCTCCAAAAGAAATCCACTACTTCTCCTAGAGGTGGATTTTTTTTATTGCAGATGAAGGACATCATAGCCTCAAATCTATGATTGAAATATCTGCAAACATTAACCGGATCCAATGAGCACAGTTCTCCTGCTGTCTTGTATTCAATGTTTTTAATGTTTGAATTTGCCTCTCGTAGAAAATCCAGTAAATCATCCCAAGCGTACTCCGCACAGCTTAGGGTAACGAACCATGTTGGTGTTCCTAAATTCCATAACATGCATTTTAATTCACCATGGCGTCGGTACCAATATTCATTTGTCCCACGCTGACAAGCCATCAGATTGATCAGTTGTGTTTCCAAATGATCATCTCGGTGCTGCACTTTCTCCATAAAATCCTTAGCAGATACATTTTGCAAATGTACTCCACTTTTTAAAATGTGATTTACTGCATAAGACAATGCAGACAAGTCGCTTTCAAATAAAAGATGGAACAAATAAGGAATACTTTGTCGAAATCTGGGATCTTCAGCATATAGTCTTGTAGTCCGATACTCAGAAGCTGGAATCTGTTCCGGACGTTCATCGTATCGTCCTCCTTTTCCTTTAGGAAACAGCTGAGGAAAACATCGAGCTTCCAAGCTCTCCTCCCATACACTCACGGGAGTTCCTTTTGCTTTCTTCATCTGAAACAGATCAATATTGTCTCCCATAACTTCTTTTGAATGAAGAGGATGTATGCTAAAATGTTCATAAATGTCTTCTTCCTTTGACTTGTCCACTTTTTCAATTTGTCCAGTTGGTGTTTCTGTGTCTTCTTGTAAATCTTCTTCATCTTCTTCTTCTATATAAATTGATTAATACCATTTGTTATTCCTTTTCAAATACAAATTTGCTCTTTGTACTTTCCGTACATCTACCAGCTCCTGCCAAATCTTCTTATTCTTTGTAGGTACACCATTAACCAGAATAATTAATGGTTCAGTTTCCAAAGTATCCGCATCAATAGTTTCCATATTTTTATTCAAATCCAAGGGCAAATACACCACTCTACCTTTTAAACCTCTCAGTAAATCTGAAGGAGGTAATTTACCAGTTTTGGGCTCCATACGTACTATGGTCTGGAACGGATGAACACATTGAATGAGTATAGACTCATATGTATTTAATTCAGAAAGTTCAGCAGGAATAGCATCCAATTCTAAATTATTATGTACAGCTCTGGTCGGCATTCTATTTTCCTCTAACTTGTTGTAACAGTATTTACAAATACGCTGAACTTCACCCAATTCAAAACAATTTTCAAGAAATATATATGTGGCAAAATCCTTCCACTTATAATTATCTTCATTTTCACTCTTTCTGTAGAGATCAACATACCTGGTTTGTTTTCTATAATGAGTTCTGCGGCAACAAATACAAGTAATATTTGGTCTTTCATTAGAGATTATTGCAAATTTTGTTATTTGATCATTAAATGTCTTACTTACAGAGGGTTCTACATTCTCTTCCACTTCTTCCTCATTTACTGTGTCCTTCTCTGCACTGTTTTGTTCAGGACCAAAGTAACAAAACTGAATTTCATCAACAACCTTCTCTACATCTGATACCGTTCCACGGAACAGAGCCCTATTCAATTCATCTAACTTTATTGCTGGACTTTTTGCAAAATACAACCGTCTCACAAACTTTCTCATTTCAGTATGATGAACAGCCAGCATCCTAAAATGATGGAAAACACTATTACACACTTTTCTAGATAGACAAGCCAGAGAATGACCATGCAAACCAGTATTCTCTCTCACTCTGCATGGATCCAAACTTTGAAGCACCTTAATCTTCTGTTTTACACTTTTTTTTACTATATTCTCTTAGAAACTCACGAAATTTATCAATAGATTCCTGACGCACAGTGCAAATACTACTACAATTCCAAGTGTACACTGGGGCTTTAGGACGTCTCCCCATAGCCTCATCCGCCATCACTTGTACCTCATCTCTTGGAACCATTATCTCCTTCTCCATTATGCAACCATTTTTCACTTCATAAGCACGACCTCTGGTGTCAACTGCATGCAGCAAACTATTACTTTGAAAATAACTCTCTTCATTAAAAAAAGGTTCACTACTTGAACTATGCATCCATTTTCCTAAAAACACTTTAGAAAAGTTTGTTCTGTTCACTACTCTTTTCCTTTTGCTATGTGATTTCAGTACATTAACCATTTTGTCTAATGTACGCATCCTATTCAAAATTAAAATGAATAGTTTCCTTTTTAATTCTAATGCCTTTGCTGCAATGGCTTCAATTTCTTTTTTTCTCTTATAAAACTTAGCCTTTTGCTTATATTTCTTCACATCCTTTATCAAATTGGACATAACTCTTCTCTGAAACATTTTTCTACGTATCTCTTTAAACGCTGTTTTTCTGTTTAAGTTAATCTTTTTAGTTGCAGAAGGTATATTTGCATTAACTAAATTCTCAATTTTTTCCTGTCCTTTTCGATTGAAATCATTCTTTCCAGTACAGACATTTTGTACATTTTTCCTTTTTTTGAATATGTTCTTTAGAAAAAGTTTTGTCTGCTTACCAGAAGATTTTTTCTTTTTCCCAACATGAGCATCTTCAACTAACTTAGGTCCTCCAGTTGTCTTCAAATATAGGTTTTTTTTGTGGTCTTTTTTTAATCTGGATTTTGTAGGCATCTTAAATTTTGTTCACTGCTCTTCAGCAATACCTGAAAAAAACTAAAAAAAAACTTCCTTTATTTTATTTAAATATATTACTACATTTGTTTTCACATTAGTTACAAAACGAAATTTCTTTGCCAATTTGAAAGCACACTTACTACTCTTTTTTTTGGCAAGTGATAATCACTTATACAGACTGACACATTATGAATCCACTTTTCAGATTTTTTAAAAAGCACATGTCCAAACTGCTTTTTCAGACCAGCACCATTTGTAACCTGGGTGACTGCCTACACTCCAGCAAGGGCAACCAGCCTTAGTGATGCTGAATGTATTTGCATTACTGACTGAAACCTCAAACCCCACTCGCTTGTGAATACTGTGCATGATTCCACATGGTAAATAGCTGGGTGTGTGCTAAAAGTCTGCTTCTGCACCAAAAAATGGCTCCCCCTTTCCATCTAATGCAACTGTGAAATCACCAGAGCAATACGCAATAAATCTCTGCCTGTAATTCCTATTTGCACACAGAGTCATGTTTTCACATTAGTCACAAAACGAAATTTCTTTGCCAATTTGAAAGCACACTTACTGCTCTTTTTTTTGGCAAGTGATAAACACTTTTACAGACTGACACATTATGAATCCACTTTTCAGATTTTTTAAAAAGCACATGTCCAAACTGCTTTTTCAGACCAGCACCATTTGTAACCTGGGTGACTGCCTACACTCCAGCAAGGGCAACCAGCCTTAGTGATGCTGAATGTATTTGCATTACTGACTGAAACCTCAAACCCCACTCGCTTGTGAATACTGTGCATGATTCCACATGGTAAGCAGCTGGGTGTGTGCTAAGAGCCTGCTTCTGCACCAAAAAATGGCTCCCCCTTTCCATCTAATGCAACTGTGAAATCACCAGAGCAATACGCAATAAATCTCTGCCTGTAATTCCTATTTGCACACAGAGTCATGTTTTCACATTAGTCACAAAACGAAATTTCTTTGCCAATTTGAAAGCACACTTACTGCTCTTTTTTTTGGCAAGTGATAAACACTTTTACAGACTGACACATTATGAATCCACTTTTCAGATTTTTTAAAAAGCACATGTCCAAACTGCTTTTTCAGACCAGCATCATTTGTAACCTGGGTGACTGCCTACACTCCAGCAAGGGCAAACAGCCTTAGTGATGCTGAATGTATTTGCATTACTGACTGAAACCTCAAACCCCACTCGCTTGTGAATACTGTCCATGATTCCACATGGTAAGCAGCTGGGTGTGTGCTAAGAGTCTGCTTCTGCACCAAAAAATGGCTCCCCCTTTCCATCTAATGCAACTGTGAAATCACCAGAGCAATACGCAATAAATCTCTGCCTGTAATTCCTATTTGCACACAGAGTCATGTTTTCACATTAGTCACAAAACGAAATTTCTTTGCCAATTTGAAAGCACACTTACTGCTCTTTTTTTTGGCAAGTGATAAACACTTTTACAGACTGACACATTATGAATCCACTTTTCAGATTTTTTAAAAAGCACATGTCCAAACTGCTTTTTCAGACCAGCACCATTTGTAACCTGGGTGACTGCCTACACTCCAGCAAGGGCAACCAGCCTTAGTGATGCTGAATGTATTTGCATTACTGACTGAAACCTCAAACCCCACTCGCTTGTGAATACTGTCCATGATTCCACATGGTAAGCAGCTGGCTGTGTGCTAAGAGTCTGCTTCTGCACCAAAAAATGGCTCCCCCTTTCCATCTAATGCAACTGTGAAATCACCAGAGCAATACGCAATAAATCTCTGCCTGTAATTCCTATTTGCACACAGAGTCATGTTTTCACATTAGGCCCTTAAACGAAATTTCTTTGCCAATTTGAAAGCACACTTACTGCTCTTTTTTTTGGCAAGTGATAAACACTTTTACAGACTGACACATTATGAATCCACTTTTCAGATTTTTAAAAAGCACATGTCCAAACTGCTTTTTCAGACCAGCACCATTTGTAACCTGGGTGACTGCCTACACTCCAGCAAGGGCAAACAGCCTTAGTGATGCTGAATGTATTTGCATTACTGACTGTAACCTCAAACCCCACTCGCTTGTGAATACTGTGCATGATTCCACATGGTAAGCAGCTGGCTGTGTGCTAAGAGTCTGCTTCTGCACCAAAAAATGGCTCCCCCTTTCCATCTAATGCAACTGTGAAATCACCAGAGCAATACGCAATACATCTCTGCCTGTTATTCCTATTTGCACACAGAGTCATGTTTTCACATTAGTCACAAAACGAAATTTCTTTGCCAATTTGAAAGCACACTTACTGCTCTTTTTTTTGGCAAGTGATAAACACTTTTACAGACTGACACATTATGAATCCACTTTTCAGATTTTTTAAAAAGCACATGTCCAAACTGCTTTTTCAGACCAGCACCATTTGTAACCTGGGTGACTGCCTACACTCCAGCAAGGGCAACCAGCCTTAGTGATGCTGAATGTATTTGCATTACTGACTGAAACCTCAAACCCCACTCGCTTGTGAATACTGTGCATGATTCCACATGGTAAGCAGCTGGCTGTGTGCTAAGAGTCTGCTTCTGCACCAAAAAATGGCTCCCCCTTTCCATCTAATGCAACTGTGAAATCACCAGAGCAATACGCAATAAATCTCTGCCTGTAATTCCTATTTGCACACAGTCATGTTTTCACATTAGTCACAAAACGAAATTTCTTTGCCAATTTGAAAGCACACTTACTGCTCTTTTTTTTGGCAAGTGATAAACATTTTTACAGACTGACACATTATGAATCCACTTTTCAGATTTTTTAAAAAGCACATGTCCAAACTGCTTTTTCAGACCAGCACCATTTGTAACCTGGGTGACTGCCTACACTCCAGCAAGGGCAACCAGCCTTAGTGATGCTGAATGTATTTGCATTACTGACTGAAACCTCAAACCCCACTCGCTTGTGAATACTGTGCATGATTCCACATGGTAAGCAGCTGGGTGTGTGCTAAGAGTCTGCTTCTGCACCAAAAAATGGCTCCCCCTTTCCATCTAATGCAACTGTGAAATCACCAGAGCAATACGCAATAAATCTCTGCCTGTAATTCCTATTTGCACACAGAGTCATGTTTTCACATTAGTCACAAAACGAAATTTCTTTGCCAATTTGAAAGCACACTTACTGCTCTTTTTTTGGCAAGTGATAAACACTTTTACAGACTGACACATTATGAATCCACTTTTCAGATTTTTTAAAAAGCACATGTCCAAACTGCTTTTTCAGACCAGCACCATTTGTAACCTGGGTGACTGCCTACACTCCAGCAAGGGCAACCAGGCTTAGTGATGCTGAATGTATTTGCATTACTGACTGAAACCTCAAACCCCACTCGCTTGTGAATACTGTGCATGATTCCACATAGTAAGCAGCTGGGTGTGTGCTAAGAGTCTGCTTCTGCACCAAAAAATGGCTCCCCCTTTCCATCTAATGCAACTGTGAAATCACCAGAGCAATACGCAATAAATCTCTGCCTATAATTCCTCTTTGCACATAGAGTCATGTTTTCACATTAGTCACAAAACGAAATTTCTTTGCCAATTTGAAAGCACACTTACTGCTCTTTTTTTTGGCAAGTGATAAACACTTTTACAGACTGACACATTATGAATCCACTTTTCAGATTTTTTAAAAAGCACATGTCCAAACTGCTTTTTCAGACCAGCACCATTTGTAACCTGGGTGCCTACACTCCAGCAGGGGCAACCAGCCTTAGTGATGCTGAATGTATTTGCATTACTGAGTCCAACCTCAAACCCTTAAACTATTCTTTTTTTATACCAGTACACCTTAATTTATTGTGAAAACATAGTCCATATTATTTTACTTGTTCCTCACATTTAAATTTCTCCCAAAACAGAAAATAATAAACACAACTTCAACAAAAAGAATTGCATTTCTATTATTCATTTCTTAATTTACCATATACATCCCCTCTCAAACTCTAAACTCACCTTTAAAATTAGTTAGTTGTGAAAGAAATGTGGCACTCAAACAGCAGATTATCAGAGCCAGGATCTCTGTTCTTTACACCTCTCTCCTCTCAGCAGAACCAGATAATGGCAAACTTTCCCTCTCTTTTTCCACATATATACATGTTAATTTCATATCTCAGTGCTTCCCCCTTTTTTTCAAATGTAATCACACATTTCTATTGGTTGAAAACCAACCCTTTTCCAAAAGTACCCTTCCCCCAACTTGACTTCTGCCTAGTACCCTTCCCCCAACTTGACGTCTGCCTGCTACCATAGCAACAGCTCATGGAACACTGCTGTGTGGAGTTAGGTCAGAAGTTCGCCAAACAATGTTTCAATTCCACAGAGCAAGAGTGCTTGACTTTTCAAACCTAACAGCAAATCCATAGTACTGTTCTTTGGTAACACATTTTTCTGTACCAATACAAAACATGCTTCTATTAATTTACACATACAGCCTAGTTTTTATTCTAGAATGGTATGAAACAGCCAATCAGTTCTTTTTTTTATGAAACAAATATGTATGCCTCCATTTCCAAACTGTCTTTCATTTCTTTTTACCATTCTACTGAATTACACCTCCTGAGTGCATCCAGTTCTCCTTTGAAGATATTCACAGTGTGGATTGTAGGGCACAGCTATGTCTTCTGGAGTGAAAAGTTTGCAGAGAAAACAGGTATGGTGAGAGACCTTGCTTTGCCAAATGTAGACATTAAATGGATTGGTCAGAGAGGGTTAAAGTGGCACCAATTGATGCCATTGGTGAAATCCTTCATGCAAAACCAACACCCTGACCTCATAATAGTGCACTGTGGTGGCAATGACCTAGGCACTTTGACTGGGGTAGGTCTGGAAATGCTTATGAAGGACACCTTTGCACAACTGTTTTCACTTTTCCCTAAAACTGCCTTTGTGTTTTCTAACATATGCCAAAGGCAAAAATGGAACTGGTCCAATCATTTCTGTCCGCAGATTGACAAAGCAAGAAAGCACGTCAACAAATCTGTTTCTGCTTTCCTCCGTGACTATGGTATGGGTTCCATTTACCACAACAACTTGCGTTACGACATGCAAGCCATTTATAGAGGAGATGGTGTGCACTTCAATGATGAAGGGAACAGAGTCTTCCTCTTGAACCTTAGACTCTGCATCGGTACTTACTTGTAGGTACCACTTAAAAATCACTTCATAAACACAACGGCTCTTTTTAGAGCCCCCTAATATCTAAACACTTAAATCTGCATTTCATTTTTTTTTATTTTTATTTTTTTTACCGTACGCGTACCCCGAGATTTTTTTTAAAATCAATAAATGTTTTCTTTGTACTTTTCTGTCCTTCTTTGACCCCCTTACAAATGTTAGGGGGTCTGTAACTCTCCTCCTTGCCCCCTTTTCTTGTTATCACTCTTTTTTTTCTGAGTGAAACACACGAAATGGCGGCCGCCGTTTCCTGGTTTCGGCCGATTCGAATGTTTACTAAGATCTAAGAGCCAATCAGAATCGTGCTCGCGCACGCCACCGTACGCGTACGGTAAGCGTACCGTAAGCGCACCGTAAGCTGGCTCAGATATATATATTGATTTAAAGGCTATTTTCTCAGAATCTACTGAACAGATTTACACCAAACCTACAAAAGGCACTTCCTTGACCTGAGGACTACCTCTCTGCCAAATTTCTAGTAATTCTGTTCAGACGTTCAGGCTGTAGCCCTGTCTAAAGGTCCTATGGAAAAATGCATGGGAAAACGCGTTTTGGGACCCCCCTTTTATCTCAGCCTCTGCTTGACGAATCCCCCCGAGACTTTCAGGGAAGGAGCGGAGCGTAGCGCCCCACCTATTTTGAAAAATTCGCGAGGATTCGTCGACCGGCACCAAAGTTATTCAAAATAGAATGTTGCAGATTTCCTATGGAAACGTGGTCCTAACTATAACTACCTACTGGCGACCGCCAGTAGGTAATATATATATATATATATATATATATCACAGCACAAAATTCAATTCAGACCTGTACTTACAGAAAACCAACTGCTGGAAATTCAATTTTACATGCGGCTAATTTCCATCCAACCAAACTTAAAATGAGTATCCCATATGCAGAGAATCTAAGAATGAAAAGAAATTGCAGTGAACCGGTTGCTCTAGACAAGGCCCAGGGAGCATTAACTCACAGATTCCTTCAGAGAGGATACAGGATGGACACACTAAATCAGGCTAAATTGAAGGTACAGAAGATGGAAAGAAGTGCATTACTAAAACCAGATGGTGCAAAAGTGGAGCAAAAGAGGAAGCAGACTGAAAGTCAAATCCGTATGATTACAGGTTTCAGTGCATACCAGGCTAGAGTGAGAGACAGCCTGAGTAGGCACTGGCACCTTGTCAGACAGGATCCTGTTCTTCAAGGGAAAATTTCTAGATACCCCCTGGTGACTTTCAATCGAGCCAAATCAATGAGAGATGATTTGTTCAAAACAAATATGGAAACTAAAAAGGGAGGTGGTTGGCTTAAAGTCAGCCCTGGTTTCCATAAGTGTTTTAGGTGTAAAGCTTGCAGGTATGGCAAGAACACGCAGCAAATAATATCCCCTCTTTTAAACAGCCCCTGGAAACTAAAAAAGCCTCTTAACTGTAAAAGTGATTTTGTTGTTTACATTTTAAAATGCTCATGTCCTAAGATGTATGTAGGCAGTACTATCCACATGGTTCATGTACGTATACTGCAGCATCTTAGGGCAATAAATAACAACGATAAGAATTATGTAGTTGCTCGACACATGAATGAAGTCCACAAGGGTAATACAAATGAGCTGGTATATTTTGCTATTGACCAAATCCCCAAAGATCAAAGAGGGGGCGACAGAGAAAGCAAACTAAGAAAATTGGAGTCGAAATATATACTTATGTTTAACACAAAGAACCCTCACGGAATGAATGTCGAAGAAGATTTACATGTGCATTTAAAATAGAGGTACCGTTATGAATTGGTTTTGATTTTAATTTTCATTGCCGTTTTTATCTGCACTATGTCACAAATGATTGCTCCTCCTATGTGGTTTTTGATTTGTAAATACATCGTTATAAGGAGAGATTGTTAGAAATGAAAGGACTTTGTTAAAAGGCATTGAAAGGATCTATCATTGGTACTGTATTGCACTAGCACTTTATTGTGATAAAATTGCGGTTGTTGCACATAATAAGGCACTTGCACTTTATGAAATCAGGCACTAGCACTTTACCGTTTTAAACTTGATC
Source organism: Triturus cristatus (assembly GCF_964204655.1). NCBI lineage: Eukaryota > Metazoa > Chordata > Amphibia > Caudata > Salamandridae > Triturus > Triturus cristatus. Next base: position 640,473,215 of record NC_140589.1, read on the forward strand.
CTTGTACTACCTTTATAATACTAGGTAGTAATATATGTCCTTTTTATTTTTCTCCTTCATTTTTCTCCTCTATCCCACCCCCTTTCTTCGATCAACTGAAGTTTGAAATGAAAATGGTTGCCGTGGGTTGAAGTACATACAAATTATGACATGTGCACTAAGATTAATTAACGATGTGTAAATATACAATTTGTAACATGGAATAACAAGGACAGTATGTCAATGAAATAATGATGTAAATTATTTTAAATAGTGTCCTCTCTTTTGCAATATTCAATTAGCGTTTAGATGGATGAGCTGATTAAATTGTAAATATATGAATTAATATGTATCTTTTTAAATTTAATCCATCTAAGACTAGTAGTGAAATTGGATTGGATGATGTAAAAAGATTAATGGCACTATGTCAAGATAACTTTTTAGAAAATCGTCTGATAAAAACGAACAATAGTCTGTTTTCCATGTTTAGTGAGCAACCAATCATGTGACTCTGTGTGTGGTTTTAAAAGAAACTGATTAGTTCGCATGTAATTGTGTGATCAAGGGAGTTGTCCCGAAACGCGTTACGTGAGAAATAAATCCAAGCCGGATGGCAGAAAGCATCTCCAGTGTCGGTGTCTGATTTTCATGGGAAGTCGGATTTGGTTGGAATATATATATATATATATATATATATATATATATATATATATATATATATATATATATATATATATATATATATATATATATATATATATATATATATATATTACTCCAGCTCTCTCCAGGGAAAGAAAATAGGTCGCACTCCGGCAAGTCAATTTCAAAGCATAAACCAATGTTTATTTCGCAATTTCAGCCATAGTAGGAAACAAAAACCAACGCGTTTCAATCTTCCCTCAGATCTTGATCACGGTCCCGCCCCTCATGAACGTGTCTCATATTTAAACACAAGTGTTTACATCATTTCCTGTCTCAATTCAAGAGGTGCATTGTGGAATATGTAGTTCGTATTTTTTACAATGTTTCTTTTTAAATGTTGATTAAAGAGCTGAAATCAAAAGCTAAATGTTATTCTACTCATTTTTGATCCCTAATGAGTATGTATTGGGGATGTTCAAGGTGATCTTATTGTGTCTCACCTCATTTGATAATTAATGCCTCTAGTGGCTTAGATCTCCCATACCGATTTACCCCATCAAAAAATTATTATACATATCAAATAATTGCCATATGGCGAAATATAAATTTGTTATTGATTTAGTTTACTCTATATGCAAGAAAGGCTCAAAAGAAAAAGTCATCATTTCAAATCAAAAGTTTTTTAGTACTTTATATTGTCTTTGTATTGCTGTTTCACTACTCCTTTTTTCTTTTTTTACAATACAGATGTGTATAAAGTTCTTCACTTTGGTTCAATCCATGCGGTGTTAAAGAGCGTAAATTCAATATGTATCTTGATTCCTTTTGTCTCAGTTTTTTCTCTCTATCACCGCCTCGTTCATGTTTTCTAACCATGTCAATGCCATAGAATGTTGAATTTTTCCAGTTGCTGTTGTGATTCATTTCCATGTGTTTTGCAACTGCATTCATCCTATCTTTATGGATAGTTGCCCTTACATGTTCTAAAATGCGTTTTTTGAGTTCACATTTCGTGCTGCCTACGTATTTTAGTTGACATGGGCACTCTATTACATACATGACGTATTGGCTTTTGCATGTGATTAGATCTTGTATCTTCCACATTTTCCCATCCGCCAATTTGATTTCCTGAGTGTTTCTCGCAATTTGACATACTTTACAGTTATGAAATTTTTTGAAGCCTTTACTTTGTAACCATAATTTCTTTTTTTCTTTATGGAAATGACTTTGTGTGATCCGATCTTTTAGATTTGCTGCTCGTCGATATGTAATGTTGGGTGCATTACCCATGATTGATCCCACTGTCGTGTCCAGTTTCAGGATTTTCCAATTTCTTTTTAAAATTTGTCTGATCTGATTTGATTCTTTCGAATAGGTGGTTATGAATCTTATTGGTTCAATTTCATTTTCTTGGATTTCTTTTCCTGGAATTCTTTTTAGTAATTCCTTTCTGTCTTTTTCATTTGCTCTTTTCCAACCATTCTTTATTTGTGATTTTGGGTATCCTCTTTTTTCAAATCTCCTGAAAGTTGTTGCACTCTGTTTGGACCATTCCATTTGTGTTGAGCATATCCTCCGGATCCTCAAAAATTCACCATAAGGGATATTCTGAAATAAGCATTTCTGATGGAAACTACTTGCATGCAAGGTTGCATTTGTAGCTGTTAATTTTCTGTGCAATGTTGTGTGAATTTCGTTAGCTTCAATGTAAATTTCTGTGTCAAGAAACGTGACTCTTGTTTCACTCAGTTCATAGGTGAATTTAAAATTGGCAGGAGTTTTATTTAGGATTTCAAAATATTGTTTGAACTCACTCTCAGACCCGTCCCAAATGATCAAAAGGTCATCAATAAAACGCAACCATAAAATTGTTTTGTTCAAAAAAATATCATTGTCTGATCGCCATGCCCATTTTTGTTCCCACCATCCCATCGTGAGGCAGGCAAAACTTGGGCTGAAGGAAAAACCCATTGCTGTACCTTTGGTTTGTTTAAAGATGTTTTCTCCAAAATGGAACACATTTTGTGTTAAACACATTCTCATCATATCTTCCAGCATGTTGTTATGCTGTGTGTAGTGAATATTTCTCTCATTTAAGAAAAATTTACATGCAGTGATTCCAATTTCATGGTCAATATTAGTATATAACGATACGACGTCCATCGTAATCAATTTGTAGGTTGGATGCCAAGGGGTACCATTTAGATGTCTAAGCATATCTGTAGTATCTTTAATGTAAGAACTTAAATTTGAAACAAAAGGTAACAAAAAATAATCAATATAATTCGCCATTGGTTCAAATAAGGATCCTTTTGCGGAGACAATTGGACGCCCTGGTGGTCTAGTTCGATTCTTGTGCACTTTGGGCAGAAAGTACATTGTTGCAGTTACAGGATGTTCCACTGTCAGATATTTCCATTCATCATGATCTATCAATCCTTTGTCTAACCAGTTTTTTAATTCATTATCCAATTCTAATTTCATCTTTGCCGTGGGGTTGGATTTCAGTTTTTCATAATAGACTATGTCATTTAGTTGTTCATATGCCATTTTTTCATAGTCTTGTTTGTCCCAAATAATGATATTGGCGCCTTTATCGGCCATTTTGATTTCGATCTTGTCATCCTGGCTGAGGGCTATCAAGGCCGCTCGTTCATCTGTTTTCAAATTATCCATATAGTTTTGTTTTTTTAAATTGTAAATGTCTTGTATGATCGCTTCGTGGAAGGTATCAATTTTATTCCCAGGTGGCATTTGTGGATAAAAATATGATTTAGGTTTCTTTTGGCTTAAGCCAGCTCCCAGTTGCTTGCATGCTGTCTCAAGTTCTACATGTTCAGACTCTGTTCTTGCATCAAGATTTATTAAGGTTAATAGACTTTCTGAGTCTTGTACTGATAGCATAGAAATTGGTGTCTCTTTCCCAATGTTTTGTTGTTTGCGATACATCTCTTTCTCTTTTTCCTTAAAGAGTTTTGCCAATTTTATTTTTCTTATATATTTATATAAGTCTATGCGTGTTTGTGCCATATCCATGTGTATACTAGGGCAGAAATTCAAGCCACGTTTTAACAAAGAGCTTTCGGAATTGGTTATGGGTCTGCTAGACAAATTTATGATCGTTAATTCCTGACTGTCTTCTAAAATGTTTTCTTCACTCTCATGCTTCGAGTCATTGCTCCTACTTTTTCTCCGCCGGATGCCCCTCCTTCCTCTTCTTGTCTGTTTGTGCGTGGTTTTCCTTTTCCTCTCCCACGGCCTCTTTGATTTTGCGACTGAAAGCCTCTTGTTTGTTCCCACTGACGCTGTTGTAGGACTCGTCTCATATCCCCTAAAAAAGACTGCTTGCTTTTATCTGTGCTTTGTGGATTTTCTCCTTCGCTTAGATCCGTAGACGTGATGGAGGAAAGGCTGTCAGAGGTGCTTCCTGCTTGACTCATATAATCATATTGTTTTAATGCATCAAATTTTCGTGCATACGTGAAAATGCGTCCTTCATTGTAATCTTCTTTATCTCGTTGAAATTTAATCCGTTTGCGCGTTTGTACTGACTCTTCATGGATTTCGATTTGTTTTTCTATTTCCGTTTTTAGCTTTTTCATTTCTGGAGATAAATCTATTGTACACAATTCCTTTTCAATTTCCACTAGTTGGCTTTTGATTTTCTGTAGTGCAATCTCGATGTGTTTTATAAATATTTTCATTAAGCCCAATGAAGTATTTAAAATGTACTCTCCCCACTCCTGTAAAAGATCATTACTTGAATCTTGATGGCTGGGCATTAAATGGATCCTAAGTCCTCGTGGTACTCTTTGTACTTCTATGTACTTTTTTAGGGTGGTGACCTCCCACCATTTATTTATTTCTTTTTTTGATATTTTTTCCCATGTTTTTAATTTGGTTTTCACATCTGATTTCTTTTGTGACTTCGGATCACTCTCCTCTGTTACCTGCGTTTCGAAAAATTCAGTTGTTTGCAATAACTCTAATCTTTTGGCCTCTCGCGATTCCATGTTGTTTTCCCAATGGCTGAGAACGTTGCTATACTTGAAATATGCAATGCCTTTGGTGATTTAACTTTGTTTGCCGGCGTGACTTCACCATTAAGTGTGTATCATTTTCACATTATCCCATGATCTGCCATCAAATCCTTTCCAGTGGGATACTTTCATCTGATACTTAATGTTTTTGTCACGCGCTGACCGATGTGCTTTTGAAAATAATTCCTATTTTCAGCAAATCAAATGTCATTCAACACACACAGCTAAAGGTTATCGGCGCTTACCTGCTCGGCAGAGGGGGATCCGTCTCAGCTACCCTCCGGTTTCGAAGCGGTTCACTCTGTAGAGCAGTCGGCATCGCTTTGCTTTTTCCGCTGTATTGTGTGTTATTTTAATCGTTTTGCATCGGCGGTCGCCCAGAACAGCTTGCGTAATCCTTAAACCTCCTTGGCTCCCTTCGCTGCTTGTGGCGCTCCTTGCAGCTGTGCGGTACCTTGCGGTTGAACCAAAACCGCCAAAATATTACTCCAGCTCTCTCCAGGGAAAGAAAATAGGTCGCACTCCGGCAAGTCAATTTCAAAGCATAAACCAATGTTTATTTCGCAATTTCAGCCATAGTAGGAAACAAAAACCAACGCGTTTCGATCTTCCCTCAGATCTTGATCACGGTCCCGCCCCTCATGAACGTGTCACATATTTAAACACAAGTGTTTACATCATTTCCTGTCTCAATTCAAGAGGTGCATTGTGGAATATGTAGTTCGTATTTTTTACAATGTTTCTTTTTAAATGTTGATTAAAGAGCTGAAATCAAAAGCTAAATGTTATTCTACTCATTTTTGATCCCTAATGAGTATGTATTGGGGATGTTCAGGGTGATCTTATTGTGTCTCACCTCATTTGATAATTAATGCCTCTAGTGGCTTAGATCTCCCATACCGATTTACCCCATCAAAAAATTATTATACATATCAAATAATTGCCATATGGCGAAATATAAATTTGTTATTGATTTAGTTTACTCTATATGCAAGAAAGGCTCAAAAGAAAAAGTCATCATTTCAAATCAAAAGTTTTTTAGTACTTTATATTGTCTCTGTATTGCTGTTTCACTACTCCTTTTTTCTTTTTTTACACTACAGATGTGTATAAAGTTCTTCACTTTGGTTCATATATATATCTTCAAAGTACAGAGATGTGGAGTTTAGAATATTAAATCTATACTTACCTATTTGCACTTACCTTCTTGATATTTTGGTCCTCAATATTTTTGACACGATATTCTGTCTAAAAGATATTTTTGTTTCCAATATTTTGTCTGTGATACCATGTTTGTCACTATTTAGATTGCCCTTTGTTTGTGTCCTTGTAAGGCTGTATTCAATCATTTTTGTTGATTGCCTGTGTGCTAGAAAAATAGTCCTTTTTATTTACACTGCAATTTATTTATAACAAAAACACTGATTATTGCTTAGAATTGGTATTGTTTTGCCTTTTGTCCAAGTCACAGTTTTTTTTTACTGGTCCCCAAATTGCAAAGGTTGTAATGACAGCCATTTGTTCTCCTTGCCGTTAGAACAGTACAAGGTGCCATTTTTTAGGGGGCCCTCTAGCTAGCCTGATTCCCACCATCCTGCCCTGTATATTTCAAAATACACACAATGAAAAGGGGGAGAAGGAAAAAACCTACCTCATCCTCCTCAAAAATAATATGAAAACACAAACAAAGAGGTAGAGCAAACAACAGTCGTCCTATATATGTTTGCAAAATGTAGTAGATTAGGAGAGCACACTTACTTTGTAAAAACTGCCCTCACCCACAACAAGTTGTGGCATGCTTCATCATAGGGCTGCTACTAATGCCTCTGTGCAAACCAACGCTAGAGGCGGAGCAATAGGGAGGGGTAAACATTACAACAGTGATAAAGAAAGAAGGAAAAGACAGGATCCTATAGAAGTGCAGATAGATCGTGAATTTAAAACTGGCAGTTTTTACAAAGTAAGTGTGCTCTCCTAATCTACTACATTTTGCAAACATATATAGGACGACTTGTTTACTCTACCTCTTTGTTTGTGTTTTCGGTTTATTCCAAACCATAACATCTGCGCAGTGGAAGCCTGTTCGTGCTCTTTCAAAACCAGCCTGAACGAGGGGTCAATCACCATGTACGTTTTATTAACTACTCTACAGAATAACTTAAGACACTTCATTCGGCAAGCCACCGCATCAACTCTGAAAGGAAATGGAATTCTGACTTATTCTCCTTGGTTTGTTTGCTATTCAAATGTTGCTTGGATATGAGTTTTCCTTAGAAAAATGAAAAGACAAGAGGCGTTTGGAAAAACAGGAACAAGTTCATTTAATTAAACTGTGGATGGGAGAGTCTCAAAGTCTCTCGGTGTACAAAGTTTTGGGCGCTGTTATATACAGTTCATGCAGGACAATAAAGCAATTTTCTGCATTCCAAAAAAGTATCTCAGTCATAAATCAACAAATGCAGGCTTCTGTTAAGGAGGCAGATGGCTCTCGACCTCAGGGAGGGCTAGTGTGGGCCAGTGTGTATGTGCCCAGATGTCCGGCATGAGGAGCGCGTGATCACTATGTGTGGTGGGAATGTCATGCCCTGATTGGTTGAGTGTTTCTGTCTACATGTGGTACTAGCTTTGTGGTATTTTGGGGAATGTGAGCCCTTGTTCAAACATTTTTTATTGGGGCCATTTCCTTGGACATGTTTGTGGTGCAACTATATATCTATGGGATAGATCAGGGTTTTCCCTGGGCATGTTTTGGTCTTTAGATTAAGAGAGACCCCACCTGTGACATGGTATTCGATAGGCGCGGGTCGTAGAACTTGTCTAACCACGTATCTCTGACTCTGGGTTGATGGGGAGGTCACCTTGGGTGAATCCGACAGCAATGATACAAGTTCATTGGAATTTCTGAAAATGGTATGGCAGTCACTGGTATCATTTCTATAGACATCCTTAACATTGTGCTTACAGTTGTCGTAGCATACATTTAACTTTGTTCTCACTGGTATTGACACGGTTAGGTTTGCTTAGGTCATAATTTACACCAACAATGTTTTTACTTACAACTGTTTCACCATTTGTGCATGGATTATGACATACATTGATCGCATCATTGCCGGTTTCTGCGCCACTGTGTGGGTACAGGCTATGACATACATTGATATTGCCTTTATTGGTATTGCCGTTGTCGGGCCTGCACCTATCATGGTATTCATTGACATCGTATTCACCCATTCCAACACAAATATACCAGGGACTGTGGTGATTAATAGAGACATCCTACAACAACTGCTGATAACATACTTGTTGCTTAGCTGAACAGCCGCTGTTTGGTAAGACATAAAGGAGAGAATATGATTTGCTCAACACAAAAAACCCTAACATCCTATTACTATCTGAAAATTGGTTAATAGAGGAACCCACTACTGACTTCTTATCAGCTTTCCCTGAAAGTTATTGTATTTATCAGGTGAACAGATAGAGGGTGTAACAAACTTGAGCCATAGGCTTCTGGCCATTTAGAAACACACAGCCAGACTGATTTACAAACTGCCAAGTGTTAGAAATTGGGTTGTTGCTGGTTGACTAGGGTGTGAGCCAAAGTCAGGCAGCAACCAGAGTTCTAGTCAGGCTATGAAGCAGGCAAACCCTAAATTAAATTCACTTTCTAGTAGCAGTCAAACTGAACTTAGAGGCAATGTGTAAAGTGTTTGTGAAACACATCAAACAGTAAAGCAGTGAAAACACCACACAAAAAGATTCTACACCATGAATAGCGCTTGAAAGCAATAAGCACTGTTAGATCTGGGGGTCTCTAGTTGGCAGAGGTAGGTACCACTGTCCAAATAGGGGCCCTTGCTTCTAGTCAGGGTAAGGGGGACACACTCTTTAGATAAGCCCTGCTCACCCCCTTGGTAGCTTGGCACAAGCAGACAGGCTTATCAAAGGCAATGTGTAAAGTATTTGTAACAACACTCACAGTAACACAGTGAAAACACCGCAATTGGACTCCACACCAGTTTAGAAAAATAAAAGTATTTAATCTAAACTAAACAAGACCAAAACGACAAAAATCCAACATACACAGTTCAAGAATATGATTTTTAAAGAGTTCTAGAGTTTGCGTCAAAATAATCCACTGTTGCATCACGTTTAGCCCAAAGTACCTGTAGATGCGACAAAAGTTCCAAATGGAAGCTGCAGCGTTGAAAAACAAGCGATGCGTCACTCCTGAGACCCTTGGGAGGCGATGAGACAGTCCCGCTGCACGCAGCGGGCGTGTTGCGACAAATCCGGTCTGTATGGAGAGGGATGCGATACCTTGTATGGATTCCGGTGCGCAAGTTCAGTAGGAAGCTTCTCGCACAAGCACGATGCAACGATCTTCGGGGCGGCGACGATCTTAGGTGTGGTGGCGATGCGCTGCGCAGCGTCGATCTTCTCCTCTCGCGGCCCCTTGATGCGATGGCTCTGCGACGATGTTCGCAGCTAAGTGATGCGGTCCGCAAGCAAGCGGTGTGATGATCTCACCCACTGACGACAGGCTCTGCGACGATACTCGCAGCGAAAGGAATCTTCCTGCACCGGGGCGATGCGCTCCGCAAGCAAACGAAGCATCGGTTTTTGCAGCGGCAACAGGCGCTACAACGATCTTCGCAGCAACGGGAATTTTCTCGCAAAGTCGACGATGCGCTTCGCAAGAGAGCGATGCGTGAAAATTGTAGATCTTCTTCTTTTCTTCTTGTGCAGCTCCCCAAACAGCAGGCACAACTTCCAGAGGCCCCACAATTGGATCAAGCACTCTAGGAAGGGCAGAACTCACTCAGCAGAGTTCAGGGGGGAAGCTGGGGGTGAAGTCCTTTTGTTCCTGGGACTTCTTAACAGGAGGCCAGCTCTCCTCAGGCCCTTGGAGATCTCTTCAAGCAAGGGGACACAGCAACAGCAAAGTCCTTCCCCTCTCCTTGGCAGCAAAGCAACTGCAGGTCAGCCCACAAACACACAGCAGGACAGTCCTTCCTCTTCAGTGTTCCAGCTTTCTCCTTGGCAGAGGTTCCTTCTTGATTCCAGGATGATCTAAAGTTCTGGGGTCTGGGTCCCAGTATTTATACCAATATTCTCTTTGTTCTCTGAAGGCAGAGAGGCCTTTGCATAGTCAGAACCAGTTCTGGTCAGTCCTGGAGCACTCTGTTTACAGGACTCCTTCTTTCCTTTGACAGTGTAGGCCAGGGCCATCAGACGCACCACAGGAGGTGGAGCCAGCATTGTGGAGGGAAAGCACAGCCCTATTCAGGTCCCAGGTGCAACTCCTCCCACCCATCTACATGGAGATCTCTCTATTCAGCCCTGTGCTGACTCACCCGGCCTCTGAGAATTCCTCAGCCCCCTGAAACTCCCCAGCCTGTCACTCAAACTCCAGACAAGGAATACACAACCTAGCAGATTCAGGTTTGGATAGTTAGGCAAGAAAATACCTATTTTCTAAAAGTGGTATTTTCAAACACAGAATATTAAAACCAACTTCACTAAAAGATGTATTTTATCATTCTGAGTTCAGGCATACTAAACTCGAATTTCTATCATGCTCCCTGGGTCAGTTAGGATAATAGGATGTAATAATCAAACTGCCTATTCTGGACTATCGGGAACAGGTAGCCTTGCAATAGTGAAAAACGAAAATGGCTGTAATTCACTATTAGGACATGCCACACACACCAGGGCATGTCCTAACTTATACTTACAATGCACCCTGCCCATGGGCCTACCATAGGGGTGACTCATTTGCAGAAAAGGGAAGGTTTAGGTACTGGCAAGTGGGTGCACTTGCCCAGTCAGCATTGCAGTTAGCAACTGCACACAGGCACTGCGGTGGCAGGCCTAAGACACCATTTTAGGGCTGGGGATAACCCTGCAAAAAGGGCATTTTCCAACAAGCACTAACCTGGGATATCTGGTCCTACTGGACCAAGACAAAGTCAAAAATTTCAGGCCGACCGTGATGGAGCACTGGCAGGATACAGTGAAAAAGTGAGGTCCACTGAATAAAAGTATCTTGATCATTGCTGCGTCGATGTCGAAGATGCGAGGTGCAGCTGAAGTGATGGGTTGGTGATGATCCACTCAAGGGTGGCGAATGTGATGCACCAGTCCTGATCCACACAGCATCGGTGTGTCAGCTCAGATGAGCGAAGTGCTGCAATGCGGATATTTGTCATCGTCATCAATGATGGCGAAAATTTCTGTTCCGCTCACGGAAGTTGCGAAGTTTTGGCACTTCCGTGTTCCACGGAGAACGCGGAGATGTAGAAACTTCCGCGACCCGCTGCGAAAGTGGATGTATTTTCTTGTTTGCGCTTTAAAAATGCATTCTCGCACGTGCAGTAGCGACTTACCGGATCCCTGCGTTCGGCGACAAGTTTTCCTATCCGTTCGCGTGCGCCACGAGATGTTAGATTGTTGATAGCCGGTCGCGCTATCCCGCAAGAGTTTGCGATCGCGAACACATAATTCGACCCAGAACAGGAAATAAGCATCGCGAGCAAGATGGCCACGCCCATTAGCAACTGCATGGGCAAGTTAGAGATATATTTCCCTGCGAGCATGCAGAAACACATCGTGAACGGGCAGGAAAAGTCATCTCCGCGTCTTTGGGAAAGTTTCGCTTGCTCGCAGAGATTTAGAGCAATTTCGAGATAATTTGCGTAGGGCAACTACGCAAATTCCACCCACCCCTAGCCATCACCAGGGATTGGACAATCTTACACTGGGAAGAGCGCCACGTAGAGGTGGTTCTGAAGAAGATTCAACAGGCCAATCCATGCAGCAAAGGCGATGCGCTAGTTCTGGTCACATAACAGAAGTAATGAACTGGTTCTATTCCACGCAACAGGAGTGATGCACCGGTTCTGATCCACGCAACAGGGGCAACAGCAGTGATGCATCAGTTCTGATCCACACCGATTCAAAAGAGAATTTGTGGGATTTGCTGTAGAAAGCACCTTAAGCCCACTTCCAAGGGTCCAGGACTGGGGTGGCACCACTTGGCAGTGCTGACTCACAGATGGTAGAGTCCAGGTGCAGAATCTGGTAGGTTGGAAGTCTTTTATGTCCCTGAGACTTCAGTTAAGGAGGCCAGGCAGCTGGGTTCAAGTGCTGCAGGTTCAGTCCTTCTCAACCAGACAGGGATAATGCAGGCAGCAGGACAGCAAAACAAGGCAGGAGACCAACAGAGCAGTAGTCAAGAAGAGTGGCAGTCCTTCAGCAGCACAGCAGTATTTCTTCCTGGCAGAGTCTTCACAGGTCTTCACAGATCAAAAAGGGTACTGAAGTGGTGGTGTCAAATGTCCAGTACTTATATCCTGTTGTGACTTTGAGGTGGGGGAGACTTCAAAGACAGGTCTTTGAAGTACATAGAGGTCCTCAGTTCCTGCCCTGGCCCCAGGCTCACTACAGGTAGGTATGCACCCCTTTGTGTGGGGAAAGGACATAGCCTATTTGGTAAGTGAGACTTGGGCCAGCTCCTCCCTCCCATCCTGCTAGGATGGCCCATCAATTTACACCTAAGCTCCCATTGTGTGTGGCTGTCTAGGGGGAATACACAGAGCCCAGATGTCACTCACCCCAGAGACATCCTACAGGTACCATGGGCTAAAGTAAGAAAATGCCAACTTTCTAAAAAAGACAGCTGTCTCCAGAGTGATTCTAAAAGTTTAAAGATAAGGATTATACAAGAGTGGCACATTATTGGGTATACTTTTGATCAATTTGGTTTACTTGGATGAAAAATCGTACTTCACAGGATCATTTTCCTCATTTCAGCAGTGCTACAGATATTTGCACCAAGGTTGCACTCTTTGTTAAGTTTCTTCGATATGCTGTGTTTGGACGAAGCACAGCGCTGTGTGCACGCTTTCACTTGGCAGTCCAAGCAAAAATGAACCTATGAACTAAGGGAAGGAGTGCATTCGCTACTTTTGTACTTGCTATGCAATTTAAATCGTCCCCTTGCGAGTTTGCACCCCACCATGTTTCACAAGATAATTGAAAAGACAATCCAGTACTGACAAGCATCACTTTGGAGACAGTGCAAGATCAAAACTTCGAGTGGATTTCACTAATGGGACATTATGTTCGGACTGTTTAACATCAGATTGGAGAGACAGCCACACTAAGCACTCTAAGGATGTTTCACAAGTTATGACTTTGGATTTGATTATTTTGTTTTCGTCTTGAGTTTGTTTATTTAAGCATGAAGTTTTCCGTAGTAAGACATTTCTGTTTCATATTTATGTTCTTGTAAATGTATGCAGCAGGTTGTATAATGTGGGTGAATAATCCTGGTCGGGTTACATGTTTTTGTTTTGGGAGATAGTGCATTATGGGATTTATAGGAGAAACTGGTTCAACACTAAGTGTGAGCACAAGTTAGAGCACGTCATAGGTCTCGTTTCAATTAGCAAATTATGTATTGGGATTGGGGGCACGTGTGGGAGTTACTTATAAAAATGGATTCCCAGGGAGGGTGAAAGGCACACGAAAGAAGGCACGATAAGGTCAGACTGCCGGACACGGTTCTTAAGAGGTAATTAGTTTGTGAAGTTTCTGATTGGCATGTGAACTGATGGGGGGAGGTGGAATAGTGCCGACTTTTGAATATGGAGGGATGCAAAATTAATGGTTTTGGTTTTCTACATATAAATGGGCACAATTTTGTTTTGTGTGTGGGGTTGTTAAGTTTATTGATTTTTTATTGTTTTTAGTACATGGATTCATGAGGGAATATAGAAGGGTGGCATAGGGGAGTTATCCTGTGAAGAGTTCAGGGTTGTTTTCTGCATTTAAAGGCACCTTTTTTCTGTTTTATTTCCGTGAATGAGTGGTTGGCTTAGCAGTTTTTTTGTTGTTGTTTTTTTTTCAATCTATTACAGTGACCCCTGACGAAGAACTAAGTGGTTCGAAATGCATTGGGTATTTCAAAGAGTCCGCTGTAAAGTTGACCACACGTGCTAATGTTAAAGCCTGGATGGGCAACAGAAGGCATATGAAAATGTGATAATAAAATACGATGGTTCAAGACAGCTGTCTCCGGAGTGATTCTAAAAGTTTAAAGATAAGGATTATACAAGAGTGGCACATTATTTGGTATACTTTTGATCAATTTGGTTTACTTGGATGAAAAATCGTACTTCACAGGATCATTTTCCTCATTTCAGCAGTGCTACAGCTGGTGGCACCAAGGTTGCACTCTTTGTTAACTTTCTAAAATTGGTATTTTCAGAATTGCAATTTAAAATCCGACTTCACCATAAATTTCAATTTTAAATTGTGATTCTAGAGACACCAAACTTAAAAGTCTATTTGTTCACTATTGGGAATTACAATTATAAAATGTAATAAGATAATCAAAATGTTATCCTGTGGAAGAGATAGGCCTTGCAGTAGCGAAAAACGACTTTGAGAGTTTCTCACTGCTAGGACATGCAAAATTGTACATGTCCTGTCTTTAAAATACATTGCACCCTGCCCTCTGGGTTTTCCAAGGCCTACCTTAGGGGTGACTTACATGTATAAAAAGGGAGGGTTTAGGCTGCCTAGAGGTTTACCTTGTCAGGTCGAAATGGCAGTGTAAACTGCTCATACAGACTCTGATATTGCTACTGGTTAGAGGGCTACTTAAGAGGTGGCACAAGCAGAGCAGCATGACCACTAATAACATGTAACTTACATTCCCTGGGCATATGCAGCACACTTTACAAGGGAATATAAGTAAACTAAATATGCCAATCGGGTACAAGCTGATGTAACCATGTTTAGGGAGAGAGCACATGCACTTTTGCATTGGTTAGCAGTGGTAAAGTGCTTAGAGTCCTATAGCCAACAAAAATAAATTAAAGCCGATTAAAAACAGAATAAGAGTGGCAGCATTCTGACATTAAGGTTCAGTCTAGCTATGCTCAACTCTGACAGTCAGAGTGGACAGCCAGCCTGAATAAATTCTTTTTTTGGACTATGCAACCTGTTTAAATCACCAATTCTATTACATCTACACCACCTAGGCCCCTCACACCCACTGCATCAAACGGCAAGGAACAAAACATCTCCGTTAAAGAGCGTCTTTATGGGTGCCCGTCGGGTATTGCAGAGCCGACCCGACGAGGAGCAGGTCCATATGATGAAGCATGACACCTAGCTGGCTGGGTGTGTGAGGACCCTAGTTCCAACAGGAGTAATTCCTTTCCTCCTCTTCAGCGACTCTGACTAATCATTCGGTCAGCCACCTCTGTTCTCTCCTTGTTCTACCTGAGGAACTTCATACCCTGTTCTCTCACTGCTTGACAGGGCATGTATGCTGGACCTCTTTAAAAAGCCCTATGGTCCCTCCCTCTTTTTGATTAAACAAAGGCCTTTCCATGGCGGCGATGCCGCCATGAAAAGGCTGGTGGGGATTGGGTTTGGGACCCGTTGCGGGGCCCGCTTGGGGGGGCGTCGCTGCACTGGGAGGTGCCCCCCTCATTTCCATGCACCAGGTGGCAGGCACCACATTGTGCCTGCCACGTAGGGTATGGAAATGCTGTGCACGCACTTTTGACATTGCGTGCAGTGCTGCAGCCAGCAGCACCGCCCACAATGTCAAAATCCCAGGATGCGCCCACCAATATGGCGGGCACATCCTAATCGCAGTGGTGGGACCGCCACATGTCTGGCGGGCGGTCCCAGCACCGCAACGATGCCATCTTAATGAGCCCCATAGCTTCTCATTTCAAGCCTCCTCCATCTAGAATTCTCCACCACCTTTTTAACATTGACAAACTAACTTTTCTTCCTTTAGTAAATACTTGAAGACTCCGTTTTTTAAACAAGTCTATTTGTGTCTCAAACTATGCTATTTGTGTTTTGCCTAATATGCCGATCACAGCCCTAAGAAAACACTGGTGATTACACTCTTTAAATGTTGAATTAACATTGCAAAATAAAATAACAAAAATAGGAAAGTGTTGTGGTTTGCATGGTGTATGTCATTTTTAATAAGAATACCAATGCATTGCAGTGGTGTGCGTTTTAAAGTTTGTGTAGAAAATGCCTGTATGCTAGTGTCTTGCGTTATAGCAACCTATATCCCCTCTAGCATGTAGACACTAATGACTGTTGTTTCCTCCCAATACTACATTGGCTGTGCAATCTTCATCCTTGAATTTACAGATCCACGTATGCAATGGAACTCTTCTTTCTCTCAAATGTATCTTGCAAATGTAATGTATTATCATTCAAGCACTTAATGAATTGTTTGCTAAAGGCTTCTGCACCACAACAGATTATAATAGCAGCCGACCTATTCGCTTTGGCAGTGCTTGTTGGAAGATGGTATTTATGTAGGACAAAGTGTACAGCATGGTCAATTGCAGGAAGGAGGTTGGAGGAATTTGCCGGGTGCGAGGATGCCTAGCCCACCATGAGGTCCTATCTTTTCATGCCGCACTGACAGATGATATTGAGCATTCGGCATATGAAGGGAATCTTGATAGTCTGGAATGCCCACCGTTCGATCATAGATTATGACATAATAGTAGTGAATCATCCACAGGTTTTCTATGACCCACCAGGACTGCAGCTCATAGCCACCGTAGAAGGTATGCTAGTTGACCCTTAATTAATTTGGTCATGCACATCCTTGGGCCAGGATTGCATATCCTATCTGCAGTCTGAGTCATTTAACCAGACAGCATAGAAAGCAAATGTATTCAAGCAAATGGTATCAGAGACATAAAGGACTTGTAGATTCTGTTCTTTCTGGTCTAGTTGATAGTCTGTAAAAATGTCCTTTTTCTAGGGCAGCCTTTCAGGTGAGATTAACATTTTCAGTTTGTTCTAGATGCTTTTTTAAAGTTGCCCTGGCACTTCAATAAATAAATAGTTTGGGCTCAGTTGAGATGACATTGGTGCTGTCTAGTTCTTGCAAATAATATCGCTGAAAGTAGTGCTTAATTTGTAAAAAAAATAGGTTCTGCACCCGAATTTTCTCAGAAACTCTGTGACGCCGCTGAGGGTGACCAAATACTAAGGGGCGGATTTACTAGCCCCTTGCGCCACTTTTGCATCACTTTTCTCATGTTGAAAGTGACGCAAAAGTGGCGCAAGGGCCTTGTAAATCTGCCCCTAAGGCTGCATAGTCTCGATTTTACTTCATGACTCTTTCATCCATAAACATGATTTCCCTGAGCCTTCATCTCACTCTTGCACATGCTTTTTTAATCCCTGCTTTCTCCCTCCGCCAAGGGTTTTCCTCCTTTCTGTTCCTCCTTCTGCCCCCTTTACTACCTTTCTTTCTCTCCTTCTGGGTCAAAGCCTGATGATTAAACATAAGTCCCGATCCCAAAAAAGAGTGTTGGTGAGCCCCACCTGCAGCTATCGGTTCAAATTAAGCACTAGCTAGAAGAATGTGTTGCTCCATTGTGCGCTATGTTCTACATCAATCAAATGCCAATGTGGCGCTAATGAGACCATGAATTTGGCACTTTTTTCATGCCTATTGCAGAATATGCAATAGCAGCGGATTGTGCCCAGCTTGGCTAGCACTGTACTGAGAAATACTTGTTTGCAGTTTTTTTGCTGTGGAAAAGTCATGTAAGCCTTAGCCACCAAAAGAGGGTGCTGTGCAAAGCGATATTGACTGAAAAGGGGCAGCAGGCCCATTACACTCTTTCCACAGGTCTGGTACCTGCCATTGTGAGGCAGGACAATTATTAATTCATAACATATAAAATAAAATAGTCCGGGAGAGTGGGATCCTGCAAATCCAGCATTCTGCTCCTGTATGCTCAGTCATTCACAAACCTCAAGTTGAACATGTGCTACCTGTGTGTTACACTATACACGTTAGATGAACCCTATATGAAAGTAGAAGGAAAATTGACTAGGTTTGCACTATGGCTATAAGCAATCTATCCCAACACTTTTTTGTCTCTCTTCTGCGGTAACATCAAAAATGAGGTAGAGGTGAGTGCACTGAGATATGATACGCTCCTAAGGGCTAGTATGTGACACATTTCTATTGTTAGAAATTGGTTTACTGGTTGATTGGTGTGTGAGCCATGGTCAAGCATCAACCACATTCCTTATCAGGGAAAGGTGCAAGCAAACCTTAAATTAACCTGTGCTGAACCCTCGGTAGCTTGGCACAACATAGAGGCAATGTGTAAAGTATTTGTGTAATACTTTAAACAGCAAAACTGTGAAAACACCACACAAAAAGACCCCACACCAGGTTAGAAAGATAGAGCTTAATTTAATAGGAAGACCAAAATGACAAAACATCCAATTAGAAGAATTGGAAACATGCATTTTTGAATAATAATTTTCAACCAAGCGCCTAAAAGTATAAAGCGCCAACCACCGCTATCTGGTCCCCCTGGACTGAGTCAAAACCAAAAGTTCAGGCTGACCATGATGGAGCACGGGTTGGATATAGTCCCAGATTAGTCTCGCTTAAGTTCCCAAATTTTGTGCCAAGAGTTAGCTTTGAAAATGGTCGCAAGGAGAGTGTCACGGATCATGGTTGTCGCAGAGCAGGCCGGGTATAGTCGATGGGAGGGCTGGAGTTTTGTGTTGATGGGCCTCTGTGGGCTGACGATGCTGCTGTGCGAAGAGACTGGCTGGCGATGGCTCTTGCCGATTTTCGGAGTGTGCAGCACAGTTCCAGTGCAAACGGGTCCATTTTTGGGTACGAAGAGCCCCAAACCTTGATTTCAAGAGCTCAACAGCCACACCCATGGTCTAGGACATGAGAGGCACCACTTGGGGTCAGGAACTCACTGAAGATGGGTGAAGGAGCTCTTGTGTAGCCTTTTATGTCACCTAGGAGCAGATCAGGAGGCCAGCAGGCTAGACCTTTGAGTCACTCTGGGGTCATGGGTTGTACCTCCAGTTCCTCTTCCCCAGGCAATAGGGCAACAGGCAGTAAGTAAGCACACCAGGGCAAAAGTACATGTAAAGCAGAAGTCCATCAGTGTGGCAGTCCTGGTAGCAGCACAGCTGTTCTTCTTCCTGGCAGAGTATCCACAGGTCCAGAAGAGTACTGAAGAGTTGGTATATGAGGTCCTTCTTTTATACACTGGTGTCCAGGTTCTGCAAGGTGAGAGAAGTTTCTAGACTGTGGCTTTGAAGTGCATGGAATTTCTTGCCTCCCCTGCCCTGGCTCCAAGCTGGCTGAAGTGACAATGCAGGGTTAAGTGGGGTTGTGCTCAGCTTTGCCCCACCCACCCTACCAACTGATGACCCTCTAAGACACACCTAATCTCTCTATTGTATGACTGCCTGGGAGGAATTCACAACGTGTATCTGTCAGTTACACCCAGTCATGTCACCAAGGCCAGGCTTTAGGCACAAAGGGGCTAAAGGAACAAAAATGCCAAGTTTCTAAAAGTGGCATTTTTAAAACTGTGATCAACAGCTGACTTCACCACTAAATAGGGCATTTCACTCCAATTCCAAAGACACCAAACATGAAATGGTTATCTCTTCCCATTTGAAAATTCCTCTTATATAATGTAAAAGGCGACTCCATTGTTGTCCTAAGAGAGAGACAGACCTTGCAGCAGTAAAAAACAAATGTATGAGCTTTTCACTACCAGGGCATGTAAAACCTAAAAGTACAAATCTAACTTTTTAAATACAATGCACCCTGCCCTCGAAGCTGCCCACAGTCTACCCTAGGGGTGACAAATGTATTCAAAATAAATAGTTGGTCCTGTAAAAAGGTTTATATTGCCAGGTCGGAATAGCAGTTTAAAACTGCACACACAGGCTCAGCAGTAGTAGACCTGAGGTATACTTAAAGAGCTACATAAGTTGGTTGCACAGTCAGTGCTGCAGGCCCACTAGTAGTATATAATTTGCCGGCCCTGGGTACCAGTAGAACTACTTGACTAGGCACTTACAAGTACATTAAATGTCAATTAGGTACAAGCCAATGTTACCATGTTTCAAGCAGAGAGCACAAACACTTTAGCACTGGTTAGCCGTGCTAAAGTTCCTACAGCCCCAAGGCCAACAAAAATAGGTTCAGCAAAATGGCGCAGGAGAGAAAAATGTTTGGGGGGGAAGACCACCCTAAGGCTGACAGGTGTAACGTGCACTCCCCCATCTGAAAGCGGGGAGAAGTTCCCAACCTGTTGGGGTTCTCTTCACTAAAGGGGAAAAGCCTGAAGGGACCATCAGCATTGGCATGGTGTGACCCAGGTCAGTGTTCCACTCCAAGTCCAGTACCTGTAGGAGAAGGGACCACATCAACAATTTTGGATTTTAAGCCCTCATTTAAATTATCCACCTGAGGGGCCCGTGGTCTCCCTGAATCCAAAAGTGAGTCCCAAACAAGTAGGGCATCCGCTTCTTCAGTGCCTAGACAACAGCAAAGGCTTCTTTCTCAATAGCATTCCACCTTAGTTCCCTGGAAATTAGCCTCTCAAAGATGAATGATCCAAGCCCTCCTAATTTAGCTGTGATAGGACAGCCCCTATACCGTGCTGAGTGGCATCTGCATGGAAAATAAACTCCTGGGAAAAGTCAGGGGTCTTGAGCACAGGGGCTGTGCACATGGCCTGTTTTTAGGAGTCAAAGGCTTTCTGGCCTTTGTCCAGATCACCTTCCTGGTCTACTTCTTGGAGGTCAGCTCAGTCAAGGGGGAAATAATGGTGCCATACGCCTTGAAAACCTTCCTGTAGTACCTAGTGAGGTCTAGGAAGGCATTCACCTGTGCTTGAGTTTTTGGGCACTCCCAGGCCAGGATAGTCTCTATTTTGGGCTGGAGTGGCTGCACCCTATCCCCTCCCACCAGGTGTTCCAAGTACTCCACAAACTCCTTCCTTATCTGGCACTTGCTAGCCTTGATAGTCAAGGTTGCCTGTTGTAGGGCCTGAAGCACATCTTGCAGGTGAAATAGGTGGTCCTGCCTCCATCCCAAACAAGATCTGGTTCACCAGACTCTGAAAGGTGGCAGGGGTATTCTTGAGTCCAAGGGGAATCACTGTGAACTGAAAGTGGCCCTCAGGGGTAGAAAAAGCTGACCTCTATTTAGCCCCTCAGTAGGGCAATCTGCCAGTACCTGGAAGTAAAATCAAAAGTGCTCAGGAACTTGGCAGCCCCTAACCAATCAATGAGCACAGGGGATGGGGTGTGCATCAGTCTTGGTGACTTAGCTGAGATCTCAGTAGTCAACACAGAACCTGAGCTCTAGAGCAGTGCCCGGTGGGGCCACCTTTGGTACCAGCACCATTGGGCCGGACCAGGGACTACAGGAGGGCTCAATGAACCCCAATTCCAGCATCTTGGTGACTTCTGCTTTGATGCTCGCCCTCACTTTGTTAGACAGCCTGCTCATTTTGTTTTTGACAGGCAGGCTGTCCCCAGTATCTTTATCATGGGTCCCCAGGTGTGTAAGCCCAAGAGTGAGGACAAATAGGGAGGTAAACTCTGCCAGTAACTTGCGACAGTCCCTTTGCTGCTCTGGTGTCAGGGTAGAGGAGAGGATGACCCCATCCACTGACCCATTCTTCTCCTTCTTCACTCTGCTCCTCCCCATCATCCATCACCTGCAGCATGGTGGGGTCTGAGGCAGTTGAGATGGAGTAGCATTAAGGGGCTCCTTTGGGTCTTGAGATCCAACAGGTAGGTGGACTCCCCTGTTTCTCTCCACCACCCTATATGGCCCAGTCCAGAAATCCTTGTGCTCCCAGGGCACAACTGGCTCCATCATCCACACTTTCTGCTAAGGTGGAATAACTACAGGTAATAGCCATCTGGATAGTCAACTGGGTTATACCATGCTTCATAAGCCCCAAATTCATGGAGGCTTTCTTACGGAACGTAGCCATCTGGTTCTGGAGGGCTAGCATGTAGCTAACCACATCCTGAGGGGGGGCTTCTTGGGAGCTTTCTCCCACCCCTCCTTGACCACCAGAGTGAGAGATCGTCTTACTGGGTGGCCATACAAAAGTCCTAATGGACTAAAGCCCACTCCTCTCTGTGACACACCTCAGAAATCAAAAGCAGTCATGAATGGAGGATGTCCCATTTCTGCCTGATGGACTCAGGCAGGCCTATACACATGACCTAAGGGTCTTGGTTAATCTTTCAACAAGACCATTTGTTTTGAGATGGTAGGGTGTGGAGAACTTATAGGTAAGTTCCCCTCTCCTTCCACATAAACTTCATGTATGCAGACATGAAGTTGGTGCTGTCCAATACCACTTCTTTGAGTATACAGCTCTTTTGAAAATCCCCATTAGGGCCCTAACCACTACAGGTATAGTAATGGACCTCAGAGGGATGGCCCCTGGGTACCTAGTACTAGTACTGTGGTCCAACAAGACTATGAGAAACCTATTGTCTAAGGCTGTCTTGGGGTTCAAGGGCTCTATAATATCAATCCCCATCCTCTCAAAGGTTGTGCCAAAAACAGGCATGGGAGTTAGGGAAGCTTTTAGCTAACCACTAGCCTGGCATGTGAGACAATTCCTGTAAAAGGAAGCAGTGGCTGTCCTGCCAGGGGTATCTCATGAGCCAGTCCCAGTAGGAAGGCCCTGTCACATTGGGGGACTACCAACACAAGTTGCCCCATGCTCAGGACACTTAGATTCACTATACAGGGCATCATTCTCCCGATATCTGAGGTGATCTCAAGAGGTGTCACCTGCTGCCTGGGCATCCTGATGTTGCCTTTGGTCCTCAAGGGCTGGGCACTCCTTCTGCACCTTGCAGAACTCCATCCTGGGATGTCCTCCTTCTACTTGCCATCCAGCAAGTTCAGGCAGGGTACCAAGGGAGGCAATGTCCTCCCCAGTAGGCTCCGGGGCATCCTACGGTGACCCATGTACCTGTTCTGGGGGGCCCTAAGGGGCTGGCTCCCCATACCCCTTGCCTGTTCCTTTCCTGGCAGTTGTCTGTGATATACTTCTGATAGAGCATGGGTCACCAGCTCAGGTTAAACACACATATACCTAAATACTCACCTGGGCCAAAATCATTCACACAAATGAGCTAGCAAACCCCGCTGATGTAAATTTTTAAGTTTACCTATAGTTTTATTTCACCTTTACCGAGTCTTACCAATTTGATCTCCTTAATGATTCCTTTCTCGATGAATCAGGTTTCTGAGATAGTTTAAGGTAGAAAATGACATTAATCTTATACTTGAAAAAACCACAACCTCAAAAAGTTTGGAAAACCTTTATCTAAATTAATAATTTGGTGAGTCAGAATCAATTACAGCTTAAACACATTCTTTCAAGAGGCAAAATTAAAGTTAAATAAAACAGAGTCATAATAATGCTCAATGAAGACGGTACCTGGAAAAAGGAAAAGAGAGAGCAGGTACAATGACAGTTTTCGCAAAATTATATTTACCTAAGGTGATAGATGAACCCAACATTTGAAGATAGGCCAGACAGAATCTGCCAGGACAGGATGCAGGCAGAGGATAGGACAGATTCGGATCAGAGAAGGTGACCTCTTCTAAGTGCAACGCCAGCGTCGCACCCCTCTCTGATACTACTCTCCTCGGGTGTCCCTCTTCTGAAATCCCTAGTGGCAGCAACAGGGTCTGAGACAGCGTCTCAGATAGAGTAGCAGCATACGCGTTGGGTCAGTGACGAGTCGGAATGGCAGATCTGACAAGTCTGGCAAAGCCTCTAGCTAACTTACCTCAATTATACTATTCTATATTCATGTACCTCCCCCAAAATTGCAATTTTTGTGTTTTCCCTTATTCTGATCGGTCAGGGCGAGGAGGTGAGTTCATCACACCATATTAAAAGTAATAATTTTACTGTGGACTATTGTTCTATGTTTCCGCCCCTTAATTTATTTTCCCATAGCTTTATTCCCACCCGCATTTCACATTATGATCATTACAAATTATACAATTTATTCAAAATTGTTGCTTTTATCGGGTTCAGGAGTTTATGTTCACAGGCATCTTCGGCTAGTGTGGCCTTAGCTGTGTTTCAAGTGTGTCATCCCAGTTTCCGGCAAGTTTCTATGCGTACGGGTCATGTGAGGTAGGAATTTCAGTCACCCTCTGAGGCCTAAACGTGAACTAATAATAAAGTAAGAAAAAAGACATGTTAGAATGTGACAATAAATGATTTCACTGTATTCCACTTATCTCTACTCTATCCCCATTTACTTATTTACATTTTTTGCATTAGTGTTTAATAGAACTTACAAGTTTTAGTTCAAGCAGTAGCCTATGCGTTAACATGTGAGTTTCAAGCGGCCAAATTTAGTGCTATTGCGCAGCTGCAAAGGTTTCCCACCATGCGACAGAATACGTCATACTACGTAGATGCAGTAGACACATGCGCAATGAAGTTCCTGCGTTTTTGTCGGCCATTTTTAAGACACTCGGGTTACTTGTTAGTAATACACATAGGAAAGCTACCCCTGGATACTGTATGTCGTGTATAGTGCAATGTTAGTATTTACAAACATGTTGGTTACATGTTATTTGAGAAGATTGCATACAAGCAAGTTTCTTTAAATACGAAACCTTGCTTCATCACTTCCAGGCACCATACCTTCTTGACTCCTCTACTGGGCAGCCATGTATCTGGTGGTCGGACAGATCCACTCAGCCAAACCTAACATTTCCAGCTCGGACGTGAGATCCACTTCTTCCCAGGCAGTGTGCTCCATGGCATTCCCTATCAGACAGTCCACGGGCATAGCAGGGCTCACTGCAATTTTCAGAAGACCTGAAAACCACCCCACACTCAAAGATAACAAGAGCCATGGGGTAGTGGCTCTCCCGGTTGTCTGCTACCACAACCTGGTGGAATGTAATTGGTATCAAATGCTTATAGGACACCAAATGACACCTGCCAGTAGCCATACTGACTTTTGTTTCCCTCAGAGCTTCCATCTGCTGTACATTTATGGTGACATGCTGCTTATACTTTGAAGTATTGGAAAGCATGTGGGCTTTGGGCACTATCTTTGCATCACCCAGGGACACTGGTCTCCCCCACACTACCTGGGGCGATCTCCTCCCCAAGTGGTACACTGGCTATTCTCTGCGATTGCCCACCACTAGGGCCCAGTGCCCTCTTGAAATCCTTGGCATCTCCCTTAATATGTAATATATCCCTATAGGGAGAGTAAAGGAGGTCCAACCTCCAAGTGTATCCTCCTGGAGCTACATACAAACAAGATCACTTGAGGGCATACAAGACTTGTTTTTTGGGGGGACTTTTGCCAGAGTGTGAGTCATCAAAAAATCTTTGAGAGGCTGTCTCACCCTCAAATTATCGAGGCGTGCTTCATCATTTGATTACCTCTCACACCAGGATAGAAACAATGCCATCTTGGGGGAATCAACTAAAGGAAGCTAGTCTACCCCTGGGAGTTATTATAAATATATGAACGGGACAAACACTTGGTCCTGTTTTTTGTGGACAAGAAAAAAAGTATTTAAAATATACCTAGAGGTATACTCAAAATATTCCTTTATTCAGTGATTATCTCTGGTATGTTTAAAAATGCTGAAAGGATGTTGGTGAATTGGTAAATTGCAATGAATCCCCTGTCTTGAGATCTTTAGATTACCAGCAGGTTTTGACCACTAATTAAGCTTCAAAAGGTCTAGGGCCTTCTTCAGGGTAATCAAGGTATGGTATGCACTCAGATCATGCAACAAGAGCAAAACCTGTAGCTCTGTTATGTTATGTTAAAGTTTTTATAAAGCGCTCGTACACCAAACGGTTTCATGGCGCTAATGAGAGAGATGCGGCAGAAGTGTAATGTATGACTTATGCATATGCCTGTGTAAATAGAAGGGTTTTAAGAAGGGTTCTAAATCGGGAAAGAGAGGTTGCAAGCCTGAGCTCAATGGGGAGGGAGTTCCAGAGTTGGGGGGCCAGGAGAGAGAAGCTAAGGCCGCCATGTTTTTTCCGTTTAAAGGGGGGACGACGAGGAAGTTAGAGTTAGAGGAACGGAGAGCGCGTGATGGAATGTAGCGAAGTATCAGGGATGAAATGAAGGCTGGGCCTAGGCCGGCTAGGGCTTTGAAGATAGTGCAGCCCAGTTTGAATATACAGTGTTTTGCTACTGGAAGCCAGTGAAGGCTCTTCATCAAGGGGTGGACGTGTTGATGTCTCGGTTGTTGGAAGATGAGTCTGGCTGCTTGGTTCTGAACCAGTTGTAGACGGTGAAGCTGGTAGGCCGGAATGCCAACATACAGTGAGTTTGCATAGTCAATGCGGGAGATAACCAGGGCCATGAGAACCAAGGTGAGGGCCTCGGTGGTCAGAAATCTAGAGATCTTTCGGATTCTGCGAAGGTGGAAAAAACAAGATGATACCACAGCGCTGATTTGAGCTTTCATGGATAGGTCTTTACTTATAATGACTCCAAGGCTTTTCACGGAGTCAGCAGATTGGGGGGGGTTGCCTAGGGTAGGTGGCCAGTAATTGTCATTCAAGGGGTTGGAGGTACCGCCAGTCAGAACAAGCTCAGTTTTGTCAGGGTCGAGTTTCAATTGACTGGCGTTCATCCAGTTACTAATGAGGCATAGGGTAGCCTGAAACCTAGAGACAGACGTGGTAAAGGAATCAATTTTAAACACTAGTTGAAGATCATCGGCATAGTTAAAGGTAGCCACCTCACAGTTACGAAGGGAGCGGATCAGGGGGAGCATGTACAGATTAAAGAGAAGGGGGAAAGAGAGGATCCCTGGGGGACTCCGCAGGTCAGGCTTGCCCTCCTAGCTGAAAAAGTGGCTAGGCGGACAGCCTGAGACCGGTTTTCGAGAAAGGAGGAGATCCATTTCAGGGCAGTACCCTGGATGTCAGCGTTCCCGACACGGTCGATCAAAAGATTATGATCGACCGTGTCGAACGCGGCAGAAAGATCCAGGAGGATAAGGGCCTGAGGGATGTTATTATCGGCCCCCTTTCTGAGTTCGTTCATGGCTGCAAGTATGACCAGCTCTGTGGAATGAGCTGGTCTGAAGCCAGCCTGCTGGGGATCAAGATATAGCGAGAGTTCAATAAAGGAACTGAGACATTTGGTGACGTGAGCTTCAAGAATCTTACTGAGGTAAGGAAGTAGGGAAATCGGACGATAGTTAGTGAGATTAGAAGGGTCAGCGTTGGGTTTTTTAAGAATGGGGACAACCTCGGCGACTTTAAAAGAGTCGGGAACTAAGCCTAGCTTCAGAGATTTATTGAGAAGTGCTAAAGGGGGATCGGGACATGTGGAGAATGCTTCTTGAAGGAAGTGGGGGGGACAAGGGTCAGTAGGGGAGCCGGATCCAACCTTTTTTACGAGTGCAAGAAATTCCTCTTTCGAGGTCAGAGGTATCTGAACTAGCACCTGTGAATTCTTGAACGAGATTTCGGAATTTGTAGGGGGAGCGGGCGGAATGATGCTGTTTTTGATAGTGACGATTTTCTGCAAGAAATAGTCATTTAGAGCATCACATGGGAAGGGAGTGGTTTGACAGTAACTCTGTCAGGCAGAGATAGTTTGTCCACAATAGCAAATATGTCTTTAGTTTTAGTTGCTGAGTTGGTGATTTTCAAAGAGAAATACGTGGATTTGGCCTGAATAATGGATTTTTTATAGTCATTTAAAAGGCTAATGTACGTGGCTTTTCTTTCCAGGGAGTAGTTGAGTCTCAAACTGCGTTCCGCCTGTCTAAGCGCTGGTTTCTTTGTTTTTAAGTCATTAGAAAACCAGCGTTGGGCATCGTGAGGACGTTTGAGTGAGGGTAATTTAAAGGGGGCAACAGCATTGCTGGCTGAATCAAGCCAGCACTTGATGGTGGTAGCCTGATTGTTAAGGCAGTCCGTCTCGACAGGGATGGAGGTCATTAGTAGGGAGCGAAACTCGTCCTTATTGGCCCGATTCCAATTTCTGGCCCAGTGCTTGCCCAGAGTCGGGGGTTTAGCGAGGGGGGAGCAGTCCAGGGAGAAATGGATAATATGATGGTCTGACCAGGAACATAGGGAGATGGAGGGGGGAGTGATAGTTAGGTTGGCAGTCCATACCTGATCCAAGATGTGACCCTTGACATGAGTAGCAGCATGGACATGCTGGGTACAATTAAGCCCGGAGAGGAGGTCAGTGAATTCCAGGGAGCTAGTGCTTTCCTTAATGTCCAAGGGCCAATAGTTGAAGTCACCTATAATAATAATTTTAGCGTTGTTGATGACTAGTTGGGAGATGAGTTCGCCAGCCAACTGGGGGAAGGAGGGCATGTGTTGGGGGGGTCTGTATAAAAGCGCACAGATAAAAGGGGAATGAGGGGAGTCGAATTTTAAAACAAGACTCTCAACGGACGGTATGCCCGTGACTGTTAAAGTAGTGAATCTAAATTTATGATGAATAATGGCAGCAACTCCACCACCAGGTTTCCCAAGGGCTCTATTGGCCTGGAGTATATAGTATCCTGTAGGAGTTGCTGGCAGGATGTCGGGTAGAGAATCGGTAGTGAGCCAAGTCTCTGAGAGGAGGAGTATGTCAGGTTTTTTGGAGTCAAGAAAGTGAAATATTTCTAATTGGTGCTTAGGTAACGAGCGGGTGTTAAGATAATAAAACACCATGCACGTCTTGTTAGAGTGCGGGGGAGAACTAAGGGACGGTATTTCGGCAGAGTTGGCCGGAGGGCGTTCTCTGAGCGGTAGAGTGGGGAGCTCAGACGACTCACACCTGGGGTGGAGGATGCCTATGGTAGATAGATAGGTTTTTAGGCAGGAGTCAATTGGCCAATTCTCCTGCTTGTTACGCAGTTCAATGGCTGAGTAGGATAAGATTTGGCCATAGTGGGGTGCCCCTAGCCCCGGCCGGCCGCGGACGGGCGCATACGGGCTTGCCTTAGGCGCGCCTTTGGCGCGCCGGCGGCGCGCCCGCTGCGCGAGCGAGTACCCATGCGATTATGTAGGGGTGGGGCATGAAAAAGCTAGTACGCTGACCCTCACCGGAAGTGCCTCCTTGGAAAATTCGATAAAACTACAAAACACCCTCGACGTTTCGAGTGAAATAATTGATTAAAATCGCAAGGCTTGGCAGGACAACTAGCGGCAGCAGCCGCTTGTCAAGATTCTGTCGCGTCCGCTGCGCGTGCGAGTACCCATGCGATTATGTAGTGGTGGTGCGCAAAAAAGCTAGTGCGCTGACCCTCACCGGAAGTGCATCCTTATTGTAACTCCTGCGAAGCTCTTCGCGCAACGGCACAAGCCGCATCGGACCGGGGCAAAGGAGTTTGACTAAAGCAGGTAGGAACAGGTACAAAGTGCAAAGTGCGAACTAGTAGTAAGCAGAGCAATTTTTAAAACAGGTTTAAGCAATCGTGTGTTAAAACCAATGCTGAGTGGAAAATTTGATAAAACTACAAAACACACTCGACGTTTCGAGTGAAATAAATTGCAAGGCTTGGCAGCACAACTAGCGGCAGCACCCGCTTGGCAGGATTCTGTCACTAGTCCATCTGCTAATTCAGCTACACCTGCAGAGAGGGAAATAAACAAGTGTAAAGGACAAGTTAACAATCAATGGGACTCGCTACTCTCCAGGCGCGTGTATTATTGCCTGTAGGTATTTAATTCATGTTAAAATTAAAATCATCTTATATTTTGACTATATATGGAGAGATCATCTAGCTAGTCTGTTTCAAAGGGAAGCTCATAACAATACTTGTTAGAACTAGACCCTAAGGACAGTGGTGAAAACACCTCAATTTTAACCAACGCTATCTGTAGCATGTTAAAAGAAAAGAAGTTATGCAAATATACATGCCAGTAAAATAGGGCAAGGAAATATATGGTGTATATATATAAACCTCAGTATGAAGACCCTAACTTAAGTGTATATACTGTGTTTTGGCAGATGCAGATTACACCATTTGACTTTGGTTGTAAGTGCATGCAGATTGGCGTAATCACTTACACTAGTCATGTTCAATTATGGGCTCCAAGGCAAAGATGTGGGAGAAGCCTCCTCCATAGTCACACACTGATGGTAAAGCAATGATTAGAAGAGAAACAAAACAACATTTATATAGTGATGCCAATACCCAAATGGTATTCTTTCACTTAAGGTGCCTTTGAATATTGTGTGCTAAGACTCGATTTCAATGATACTTTTAAGTGATATTTTTAACAACAGTGGTCTTGCTGTGGTGTATTACCTAGACCCTTTCTAAAATATGAAATAACACACCCATGCACCAGTGCACACCATATGGATATGCCAATCACTCGCTATTCATGCATAATCGTAAAGACCTTTCTTTTATAGCCATTGCCACAAATCTGTTTACAGATATGGCTCCATTGTAGCTTTTTGGAAACCCGGCTGTATCCAGTGTAATTAATGCTTGCAAATAGGGAGGGAAACAAGGTAAAAAGGAGGTTGGAGCTACATATCGGTGGTCCTCCCAAGGCTTATGATGCTGCTGTGTGAAGAGATGGTCTCACTTGGATTTTCGGAGTCAGTGACACAGTTCCAGTGTGAATGGACCCGTTTGCAGTTGCGAACAGCCCAAAGCTAGATTTTGAAGAGCTTGAGAGCCACACTAAGAATCTAGGAACTAAGAGGCAACACTTGGGGGTCAGGAACTTGCTGAAGACAGGACCAGGAGCTGTCGAGGAGCCTCTTATATCCCTGAGTCTCAGATCAGGAGGCCAGTTGACTAGCCCTTTGAGTAAATCTGGGGTCCTGAGTTACTGATGAAGTTGCAGGTCCAGTTCTTCTTCCTGGTGCAAGAGGGCTGCCGGCAGCAGGTCAGCACAGCAGTGCAGCAGTTCTTGTAGAGCAGCAGTGCAGCAGAATAGCAGTCCTTGTAGAAGATCTTCTTCATGGCCACAGGTCCAAAAGTGTACTGAAGAGTTGGTGTCTGAGTTCCTTCTTTAATACAGTGGTGCCATGGTTCTGGAAGGTGAGAGAGGCCTTGAAGTGCATGGAATTTCCTGCCTCTCCTGCCCTGGTTCCAAGCTGGCTGAAGTGACAAAACAGGGTCGTTAGGCCCTTGTGTGAAGGAAGAGCATGGGCTATTCAGTTGTTAGTGGGGCTGAAGGTGGCCCCACCCCACCCATCCTGCCAGCAGATGGCCCATTCAAGCACAACTAATCCCTGTACTGTGGATTGTCTGGGAGGAATTCACAAAGTCTTACTGTCAGTTTTTCTCAGGCCAGGCTATAGGCACAAAGGGGAAAGGGCAGAAGAATGCCAACTTTCTAAAAGTACACACAAGAAGTAAAAACCTGACTACCACTTTTGTAGCTGCTGTTTATTTAAGCATACTCAGAGCCAAGACTAAACAGTTCATAGGCTAAATAAGATATTTTAACATAATTTATATTTTTCAATACTGTGTACAAACATTCTAATCGTGCCTGAATAAAATACACAAACAATTGGGGGTGGTACATTAAACAACTATTATAAAAAAGAAAACTAAGCAACAATAACTATCACAGACAACATGCAAGTGTTGAGCAATATACAAAATTACACCAACCTTGCAGTTTATATACAGCAGTCCCTAAAGCCCTACTTATTGGTACTAATTAAGGGACGGCTGCCACATGGGTAGCATACTTCTCTGTGGGGCTAATTGTTATGAATGAAACCTCCTCAGAGAACTACAACAATTTTTTGAAGATGAATTACCCTTTGTGGACAAGAGGAATTTCCTTGGTTTCTTTTTTCTTGTGTGTAATTTGACATATCCTACCTGGCGCCTTAGCTTGGACAAAACATCCTCCTTTATTCCTCTAGCTTTCTAAAAGTGGCATTTTTAAACTTGTGATCAAAAACCTGAGTTTTCCACTAAATAGGGCTGTTCACTCAATTCCAAGGACACCAAATATAATCTAGTGATCTCTTCCTTTTTGGAAATTACACTTATAAAATCTAATAAGCCAACTCAAGTGTTATCCTATGGGATAAATAGCCCTTGCAGTAGTGAAAAACGAATGTAAGATTATTTCACTACCAGGACATGTAAAACTTAAAAGTGCATGTCCAACGTTTTAAATACACTACATTCTGCTCTTGGGGCTGTCCAGGGTCTACCTTTGGGGTGACAAATGTGTATTAAAAGGAAAGGTTTAGGCCTGGCAAAAGATATATTTTTAATTGTTTTGAAAATTATTGTGTAAATTGGAGTGCACGCTGAAATTACTGATTTTTTAAAAAGATTTATTTTGCCAGGTTGCATTGACAGTTTAAAACTGCACACATAGGCTCTGCAATGGCAGACATGAGACATGTTTAAAGGGCTATTTAAGTTGGGTGGCGCAATCCATGCTGCAGGCCCACTAGTAGTATTTGATTTACAGGTACTGGGTATAATTAGCACCATTTTATTAGGAACTTACAAGTAAATTAAATATGCCAATTGTGTACAAGCCAGTATTACCATGTTTCAAGCAGGGAGCACAAGTAGTTTAGCACCAGAGCCCAGAGTTCTAAGGCCAACAGAAATAGGTGCATCAAAATGGTCAAGGAGAGGAACAACGTTTGGGAAAAACAAGTCTAAGGCTGACAGGTTTAAATCTATCTACAATTTGGCCCCTAGATTCCAGTATTTAATAGCATAACATTACTTGTGCGCTGTTTTTTTGCCACTGAATTAACAATGTTAATGATTAGCCAACTCATTTGCACTAAGTTTATGGAACTCAAGAAAATGGGAGGCAGAGTAGATACATTCACCTTTGGACTTGTGACCTTAGGGTGCAACGCAGTTCCTGGAAGTATATGCATTCGCCCACTGAGCTAGTGGAAAAACACATTAGTCCAATTATAACTTGTCTGTGCAGTTTTCTTTCTGAGTAACCAATATTCACAGTTTATGTGACTCTGTTTTTAACTGGAAATCAGTGGAAGCAGTGATATCACCTATCGGGCTGTTATTGCTGTACACATTGTTATAAGAAAGTAAACTGACCCACTACAAAAGCAGAGTACACATCTCAGCGTCTCTAACTTGACATATGCACCAAAAAACAGTGATGCCTCAGGTAAAAGAATATTAAATATCACAACCTTTATTGTTGTGTCCTTTGAGAGGAAAATGTAGCAGGTGTTCCCTTTTTACAGGTCCGTATTTATGGCTTAGCTAGTAATCACACACTGTTTGCTGGCAAGTAAATCAGAACATTTTTAAAAAATGGAGATTTTGAAAAATATCAACTTATTCACAAGTTATTAATTATCCTCCCATATTCCCATTTTTCTTAGGTAAGTTTTCCAATGAATCTAGCAGTGATCCCTATTTCATGCCACAGTGATGAATTCATTGCTTAATTTGGTTGCCGATGGGGGCCAATGGCCCTCATTTTTGGGGACAAGCACTTATGTTTCCACCTCAGATGTTTACTGAGACAAGAGAGGGAAAAGCACAAGCTGAACGATGTAGAAAGAGAAAGATGGTAAAAAAAATATCACACAGGGAAAAGGCAGAACTTGTCAGACTGAGATAAAGGGGCTGGGAGTGTCTGATAATAACTTCATGGGCATGAAATGGATTTTTAGACTCAGCAGCCTTGATATTCGGCATGCCTAACTGCATGAGCTCCTGGGAAGTGTTTTAGGCACCTCCACTCTTTCTTTTACAAACTAAGCACTGGTGACAATATATCAATCAGACTTAGGAGCATATTTATGAGAGGCTTGCGATGCGTTTGCACCATGCAATGTGATACATGAGTGACACAAACCTCCAAGTCACATGTTTGAAGCCACACAGTGTAAATCATGGCTTTGCGTTACTCTGCCATGGGAAGGCATCCCTTGGGCATTGCGTGGGTGTTCCAGCACAAATCACATTTATTTTAACACATTCCCAGATTTACAAAAGCTTGTAAACCTGAGAATGCGTCAAAATCTTACGCCTTCCCAGGGAAGGCAAAACAAGGCGAAATATCTCAAATTCTCCTCGTTTCTTCCTTTTTCTATGTGTGCTGCACTCTACAGCACACATACAAAGAGGAATATGCCTCCCAGGATATGTCCCTTCCTGAACAAAAACAATCCTGCATGCCATATAGACAACCTTGCACCATAGTGCAAGGTTGTCTGCATTTGCGCTAGGCAGCCAAAAGGCCACCAATGTATGGGAAAGGACAGGATTGCGCTAGAATCCCTTAAATACGGTGCATTCCTGCCCTTTCCGTGTCATGCAGTGCAGTGCAGCAAGGTGACTTGCTTTGCTGCACTACATGACTTCTTCATAAATGAGCCCCTAATTACTGTTACTTCACAAGTACTGGAACTTTTTCAACTGGTTCATGCAATTTGAGACACACTACTTTAAAACAAATCTGTTTATGTGAGGTTTAAGAGGACTAGGACATACAGGCTTACTTCAAATTACATAATGCGGAAATCAACCAACAACAATATACGAAGCAGAAATGAAACAATAGCATGCCTTTACTACCCTTATAGGTGGAGACATATGCATTTCCAGTTTAAAACCGCAGGTGAAATTATTAAAGTAAACACCAGATCATTTGGATGGATGGATAAATGAATGCATAGATGGATGGATGGATGGATGGATGGATGGATGGATGGATGGATGGATGGATGGATGGATGGATGGATGGATGGATGGATGGATGGATGGATGGATGGATGGATGGATGGATGGATGGATGGATGGATAGATAGATGGATAGATAGATCATTTTTATTACACAATTAATTAAAACCATTGCAATGAAATCACATATAAATATACAATATCAAATGTTGTTCCCTTATCATGTAGAATAATGCACAAGGTTCGAGAACTGGGTGTGAGAAACATTATTGAAAGCATTGCATATATAGCATAATATTTCAAAACAGAACATTAACGCTTTAAAACTTTCCTTGGTGAACCAAGAGATATAGATCAAAGAATACTCATAGTTCATGTTAAGCCGCTAGCGCCGGTACGCCTCTTTGGATGCAGCCGTGTGCTTCACAAGTGTTATTGTATTTTATTGTATTGTTTCTGGCGTAAATAAATATGCTTTGGGAATTTAAGGCAAACCATACAAATACCATTAATTATTCTAATCCTGTGACAGCGTGAGCAGAAAACGATTAGGATTTACAAACAAAGGGGCATATTATCAAGGACGGCGTTAAAATTATCGCCAGTTTAGCGGCAGAAAACTGCCACTAAAACGGTGATAATGGGCTTGATAATATGCCCTGGAGAATTTTTGACGCCGTCCTTGATAATATGCCCCAAAATCTCATCCCAGGGAGCAACCTTGGGGTGTCTAGGTGTGTTTAATGTTTTAGTGCATGTAGAACCTACTTTCACTTTTGTCCCAGAGTTTAACTTCACTGCGTCATATATCTGTGGGAGGAGCAGACTCAGCCCTTCTATGCATTGTGAAGCATCGTTTAGCTGGAACCAGCGTTAAGTCAAGGACTCTGTTTCCAATTTCCTTATGCTTAGATCTTGAAAATTCCCCCAGCAAACATGGGCAGGTCAGTGGCGCAGCGAAAGTTAAAAGGCCACTCATGCAAGTTGAGGCCCCCCCCCCCACCAACTCCACCACAGTGGGGTCATCCGTTACGCACTCTCAGTGTGACAGTGCCTCAAAGGTAACTATTAGGGAAACAAAAAAGTGATGTGCGCATGCTCGGATTAATCCCAGCCACTGGTATTACTGAGGCGTCATTCCAGTCCATGTTTTTTGCCCACTTTACCATTCTAGATGGAAACCGTACAAAGTTTTAATGGTGCTACCATGGAACCCTGAAGAACCCCTAATGATGTTGGGGCTAATTCGACCTCAGCATCACCAGCGCTAAAATCTTTAAAATGATTGGTCAGGGAAGAGCATCAGTCCCCTGCTTCCCAATTACTCTAGTTTTCACAGGTTCCAATACTATATTGTCATCCGCACGATCAATTTATTGCTTCACTGTACACAATACTTGTTTCGCTATTTGCCATGACTATTGCTATTGATAATAATAATAATAAAACGTGTATTAGCACATCCATCAGTTCCACAGTCGTTACCTTTTCTGAGTGCTTTAAATAACAGGTGTGAACTATTACCCAATGTAATAATACTGACTTTAACATCCTTAGAAGGTTGAAATGCTGGCATCGCTTTGCTAGGAATCAAGCAACATGACCTGCAAATCCCAAGAAATATCAGCAGCACTCAGTTAACTCGCTAAGACTGCTGGCTGGTAATGTGGCTGTTTAGATTCCCATAATGGTGTGCTCCCTGAAGTAGCTGCATTTCCATGTTTCACATGACAAGTGGAAGAGAGTGATAAGATAAATTCAAACTTTTGGATGGTATAATATCTACGCTCACTCCAGTTTTCGAATATTCGTGGAAACTATATTTGAGTGTCCCTGCTGTTCACTGAAAATAAAGGCAGGTCTTGGAACATGTGTGCAAGCATCCACATACTCAGTATGGATGGCTCCAACACAAGGCAAAGGCTCCCTCAACGCGGGGAGCCACCCATATGGCGTTTTTGCCAGGCCCACAGCTGGGAGTCAGCAGAGCGATGCACTGCCGCCCCACAGTAAGGCAAGCGGCGATGAGTTCCTGGTGAGGTTGTGGTGCCGGAAGCACTTAGGGGAAGATTTACAAGCCCCTTGCAACACATTTATGCTGCTGTTGTGTCACTTCTGTGACGCAGCGGCGGCGTAAACCAGGTGCCACGTTGCGACTTATTTACAACGTGATGAATCTAGGGAGATGCGCCAAGTTGGAAAACCCTGCTCCACATTGAACCTGCGTCAGGTTTAATGTATGCAGGGTAGGCGTTCCGTCACAAGGAAGCCCCGTAAAAGTGACGCCGTGAAATCTACAAGATTTCACAGAGTCACTTATATGTCCATGCTGCATCAAAACCCTGCGCCTGCTTGAAGCAGGCGTAAGGAGTGACGCAGCATGTTAGGCATAGGGCGCCCCTGAGCAATGCTGGAGCTGCATTGTGCTTGTGACATGACTCCAGCAATGCGCCGCCTTACGCCATCAGATGCGACAAGCATCTGTCTATCCCTGGGCCACGGTGCGCCGCATTGTAAATGCGACGTATCCGTGGTGGTGCAAGGGTAGAATTGCATGTCGCATCTGCTCTGGCGATCCCTGCTCATATGCAGGGATGCACCAGTCCTTGTAAATCTGCCCCTTAGAGTGCTACTGGGTTGAATGCTCCCGAAGTGAGCCAGGCCCGTCCATGAAAGGGGATGCGAGGCTGCAAGCGGGGTCTCTGTTTCCAGCTCGCCACTTCGCAAAGAAGCTGCACGCTCCCTCCACACCTGACTAGGGAATTTTCTTTGTTTTCTGCCCGCCCCTTTTTTGTCACCTCTCATTCAGGTCCAGAATGATCCCTCGACCAGCACACTCCACTCTGGATTGTGCAGAGAGCCTTCAGCGGCAAAACTGTCTTCTGCATGGGGGCTGCATGGGCTAGAGCGTGATTCACCTGACCTGGTTACCCGAATACTCGGCTGTGGTTTGGGAGGGGCATTTTGGGGGGCAAATATATAGCATATTGTGGATGTTTGGTGAGGAGTCACCTGTGATCTAGTGGTTAAGGTCTGGGGCACTCACTCTCGAGATTGAAGGTTCAAGGTAGGTGTTTCAGTGGCTGTGTCTCAGTTTTAATTTCATTTGTGATCAATTTATTGGCACAACAGGCTCTTTTAGTACGAGGGTTCAAGTCTCCCAACTGGTGCCCAAGTCTTGCCGGCAAATAGTGTTGTTGTAAGGTCCACGTGGTTCATTGTGTTGTTGTGAGGGGTCATATACAGGAGTAGTACCATTGTTTTGGGCAATTTCTTCTAGCCATTTTGAGGTTGGTGAGTTTTGCTATTGTTGCATTGGGTGTGATGGTCTATAAGCGGCAGGTTCAATTTTGTGTGGCCAATTTATTTACACTATCTCGTGCTTGCTTGGGGTCTCCTGTCTTGTGTTCCAACAATGTTTGGTGGTGTGCGAAACAGGCGGTTAGCGCTCATGGACTGATGTGGCTTTGGAGGCGATAATGCGTTGAATGGATGCTATGGATGAGGCGTTGGCTTTGTTGAAGTTGCAGTCTCTGGGGGGCCAGGGCAGCATGCCTGCTGAGCGAGCCAGAGGAGAGGCATAGATGGTCAGGAGTGGCTCCTAAGGTGGCATTTCCCCTGGTCCCAAAAAAGGGCACGGGTACACGGAAGAAGGATTCATGGGTACAGGCGACAACTAACCCTGGAATGCTGGGGGTTCAGGGCTGTGTCCCAGTGTAAGCTGCACCAGTGGATCAGACCTCACTGGTAGGTAACTTGGGCTCAGTAGCATCTCAGTGTTATATCACATCATTAATGGGACCTGCAGTCCGTGGTGGCATTGTGCAGAACGGCAACAGATGTAGGACTACTGGATTATGCCTGCAGTAGGCTTTGGCTAGCAGGAATTAGTGGCTAATTTAATAAGTGTGTTGCCTTGTTTCTCCAAGGTGAAGCTATTGTCCACCTCCTTGAGGGAGGGGCCTTGCTAGTGCTGGTGATGAACAGGACCTGGCAATTGGTAGTGCTCTTTGATGAAACAGTTGTTACTCAGGGTACACAGGGGAGTGCTGCTCCTGTGTGGGGGGCATCGCTGGGGCAGTGGGGTGCTGCTGGTTAAAAAATCAGGGAGAATGGGAGGGTCAGTGGGGCTTGCCCCTGCAGCTCGGGGTGGTGGGGCCCCCCAGCCAGCAGCCCAGGTACCTTCAGGGCCAGGCACTACATTGGCAGGCTTGGCAAGCGGAATGCCCGCGGGCACACTGGCCCCACCTACTCAAGGACCTGCAAATGCTGGTACATGAATTTTATTACCGGCAGTGGATTTGGGTGATTTACAGTCTGAGCATGAACAGCAGGGCAGGCATGTCACAATGGAGGTAAAGGAAAAATTCTGGAAGGGATTGTACGTACACATTTTTGAGTTGCTTGTGGATAAGCTTGAGCGCTGCACGGAATGTTCTCACTCTAGGGACTGTGGCTATTGGCCGTATAGAAAGAATGTGGAGGAAACACAGGTGAACTAGGTGAGAGGTTTCTAAGTTTATCTGGTTATTCTGGCTCAGCGTTTCACTAATTTGTGGTGCCCAGCTAGGGTGCTATCAGAATAGAATTGTGTGTGCTCCTAATGAGTATCGACCTGGAAGGAATATGATAAGGAGTTCAGGAGGCCCACATTATGCTGGGATCAAATAGATGTCATCACGTGGCTATGATATATGAAACCTTCCAGCTACCGCTGGTCAGCTTTTTTGCATATGCTTGCGGCCAAGTAACAGCCCAGGGTAGGAGATGAGAAAAGGGGCCTGTTGGGAACTTAACAAACAAGCCCGTACCTGGTCTGCAGGGACCTGTAAATACAAGCATTGCTGCTCATTCTGTGGATTGGCACCTCACCCAGAATCCAAGTGTTTCAGGAAGTCCAAGAAAAAAGGTGCAAAGAAAAAGGAATGATCACCCTGGATTTGACAAAGTTCCCTCATCGGTTAATTTGATGGCATTGGTTCCATGGCTCAATGTGTACAATAATTATCTGGCAGCTCAGACGTTGTATGAAGGTTTCAAGTAAAGTTTAAGGTTCTCAGCGGTGGGGTATAGAGACATACCTTATTTTAGGAATCAACAGCCCCTCAGGTCCAATTCTGGAGTGGCCAGAGTGACAGAGATGAGTATGGGGAGTGTGGCGGGCCCCTTCGAGCAAGCCCGCTTGATGGGTTTATTTGCTCTCTCCTGGGTGTGGTCCCTAAAAAGAAGCCTGGAGAGTTTATAATGATTACTTAACTTATTGGGTTCCAAGGGCCAATCAGAGAACAAGGCTATTGACAATGT
Source organism: Triturus cristatus (assembly GCF_964204655.1). NCBI lineage: Eukaryota > Metazoa > Chordata > Amphibia > Caudata > Salamandridae > Triturus > Triturus cristatus. The sequence continues at coordinate 640,512,716 of NC_140589.1, forward strand.
TTTATGCTCATTCAAATATGCCTCATTTGACCAAGGGTTGCAGGTCCTACAGGAACTCCGTCCTGGGACCTTGTTGGCAAAGTCTGGCATCGAGCCTGCCTTCTGCTTTCTTCCTATACATCCACAGGCTTTCCATCTACTGGGTTTCCAATTTGAGGGTGCATTTTATTTTGATAAGTGCTTGCAGATGGGTTGCTGGGTTTCTTGCTCCAACTTTGAGAAGTTCAGCACGCTCTTTGAATGGGGCTTCAGATGGAGATTGGGCTTGAGTGTTGCACTACCTCGACAACTTTACATTTTTTAGGGCCACTTGGCACAGAGGATTGCGCTGAAGTCCTGCAATCCTTCTGTGCATTTTTGGGAGAATTTGGGGTTCCACTGGCTTGGGGCAAGATTCTCAGGCATGCAACTAAAGTTGCATTTCTTGGACTAGAGTTGGATTATGTTGCAGTTGTCTCAAGGCTCCCCTTGGGGAAGGTTAGCACCTTTACCCAGGCCTTGCTGGCATGTCTGGTGGCTAGGAAAGTCACATTGCATCAAATTACAAGTTTTGGTTGGGCAGCTGGATTTCACCTTAAGGATCAACTCCATGGCTGCCCCTTCCCCTGTCCATTGCCCAAGCCGTGCCCGGTCTTAAGGCGACGCACCATCATATCATGTTGTCTCATGAGACCAGGCAGGATATGAAGATTTGGGAGACATTCCTGCATGATTTCAATGGGACAGTGGAATGGTCCAGTCAGTCCAGAGCCAATGTGGAGATAGGTGTCTTCACTGATACAGCAGGCAGTGAAAGTTTTGTGCTATCCTAGGTGCAGCATGGTGCATACAGTTGTGGCCCAGTGAGTGGGGGCAGTCTGGTGTGGTTGCTTACATTGGTTCCCTTAAGCTGTTTCCTATTCTGGTGGCACTGTTTATTTGGCCAGAACAGTTCCGCAACCAGACAGTCGTGTTCTGATGTGACAATATGACAGTAGTAGAATGCCTCAATCAACAGGCAGCAAAAGGCTAAATGATTCTGAGGTTATTGAGGGAGATTGTATTGCAGTGTTTAACATCGAATGTGCTGTTTAAAGCCAAACATGTCCCTGGTGTGTTAAACTATGCTGCTAATGCATTATCACATTTCAAGATGTAAGCTTTCAGGTTCCATCACCCAGGAGCAGCAGAGTCCCCTTCACCTTTCCCGGACCATATGTGGCAGCTTGGTACCCAAGCTTACCGGACCTCGTGGCAGCCAGCTTAGCGCCCAGGACCAGGAGTGCCTATGAGGGAGCATTTAACACATATTGCAAGTTCTTGGGGCACGTGCGGGTGGCAGATTGATGTGCTTCTACTTCAGTCCTGGCATGTCTGGGGACACTAAGAGGTGAAGGGCGGTCAGTGGCTTGCACCAGGTGCCACACCATGGCAATATACATTTAAAAAAAAATGCTGGGGCACTCAGATGGGAACAAATCTTTCTTAGTGCAGAATGCCTTAAGGGGGTGGCATCACCTCTAGGGAGCTAGACCAGACTCTAGTCACCTCATCAACACGGTCAAGTTAGCTACAATTCTGATATTCAGTGACTGGAGGGCTTTTTTCCTCAGATAAACATAACAGTGGTGTCACAGGGCCCTCGAAGGGGTGCTTGCAGGGAGTTGACTAGAGGATGCAGGGACTCGGGGGGTTGGGCATGATCGCTGGTATCTAGTTTTTCGGTCCAACTACCTGTGCATGGGCAATGGGCTCAAAGCTAGCACTGGCCCTTGGGGGGGGAATGATGGAGGTAGGGGGTGCCAGAGGTAGATATCCTGGCAGGCAGGCTGGCACATGTGCACCACAGAGGGAATGAGGTGTCTTGGGGTACTCCCCTTAGGATGGTCCACCCCAGGTACACATGATGGGAAAGGGAAGCTCTGGAGCTGGAAAAACCAATGGGACCAATCATGATCTTACACGAAGACCTGAATTGTGGATGTGCAGGATCAAGTCTAGATATGGTTCAGAAAAACTGATGTATTAGCATTTCTGTTAAGGCTAGTCATCAACGCATGTAAACAAAGCTGTAAACGTGTAGGGTTAATGCATATAATCATGAGAAAGGTGGGTGTTTAACTGCAAATGTTGTGTTTTTCAATAAAATACATTTGGGGGTTTACGACCCCTAACCCAAAAGATGGGTGGAACTTTTGGACCTATCCACGGTGGAATGGGGTGGGTATGCTTTGGGAGGTGGGACAAGTGTCAATTAGGGAGGCCGTGGCGATACCATGCCATGTAAAGCTCTAGCATTGCATCTCCATCTGTGTGCACATCTCGTGTAATCAACCTATTACACTGCTGTAGCAGGCGCACTGTCAGAATTAAGGTGTCCGTTGCTTTAACAATAGCCTCTCACCAAAGCCAATAACAATATTTAATAATGAGTAATCTATCTGCAGCAATTTCTTTCTAGATTAACGTCTATTGGAGGTTTCTTAAAGTTTAGCAACCCGCTGTGCAGCTCATGCACCGCGCTGCTACAAGAAGTCTGAATGTCACACCATTTGCGGGGGATGGAGCTGCAGTGACAAAACTTCACCCCCCTACAAGGTAAGATGAGTGCCCTTCCACAACACTGCGGGCACTGCAGGGCCTGAGTTAAGCCCCAGCCTTAGGTGTATGAAGCACCTCTCTAAAAAGTAATTCCCCAAGACAATCTGTTAAAGTGGTCCAGAACATTTGAACAGAGGGGCTTTAGTATACCATATGGTAAAGTTGGCATCATAAAAGTTAGATCTGGGATAACGGTTGCCATTGAAGCCTCTAATGAGTTTCAGTCTTTTCTGGGTCATGTCCAGTGTAAGTAAATGAATTGGGTATACTTAAATCTCATGTTACGAGCAATTAGACATGTATATATCAGTACTGTAACCCAGCCCTTTTCAGAAATGGATTTATGGGTATTCGCATGAGTAAAGTTTTACTATTGCCTGAGGGCCGCAGGCAGTAAGGAGTTTCCTATTGGGACTTTTTGTTTAGGTTCAAGAAGACAAGCAATCATGTTACCCCTTGTCATTCAGGATACCTAACATCCCTTTTGAGACATGCTACTTGGTAATGTTGGTGTTTTAGCACAATAAAACCAACTAAACCAATTGTAAGTCTCAATCATTTCTCTGTTGTTATTTCAGTGTCACCCCTCCTAATTTCTGTGTTGTAGTAATCAGATGCCCAAAGATCAGAGCTTAATTTGAGTCTGTGGTTTCCAGTAGGAGTCCCCGGCACTTATTTTGGGGGACTTGCACTTTTATTTCTGCTTCAGGCAATTATCAGATGAAAAGAGCGAAAAAGAAACAAAACAGAAAGACAGGGGAAGAGAAAGATGGAACAAAAATGTCACAAACTGAGAATGCAGCATGAAATAAAGGGGCAGAGAATGGCTAGTAGTGGATTAAAGAGCCACAGGGTGAAATAAAGACTACGCAGTCTTGGTATTGGCTATGCCAATATTTGATTGCATTAACCGCTGGTTTCTGAAAGGGACTTTGGGCACCGGCACACTGCTTAAGATTCCAGGACTTCATAGAAACTAAAGAAAACAGAGTCTTGCCTATTTCTCCTTCATTCGCTTCCCTGGTACTGTCACCCAGCAACCTTTTGTGCCTCTAACACACGTGGGTTTAATAACCTTTTTTGTTATAAATTTGTAAAGCATATGATCTGAGTGCATTTCCACACGTACTGCTGGAGAACAGATTGATTCTTTATGTGTTCACAGACAATAACGTTTCTTCCAAGATACCTTCTGTTTGGATTTCTTTATATGGCATTAGGGAACTGGGAGATGTCATTTTACAAGCTTTAAATAAAGAGAGATTAAACAGCACTAAGGAGGCAGGTGGAGAGTGAAGAGGCTATGGTTGTGAGGAGAGCATGTACAAACTCAGAGAGGTGAGGGGAAACAAGGTAAAGGGTGAGAGAAACAGACTCAGATGGTATGAGAATCTGAGCAGTACTGAAAGAACAAGGGAAGGGGATGGTTCCAAGAGCACTCTGCAGAGGCCCAGAACCAGGTGCCCAGAGAGATGCTGCAGCCATGTGCGGCAGATGTCGCAGCACTGCATATGCTTGATGGTGAGAGAGCACACCCGCAATAATTTTATCATGCCTGGTAAAGAGATCGCCAGGTCTGACCAGTAGCTCCTTGCTTCTAGACTTTGCATCCAGGGATGCAAAGCTAGGCAGGCAATTGGGGCCATACCAATAGTAGACAAAGCAGCAGGCCTAGTCACCCACTCTGTCCATTCCACAATAATTCAGTCGATGGATACATTTTATGGCACGACAGGAGGCTAACATTATGCATTAACTGTATTTACAACTTCCAAGCAGCAATCACTTCAAAGTTCTACATTTTAGAACATTGCAGGACTCATATTATGAAATGTTGAACACACAGGGCATGATTTATAAAAGGCATCCACACTCGTGGTGGCGGTCCCGCAGTTTTGACCGTGGTCCCACACTCATGGCGGGACATCTGTACTGTAGTTACCCATTGATGAGGTCCCACCACGAGTGTGGGTCCCCTGCCATGGGTATGGGCCCCCACCACAACTGTGGGGCCTCCGCTACTAGTGCGGAGACCCTCTGTGAATCGGACCCCCAGTCTATAAAACCCTACAACATTACATCATCTCCCTCTTTTGTTTTGCCTCTTCTGAGCAGATAAATATATCGACTTACTTATGTCTCAGATTGAGTTTTGCATAGATAGTGGGTTTTTTTTACAAGCAAATCCAATTTATGGATTTTGGTAGAGAGTGAAGGTTTGGTTGATTATGTTAAAAAAGAAATGACAGAAAATTTGTTACATGTAACTATTTCTCTTTAATGGTTGTTTCAGGTAAGTAGTGAAAACGGACATGTTTTGCCCAAAAAGTGTCATATTTTTAGGTATTATTAAAAGAATTAACATAAAATAGCTGGGAAATTGTCAAATTCAAGATCACTAAAATAAACTAATCCATTGTGTGGCAGGTTCTAAAGCATGCATCACATACTATTTCTGCATAGTGAAATGTGGGCAAGTATGCCCATTCGTGCTTCAATAGAAGCAAGAAAGAAGTCGGCCATCTTTACAAAGTGCACGCTCTACATTGAGTGTAATTTTTAAAGGATTTAGACCTTGTTTTTTTCTAATGTTGTCATGGGCATTACAGGAAGGGCACTAAGATTGTGTACACAATCAGATTTTTTTTTTAAATTCAATAAAGAATGTGCTGAAGAATTAATTTTTCCACAAGGTGATAGTTTGAGCCTGCATTTATCAAGAGAGGGAATAAGTAGGTAGTGAGATTGAGGTTATTTTTAAGGAGTGTTTGGAGGAAATAAGACATACAGGTGTTTTTTGGTCAGGATGACTGAGGAGCAATGGACTCGCTAGGAGGATAGACTGCGGGAGATTGCGAGATAGGACATTAAAGACTTTACACAGGAAACTATGAAACCTATTTTTAAAGGCAGCAGAAAAATAGAGTTATAGGGAATGAAGCGGTAGAGCTTTTGTCAATCTCCGAGGAGTAGGATTTCATGGATAAAGAACCGGGGCTAAGTTGCTGATGAAAAAGGAGCACATGTCAGTAGAAGAGTTGTCTGGAATATCAGGAAGTGGAGCCCGAAGCAATTAACAGAGAAAAGGTGTCATTAGTGTCACAGCGAGAAGCCAGGATATGCTTTCGAATGATGAGGTATTCGAACATACCAATAAAGAGGAAAGGAATAGAGATTGGTATGCATATAAATTTGACTTAGAGGTCAGGTGGACGATTCTATCCACAAAGAGGTAGATGTAGAAGAACAAAGACCTCAAGAAGGAGAAGTCAACAAACCTCAGCACCACAAGATGGGAATGAGGAGTAGTTCTAGGTCTATCCAGGAAAAGGTAGTAGGAAGGTTGAGACAATTTGCAGAAGAACGAACTTAATTACTCAAGATCCTTGGGTGAATGTGGTAATAACATGATATGTAACAGAATTCAAGAAAGAGACATTTTAGGGAAAAGAACCAAGAGAGTTGGTGTTCAACCAAAATCAGAAACAGATCATAGCAAAAGAAATAAGTCGATTACTAGAGGAAAAGGCTATTTTAAAGATAGTGGAGAAGAAAAGGAGTTTTGTGAGTTCTCTTTTATGGTAAAGAAGAAAGACAAGGGTTGAAGATCAGTAATACATTTGAAAGACCTGAATCATTTTTTACAACTTACCGGCATTTAAAAATGGAGGGAGTGCATATGTTCAGAGACATTTTGCAGGAATTGGATTCAATGGACAAGTTGGATCTGAAAGATGCTTGATTTTCAATACCAATTGACAGGGGGAGTCAGCGTTTCTTCACTTCAGGTGGGAAGGTCAGTTTTACCAGTTCCAGTGTCTTCTGTTTGGACTTTTGTCAGCACCATGGTGTTTTGCCAAGGTCTTAGAACCGGTTGTAGGATTTTTATGGGAGTAAAGTGTGAGAATGATTATATATTTGGATGACATTCTTATAATGAGTTAGAATGTGGAGATGTTATGAGCATGTTTGTCTATGCTGAAGAAGCTATCGGAAAGATTGGGTTTCAATGGCAATCTGGAGAAATCAATTCTGAAACCTTCACAAATGATGGAGTTTGGGGGTATTATTATAGATAAAGTGCAAGTCCATTTGCCGCTGTGAGAGAGGAAGATAAGTATGATAAAAAGAGAGGTATGTCAATTGAGGTACAGGAAGGAGGTGACATTAAAAGATCTTTCTTGTGTCATCGATCTTCTTTCAGCTTCAATGCAAGCACTTTTTTCCAGCCCCCTACATTACAGGGCTCTGCAGCGCTTAAAAAAAAAGTTGGTTTAACAAGGGGTCTGCGGTATGCAGAAAAGGTGGAGATGTTGGAGGAAGTGAGGTTGGAGTTGACTGGTGGTTAGAAAACTTGGATGCTTGGAACGGTCGAGATATTTTTGGTACAGTTCCAGATTTTGTGGTGGAATTAGATACTAGCAGTTTTGGATGGGGAGCAATATTTATGGGTCAGGAAACTGGAGGGAAATGGAGTGGGCAGGAGAAGTTAGAGCATATAAACAATTTGGAAATGACTGCAGAACTGTTTTCTCTTTGCATATCAAGGATAAGTTGAAACTGCACAATGTAACAGTGGTAACCTACATAAACAAGTTAGGAGGAAGCAGGTCGAATAAGCTAACAGAGATTAGGAAGGAGTTATGGGAGATTTTTCAGGAGAACAAGATTCATGGGTTAGCTCAGTACTTCCCAGGGAAGGAGAATATGCTGGCGGATTGGACTTCGCACAATTTGAGAGATTTCAGCGATGAGATGTTCAGGGGAGAATTGTTTCAGAAGATAGACTCCTGTCCAGGACCAATAGAAGTGGATTGTTTTGCTTCCTGGTTAACTTTCAGAAGGAAAAATATTTCATTTGGATTCCAGATCCAGGAGCAATGGCTGTGGAGGTGTTTACTCAAAATTGTGTAGATCTGAAAGGTTATGCTTTCCTTCCGTTTGCAATGATACAGCGGGTGTTAGTCCAGGCGAGGTGGCAGAAGTGTCAGATAGTACTGGTGACACCTTTTTGGGGGACACAGGTTTGGTTTCTGTCAGTGATGGAATTGGCTGTGGAAGTGCCTTATTTGATTCTGTCATGCAAAGGGATGATGGTAGGTATAGAAGGAGAGGAGCATCCTCTGTTGGAGTCAGGTTTGCTCAACCTTCTAGTTGGAAATATATCAGGAGATCTGGAAGATTCAATGGATTTTCTGAAGAGAAATGAGTCATGGGTACCAGGAACAAAGAAGAGATATAAGGGGATCATTGAATGTCTGGGAAGTTTGGTGCATGGAAAGGAAGATGGATCTCATGGTGGCTAATGAGGTAGAAGTTGCACATTTCTTGTCAGGGTTGTTTTAAAAAGGTTTTTCATATAGAATAGTTAATTTTTATAAGTTGGCTATTGCATCGGGTCATTTTCTGTTGCATGATTCATCTATTGGGAAAAGTAGTCACCCAAAATGTTTTGTGGCAGACTGTTTGAAAGAGTGTAAGTCACGAGTGCAGGAATTCAGGAGTCATGGTGTAAGTGTACTGTTAATCATATATGTAAATCTTATTAAGCAGTGTATGCAGCTACAAATGTAAAGGAGTTCATAAAAGAGTCTGTTGTGCACGTTGAAAGATTTAAATCACATTCTGTGAGAGGCGCTGTGGGTTCTAGAGTTTTTACAGCAGGAGGTGATGAAAAGTGACAGATTTTACGGCTGACATTTTAAGAAAATTCTATTCTAAACCAAAGCATTTAGAGACTTTGAATATGTAGAACGCTAGCCTCCTGTCTAGCCATAAATTGCGGAGTCTCGTAGCTTTAGTGGATGAAGACTCATGATTTTAATGAAAAGGAGACTAGCATTATCCCTCTATCTCTTCCCAGGAATATAAGAAAAGATTGGGAGGAAGTGGATGAAATTTGTCAACAGGGAAAGCAGTTGTGAAATTTAATTGAAATAAAGTCTAAAATGTAGTAGAATGAAAATAGTTCAATTAAGTTTTCAGATAGCATTTGGGTGATGCTTGATTGCTTTTTGCTTGAAAATATATGCTACTTGATTTGTTTTGGTGCAGATTCATTGGGAACAATTATGAATTCACAGGAATCTGAGTAGGACTAAATAAACTAAGAGCAGCACCAAAAGAGGGAGACGATGGAATGTTGTGGGGTTTTATAAACCAAGTGTTCTGGATTTGTTATTATGAGTAATGCAATGTTCTAATTTTGGAACTTTGATGTTTTTGCTGCTTGGAAGTAGCAAATAAAAGTTAATGCATAATGCTAGCCTCCTTGTCTTTAATAAAATCATGATTCTTCATCTACTAAAGCTATGAGAATCGGCGTTCTACATTAAAACTAGATGACAGATCAACCATTTTCCTTCAAGAGAAACTACCGTTATGTATTGTGGCACTGCTACACCATCATCACAGCTCTAGCATATTGTGTTACGTCCATTGCGGTAATTGGATCTCGAAAGGCAATGATGTGCTTACAGGACCGAGATGCACATCTGCTGCTGCTGTTATATACATAGGTTCTATTTTGGCTGTCATGGCCAATGTAAACAGGCTTCTGTCATGTGTCTATGTGCAGGAATGCCCTGGGCCTTAAATGATGGTGTATGGTTGCCCTGCCTTCTACTCATCTTTGCCAATTTCAAGTGACACTACTCTGTGTCTATGCAGAGCTGAGATACAACACCAGAGTGAGACTACATGTTAACAATCCTAAATGTAAATACAAAAATGTACACATCTGCTACATGCTGTGGCTGGCTCACAAAATTCACAACACAACATCAATGCGTTGATGATTATGAGGCCCTTTGTTTTTAACATAAACTGCATAATATTATCTCTCCCGTCCCCATAACAATGGGAATAAATAGCACATTACCCTTTGTGTATCTGCAGGTTTGGTTTATGGTACATCATTTTTGTTTGCTTGTTTTAAAAGAAAATTATTTTTACTAAAACCAGTATTAAAGGGTTTAAGCGCAGCCACGTAAAATCACATCAAAGAGTCCTGGTGCTTATTAGAAGTGCTGTTTGCAAGTGTAAAGCAATTTTAAACCGGAATTTGAACTTTGCACTGGGAAGGTGAATGTGTGTTTATGAATATGCTGTTGCTAACCATTAATGAGTGTGGGGTGGGGACATGATTCACAGAAGTGAATCCTCATGTGAGTCATGATGTCTCTCCTCTCCATGAATAACGGTATTAAAAGGTGTATTGCACTCCACAGAACTCCGTGCATTGTTTACACCAAGCTATTATTTCATATGCAGCAGTTTTAAACAAAGTGTTTAACCATAACCAAAACACAGGGGGTTAAATCCATGCGGTGAGATAAAATCATAATGAATTCTTTAGACAGCATGAAGCCAGAATTGTTGGTAAGGCTGTTTCACATATTAAGAAATTGGGTTTGGTCAGAACTTAGTTCAGGACACAGCTACCTATATACACACACAAGCTTGTTCAAGGGAAAAAACATTGCAGCTAGAGAATAAAAGAAAAAAGAAAGTATTTCCGGTGTTTGCCATGCGCTGCTTACGACATGAAGCGCAAAAGACAGAAAAGTTCGCGTTGCAACATTCATTCAACACAGTTTTCAAGCATAGATCTTCAAAAGCAGGAAAGAACTGCCGTTTACGCTGACGTTTGAAGACAAAATGTCACACTTGTGTTTAATATGCTTCACGTTCTCAATCCTAAAAGTACTCTGAAGAAATCCAATTGACTAGTGAGCGGCCAAGGACCTCATACTTCTTGAAAATTGAAATCGGTTTTAATGTCAGACTGAGCAAGTGATTTGACACTCTGAGTGATTCATCTAAAATCACTCGTGAGGTTCACTGGGGATTTTCTCGTATTTTTCCTGCTGGAGCCTTGTTGCAACCCATACATAAGCAGAAACAGTTGTCGCCTCACTGATTTTCCAATCTGAAACCAGATATCAGGAGGCTATATGGTATTTAGCTCCAACTAGCACTTCAGTTTTTACTCCGCATATATATTTTTATTAATTTACTCTCTTTTTTTGTGGAATTTGTATCAGGGTCTGTTTGTGAACGTGTGTATGTATGTTTCTCGGATTCATTTGCTCATGAAACGCACAACCTACTTTCACAGAACTGATTATCATAGAGAAAGTAGAGAAACACTTATGCTCTTACAATTCTCTTGCAACATCCCTGTAAAAGGTATACCTACTGCAGTGTTGAAGATTTGCTCAAAATCTGTGTTCGCCATAAATACACTAATACTAGTCATGACTGCAGATATGCTTATTTTTCAGCACGTTTTTGTGTGCAAACCAAGCATTATACTTTATAGATTAACGTTGTTTGCTTTTCTGTAGATACAAACTATATATATGGTGTGATGATTTTGTTGGGGAATAAATCAATGTAATTTATTATTGGTGGACAATAAAAGAAGTCCTCAGTCCCCAATTAATGAGAAAAAATGAAAGGAAAGAGAGAAAAACACACATTCTTAAGTGGGAAACAGTCTATTTTCATAAACATAACATATTAAACATCATTTAAGGGTTTTGCTAAGGGTGAGCTTTGGCAGCACAGTGCTTGTGAAGGTGACATGGTGTAATACAGACACAATAAATAGAAAGAAAACCACAAAAGCTTGTTGAAAAATAATGCACACTAAATGTCTATAGGCAAACTCAACTTCTGTACAAAACGAAACATTGAGATTAGAGGAGGAGCACAGCAGCCAAGCAGCCCAACAGATAAAGAAACAAAAAACTCAACTGCTGTACAAAACGAAACATTGAGATTAGAGGAGGAGCACAGCAGCCAAGCAGCCCAACAGATAAAGAAACAAAAAACTCAACTGCTGTACAAAACGAAACATTGAGATTAGAGGAGGAGCACAGCAGCCAAGCAGCCCAACAGATAAAGAAACAAAAATCTCAACTTCTGTACAAAACGAAACATTGAGATTAGAGGAGGAGCACAGCAGCCAAGCAGCCCAACAGATAAAGAAACAAAAAACTCAACTGCTGTACAAAACGAAACATTGAGATTAGAGGAGGAGCACAGCAGCCAAGCAGCCCAACAGATAAAGAAACAAAAAACTCAACTTCTGTACAAAACGAAACATTGAGATTAGAGGAGGAGCACAGCAGCCAAGCAGCCCAACAGATAAAGAAACAAAAAACTCAATTGCTGTACAAAACGAAACATTGAGATTAGAGGAGGAGCACAGCAGCCAAGCAGCCCAACAGATAAAGAAACAAAAAACTCAACTGCTGTACAAAACGAAACATTGAGATTAGAGGAGGAGCACAGCAGCCAAGCAGCCCAACAGATAAAGAAACAAAAAACTCAACTTCTGTACAAAACGAAACATTGAGATTAGAGGAGGAGCACAGCAGCCAAGCAGCCCAACAGATAAAGAAACAAAAAACTCAACTGCTGTACAAAACGAAACATTGAGATTAGAGGAGGAGCACAGCAGCCAAGCAGCCCAACAGATAAAGAAACAAAAAACTCAACTTCTGTACAAAACGAAACATTGAGATTAGAGGAGGAGCACAGCAGCCAAGCAGCCCAACAGATAAAGAAACAAAAAACTCAACTGCTGTACAAAACGAAACATTGAGATTAGAGGAGGAGCACAGCAGCCAAGCAGCCCAACAGATAAAGAAACAAAAAACTCAACTTCTGTACAAAACGAAACATTGAGATTAGAGGAGGAGCACAGCAGCCAAGCAGCCCAACAGATAAAGAAACAAAAAACTCAACTGCTGTACAAAACGAAACATTGAGATTAGAGGAGGAGCACAGCAGCCAAGCAGCCCAACAGATAAAGAAACAAAAAACTCAACTTCTGTACAAAACGAAACATTGAGATTAGAGGAGGAGCACAGCAGCCAAGCAGCCCAACAGATAAAGAAACAAAAAACTCAACTGCTGTACAAAACGAAACATTGAGATTAGAGGAGGAGCACAGCAGCCAAGCCGCCCAACAGATAAAGAAACAAATAGCAAGGGGCAGACTGGTTGGAGCCCCTGGTCCTAATGGCATCCCGCCAATGCTGTTCAAAAATGACCCAGAATATTGGAGCAACACACTTGCACCAGGTTTTAAGTATGCAGCTAGAAATTTCACAATTCCTGAGTCATGGAGAGGCTCACTCATAAACCTAAGCAAGGTGCGAGATTTGTGCCGAAAAACTACCGCCTAATAGCCCTGATAGACATCGAGGCAAAATACTATGCGGAGCTCATTTTAAATGATCTAGCCACTTTGGCTAACGAGAATCATATAAAACAGGGTTTCGGAAAGGGCAAGGCACAATAACCAACATAATGGCGCTGACCTTGCTCATCGATGCAGCTAAACAGGGAAAATACCCCCTGTTTCTTTGTTTTATAGACTTTGTAGCTGCGTTCGACCATGTTAACCAAACAAAACTGTGGCAACAACTGGACGGCTGGAGGATACCTTCCCCTCTCCCACACCAATTAAGGAACCTGCGTACTAACACATGGGTCATGATAAAGCTTGGCAAATGTCTACATATATTTTTAAAAAATCCCTACCACAAAAGGGCTAAAGCAAGGGTGCGTTCTGGCCCCCTTGCTTTTCAATCTCTTCTTAGCGGACCTTCCGGGGGAGCTGAATAGTTGCGTAGCCCAAGCACCAAAACTAGGAAACACAACTTTGTCAATTTTGTTATACGTGGATGACTTAGTTCTGATAAGTCGGACCCCAATTGGACTTCAGCACCTATTGAACGCAACTCATAGATTCTCACAACAAAATGCACTAAAAATAAACTTCAATAAAACAAAAATTATGACAGTCAACTATCATAAGAAGAAACATCTTAATTGGTTTCTCGACGGCCATTGTTTGGACCAAGTAGGAAGTTACAAGTATCTAGGGGTAATACTGGATCGAAATAACTCATCGAAACCGCAAATAGAATCCTTGCGAAAGAAGGGGGGTAACGACCTATATAGCCATAAAGCCACTGAAGAAGCTCTTACCAGACCTGACGCACAACCCTTTGCTAAGGGTTCTGCAAGCTAAACTTCAACCAACAATAACTTACGGGAGCGAAACGATGAAGGGAAAAGACGCAACAATCCTTGACAATATAATATCCAACTCTTACAGAGCGATCTTTCAACTCCCCAGAAACGTCTCCCCAGCCCAAATACCGTTGGAATTTGGGCTTCAAAAACAGTCACTGGAACAAAGGGGAGCATATGTGAAATGTTGGCATAAGATAAAAGGTGAGGATGAAGGATCCCTGAATGACCGACTCTGGATGGAACTGTCTCGCTCAGGAAAATCGAAAGCAAGTAAATACCTCCAGGAATCCGTTAAACTTTGAAAATGGGAATACAAAATAATATCAAGGAAAAATTCCTAAAACTCCGGCTGGGTGTTGGGCCCTTTAATCAATTCCTACCTCCTTGTCGTTTATGCGGCTGTGGTGTCGAGGACGTTATCCATGTTATATGCATCTGTAACAAGCTAGGAGACATAAGGATATCCTTGCTAAAGCCAGTGATCAGACAGTATGGAGCTAGGTCTTGCAGACAAGCGGTAATGTTGTGTTTTAATGCAGAGCTGGTGCAGCTAAATTGCTGGGTAACTAAATTTCTTGATATAACCACAAAAAGATTGAAACACCGGTTGTAGTTGGCCAAGGACCAATTACTACAAGAACAGACATTATTTTTACAAGATTGGATACAGTTGATACAAAACTTATAGTCCAACATGAACAATGCGCAGAATGTTTTAATAATTTGAGCATTTTCTCCAATTATTTGAATGACTTTATTTACTCTTATGACTTATTTTTGATAAATATCGGTAATTTTTTAACAATGTTTTTATCATAGAGTAAGATATTCTATTTTAAAAGAATTAGTGTATGCAATGGTTTTAATTAATCAAGCTTAATAAAATAAACTTCAAACTTTTTTTTTTTTAACTTTATTTTGCATTTAGGTATAAGTAAAGCAGTACACTAGGACCGGTAAAAATCCTTGGGCAAGTACAGGTAGACAAAATACACACTGTCAAGGGCTCAATCCATAAATAAACTTCAAACTTCATAGGCAAACAGTTAACTTAATATTGTGCCTATTTGTAATCACAATAAATCAAGCATTTGATCATGTAGGCGTTGATGTTTTGGCCTTGTTGGATATGATTTGTGGTACGGTCTTAATCAGGACATAAAAAGGGGATACACCCTCAAAAACATTGAGGTAAGTAGTCATGAGCAACTGCTATCTATGTATCCAGGTACAAGTACCTTCACGATATTCTTGTGACCTGTTCTCACAAAAGGTACGCTGCAGCTCTTCATTTGTAATTCCAGGTCACACATTAATTGGGCACTTAGGACCACATGTATCAAGAGTTTTTGCATTTGCAAACGGTACAATTCTCAGAATCGGCCCAGTTGCGATTGTAAAAAAAGCTTTTGGCATGTATCAAACCCTATTTTGCGATTCGGTAACCTGTTACCAAATAGCAAAATAGGTTTGCGATTCGGTATTTGGAAGGGGTGTGTTTAGGGCATCCCTTCCAAATTCCGAATCTTAATGGTATGTATGATTGTTTTGTGACCATGAATGGGGTCACAAAATATAGTGCATTTTACCAGCTACTTCAAGCAGGTGGTAATGGGACGGGGTCCGCAAGGGACCCCTTTCCCTTTCGAAATGGCAGTGAAAACTTTGTTTTAGAGCAGGCAGTGGTCCCAAGGACCACTGCCTGCTCTTAAAAAAGGAAAATAAAACTTTTCATTTTTACATGCAACCTGTTTTCCTTTAAGGGAAATGGGTTGCATTTAAAAAAATAATTGCTTTATTTAATAGCAATCATGGACATGGTGGTCTGCTGACCCCAGCAGGCACCCATCCCCGTGATTTTAGCAATTCCTAGGGGGTCGCAAATTGCGACCTACTTCATTAAAATTCATGAGGGAGGTAATTTGCGATCCCCTAGGAATCGCAGAAAGTGTTCAACACACTTTCATACATGCCGTTATGAGATTTCCTAATTGTGAATCGCAAGCATTCACAATTATGGAATCGCAAAACGGTTACTTGATACATCTGACCCTAAGTGGGGTACAGTTCAGTTATTTTCCATTAATAATTAATTGTATCAAATTATTCCAAGAATCATCATATGATATATATATAACTTAAGCCCAGATTCTGAGGGTTAACAGGTTTACACTGTGTATGTATAAGTAGATACACACTAGCACGAATAATCTCAATCAATTTTCTACAAGAAAGCCCATTTGGTCAACAATTTGACAATGCTTTTCTAAAAAGTTATTGCTATAGGATATGCAAAATGATGATTCTGCTGGTGAAGTTTTGAAAAGTTTGCAATCTTCACTTGGTAAATGTTGTCACCTTTGTAAAAACACCACATGTAGGAGAAATACAGTGCAAAAATGGTTTTGTTGAGAGCGCGGGGTGGAGGGAAGATAGCTGCTAAAAACATAGTTGATGTGGGAGAATTTGTTCAATAAAAGGTATGTTTTCAGTTTTCCCTTTACCACAAAAGTACATTTTGGGCAATTTTTCACCCAGAATTGTTTTTAAGTCGACAAAGTTTTAATAAAACCTCACAACATTGATGAAGTCTAAGTTTTCAGCCCTAACAATTTCCTAAATTCAGTGACATTCAGAGAGAGGGATGTTTCTCCAATAACTTATTTCTGTATCTCTAATTAGAGACACAGGAGGCATGGCCATGCACACAATGTTGCTGGCCATCTACACCAGGAGCTCCAACCCTGGAGATGGCCCTAGCACCCCAGTGGCCTGCAATAAGAGCTACTAAGGGTTTGTCCATAAGGGGGCATACCCTGTTGAGTGATGTCATGGGGCCAGACTCCTAATAGCAGCAATGGAGGAGCGGAGAGCACCAGCAGACGTGAGAAGCCTTGGCTAACTAGAGTGACTCACGCGGAGAGCATTTTGTGGGCTGAGCAGCATCCTGTTGGGGTGAACCT
This sequence comes from Triturus cristatus, assembly GCF_964204655.1. NCBI lineage: Eukaryota > Metazoa > Chordata > Amphibia > Caudata > Salamandridae > Triturus > Triturus cristatus. Next base: position 640,529,314 of record NC_140589.1, read on the forward strand.
GCATCTGTGGAGCAAGGCAGTGCCAAGCGCAGAGAGCCCAAGAGGTGAAGAAGACCTTCCAGATGGCAGAAAACCATAAAGATCTGCACTCTCCGGGCAAAGAATTGGACAGAGACCCGCCACAGAACAGGACTTCGAGGACTTCAGTGGCTGTCTGGCCCCTCCCGGCTGGTAAGACCACTCAAGGGGGGGGGGGCCGATGCACTTGCCCATCAGCAATACCTTGCGCTTTCCTCTGGAAAGGAGCTGCAGAATGTGGCACTACAGACTCCTACTGGCATGGGCCTCAACAACTTGGTGCCCCTCCATAGCTGGCTTTGTAGTGCCTTGGGCAGTTTTGAAACATTTGAGCTGGGGGGAGTCAGCACCCTCCCCATAAACAGCTCCTGCTGAAGCAGTTTAACTCGGATCACAGAGAGTCCCCTTGACAATAACAGGGGAGTGAACCTCTGGATGCCAGAGAACCTGCCCTGGAGCAGACGTGCTCTCAAGAAGATGGAGCCCAAATAACACATCCCCAGGAAGTTTTGGTTTGAGGCGCCTGGTGGTGACCCAACCCCGTGAGGTGGTGTCATCTATTGTCCTCTCGCACAAGTGCTGTTCACCCTTGGAATGGATTGGAGAGCCCCGGCTACATTAGAGGGTGCCTAGACCCTATTTTCAGAGGATTACCAACTGAATTGAAGCCAGCACCCCCATGAGCCCAGGGACCAGAACAGAGGACTGGGAACCACAGGTCCACTTGCTGCTGCCTGTGGGTAAATCTCTCTTCAGGCCTTTGGTTTTGGAGGACATAGCCTCCAATCGACACAAACACAATGGCACAATTACAGATCTGTTCCTGGGTGCCATGTCCAAGCGACAAGAGGGTGCCACAAAAATGTCCCAATCACTGAACGGAGAGCTCAATGACAACCTTGAAGAGTCCAGCAGTGATGATGAGATAGTCACAATGAGCTTCATGACTCACATTTTCACTGACCTCGAAACGGAGATTGGTGCAGTCCAGACGAACCTGATACCGAGCCTCTCCGAAGTTTAGCAAAGACCTAGACAATGTGGGCCAGAGAGTAAACTCACTGGAATCAGCATTACACGAGAGGTGCCTCAACCTCGAGGAATAACAGGCCTGTCTCCTGGAACTAAGGTGATACTAATGCAGTAAAGAACACCAGGAAAATACTAATCTTGACACTTAAACCTACACATTAAAGGAATCACGCCTGAAAGAGGGCAAGAAGAGAGTCAGCCGACAGGACAGTGAGGCTCTTGAAAAACCATTAGCTAAAGAAGAGATTTTGGAGGCAATCTCGAAACTCTGCCTGGCAAAAGCCCTTTGCCCAGTCAGCTTTACCACAATGTTTATAAATTGCTTTTCTCCTTCTTTTCTTCCCTCCTCCACAAAGAATAGCAAGAGATGATAAGGGCAGACTGTATCACCTCTCTTAAGTGGAGAACTTCTGTCCACCGGCTTTTGACTGCGTGAGGAGCTTGGAGACCTGTCTTGATCTGCCAGAGGTAAGTGCAACCACTTCAAGTAGCCAGGATGCCGTCAACACTTTAAGTGGCAATTTTGAAAGATTTCAGCGAAGAGTGAGAAGCCGGCTGGTGTCATGGGCGGGCGTTGCTGTAGCTTTGCAGTTGCGGTCCTCCCGGGCAGTCAATGCTGCAGTGCGAAGAGTCAAGCTGATAGAGCTTTTTGCTGATTTGCTATGCGAGCGATGAGGTCTTGGTACGAACAGGCCCGTTCTCTGCCACGAAGAGCCCAAAAGCTTGATTTCACCATCTATGAGCCACACCAAGGGTCCAGGACCTGGCAGGTACTACTTGTGGGTCAGGAACTCACTGGGTCTGGGGTCTGGTGCAGGATGTAGTGGAGCCTTTATGTCCCTGTGACTCAGAACAGGAGACCAGCAGACTAGCCCTTGGAGTTACACTGGGGTCCTGGGTACAAGATGAAGTTGTAGGTCTAGTTCTTCCCCAGGCATGTGGGCAGGAGGCCGCATGTCAGCTCAGTAGTGCAGCAGTTCCTTTAGAGCATCAGTCCAGCAGAGTGGCAGACCTTGCAGCAGTACAGCAGTTCTTCTTCCTGGCAGAGTATTCACAGGTCCAGAAATGTACTGAAGAGTTGGTGTCTGAGTTTGAGCATTTATACACAGTTGTGCCTTTGAAGTGAGGTGAAGCTTCTAGAGGCATGCATTTGAAGTGCAAAGATGCCCTGCCTTCCTGGCTCCAGACTAACTACAGGGGGTATGTAGCCATTTGTTTGGAGACAGGACACAGCCTATTCAAGTGTAAGTGGGGCTGGATCCAGCTCCCACCCATCCTGCCAGTGATGGCCATCCAGTCAGACCTATGATCCCCATTGTGTGTGGCTGTGTAGGAAGAATACACAAAGCCCATTTGCCAGCTCCACCCGGTCATGTGACCCAGAGACAGGCTGCAAGCTCCAAAGGACTAAGGCAAAAAAAATGCCCGGGCCCGGCAGTGAGTGGGTAGGTCACAAACAGCACTGGAAATGCCAAGTGTCTTACCTGCCGGGTGTCGATGCTGTAATTTACTGACCCAATTAGGGTTGGTCAACGCTTTACAGGTACTACACTATAGTTTTGGTTAGGTTGGTTTATTAAGGACACATCACTGGACAACCACCTTCGTGTACATAGATTTCATGCATCCTGGTCCAAACGAATCACCGCTAGATCACATGACTGTTAGGCGAGAAACATGTTGACCATCTGATAGAGCGCCAATCCTGAGACATTACCTCAGGAGTGCACCACACAGTTTTTAATCAGGTTGGAAGCCCAGTTGATTAAAATTGTTCTCAGTGGTACTTCCACTTCCTGTTTTAACTTCCTTTTGTTCATCACACCTCCACTCCCTTCAGCTACACTTTTAGGCCCCTCACCCCCACGGCATCATACGGCTAATTGGAAAAAGATCTCTGCCAAAGATTCACTCATAGGGTGCCCGTCAGGTATTGCAGTGCTGACCTGACGAGGAGCAAAGTCCTATGATGAAGCATGACACCCAGCCGGGTGAGTGAGGGCCCTAATTCCAACAGGAGGAACTCCTCATTCCTCTGTAATTCATGACCATCCAACCCTCTTGTCCCCCTGTAACAGTTAGGAACTGCATACCCTTTTGTACGAACTTTCCAAAAGTGCCATTTTCAAAATTGTAATTAAAAATCTGACTTCCCCACAAGTTAGGGTTTTATATTCCAATTTCAGAAACACCAAACATGAACTGGTCATATTTTCACATTTGGAAATTACACTTATAAACTCTGATAAAGCAACTCTAATATGAGAAATGACTGGCAGTAGAGAATAATGTATTTAAGAATTTTTCCCTGCCAGAACATGTCAAACTTAAAAGTACATATTCTACTTTTAAAATACATTGCACCCTGGGATATGGGCTATCCACTATGTACCCTATGGGCAACTTATATGTATTAAAAGGAAAGGTTTGGGCCTGGCAAAAGGTTTATTTTGCCAGGTTGAAATGGCGAGTTAATACTGCACAGGCACAGACGGCAATCGAAATCCTGAGTCATGCTTAGAGGGCTTCTTGAGTGGGTGGCACAATCAGTGCTGCAGGACCACTCGTAGCATTTAATGTACATGCCTTTTCCTGCTTTACTAGGAAAATATAAGTAAATTAACTATGCCAAATGGGTGTAAACCAATTCTACCATATTTTAAGAAGAAAGCACAGGCACATTAGCTCTGTAAGGGCACAGAGTCCTAAAGCCAACAAAAACAAATTCGGGAAAAAGTGGAGAGCAAATGCAAAACTTTTGGGGATGACCCTGCAGAAAGGGCCAAGTCCAACAGAGAAAATATCCCAAAGACAAAAAAACTCCAATGAAGTTGGTGTGGTTCCAAGATGACAAGAGCATAAGAAGGATGGATCTGGAAGACAGGTGAAGGAAGCATGGAACACAACTAGGGACTCTGAAAGGGGAGGTGGAATCCCATTGTCAATGGAGAGAGAAAAAAACACAAATAGGAGTGAGGTAAACCAACAACAAGAGCAAGGAAACAAACCAATAGGAGTGAAGAAGTGTTGCGACACAAGGAGGAAGATGAATCTTACTTATATACTCCAAGGACAGGAAATTATCTCTACTGGTGCTCCCATGATAAATTGGGAACATTACATAGAAAGCTATGGGACAGCCACCATCTTGGTTTGGGTTCTATTAATCCCATGAATCCTTCCTTAAGGATTCTGGGATGATGGCAGAGGAACTAATGACTTCTCATAACATGGCCCCCGGGGAGAGGACTGTAGGAGACTGCACTGGTGGGACAGCCGCCTCAATGGAAGGCTCATAGAAGTTTGTGAGGACGAGAAGAAAACTGTTGAATGGGGCGATACCACAAGTCAAATAACTTCATAAATTGTGGAATCTATAATTTCTCTCATGCTTAAACCTGGTAAAAAATCCCAGTATTTGCAGCTCTTACTGCCCAGTTTCCCTCCTGTAGATGTGTCAATTTTTACCAAACTGGTTACTTAAAGACTCCACACATTGATGGGGGAGGTTACACACCTGCACCATTCAGGCTTCATCCAAGGACGTCAGGTGGGCGACAACACTAAAAAGGTCCTAAATCTAATAAACATAAGAAAGGCAGGTACCAAGCAAGCCATCCTTTTCACTCTAGATGCTGAAAAAGCATTCAACGGGACGGAATGGGATTTCATGGCTGATGTCCTACAGTGCAAGGGGTTCAATGACAACTTTAGGAAATGGCTGTTGGCTGGTTACCACATCCATAAGGTTGCATCCAGGGCAATGGCATGTTCTCCAGGTGGCTTGGCAGTTCGGGCTGGACTGTTCCCATGATGCACAGGGTCAGATTGATTTGCATATGGCATATGGCCATGTCTGAAATGGGGTGGTGGAGTGAGATAAAGAATGATGATGGATTATTCCCAGATCTGTTGACTGGGAGTGAGTGCTTGCAATGTTCAACACTCCGTCCATCATCCCCTTTGGTTTTGCTATGTTCTCCAGGTGGGCAAGTATTTCCAGGGGGACTAGACAAGGGTGCCCGTTGTTGCCCTTTTTATTTGTGGCGACAATAGAACAGGTTTCCTAAAGAAAACGCCCTAACTCCCAACTTAAGGGGATCCAAGTCAAAATATAAAACTAACCATGTCTGCCAACAACATCTCCCTGACACGCTCAAGGACATGCCCTGGTACATGGACGTACTTACAGACTATCAGACAATATCTGGTTTTAAATTGCACGTTACTAAAACAGAGATTGTGGACAGGGCCCCTGAGAACATAGTGACCCAACTGAAATGGCTACTCTTGGTCCATTGGGCTTAATCCCATATTGACTATTTCGAAATAGCCTGGCCCCCACCTTAGCAAAAACCAAGGATATAAACTGAACTTAATAGCTGAAAATACAAGACTATGTCCATGTTAGGAATAAAAGCAGTGTTCAAGATGTCTATCTTGCCTAAAGTACTAAATCTCATTGAAACATTAGTTGTTTCCATCCCAAAAAGAATACATACAGGAATTGCAGTTACTCTGCTGTGCCTATGTGCAGCAAAGCAAGGTGGAGAAGATTGCAAGATTACAGAGCTTCCTTAAACCTCGTAGTGTTGGACTAGAAATCCCAAATTTAACATACTATCATGCAGCCACTCACCTCAGATTCTTATTCCACTGGACGAGAATAGAGAGACTGAGAAAGGGTGTTGCTTGATAGACCATACAATGGCGGCAGGCCTCCTATTGGAGCTATCATGTACAAGTAAAACACAGAGAGCTCTCACCCTGTATGAATCCCCGGTCACAAAAGTGATCCTAGAGGTCTGGGATCGGCTGGCTACAAAGAAAGGGCTCTACAAACAAATCTACAAGCAATAGTAGGCAGGGTTTAGCGCCAAAAGTTGAAAGGAGGTGTTAAAAGGAGAAATGTTTTTATTTCTCCTTTCTTTTCTGACTTTGCACTCGTGCTGCACTGTGCAGCACTGTTGGAAAACGAGGCAGCTTCTGTGAGGCCTGCACAAATAACATGACTACATTTGTCCTTCACTGGGAACCAAACACCCAATTGTAGCGCCTGACTCTCAGAGGGTAGCGTTGCAGAGCAGTCTGAGGCTTACTCAAGGGAGGTGGTGTGGGCTGGTAATCGCCATTTGCAGGTGCGCAGAAATAACACTCAATAATTGATTATCCAGTCTGTACTTTGCTTTATAAAAGTAAGAGTACATTTATTAAACACACACACTACTCAATACTATGCACCAATTTACAAATATATATAAACTGTTGGAATTACTTTGTGACATTGCTTAACATCTCCACCCATCTCTCAGGGGGTGTGGGGTCTAGTACCACCACTCCCATGTATGCACATCATCTTGCCCCCAATGCAATTAGTTGAACATAACCTGGGGCGTGGGCCCTGCGCACTGGCACCATCCCAGTGGTGACCCACCCCATTACCACAACAAGCATTAAAAATGGGTACACTTGCCTTGGTGACACATAACCCTGACTGAGCATTTCCTACTGACCATAAAGTATGCACCTCTATATCTTAAGGGCTAGCAGTCTGGGGTCTTCACCTAAGTGCAGTAGCAAAAATATATGTTTAAGCACACTTTAGAATGACAGTACTCAGCACATTTGTGGATCATTAGAATGCATTGCAATTACAGCCCCTAAAGGCATCACAGATGAAATCACAAGATTACGCATATGCAGCCAGACACCCTAGCAGGAATGTCTGGCCACATAACCCCACTTTGCTTATAATATCACCTTACACCAGTACTTCACATTACAGAGGTGACCTTCAGTTCCACTAAAAGAAATAACCATTAGTAAATGCATTTCTGGTGCACTTACACATCTTCACCTCCAGGGGATGCCCTTCTCCTGACATATCAAACTCATCCATTCACCCTCAGCTGTAGAACAAAAGTTCCAGCCTAGAAGATGTTAAATACTTGCTGAGCCCTTGAGGGGTTATTCCTTTCAAATCCCCAGGAAACTTAGGGAGGGACTCCTCTTCGTGCTGGGGGGAAGACTGCGTGTTTCCAGCAGCTCCCCCAGCACCTTTGCACACATATGGTGGTGACCCCGCTCTCCTGGGGCCACCACAAGCCGTGAAAACGCTGTGTTGCCCTTGCAGGCCGGTCCTGGCCTGCAAGGCATTATGGGCTTTGCCGGCTCTCCCGCTGCTTCGGGGAGAGCTGCGAAGTGGGCCTCCGGCTGCGTCTGCCGCCCGTTGGAGGGTCCGGTCCCATACGGACCCTCAGGTGAGTTAGATGGCTCGGGGAGCCCACCCTGCCCACACTGCCTATGCAGTTTCTCGGGCCCGGTCCCACCCGGGCCCCTGCCGCTCCTCTTCTGCTTGCGGGGTCTCGGTCCCACCCGGCCACCCCGCACTGATTCCTGGGCTGAGGGCAGCCCGGGGAGCACCACTGGGTGAAGCCGCGGGAGCCGGCGCATCCAGGCTGGTCTGCCCGCTCGCGGGCAGATGCGGAGATCTCCCTGGCCTCGCTGGACCTTGGGGGGAGAGCGGCTGCACTCCCCCGGCCTCCTCCTATACTTTGGGGCCCGGGGATGGGGTCCTGGGCCCCTGGACTCCTTCAGGGGGGCGCGACAGAGCTCGCCTCCATTCCGCCACCTTGGGGCCCGGAGATGGGGTCCCGGGCCCCTCCTCCTCGTAACGGGGAGCGTGACGGCGCTCCCCAGCGGCTCTTTGTCGGGCTCCTGGCCCTCCCATGGGGAGATATCTTCACAGGGAGCGCGATGCTCCCCGACTTTGCTTTGGGGCCCGGGGATGGGTCCCGGGCCCCCTGTGGTCACCTTCACAGGGGAAGCGCAGAGGCGCACCCCCCCAGCTTGACTTCTTTTTGGGGGCAGCTCCCGGGACCTGACCCCCCCCCGGGGGCATCTCTGAGACCGGCGGCGGAGCCCCACGTGCTTCGTCGTCGGTCTTCTTAGGGGTCAAAGGTCACCTACCTTCCAGGGGCCATATCTCAGCCCCTGGAGGTCCGATCTTCTTCATTTTCAGGTCTTCTTGCTCCTAGTGGTGCCCCCCAGCCACTGTGAGCACTCTCCTTCACCCTTCTTGTTTCCAAGAGGGTGCATTTTGCAGGGAGCGGTCTTCACGGGCTCCCTGCGCCAGCCTTTCACCTGGCTCTCCTCCTGGGCCTCTCTTCGCCCCGCACAGAGGCCCCTGCTTCTGCGCACTGGTCCTGGACTCTTTTTCTGGCACGGTTCAGGATTCTGGGGGAAGTCAGGGGGTTCCTCCTTGCAACTGCCCATTGCACCATGCTCCAGCACCTTCTGCTTCAGCAGACCACACCCCAGAGAGAGCTTCTCTTCCTGTGCAAGCACTTTTAAAAGTTGAGTAGGGGGCTGGCAGGAAGTCTCTGTTGGTCCTCATCAAACAGCGACACAACACTTCCCTGCCCCTGTTCCCTCCTTCTTGTCCTGCCTCTGGGTTTGTTCGAGATGGCGTCGTCCAGGGTCTCTTGCAGACTGCTCCGTGAAGAAAAAAAAACATTCCCCTCGCTGCCTTCCCTCCTTGGTGCAGCCTGGTGCCTGGCACCCAGTGATAGCTGCTGATGGATGAGCCTGTAGCCCCACCCATCTCTTCGTGGAGAGGAGGACTTAGCTTGTGGAAGAAGGTTATCAATCCATACAGCTGAGGTCAGCCCTCATCTAGGGTCTGGTTATGGCTGGCCCAGAGAAATATGAGAGTTCTGTATGACCCAAAAGCAGTACAAATATGACTTTGGACTCTGCAGAATACTTCTTTTCACATCCGCTACAGTGGACTTTAGTGCGTGTCTGGAATCGGTAGACCTTATGAAAGGTAATCTAGCACATGGGCTCCACATCCCCACAGGGGAGTAATGAAATTAAAAACACAGTAAAACACACTGACTTTCCCTGGCATGTTCCTTCCCATTGTATAAAGCCTATTCCATGTCACCACCCAATTCTACACAAGTCCTACCACACCCTTCATCCTGTAGCTGCTCCCGGACTGCACACGCTAGGAATCTCCCCTGCGCAGCCCCTACATGTGTGCACACGCATGTACACATATGTCTACATGTAACCAGCCCGGTGTCCCTTACTCCAGCTGCTGCGCAGTGGCTTGGTCAAGCCAGGGGGACACCAGTAAAATCCCCATGCAGTCCTACATCCTGAGTTCACTGTGGTTGAGGCCCAACTTATGAGGCTCCCCCACAGTAAAAGCTCAACAATTAGGTGCTCAAAAAGTGAAAAATTCGGGCGGCCCATAGTATCAGAACCACCTTCTAACAAGCACACATACAAAGTAGTAAAAGTTTTAAAGTGTGTCTAAGCATAGTATTTTGAACTTGAAAGGCACCCTTCCAGTACAAAAACTATGGTAGACTCAGGCACACACTCTTGCACTTCAGATCTACACCGGCACTAGGGAGGGGGGAGGTGAGGTTCCGTGTGAGACGGGACGGCACTTTTTGAGTGGTGACGAATATGGACGAGTGTGGTATCTATGAACCGCAAATGACGAGTACAGTGGGTGTGCGAAGTTTCGCTATGCAGCCTTGTACGGTTCGTCTCATTTTTGTGTTCGTTCATTCGAACCCTCGGGTTCCATTTTAGATACAGCGTCCATTTTGTTTCTTGCCCTCAAGTAGCCAGCGAACGGGCTTTTGTCCGTTTCGTGACCCTGGGACTTTCAAGATAGTATGAAGGACACGTGTTTCTTCGAGGAGACTTTTATGACGAGGGGAATGACACGAGTAAGGCAGATGGCCCCGCTCGAGGCTCATCTTGCCGCTCCGGTCTATTGTTTCAGTCACGCATACATTAGACACGAGGTCTTTGATCCCTCTCTCGAGTTTCCTTTATTGCCTCTAACACTCTTTTCTAACCTGTTGTGCATCCTCATCCTTTCCTCGCATCCTGTTTTCCGTCCTTCCTCTTAATGTGTTTATTGCGGAGGGGATATGTTTTTACAGTTGGGAACCGGCAAGACTGTTGTAATTATGTTCCGGCCTCCTGAAACATGAACGCGACCCTTTTTGAAGTTTATTGTGGGAACTGAGTTGTGACCTTTGTTCGCCATACTGCGCTATGGCAAAAACGTGTATAAAAGGAGCGACCCACTTCTATGAATTTGAAGCAGTCTCCGAGAACCTACACGCTGTGTACTTCTTGTGACTTCTGTATCCCTGCAGTAAATAAACGCTGATCTCTGACATCGCTGGAAGTGTCCCGTGTCTCTGTGTCTTGTACGCCAGAACAGGTAACCCACGAAGGTTTCAGGTGTTGTCCCCTGGCACCGCTGGGTCTTAAGAAAACCCAGTCCTTCAGTTGGCGCCCAACGTGGGGCGACATCAACGGTACCGGTCCAAAGCCCGACGATCGTGAGGAACTTCGTGTGAAATCTCCGAGGGAAGGTGCACCCCGCTTCATCGATCCAGTTGTCGAAATAAGTGGCCCGACGTCCTTTCCGCGAAGATCCCCGCCTCCTGACGGCTGCGACGGACCGATGCCCTGACTGTCGACCTGTTTGGCGCCTGGCGTAGTCCTTTGTACGGCGAGACGATAGACGGGCCTTCCTGGTGACGCCACTGCTCCCGCTTAGTTAAGTATTTGTGGGTCGCTCCCAGTGTTGCTTTGTTGGTTGCATGGTTCCATTGCATTTGTGGTTCTTAGTTGTTGGTTCTTAGTTGTTGGGTTTTATTTGACGATTGCAATTGCCAAAAACCGAGGGTCTTGCATTTTTGCGAGGACATCGTAATTCGATAGCCCTTGAAGTTTGTATACTTGGTTAGTGTGCACGATGCCTCGCCGTAGTACTTTGTTTGGGTTTCTCAAATGTTGCAGCATGGCTTCCCGGCTGGAGGATTCCTGCCCGATACCTCCGGTTGGAACTCCGCTTTATGAGCTCTATAGTCGCCATGGCGTGGGTCCTATCGTATATAATGAATATTGGGTTCGCTATACTAAAAAGGATGGTGTCCTTAGTTGGCCACCTCATGGTAGTTTTGAGACTGCCATTTTAGATAACTTGGAAGCGAAATTGTTTAAAAAGAAAGCTAGGCCGGCCATGTTTGATTCCTTCCGGTTATGGCGGAAAGAGGCCAAGCAGAAAGAAATCAAACAGAACAAAAAAAATAAACGAGAAGGTGTCATTACGGTGATGCGCAATGCAGAACAGTATCAGTTAGACAAAAACGAGAAGGAGCAAGAAGTTAGTGCTCGGCTTCACCATATGTCGGTGGACAAATGTTACCCGACGCTACCTTCTACGATCGATAAGACAGGAGAAGAATCGGTGGAAGATTCGCTTTTGTCTTATCTGATGAAATCGCCACCTCCTTATGCTCCTGATGTTATGGGTCTTGTTAATCCCCCTCTTCCTCAACCTGCTGTTTTGGCGGCTGCTGGTCAGCCCGCCGTTCCTCCTGTACTCCCGAATCCCCTTGGGCCACAGATCGTACATCCCCTTGGTCCGGCTTCTCTCCCTATTGCGCCTTTCCCAGTCCCTCCTCAGTCTGTTGTTCCCGCTACTCCTGCTGCTGCATCTACCCCTACTGTTTCTGCCCCTATGGCTGCTACACCTTCGTCTTCTTCCTCCTCCCCTTCTGTTCGTAGCCGTCTCTTGACTGCTGTTGCTTCTCTTTATTCTCCGTTCTTTGGGCCGATACTTGGCTCGACTCTTTCGGATGTTGCTCAAAGACGTAGTCAGCTTCCTGATGATAGGGAACGTGAATCATTGGTAAAAACGGCGCGCAGATGGATTCGCAACCCTGTTAGATACACCCCACGTGTAGTGTTCGAAACGTTTTCTCAGTTCAATGCGCCCACGCAACGATTTGTGTTCGAAGAATTGTGTAAGTCATTAAAAGAGGAGTGGGATGATGATATGGCTGATGATATGCCACCTGAGGTTTCCGAGCTACAGCTCCGGTTTGCCACGGGTGTCATTGTAGGCGATAAAGTCCGAGAAGCTTTAGAACGTTTGTTGTCCTTTCGATGTACAGTGCAACCACGCGCACTGTTTAAGGACGCGACCGCGGAATGGATGGCACAACCTGGTCAGTATCCAATGCGAGAAGTTCCCCCAGTATGGATGCCAGGTGATGCTGCTGCTATCCCTCCTGTCCAACCGCATTTCCAGAGAGTGTGGATACACCTCCCTTGGAAGCGGTCGGAAGTTTTGCAAGTGAAGCAATCCCTACCCGATCCTCGTAAGAACCCTGCGGGTTATTATAAGGAGCTGTCCCAATTGGTGGATGCTACAGTTATGAACCTAGCCGATATTGATATGTTGTTCGGTAATGTGGTGCCTCAGCCGGTTTGGGCGAAAATCCGTCATGAGAATCATGTAGCCGAGTTAGGCGGTGACTGGGCTGCCCTTACAGCGGCGGATGCCCGGCAGGTCGGTGGGGCTAAACCTGAACAGGTTATTGCGGCTTTGCCCCAGAGGATTATTACCCTCATGAAGACGCTTATGCCAGCGATGCGCGTCAATTGGGACAAACTATCAGCATGCAGGCAAAAGAAGGATGAAAGTGTGTCCGACTTCTTTACTAGGTTCGAAGAGGCGTTCCTTGATCATAGTGGTCAGGATATGGGTTCTGAGGGTGGTCAACGGTTGTTCGTTGACAAATTTGTATCGAATTTGTTGCCCGACTTGAGCAACAAGTTGAAGAATTCTGAGAGTGCGTGGGCTGTTTCTACCACTGCCCAAATATTGGCTACGGCCCAATATTATGAGAATAGAGAAAAAGAGGAAAGTGAGCGTGCAGAAAAGAAAACTAAGGATCTCAAAACTAAGGTCTTGTTGCAGCAAGCTTATCCTCCGCGTTCGAATTTTAGTGATGCGCAGCAGCCAACCAGATCGCAACCACAGTTTTCTAAACCACAGCAGCGCAATGCTTCGCCTGCGCCCCGCGCTGTGCTGAGATATAATCAGTGCGCATATTGTCGTGGGGAAGGTCATTTTAAGTTCGATTGCCCGGTTCTACGTGATAGGGCTAATGGTGTGTCGGCTCGGGGAGGACGTGGTGGTCCTCAACAGACTTCTCGTGGTAGAGGTCGCGGAGTTACCCAGAACCAGACCGAACGCTTTGCGACGTTTTCGGATTCGCAGAATTGTTTCGATCGACGCGAATCATCGTCTGATCGGTCTGCACAGTATCATGTGGACGATCATTATGTTGAGTGTGATGTTGATGCGGATGGTATCTACTAGGACAGCCGTAGACAAAGGAAGGGAGAAGTATCAGTTCCGGTTGATCAGAGAGGGCCCTATGTTGCAGTAGCCACTTTGGGCGTTGTTGAGCCTTTTCTGTTGGACACTGGTGCAGCGAAAAGTTCCATCATGCATTCTAAACTCCCTGGCGCGCCTTTGTCTGGCTTAACGAATGTTTCCGTTGGATTTTCTGGCGCCCCTGTTAGCAATCCGGTCTCCAGCCCTTTGCCCCTTACAATTGGGTCTCATGAGCTGGAAGCTCCTTTGATTTTGACTACTGGTTGTGGTGAGAATCTTTTGGGCTTAGATCTGTTGAAGAGGCTACATGCGACTTTGTACTGTTCTCCTACGGGTGTGGAGCTTACGTTGGGTAAGAGCGTGATTTCCCCTATGTATTTGTCGATCGACAAACTCCCCCCGGAATTGAGGTCTCTTCCAGATTCCTTGTGGGCAACAGGTCCCAATGATGTGGGCCTGTTGGATATACCACCTTATGTGGTCCAACTAAAAGTGGGTGCGCGTTTGCCACGTATACCTCAGTATCGTATCTCCATTGATGGCGAACGGGCACTGTTAGCGATCATTTACGATCTGATCGGCAAAGATGTTATTGAGGAGACACGAGGTAATGTGTGCAATAGTCCCGTGTTGCCTATTCTGAAACGAACGGATCCCTCCAAGCCTCCCGTGTATCGTTTAGTTATCGATTTGCGAGAGGTAAACAAAGTTGTTGTTCCACAGTTTCCTGTGGTACCAGACATTACAGCTTTACTGACTCTGATTCCAGCCACTGCATCATGGTTCTCGGTCATCGATCTGAAGAATGCGTTCTTCAGTATTCCGATTGCTGTAGAAAGCAGAGATTTATTTGGTTTCTCATTAGGTGGGCGTAGCTTCAGATTCAAACGCGCTCCACAGGGCTACTGTGAGAGTCCATCAATCTACAGCCAAGCTCTTAAAAGTCAACTCGATGCGTTTGTGTTACCGGCTGGTGCAGCCTTGATTCAGTACGTTGATGATCTGTTAATTGCTGCTGACACTGAACAGCTCTGTAAAGTCGCTACAGTGTCTTTGTTACAGCACCTTTGCGGCTTGCATCATAAAGTGTCACCTTCTAAACTACAATATTGTTGTCAAGAAGTAACCTATCTCGGTCACTTATTGTCAAAGGCGGGAAGAAGGTTGACCCCTGAAAGAATTGCAGCAATTGCTCGAATGACTGTGCCGACAACTCAGAGAGATGTGCGTGCCTTTTTAGGTATCACGTCGTACTGCAGACAGTGGATCCCGAATTTTTCACTGTTAGCGAAACCATTGGTAGCTCTCACGTGCAAGGACGTTTCGACTCCTTTGCCTTGGACGGAGGAATGTCAGAAAAGTTTTTCTGAACTACGTGATGCACTGTGTTCGGCTCCTGTGTTAGGTACTCCTGATTACAGTAAGCCTTTCACATTATACGTCCATGAGAGGGACGGTTGTGCGTTGAGTGTCCTAACGCAACAATTTGGTGATAAGCAGCGTCCGTGTGCATATTTTTCCTCGACCTTAGACCCGGTAGCTAGAGCGTTGCCAAGTTGCTTGAGGGCGACGGCGGCAGCTGCGGCGTCTATTCGGCAGTCCGCAGGTTTGGTCATGGACAATATGCTCATAGTAATGGTTCCGCATGCAGTCGATACGCTCTTGAATCGGACAAAGACTCAACATCTAACGAGTGCACGGTTGTCTGGGTATGAGCTTACCCTTTTGGCAAGTCATATTCAGATTAAGCGCTGTAACGTACTGAATCCGGCGACATTGTTGCCGATTAATATAGAATCAGATAATGTGCTGCCCCATGATTGTTATTTACGAACTGAGGAAGAAACAAAAGGTCGTGTGGACCTGAGAAACACTCCCTTGTCAGATCCCGATGGTACTTTGTATGTGGATGGCTCTTGTTTCAAGTTGCCGAATGGCGATGTGACGACTGCGTATGCTGTGGTGACATTGAGCACGGTTGTGGAAACTGCGAGATTGAACCAGAATTCAGCACAAGCGGCAGAATTAATTGCATTAACGAGAGCGTGTGTTCTGTCGAAAGGAAAGCGTGTGAATGTGTTTACCGATAGTCAGTACGCATTTGGTGTTGCGCACAACTTTGGAAGATTGTGGAGAGAGAGAGGATTTATGACATCGCATGGTACGAAGATTCAACACGGGCAACTAGTGAATGATCTTTTGGATGCACTTACATTGCCTAAACAAGTGGCGATCGTCAAATGTAGTGCGCACCGGAAAGTGACGGATGATGTTGGTCGTGGTAATGCATTTGCGGATGAGATTGCTAAAGAAACGGCTAAGAATCTTGCGACTCGAATGTATGTTACGAGTTCAGTGAGATGGCCGGAAGAGACTGGTATGTGTGAAAATACTGTCGAGAGTGTGAAAGAAATTCAGAATGGAGCTACTGAAGCTGAAAAGACCAAGTGGAAAGAAAGTACAGGGAAATTGGATATGCATGGATGTTGGGTTGATCTGACGGAATGTCAGAGATGGATGCTTCCAGATGCATACGTGTTAGCTGTTGTGACGATGGCTCATGGGTTGTCACATATCAGTGCGAAAGGAATATGCAAGTTCTTGTCCCCTGTGTGGAGGAATGATGGTATTGCTAAGTGTGCCGAACGAGTGGTTAAGAATTGTATGGTGTGTTTGATGCACAATCCTGGAAAAGGCACCCCCACTCCACCTGGTCATTTCGCTCCTCCTACCTGTCCCTTTGAGGTTATCCAGTTAGACTTCATCCATATGGAGAGATGCAATAACCTGAAGTATGTTTTGGTTGTGGTTTGCGCGTTCTCCAGATGGATCGAGGCCTATCCTCTTAAGGATAATACTGCCCTGTCCACAGCGAAAATCTTGCTGAAGGAATACTTCCCTAGGTATGGAATGCCGCGGATTGTGTGGTCGGATAATGGAAGTGAGTTTGTGGGAAGTGTAATGCAGAGTGTGTGTAAGGGCCTTGGAATAAAGCAGAAATTCCACAGTGCCAACCATCCTCAGGCAGCGGGTTTGGTTGAAGGGTACAATGGTACCCTGAAGCTGAAACTCGCTAAGATTCAAGCTTCGACTGGTCTGTCATGGCCTGATGCCTTGCCTCTGGCTCTCCTATCGACCAGAGCGACGGTACACTCTCGAGTAGGGCTCAGCCCATATGAGATTGTGTTCGGTCGCCCTGCAAATATTTGGGGAGTCCCGAGACCTAGGGCTTTTGATAGTCTTGAATATCCAATGTTGATCGATTATTTGTATGATTTGACCACTAAACTACGATTAATTCATCAACAGGTCTTTGAAGCTCTACCGGCGCAGACAGAGGGTCCTGGACATCAGCTCCGGCCAGGTGACTGGGTAGTCACCCGAAATTTCGGTCGGAAGCGTAATTTGGAGCCAAGATTTGTTGGACCCCACTTAGTCTTGTTGACGACGAGGACAGCGGTTCGACTGGAGGGCCGGAAGAATTGGGTCCACGCCAGTCATACAAAGAAGGTACCGATCCCCTTACCAACTGACGGTTGGGTGAGAACTGGGATCTCGGCCGAAGAGACTGAGACTCCCTCGCGTTTCGTGCCATTCAGCGACGCTCAACTTGTGGAGGATTCGTCATTGCCATATCCACAAGTGGAGTCATCAGTAGCAAACAACCCAAGGTCCGACTCGTCATCTGCTTCATTGAACACTGCTGCGCCATCTGAACAATTGTTCGTAGAACAAACTCAACCTGGAAGAAGTCGATACTTTCTTCGTTCAAGGACTTCAAGGACTAATAAAAATTGATAGTATAGTGGTTTTGACGTTACGAATGTTATGAACAATTGCATCCTTTCTTTTTAAGTTTTTCGTGCTTTCCACTGCTAAGAGACTTGTAATAAATCTGAACCTCTCCATCCGGGTTACCGTAGGGCCGTGCGGGTACTTCTTTCTGTTTAGCAGGTTTCTGACGCTAGGTTGGTTACTTTTGTCGATTCCTGGGAACTCCTGGGGATTGATAATCGCTGCTCAGAACAAAGTGCGTCAAGAACGTCACGGACGGTTTGTAGAGGATGGCATTCTTTAAGCTGGTGGAAGAAGAAAGGGTGTTGGCACAGAGATCAAAGTTATGGAGGGTCGTGCGAACAAAATGTTTTTTGTTTCAGGTGTTTTTGTTATTCCTAACTGTATCTATGTTATTGGTGGGCGGAGTGTATTTTGGGGTATCGAAATTCTTGCCTTCTGTTTCGCCTACCTTTTCTCCTAACCTAAGTTCCCGCACTACTGTTTCCCCACATTCTTTTCATCCTTTGCCTCAACACGAGCAGGTTAGACGTGCGGAATTCAGGAATAATTCTTTTGTCCAACTCCTACATCAGCATCAGTTAGTGGTGAATACTACAAATTGTTGGGTATGTGGGTTAATGCCACACACCATGGATAGGGGTATTCCGTACTTGGTCCTTCCATACAGTTCCCAGGGTTCAGCTCGAGCATTCCAAACCATGTTTCGCAGTGCACTAGACTCTTACCCTAGTCGAGAGCCACGATCTGTCAAGTCCGGTCCTGGTCCGTACCACAAGCCTCTGGCGATAGCCATAGCAGATCTGGACAGAGATGTTTTCGATGCATCACTCATTCCAGACGAAGAAGTACAGGCTTATAAGGATCTGAGTGAGGCTGAGTATGGTACGTCAGTGGGGGATAGACAGTTGAAGAGCTCGTCCCCTATATGGATTGTACCGCACCTTGGTAATTTCTGTTTGCAAGGTTTGGGTCGAAATCCGAGAGCACAACTTGGGAACAGTGCTTGCACTGAAACGTATGTCCTACCGATGCTCTCTTCCCCTGTTTTTCTGACCGCCAAGGGCACCTATTTTGTGTGTTATGAGCGCGCATATACATGGTTACCCCGCGACTTCTCGGGTACCTGTTATATTGCGAATCTTTTACCTCCGACCTTCACAGTTGCTTCTGACTATCACAAAACCAGAGTCGTGAGAGGCGTAATTAGCAAAGAGGATACTGCTGGTCAAGAAGCAGGAGACTTCTTTAAGGGTTTCCTGCCGTTTTGGGGACCTATGGTTAATAGTAGGAACCTAAGACAGTTGACCCGTGTGGTGGAATCGACTGCTAATATTACTGCAAACGCCCTTGGTAATCTAACAGCGGAACTACAGGCGGATAGACTCATGACGTTGCAGAACCGTATGGTTCTAGACGTTGTTCTTGCAGATCGAGGGGGTGTGTGTAAAATTATCCATTCGAGTTGTTGCATTTTCATCCCTGACAATGCTCCGACTGTATATCAAGCCATCTCGAAGTTGCATAAGATTTCCGAGTCCATACACGTGGACGAAGGTAATTGGACGCTTCTAGGATGGTTTTGGGGCCTGATGTCAACTTGGGGTTGGAGTATTCTGATGATTGTAGGGGCTGTTGTAGCGTTTCTGTTCACGTGTTGTCTTTGTGTTCAGTGTGGTCCTGCCTTATGTGGCCAATGTGCTGCGACGTGTATAAGGCGGCCATCTGTTACCAAGGAGACATTGATGGATAGAATGATGTTTCAGCAGCATCTGAACGATCTGATGAATATCGATATAGATTCTGATCTAGACTAGTGCTTGCCTACATGAGGGCAAAAGGAGCGTCTGAGGTTCCGTGTGAGACGGGACGGCACTTTTTGAGTGGTGACGAATATGGACGAGTGTGGTATCTATGAACCGCAAATGACGAGTACAGTGGGTGTGCGAAGTTTCGCTATGCAGCCTTGTACGGTTCGTCTCATTTTTGTGTTCGTTCATTCGAACCCTCGGGTTCCATTTTAGATACAGCGTCCATTTTGTTTCTTGCCCTCAAGTAGCCAGCGAACGGGCTTTTGTCCGTTTCGTGACCCTGGGACTTTCAAGATAGTATGAAGGACACGTGTTTCTTCGAGGAGACTTTTATGACGAGGGGAATGACACGAGTAAGGCAGATGGCCCCGCTCGAGGCTCATCTTGCCGCTCCGGTCTATTGTTTCAGTCACGCATACATTAGACACGAGGTCTTTGATCCCTCTCTCGAGTTTCCTTTATTGCCTCTAACACTCTTTTCTAACCTGTTGTGCATCCTCATCCTTTCCTCGCATCCTGTTTTCCGTCCTTCCTCTTAATGTGTTTATTGCGGAGGGGATATGTTTTTACAGTTGGGAACCGGCAAGACTGTTGTAATTATGTTCCGGCCTCCTGAAACATGAACGCGACCCTTTTTGAAGTTTATTGTGGGAACTGAGTTGTAACCTTTGTTCGCCATACTGCGCTATGGCAAAAACGTGTATAAAAGGAGCGACCCACTTCTATGAATTTGAAGCAGTCTCCGAGAACCTACACGCTGTGTACTTCTTGTGACTTCTGTATCCCTGCAGTAAATAAACGCTGATCTCTGACGTCGCTGGAAGTGTCCCGTGTCTCTGTGTCTTGTACGCCAGAACAGGTAACCCACGAAGGTTTCAGGTGTTGTCCCCTGGCACCGCTGGGTCTTAAGAAAACCCAGTCCTTCAGAGGGGCAAAGTCATATGTCTGTATGTCTGTAGTAATGGTGTTCTCCTGCTCCCTGTCACGTAATGCAGCACAGCATGTCTGGCTGCTGCTCTGTATTACATGACTGTTTTGAAAATCTGGGCCAAAATACGCTTACGCATAAGTAAAAATAAACAAAAAGGAAACAAAACAGATAAATGATTTAGAGGTTAAGGCAATAAAGAAATTGCTAAAACTATGACACTAATCCTAAATAGGAAAAAATAAAGAAAATAGTTCATTGGATGTGTACTAAGCCTTTATGTTGTTTAACTTCAAACAAGTTAAATGCGTAGCAAATATATTCCGCAACCACGATGAGAATAATTAGAAGGTGACGGCAATGAACTCAGACATTTACTACCAAGAAATGAACAGACACTAAGACTCTCATTAAAAGTGGCCCAGAAAATTGGCAGGCTTGTCCACTTTCATGAAGTTACCGATATCAAGGGTACCAACAACTATCTGGAAAGAAAAAAGGAATTGCCTAGGGTATCGATAATTATGGATCATTTACCCAAGTAATTGCTAATTTTCCCCCAGACTTTCAAATGGAGATTTAAGCTGTTTTATGCACTTATAATTCTGATGGGGCTGGTAACTGCTGTTACAGGCCATCTTGGGACTAAGATGCGACTCCAGGGTCTAAGTGGTAGCATAGCATGAAGTAGTTGCTATAGGGATTTTCACCTCACGAGTACTCTAAAGGTGGAAAGTTTGGGGGTATTGCCAATCAGTTATTTTGATGCACGCTTGTTCTATATGGCAGTATTATATAGCATATTGCCCAAAATGCATTGGGTGAACACTCGTATGATTACCTAAGATAAAAAGTGGATTCTACTGTGCCATAATAAAAGGCCTGGATGGGCATTTATTCTGCATTTAAAGTTTGCCTCCATTGCACATGGATGTCTGTGTGGCTGGGCGGCTTTGAAGCTGGGCACGACGGAGCAGAAGTTTAATTTTGGAGTATCACAGATGTGCCATATTTCTTCTTTCAGAAACCCTAATGAGAATCTCTCCGATAACGCTGTCCACTTAGAGGAAAAGTTGCAATGATGTCTCACAAAAGAACTCAAGCCCTGAAGGACAGCCACTGTTGGGTGTGATGAGTGTACTACAACTGCCCTTATTTTTCTCGCTATTCCCCCAGAATACCAGGCTCTGGAGGCAGGAGTCCATCATAAGTGGGACATCTTTCTATATGGGAGAGGACAACTTTCGGACACAATTTTGCAGTTCACATGTTTTCCTTCTCATGCATCTACTCATCTCTGGAAGACTTTCACCTGGACACCAAAATGTCTTGCCTCATCATGTGTTCCTGCGTGGAAAGGCAAGACAAACAAGATTGGTGCATGCAACGCCTTCACAAGTGTAACTGATTTTGTGACTAATGGCTTTAGTTAACAATGGTTATCTGTTAATTTCCTTTATCTGTGCTTTCCTTTAGCAGCAATTCCATTGTCTGAGCAAAGACAAGATAAATCCTGATGGGCACCCAAATGAAATCTGGACCACAGACAACATATGTCTCCCACCCCTTGTCCTCTTTCCCTCACTCATCAATGCCAGCTCTGTGATATTACATAACCATTTGGTTGTCCCAATCAGGACAGTGGCGGGTGGCCCATTAAAGCATAGACAACATAGCCCACCATTGTCCAGTCACAAATGAGAAAGTCCTTAGGTGAGCAGACGCCTGAACACAGATTAACCTATGATTCTCAATCCCTCACACATGCCTACTGAATGTAAGAGGGCAGATTATCCACACCATTCCTTCTTTTTGTAACGGCCATGTGAAAAACCCTGTAGATTAGCCTGGAAATTAGGCGGTGAAAGCCCCAACCTTTGCTCAGATAACTTCCTCCCCGATCTCCTGCTCATTTTCTGATTGGAGATGAATCAGGGATTTGGGTGGGACAAGTGGATGCCAACAGTGAATACAATTTTTACTTGCTGCCGCACAATGCCCGCTGCTAGTGGACATCAATGTACACCCTGAGTTTGACGAGAGGACCGCATGCAGTTAAGTCATGAAAGTGGTGAAAAGAGCTTGTGTGTACCTGCTTATGCACCATTTGCTTCTGGTTTTTAAATGCAATTGGCAAAAAACCTCAATAAAAGAGCCCGAATTACTTACTTCTCTGGCCCAATTTGAGGCATGCATTTACATCCACCCAATTTAATGCTCAACTACTGCCACTGGACCAGTAGATGAACCGGGGGGGGGGCTATGGGCTACGTTGCTAATGCTTATTTCACTGCTGTTGTTATCACTTGGTCTTGAAGTTTATTCTAAAAAAGAGTCCACTATAGGTGTGCAGCACTCATGGTATATTTGGCATCCATCACAGGCTAGTACCTTCCACTGAACTGAATACAGAGGACTTTATCAAAGCCACAGAAGTGAAAAACAACTTCAACAGACAACCAAACTTCTTAAGAAGTCCACATACGGCCACACTTGCTAAGAGTTTTCATCGGGATTGTGCCACTTTTGTGGCATAGCCCCGAAGCAAAATCCATTTCGGGATTTACACAAAGGGGTTTTAACCCAAAAGTATTGAAAGGTAGTGCTGCCTTGCTTTACTTTGCATCGGGGAGGTGTTACTTTGGAGGAACATGTATTTTGAGGAAAACCCATAGTCACTACAGTCAGTAACGATCATGAGCGGTTTTTCTTCATGGGGGGAAGAGCATCACTCCACTTGCTGTGAGTGCAGCAGTAAACACAGAATAATAAAATATTATCGGCCATAGAGAGTGTATGGTGGGGGCGGAGCAGATTGCAGGATGGCATTGTTGGTGCTCATTAAGCATGTCAGATTGGCCGACTGCCTACATCCGGCCAATCTGACATGTTCACTTCAAAACCAGCAATAATCCAGCGCTGTAAACAGCAGAGGGGCAGGCCCGCAGCCTCAAAATGAGCATGGGTTAGCATGCTCCAACCACTCCTGGAGCTTTAGTTGGATTTGCATAGAACAAGCAGGTAAGTCCTTCTGTTTCTTTCCTGCTCCTCGTCACCCTCAGGATCGGCGCGGTGAGAGGAGCATACGTTTGGAGTACCCAGTGGCCGACAGACTTTATGGTGAGTGCCCCATCATTAATTATTGTTTCCAGCAGCAACTGGTAAACACGAGTTTCCAACACAATGGTGCAACTAACCGAGGCTGGTGTAACAAGGAGTACTATCATTATTTCCAGTTGTTACTTCCTGTTAGAAATGGGGGTCTGTAGTTGGCAAAGGTAGGTACCCTTGTCCAAATAGGGACCCTGCTTTTAGCCAGGGTAAGGGAGAACACACTATAGATCGCCCCTGCTCACCCCCTGGGCAGCTTGGCACGAGCAGACAGGCAATGTGTAAAGTATTTGTACTCAAAATACACAGTAATACAGTGATAAAACCACAAATGGACACCACACAAGTTTAGGAAAAATAAAGTATCTTTATTTGAACTTCAACAAGACCAAACGACAAAAATTCAACCTACAAATAATAAGAATATGACTTTAAAAAGGTTTCAAGATACTGGGTCCATACACAACTATGGATGCGGGATTTCTCCCAAAGTACCTGTAGATGCGATATAATTCACAAGGCCAAACAGCTGCAGAGATGGAAAGCGTCAAGAAACAAAGAGATGCTTCAGTTCTTGAGACCATGGGGAGGTGAGGCGAAAGTTCTGCTGGAAGCAGGAGAAGTGATGCGTCGTGTCCAGTCTGTAGGGGGACGTGAGGCGTAAAAATCCAAGATGATTCTGGTCTGCGGGTGATCTGTGGAAAGACTTAGTGCATAGGTATGACGTGTGACACATCGGAGGCGATGTGTCGCTTTGAGAGGCTTCCTGGCGTCCTGTGTAGTTGCTGGGGGCTACTCGGCGAGTCTTTGCGTCACCCGGCGGGACTCGGCGAGGCTTTGCGACGTCCGGCGTCGGTTCCGAGAGACTTTGCACGGCTTTGTGATGCTTCGTGCCAGTTCTTGCAGAGATTAGCTGGAAACCCCATCTCTGAGACACTGTAAATAGAAGGAGGCACCTCAGGCAAGGGTTGGACTCACAGATGGCAGAGTCCAGCAGCACCAGCAGATTTGAAGGAAGCCTATTGTGTCCCTGAGACTTCTTAACAGGATGCAAGCACACACAAGCCCTTGGAGAAACTGCACAAGCAAAATACACAGCAAAGTCCAGTCCTTTGTCTTTTCCTTGTCAGGAACAGCAACTGCAGGCCAACCTCACAGCTCTTCAGCTCTTCTCCTTGGAAAAAGTTCTTCCAGAAGTTATCTAAAGCTCTGAGGTTTAAGGTCTACTACTTATACCACATTTTGTCGTTGTTCTCTTTATGCAAGGGTCTCTGAGCACAGTCCAAACCAGTTCTGTCTGGTGGAGTATGACCACAGGGGGCGGCGACAGCTTTGTGCAAGGGAGAGAGGCCCTATTCAGGTGCAAGGAAATGTCCTCCCACTACTCTAAATTCAGCCAAAGTCTATTCAGCTCAACTCTGAGTCATCCAGAAAGGGCCAGGCACACCTCAACCCCCAAGTGGCTGTCTACAGTGAATACACATCCCCAGCCCCTGTCACTCCAAAACCAGACAGTCAATACACAAACAGACAGAGGCACACAGAATGGTTAAACAAGAAAATACCTACTTTCTAAAAGCGGCATTTTCAAACACATGATGTAAAAACCATCTCTACTAAAACATGTGTTATTAAATTCTGAGTTCAGAGACCCTGAACCATATTTCTCTATCTTGTCCAAATGGGAAGTTATAACTTGTAAGATGTTACAAAGCATTTCCCATTCTATACTACAGGGCAAGATGGCCTTTCAATTGTGCAAAACAAAATTGGCAGTAGTTCACTATCAGGACATGTCACACACACCAGTACATGTCCTACCTTTCACATACACTGCACCCTGCCCAGGGGGTGTACCTTGGAACGATGCTTTACACGTAAGAAAAGAGGTTAGGGCCTGGCGAGTGGGTGCACTTGCCAGGTCGACATGGCAGTTAACAAACTGCCCACAGACACTGAAGTGGCAGGTCTGAGATAACATTTCAGGGCTACTCATGTGGATTGGCACAATCAGTGCTGTAGGCCCCTAGTAGTGTTTGATTTACAGGCCCTGGGCACACACAGTGCACTTTACTAGGGGCTTACCAGTAAATCAAATATGCCAGTCATGAAAACACCAATTGATAAACACAATTTATACAGAAAGCATACACACGTTAGCACTGATTAGCAGTGGTAAAGTGCCCAAATCCTAAAGCCAACAATTGCAGGTCAGGAAAAAATAGGAGGAAGAAACAAAAAAATTGGGGATAACCCTGCAAGAGGGCCAAGTCCAACACTTCCTCCATGCGTTTGTGCAGCATTGTGCAAGAATAAGCCTCTAAAAATAGATTTTTTGCACAAAGGTATCCTTTCCTGCACAAAACCTATTCTGACTACAACGCCTGCACACTTGTGGCATGGCACAAGGGTGCCTGTGTTGGCAGAGGGGTACCAGCACAAGGAAAGAGCAGAAGTGTGTCGTATTTTAGTCCAGATATCGCATTTCTGCTTTCTCCCTTTGACTCGTCGCAGCACAGCAACTTCCCTTGCTGCATTGCAGTGTGCCAAAGTTTAGTAAATCTGACCCTGAATTCTTTACATTCCCATTGATCTTTTCAGACTGTCTGGTTACAATACGGAACGAGTTATTTTTAGTAAAGAAAATTCTGATTCAACTATTTCGTCTGGAACATTCCAAGTATTTCTTCCATAGGTTCTCCGTGGAACAGTTTTCATGTGTTCTTCAATTCATTTCCCATTGAAAGGGGCTTTACAGGATATGCTAAATGTAAATCCAGCTCTCATTGAATAATGGACAAATCTATGTCTAACTCACCCTTAACATCTATATTCGAGCAAAGGAAGTTTTGCATCAAGGTATGTATTTCTCACAGATACATTTTTAGCAAAATAGCAAGATTTCAATTTCAAAATGTAACTGTGTTAATCCTACCTAGTAAAGTTTCTAAACAGAAACTACTGTTGCCCCTCCAAATTCTATAACATTGTCTAATTTTTATATGGAGGATACATTTCGGTGAAAATTATTTTTCTGCAGGAGATTCATCCTGCAGACACGTTTATTTTTGTCACCAGAAAAATGTATGATTTGCTGGTTTTGCATGAAAAGGTATGTTTTTTATGTCCTTCAAAAGAAACTAGCCAGCCATCCCGTGGTTACCTGAAGGTAAGGTATCACACATATGGGTTCTTGGTGAAAAAGTTAATTAACAACTTCCTGGCAGGGGGACTAATCCTTTGACAACTATTCAGAATGCAGCCATTCACCAGGGGAAGTCTTTTTACTGATACTACAGAACGAATTCTATAAGGCTAATTAGCAAGAACTAATAAAGCTTACCCCTGCAAGGAAAAATAAATATTCTATCGAATTCAACCCTGTAGGAAGTAGAAATTATAAACTTGGTCTAATGTCAAAAAACAAATTTCACAATTAACGTATTCTTGAAAATGTGTGCGCTTTATTAAAACTGGACTAAGCAAGTAATATTAAACCATTAGCTACCGTGCTTCGAAAGTAAAAGGAACGTTTTGAGTTTTGATTCATTATCTGAATTATGAGTCACCCTGCTGTAAAGACACAGCTTTAATTGAAAGTAAGCTGTATATCATTTTCACAGACCGCAAGCAGTGGTTGAGTATGTATCATGCCAAAGAAAAGTTTGAAACCGAGTAGTAAAATAACAAAAATATAGATTAGTCACAAAGTAGATTGAAGTTTTTACAGACAATATAATACAAATATAGGATACGAAGTCTAGGCGAGAGAGTGCAGCAGGATACGTGCTGCCTAGAAACAGAAATTTAGGGGCATATCAACAAGCAGGCGATAAAAAATTATCGCCGCTTTTGTGGCCGTTTTCGGCCGAAAAGCGGCGATAATTTTATCTCCTAATCGGCAAGGTCACGCTGTCGCGTGAAACCTTGCCTTAGCGTCAGGATTCCTAACCCCCAGCTTTGCATCTCTAATGAGATGCAAAGTGGGCGTTCCTGACCTGGCATGACAGGAGAAATGTCGCTAAGCGAAATTTCTCCTATCAGCTAGCCTAACGCTATGAAGCATAGCATCAGGAAAAGTAGCGATAACCCCTGTTATCGCTACTTTCCTTACGCCTGCTTCAGGACTGACTTAGCCATGATATCATATGGAAGGTGGATATCATGGCTAAGTTTGTGAGTCCCTATCAACTAGCTAACGTGAGATTATCGCTGGGTTTCCAGCGATAATCTCACGTTAGCCAGTTAGCGCTAGGATTTTTATCGCTGATGAAATAAGCGTTGCTAATAGCACGCTATCTCAACGATAAAAATCGGTGCTAGCCGGCGATAATTATCCGAGCGCTAAGTGCGCTCAGCGATAATTATCGCCGGTTGTTGTTGATATGCCCCCCTATTAGATGTGTCCATTGGGTCTAGATTTGGGTCTAATATTGTATGTTGATTTCAGGTCGTATTTTATTTTAACCAGTTAGACTTCTATTGTTTTTTTGCTGAACATATTTAGTCTGGTTTTCTAAAACAATGATCTCCTCACCCATTCTCTCTTCCCTCTTCTCCTCTCCTCTCCTCCTCTCCTCTCCTTTGCTCTCCTCTCCTCTACTCTTCCCCAGCATGGATACCCGCCAATAACAATGTCACATACGGAGCTTAGTATTTATTACACATATTTATTGCACTGCGTGCAACTACGAACTCAACATTCGTAAACAAGCTTTCATGCCATTACGCTCTGACACCTACGTCACAGCTCTATGGAGTCTGTTAAGAGTCAAAAGGGTTCCATCATAAAATATCACAAGACACTACATCTCCTCCTCTGTTAAATGAAAAATTACACTTTTTTAAAATCAGCAAATATATATAATATGACACCTCTTCAATCAACCTTCTTGGCGCTTTAATGATTCAAACTGATCAGGTTACTTGAAGCTGGGTACTGTCATCTTCGCTGTCAGAGATTTTCGAAGATGGTTAAGAAATAACAGTAGTCACTAATTTTCAGGTTCAGTCTTTCCTTCACCATCTCGATCAGAAAAACAATGACTCAAATGCCGAAGGTGGGAAGAGTCTCTGGTAACAGACTTTCCAGGACGTTGGGCAGTTACATAACATCCCATGATGGGCACAACCTGGAAAGGATCAGCACCATATGGAGCATCAGATTTTCTCCTTCACATTTGTCAGGCTATTACGAGATCCCCTATCTTAAACTCATTGTTTATTGCATGTCCTCTCTTGTCTATATAGGCTTTCCATTTTTTCTTGTTAACCAAGTCCTTCGTGCAAGTTGCATTCTCATTTCCTTCTCTTTTGTTGGTCTCTTGAGGTAACTGAGTTGTCATTGCTCTTCAGAACATCAAAGTCACAGGGCTTTCACCTGTGGTCGAGTGAGGTGTTTAAACATGATAGGCTCATAGTGTGGAATGCAATACAATTTTTAAACTGAGCCTGTCAAGATTTGCACGCTTTACTGCTTTCTTCAGCGTACTCATAAAATGCTCAACGAGGCCATTGGCCTGCGGCAACAAAAGTATACTCATCTGATGCTTTACGTTTAGATGCTTCAGGAAATCCTTGAATTCTTGTCAGTTAAAGGGCGGGCCGTTATCAGACTTCAAAATGGCTGGAACGCCCCACGTCACAAAGATGCCGTCTAGTCTCTCAATGACTCCTCGTGAGTTGTGGGTGAGATCCTTTATTAATTGAAACAATGAGCACTCATCCACAACTACCATCGGATGATGTCTATTATTGAGTGGGACAAAGAAATTGATGGCTGTTCTCTCCCATGCATGCTTAGGGAGTTCTGACATGGTAAGAGTATGTTCACTAATGCTTGTAAAATAGCAGTTGCATAGATTTTTTTTTTTGTTTTAAAATATTTTTTATTGAGCAAGGCATTAGGTACATAAAATACATAATCTACTTAAGATCATTAAAAAAAACAATTTTTGTGAAGCAAATACAATAACTTCTAATTTCGTCATAGAATTTTAAAGCACATAAAGCTGTAGCAGCAAGTAACATCATCATAAAAAAAAATAATAATAATTTTAGCAATGTGCAAACTAAGTAGGCTAAGGTGCAGCAACAAACATGGTTGCAAGTGCTTCTAAAGTGCAATATCAATTAAAGTGCAAGTGCATTTTTATCACAAATAGCAGCTGTCGTTCCAACATCAAGATCAATTTTTAAAAACCATATAGCTGAAACAGCTGTTACCCTAATTAATCAGTAATAACCATAAACCAATCATCTAATAAAGTGCAACGGTGAAAAAAGTGCAAATGCTTCTAAGATACAATACCAAACGACTACAGCATCAATATATAAAACAAGTGTTAAAGTCGCTCTTTTAACTTTTCTCAAATTTTCAAGTGGCCCGACCCGTCTAGCATAAGCTTCTTCAAATTTTGGAGACCTCTTCATTTTGTTAAACCATTTCAAAGAAGAGGGGGCTTCACTAGATTTCCTATTCTGAAGAATTAAAGAACGGGCTACCGTACAAGAAATGAATAAAAAAACTTTCTCGGCCCCTGTTAACCTCATTCTGTCCCTGCAAAATCCAAATAAAGCTGCCTCGGCCTCCAACAGAACAGTCATCCCGATTGTTAGCTTAATATCTGCAAAAATTGCCTCCCAAAAGGGCCTCAACCGTGGACATGCAAAAAAGATATGGTGCCATCCGCCTTCCCCATCAGCCTGGCAACAGAAGCACTTATTCTCAACTGCTGGAAATCTTTTTTTTAGAGCAGCCGGAGTTAAGTAGGAAAGCCACCGTGATAGGAAGGACATCCTCTTAAAATTTGCAGCATGCAACGATTTACTTCCTAGATGACATAGAGCCTCCCAGTCATTCAATGAAAAAGTACATCCTGTCTCACGATCTATTTTAACCAAGTGGCTCTTTAGCACAGAGGTTTGACCCTGTTTATATAGCAACCGGTACCAGTTCCCCACACCACTCACTCTAGCCCCATAAAGGGCTACCACCAGTTGATTTGGAGCATCAAAGATGCCACTTGTGTTTTTTAGAAAGTGAGCGATTTGCAAATATTCAAAGAAGGAGGGTTTCCGATGGCTTTCTGCCCTACCCATTACCTCTGACCAGGAAATCGCCCTGTTTTGGATAATGAAATGTCTTAGCTTAAATAGTCCACTGCTTTCCCCATTATTGATATGTCTTAATCGAAACTGGAGGCCAAAGCTAAAAGCTTCTCTCAATTTTAAATCTTGAAGACCAGAAGAGCCCGTCTTTTTAAAAAAGGACTGAAGTCTAAAAACAAGATCCTTCAAAGTCTTATACCTTGTTTTTTAGAAAGTTTGGAAGTTTTGAAAAACACTCGGGTTTGCGAATCCGATTCTTGAATCATTCTATCTAAAAAGAAGCTATCTTTAGTACATTTAGATCCCATCAGTCCAGACACTAAGTCTAGAAAAGCTGCCTCATAATAAGTTCTTAAATGAGGCAAAGCTAACCCCCCTTGTGCAATGGGTAACTGGACCACTGTCTATTTAACCCTTGGTACTTTCTTTCCCCCGTCAAATTCTCTAAATAAGGTTTCTAATTCTCTAAAAAAGGAGATTTTTATCTTGATTGGAACATTAGAAAAGAGAAATATTTGCAACGGAAGTATATATATTTTAATTAATGAAACTCTACCCACTATCGATAGGGGGAGTATCAGCCATTGTTCCAAAAGTTTCTTAATTTTCTCCCTCGTTATTAAATAATTCAGTTTATATAGCTGTTGGTACTGGCTAGACACATATATCCCGAGATATCTAATTGGATCTGGGTTAGTTGCTTGTATTCTCAAACAAGATGGAAA
Organism: Triturus cristatus; assembly: GCF_964204655.1. Classification (NCBI taxonomy): domain Eukaryota; kingdom Metazoa; phylum Chordata; class Amphibia; order Caudata; family Salamandridae; genus Triturus; species Triturus cristatus. Next base: position 640,560,076 of record NC_140589.1, read on the forward strand.
ATAATTCACATTTGTATTAAGGGCAAGAACTTCGGTTTTATTTGCATTTATTTTATAACCGCCGATTAACTCAAACTTCTTTAATTCCCTTAAAACCGTTTTGAGGTTATCTTTGTCTGGGGTCAAGTATAAAATTATGTCGTCTGCGAAAAGTTTCAACTTAGGCATGCCAAAAATAGTTGTTTCAATAGCAGCATTGTTTCAAATTTTAATTGCGAGAAGCTCTATAAAAAAGGTAAAATGCAAGGGCGAAAGCGGACTACCCTGCCTGGTCCCACGCTTTATTTTTATAGTCCCTGCTTGTTTCGAGTATATAACTACCTGGGCCGTGACCCCCTGGTAGATATTGCGGAGCATGTTAACAACCTGGGCTGGGAAGCCAAACAGACCAAGGGCACAAAACAGGGTTCTCCAATTCACTAAGTCGAAAGCCTTCTCAGCATCGACCTTACCAATACTTGCCGGAATAAAATTTGTATTAAAATAATCCAAGGCATGTATTAAAACTGCTTGTTTGCCGTCATAGATCTACCCTCAATAAAACCAGTCTGATCACTATGAATTGTCTCTTGGGTGGCAAACAAAAAGCGCCCTGCCCACACTTTCATTAGAATCTTATAATCTGAATTCAGAAAACTAATGGGCATGTATGAGTTAACATCCGCCGGATTTTTATCTTTTTTAACAAAGGATACAATTATTGATTGTTTAAAACATGTTGGAACCAAGCCTCCCTCTTTTATATAATTAAATAATTTCTATAGGGGAATAGTCAATTCCCCTAAAAAAACGTTATAAAATTCAATAGGGAAGCCATCCTGTCCACATGCTTTCGCCCCAGCTTTTGCTCTAAAGGCAGCCATGGTCTCAGCTGATTCCATGTCGGATCCCACTATACTGATCCGATTATCTGAAACTTTACGAATATTCATATTCGTGAAGTATTCCTTGATCAGCTCTTCCTCCACAAGGTATTCAGTCGAATAAAGTTGGTGGAAAGGTGCCAAGAAGACCTGAGGGATCTCGGCACTATTAGCTACGACTTGACCAGTCTGAGGGTCGAGCACTTTCGATATTATGGCTGCTTCTTGTTTTTTTCTGGTTGAATTGGCCAGAAATTTACCGATTAGCTGGCTTTCCTCATAGACTCTGTGTTGAAATATGTGTGAACTACAGATCTCCTCTAGAACAAAAAAATCCCTCAATGCCATTCTTGCCTGCTCAAGTTGTTTAGGAAGCAACTGAAGTTGGAGAGCATATTATTTTTCAACTTCCGCTTGTAATTCAGCTATCATAGACCTCCGGGTGTTTTGATTGGGCGGCCGTAAAGGCAATTAAACCCACCCCAAATAAAATATTTGGAGATCCATTCTCTAAAATCTTTCACCCAATGCTGATCCTGTAGGAGGAGCTGGTCCAGCTGCCACCTAGGCCATTCCCTACTCCCTCCCCCGAGCAACATTTCGAATACAACATAAGCATGGTCCGAAAAAGGATTGCACCCAATATCAGCCTTTAAAATCTGGAGGGCTCTAGATGTAAGAAAAAAATCAATTTGTGATGCGGTCCGAAAGCGATATGAATAGCACGTATAAAATTCCTTATCTGGATTCATTTCCCGCCATGGATCTATCAGTTGATATTCTTGTCTGATGGCTTCCACGAATTTTTTGGTATTTGGTTTCAATTGTTTTTTGTTTTTGTTAGAAGTATCTTTTCTTAGGTCCTGCATAAAATTGAATTCCCTCCACAAATAACCTGGCCGGGGGCTCCAATCAAAAGCTCATTAATTTGAACCAGGGCTGAGATATCGTCCAACACAGGACCGTAGTGGTTTATAAAGTTCAAGATCTTCCCCAGTAGCCTAGTAACCACCCATATCCATCTCCCATGTACATCCCTATGTATTAGTAAAAATTCCCAAGGGAGTTTTATGGAGAAATAAATGGCTGCTCCTTTCATGGCTAGGCCTGCAGATGCAAAAAAGACATTAGGGAAGAACCTAGGTATAAGTAACTTAGGGGAATTACATTTTAAATGTGTCTCCTGTAAGAACAATACATAGGGATTAAATGATGTCAACCATCTAATAAGAGCACCATACTTCTTAGAATTTAAAATTCCATTAACATTAACTGGTAGGATCTTACATTTACTGGTTTCTATTCTAAGATCTTTTTATCGAAGCTTCAAGTTGTATGTTATCTGTACCTTTTGCTCTTGCTCTTTTTCTGCAATAAACCCTATCTTGCCCCCACCCATCCCACCCCTGAAAAAGAAACCCCACCCCTCGAAATGTGAAAAAAAACATACCAACCACGCTAACCACATTCCGCCCCTCCCCTTTAACCTCATGGGTGTCATGGAATTACACCCTGAGCGGCCCCGCTGACCCCGGCGCCCCCAGCAATGCAATGCTTTGTCACAGTCAGAGAATGGCAAGCTAGCAAGCACATCTTGCAATTAAAGGAAGAAAGACCCCTATTGTTACCATATCTCAAATCAACATTTGGACCATCCTTCTAAGCACGGAATCCTTATAAAATCTCCCCCTCCTCTTTTTTTTTCCCCTTGCATCTAACTACTCCTTTAGGCCCGAGATCCTTGTGAGATCTCTTTTAATAGTGCCTGGGCTTCTTCCAGAGCTGAGAACATAAAAAACTTTCCCTTGACTAAAACTCTCAACTTTGATTGCTGGGCGATTGATGCTTGAGCACCATTAGCTTTAAACAAATGGAGGATCTTAACAAACTTTTTCCTTCTGCGCGCAGCAGCAGCAGTCATATCAGAAAAAATACGACATTTAATAGTTTCATTTACTGGAAACTGTCTATGCTGAATAGCTTTTGTCAATATTCTTTCCTTCACTCGAAAATCTGCAAAATTTAACAATATTGTTCGCGGCATCATAGAGTTGGGGAAAGGATGGGCTGGAACTCGATAAGCCCTGGTAATAGTTAGGCCTGGGCTAAAATTTCGTTCCGTTCGCGGAAATTGCGATAATTTGACATTTTCGCGTTCCGCGGAAAGCGCGAAAATGTCAAAATTTCCGCATTCCGCAGCTTAGCGATAATTTGGGTCTTGCTCGCGCTGTAAAATAATACATTCTCTCGCGCGCGCGATCGCCTTACCTGAATCCTTGCGTTCGCCGACAAGTTTTCTTGATCCGGTCGCGTTCTCCATGAGATGTTGTATTGTTTTTAGCCATTTGCGCTGTCTCGCGACAGTTCACGCACGCAGTGACGTCATGCGTCGCACGATCACGTCTTTCTTCTCGCGATCATGCACCGCGAGACAACTGAAAACAAGATGGCCGCGCCCGCGAGCAACAACATGGGTAAGTTGGCGAGCCGCAAGCATGCAGAAAATCTCGCGAACATGCGGGAAAAAAACTTCTGCATCTTCGCGATATTTCCGCTTGTTTGCGATAATTTCTAACATTTTCGCGATAATTTGCGAAAGTGGATTTCGCAAATTCCGCCCACCCCTAGTAATAGTAAGATCTCCTTTAAACTCCGGGAGAACTTTCTGCTTAATAAAAGAGTTGACCGATTGCAGCGTTTGAGGGCCTTCAAAACCTTCAGGGACCCCAACTATCCGGAGGTTGGATCTCCGAGAATGATTTTCAAGATCCTCCAGTTTGTTTTCCAGATAGCTCTTAATTTTTATTGCCTCTTTTACTTCACCAATTACCGTGATTATCTGATCTTCTAGTACTGAGATTCTGGCTTCCGCCTCCTGAAGTTTGATAGGAAAGCATGACATTGCCTCTTCGATTTTCACTAGCCGTTGGTGCAGAGAGGCAATTTCCGCTTTCTGAGTTCTCTTCATCTCGCGAACTTCATCCAATATTAAGTTCAGCATATTTTTAATATCCAATTGATATTCACCAGCTCTCTCCATAATTGGGCTAGGATCATTTTGTGCTCTATCGGCACCAGGAGACATATTTCTGACCATCATATCCTCATGAGGCGACTGGCCACCTGGCAGTGTCAGATCCTGCGATGGCGAAAGGGGTTGTAGCTTAGATTGAGGGGTTTCATGTCTAATGATTCCTGTGGTCGGGACTCAGTTGTGCTGGGAGTGATCGTTTCCATTGATACGATTAATGAGGTTGCCCCATCATGACTAGGATCTTGACCCATTCAAGCCTCCAGAGCTGCCATACGATCATGTTCCAAGTTACATTGTGATTTCTCCGGATTGTTAGATGCCAAGACTAAAACTGATACTGGCAGTGCTGGTATTTCCGATGAGTCATTAGAAAGTTTCGGGGCTAGACTGGAGCTTGGACTTGAAGATGGTTGTAGGCTAGCTTTCTTCAAGAATAGAGAAAATTGCTTTGCCTCTTTTTTTTCTCCTAAGAACCTCTACCGGCGGATTGTCTTGTTGGGGTTCGGTTAACATGACTGCGGTTTCACTGATATTTGTTTTATCGATCCATAATTCTGCCTGTTCTGGAGATGTAACCGGAAGCAGGTCTTCTACCGAGCTCTCAAGGGAGCTGTCAAGACCATATGAGTTGGTGTTATTTTCCTTACTAGCCAGCTGGGCCAACCGGGCCACTTCTTTTGCCTGGGCTAGTCGTGTTTTGGCTTTAAGACGGGCAGCGGAGTCAGTTTTGGCAGCAACATTTACATGTTTCAGAGGTTTACCCATTTTTCAGCCTTTCCTGTTCTTAAATATCTCTGGCTGCAATGAGTCTCTCTTTTTTTTTCTTTTTCTGTAGCCTTTTGCTGCTTTACCTTGCCTTTGTTTGCCTTAATTTGCAGCTCCAAACACAGTCACAAGAGGCCCCCCTAACCCCTAATTACCCTTTAGATCTTCCGCTCCGTGAGATGTGTTCGTCTGCAAAAGCAAAAAGCACACCAAAGCTTTCTATTTGTTCCCCTGATATGTTCAAGAAGCCTTCCCAGCAATGCCTCTTTTAATTTAATTAATTGTTTTTTCTGTTTCTAGCAGGCAGTTTGAAGGCTTTACAGGTGGGAGGGGACCGGCAGTGACCGGCAGTGGTTTCAAAACTTGAGGCGGAGACAGTAACCAGCAGTAAACAATCTTCCTCGGTCTTTCACCGCAGCCAAGCAAACCAAGCCACAAGTAGAAAGGTGAAAGAGCCAGCACAGCAGAACAGTGAGGCAGCAACGAGGCAACCACTGAGAAAAGCCACAATTTGGGGAAGCCTACGTCCGCCTCCACCTCACCTCCTCAGCAATGCCGCCAGGACAGCAGAACTGCCGTTCACTGCTCTGGGGTTCTCTGCGGAATTCCCGTCTGGACACACCCCGCCGTCTGCCCCAAAATCGGCAAAGTCAGCTTCCACTACCGCCGCACCTCGAGCACCTTAGAGGAAGCGCAATGAAAATATCCGCGACCATAACGCTTCGCCTTGTCTCGGCGCATACCCCAGACTACAACTTTCACTGGAACGCCGGCCAGGTACGAGCCGCCATTGCTGGGGGTGGGGCCGCGGGTCACCTGTGGCTATCCGGAGGCGAGTTGAATAGATGATGGGTCTTGAGTTATTTTTCGATCCTCTCATCTAAATATGTAAACCACACTTGGTCTCAGAGAGCTCTTCTGGTAGCAACAATACCACGATGCCCTTCATGAGCAACGTGAATTATTTTCTGTCTCAAACTCTCTGGGATTAGGATTTTCGACCCTCGTAGTATTACTCCTTCCTGAGTTATGCAGTTCTTTTTGTACTTTTGGTATTCACCATCACTGGTTAGAGTTTGAGTGTGACAGTTCCATGACTAATGTATCATTATAACTTTCAACTTCAGCAGGTCACTTTCATGGCTCATGGCAGTGACGATCTGGGCTAATGCTATGTCAGCTGGCGTATTCATTTTACAATGAAATTGATGTAGGATTCAGCTCTCTTGGATGGATTACCCTGACCTTGTATAGGCATTCTGGAAAAGAAGTTACTAGGGTTTTTATCCTTCTCTGGATGATGCACAATGATATGATTGTACTCTTGTAATCATAGTACCCCCATTCAATGCGAGGAGGCATCTTTGTTTTTTGATTGCCAATGATAGTCAGTAAAGCTTGATGTTCAGTTACCAGCTTAAAATGCTTTCCATTTAGGAATACATGTAAATTTTAAGTAGGCCATCTCAGCAGAATTTTCAATGGCTTGTTTGAGTTTCTTGAAGCTTCTCTCACATTCTTGTTACCACTTAAATGAAACATTTTTCTTCATCAAATTTCATAAGGGAGCATTTATAATAGCAAAATCTTGTATGTATCTCGAACAGCAACTGGTCATGCCAAGAAATTAACTTATCTGAGAAACATTGTGTGGGGAGCAGCACTAGACAGGGCTTGTACTGTGGCAAGCTCAGGTGTCAAACACCTATCTGAAAAGATATGGCCAACAAACTTTAACTTTGTTTATTGGAACTCACACTTGTCTACATTCAAAGTCAGGCCTGCATCAGTAAGTAAACGACATACTTAGGTGAGAGCTTTATAATGCCCAGTCACAGCTGACACAACTAGTGAGTGGTGGGGTGGGAAATGGGTGGGGGACACATTAAATAAAGAAAGGGAAAGAAAAACTCACTTACCTGCACAAACCTTCACCATAACCAATCCTGGTGCTGCTTTCATGCTGCATGAAAGCAGTGCCAGGATAGAAGTGAGCGGCTGACTTGCTGCTTCCGAGGACAATGGAAAGTTGCACTTGCTCTAGCTTAGCTCTCTTAAGACAGCTAGGTTAGAGGTTTCAAAGTGTTTACGACGACCAGCAAAAACGACATGTGCACTTTAAAAAGTGCCCACACAGCCCACCCTCCTCCCTGCTGCTACCACGCAACAAGCATCGCCTCGTCTAGACACTCGGTTCGGGGAAGACGAAAAATAAATTAACTTTATTACCATTTTATTTTTTAACTCCGGGCTTTTTTTGGGCATTTTCGTTAGTGGGCGAAGCGCCTCCGCTCAAACGGAGGAGCCGCCCTGTTCATACCCTTTTTGTGTAGCTCCGAAAATTTCTGTCATCACTGTCATTAAATGCATTCACAACAGGCAGTACATCACATCGAATGAAGTCTTGGAAAAAATCTACAGCTGATGACACACAGAAACTGTGTCTCTTATATTAAAACAGACCGACATGTGTAGAAAAGGTAGTAATACACCTGCACTCTTCTTCAAGTTCCAACTGATGATAACCTTTATTTAAATCAAGGCAAGAGAAGACCTTTGCACCATTTAATTGCGTTATCATGTCAGCAATGTCTGGACCAGTCGTTTTTCGCTCAGTGGCCTTGTTTGCTTGACGCATATCAACGCATATGCCTACAGCTCCTTCACTGTCCTTTCTGGGCACCACCACTATGGAAAAAACCCATGGCATCTGACCAGTTGCACGGTCAATAATGTCATGCTTAAGTAACTATTCAACTTATTTTTCAACAGCATTTTGAAAATGAAAAGCAGTTTGTTTATGTCTCTGACGGGAGGGACACTTTTGTTAATATGTAACTTTACTTTCCCCACACCATGAAACAATCAAGTCTGGGCAGTTGAGGTAATTCATTGTATTTCTCTTCAGGCATTATGTTTATCAATGCACTGCTGTCAATGGTCAATCAATCAATCAATAGTTACTTGCATATCATGGATTGTCACCCAAGAGGGTACCCTGTCAGTGTGCTGCAGGTATCAGCCGAAGAACCCGGTCTTGAGTCCCTTCCTGAAGAGAGTCAACTAGGGTTAAGTGTGGAGGTGGAAGGGGAGGGGGAGGGCATTCCAGTCCCTGGCGTTGAGGTGGGAGATGGAACGTCCTCCGGAGCGGCAGTGGCAGATGTGTGGTGTTTAAACGAGGACACAGTTTGTGGAGCGGAGGTTCCTGGGAGGTCAGTGGAAGGTCAGACAATGGTTCATGTAGGCAGGCCCTTTGTCATTGAGTGCTTTGTGGGCGTGGGTCAGAAGCTTCAATTGGCATCTTTTCTGTATGTGGAGCCAGTGTAGCTCCTTCAGGTACTTGGTGATGTTGATCCTCTTGTGCAGGTTGAGGATTAGTCTGGCTGCTGCGTTCTGGATCGTCTGGATTCTTTTCATGAGTTCAGTGGTGGTGCCTGCATAGAATGCATTGCAGAGGTCCAGCCGGATGGTGATAAAACCTGCATCACCGTTCTGGAGTTGATGGGGAGACACTTGAAGACTTCTACTGAAACCGCAAAGATTCAACAAGAAGAAAACATATACCCAAACCTTTTCAGGGATGGCGACCAGAATATGGAATGCTCTACCCCCAGAAACCAGGCTTAATCCTTCTACGGCATCTTTAAAAAAAGAAGCGAAATCGCTTCTCATGGCTAAATTCACTTGAGCATGGACTACTGTTATATTGCTACCAAACGTATCTTCTACACAGAACCTTTTATTGTCTATTGTCCAACTCGGTCTTGGATACTGTATCTATATTTTGCTTGATTTACATTGAAGGTTTTTTTTATGTACCTTATTCCCATGTAGCTATGTTTGGAAGTTTATTCTATCATTGACCAGCATTGAACCTATGTTATTTTCTTTGTTTTTATTTAACTTTGGCACCTACCCTGTAAAGCGCTCTGTTACCCGCAAGGGTCTGGTTCGCGCTATATAAAACTTTCAAATAAATAAATAAATAACTAATAAACTTCGAGCATGCAGACTATGAAGAAGGAGGCTGAGGAGACAACCTTTACCTAATGTTTCATGGATAGTTCACTGCCCAGGATGATACTGAGGCTGCGGGCATGGTCTTTCAGAGTGGGGGAGGGTCTGAGTTCTGATGGAGTCAATCCAGGGGGCAGTGTGTCTGCCAAAGATTCAATTCAGTTTTGTCTGTGTTGAGCTTCAGGCAGTTTTTCTTTATTCAGGTTGAGACGTTCTTCATACAGTTGTGGAAGTTAGTCTTTGTCAGGTTGGTGTCCACTGAGAGTGGGAGGATGAACTGGGTAGCATCAGCGTTGGAGATGATGTTGATGTTGTGCGACCTGATGATGTCTGTGAGTGGTGTCATGTATATGATGAAGAGGGTATGACTGAAGGATGGGCCTTGAGGGTCGCCGCATATGGTGTGCTTGGGTTGTCAGGTAAAGGGAGGGAGGCAGACTCTCTGGGTGCACCCTGTGATAAAGGATGCCATCCATATGAACCATTCATATGAACGCCTAATCTGTGATTTCGATCTGGTGCAGTTGATCTATGAATGTGTGGTGGGAGATGGTGTTGAAGGCTGCGGAGAGGTTGAGCAGGATCAGGGTGGCTGGTTCTCCTCTGTCAACTAGGGTGCAGATATCGTATTTTGTGGCAATCAGGGCTGCCTCGGTGCTGTGGTTGGCTCTGAAATCTGAATGGGAAGAGTAGAGCAGTTTGTTTCTTTCCAGGTATTTGGTGAGTTGGAGGTTGGTGGCTTTCTCCAGGTCCTTGACGGGAAAGGGGAGCAATGAACCGGGACAGTAGTTCTGGAGCTCGCTGGGGTCTGCAGAGGGGTGCTTGAGGAGGGGTCTAACCTTTCCAGGTGTCAGGAATGGTGGCTGTGGTGATAGAGGTGTTGAGGATGGTGGTGAGCTGGTGGCTGATCTCGTCCCTTCTGAGGTTGAAAAGTCAGTCGGGGCATGAGTCGGTGGGTGCTCCCAAGTGTATGTAATTTATTAGAGGTAGTTGTGTTCGGTGTTCTGAATTGTTTCCCTGCAGTAAGCAGGTGACCGGAGGTGTTGGTCGCTCAGATGCTGAGGAGGTTGGTGGGTTGGGGAATCAAAGTTTCTGTAGATGGTTGCTATCTTGTTGTGGAAGTGGTCCATGAAGGTGTCGGAGAGCTCCTGTGAGGAGGGGATTGAGCTTCTGTGGCTGACAACAGGTGAGCTCTCTGATGATTGTGAAGAGTTCCTTGGTTTGGTTGGCGCTGGTCTTGATCTGGTGAGTCAGGGCCTCTTTTCTTGCAACTTTGAGCTGGCAGTGGTAGTTATTGAGGGCCGACATGAAGGTAGCTTGGTTGATGTGGTTCCTGCTGGTGTACCATCTTCTTTCCAGTTGTTTGCATCTTCTCTTTGATGTGCTGAGTAACGGGTTATACCAGCTGGCTTGTGTGTTTTGGCTGGTTTGGCAGGCTCGACTCTGTTGGTGGTGCTGGTGATTCAGGTATTGAAGTTCTCTACTGCCTGGTCCATGTTGGTGGTGAGGTATGGGCTGTGTGATGCTGAGGCCATCCGATCTTAACACATTTTGAAGCGGTACCCTTCTAACCAAAAGGGACAGTGTAATATACCAACTGAAACAAGAAAGGATCACTTTTGTATCACTCACTCTCCCTGTCAAAACCATCATATTATGTATGAAATATCATCACAAATACAACTCAATATTATATAGAGCACATTTGTTTGTTGTGAAGAGGAATAGCTATGCTCTATACAACCACAAGATTAACTTTAAACCAAATATCAGATGATATGCAACTCTTATCACAAGTTGTCAAAGCGGCGTTTCGGTGGTATTAAGTTCGTTCCCCCCTCCTTCTTTAGGCCATAATATTTTAAAACATAAGTCTGTCAAAAAAGATAAGGATCAATATTTAAATATACAGTCCAATGAACATGGAAGGCAAATTTACCTAAACAGACGTAGTGTGCTCACTTGTCTTCTTGATCCTCCTTTGAAATGATAGATCCATTCATAAACTCACACTTCCATCTCTCAAACTTACAAATAATCACTTCACTTAAAACTGATAGAGCGCCATGTTGTTCTGAATTTGTAGGGGTGCATCATAATCATCTGTAGTCCGCACCAATATATTTAGTGGGAACTTATTAACGTGTGGTTTACAAATGTAGTTCTAATGGTAGCATATAATAGTGCAAATAGAAAAGTAATCATGTTAGTTATGCATATCAATGTAGTGTTTAATCAAAAGTTTATTTTAGATGATGCATAATGAATTAGTTTGCGTATAATGTGATGTCCTAGGTTTAAACGTGCCCCATATTAAAAGTCTGCACGTATAGTTTTGCTTATCATGTATGCAATTTAATGAATATCAATGCTTTTATTGTTATTTTAGAAATGCCTGTTTGAATTGTGTAAAGGCTTGATCGCATATATGCTTCAGAGAAAGGCCTATTCGTTTTATGTTAGCTGAATATTGTAGGCTGAAAATTGGAAAGGCTCTGGGTTTTAACAAAGTCAGCAGATCTCAGAGAGTGGAAAGTTTCTCGTTCCCATGTTTCTGTTGCAGGTGCAAGGACACCTAGCTCGTTAGGAAGACTAACCCTTTGTTTTAGGAGTTAAGACAGTAGGAGAAGCAACTATGGGAGTATACTGGAATGCAGATATGATACTTTCAGCGGAGAAGGTGCCTGGGACCCAAGGTCAAGCTAACCGACTTTGGATGAAGTGTGAGTTTCGGTGGAAAAGTACAGGAGGAAGACCTGGCCGAAGGGGTGTGATGAGGGTGTGTTCTACTATTTTGTGATTTTGAATTAGGGACAGTGCCCCCAGGGTTGAGCAGTTGAGGAATAGATGGGAAGCTAGAAGGAGCATCGTAGAACAATCTCTGTAGCGTGGGCTACTGATTGAGCCAAGTGAGTGCACTTCTACGTAAGTCTTCACTTCTGACACCTTTTTGCTCTCTTGCCTGGGGAAAATGCTACGTAGGGATGTCATCTTAGAGATAGTGTAGGGATAGATTAATCTGCTTTTTCTTTTAGGTTAATGACTTCTAACATAGAGATTGGAGCAGTTATTGGTTGCCTAATGCTTCTGGAGGTAACTATTCTTCTCATACTGAGTCGGATGAGACTCCTGCGTAGGATATTTTTTGTACTAGTGTCCATTTATTTCCATAACCTCGTGATGAGGTGCTTGTATGTGCAATTATTTTTGGCTGTGTAATAAATCCCAAAACATGAAATTCGGAGTCAGTGATCTTTGTAGTAAGTAGACATTCAATTGGTTGTATTGAGAATTTTGATTTCTTCCCCTCACACTCTTTAGCAGATCAAAAGGTCCAGTTGGCCTGAGGAATTTTATGGATGGTGAGAGATGGTAAGATAAGAATCCAGTTTTATCAGTTGGTAGCAGAGGATGGGTTATCTCTGATAGTGAGGGGAGATCTAGATCAAGATAAGAGATTCCTGAGTCCCATAGAGTTCGAGCGATGGTGATCCATTGGATTGTAAGCGGAGGACGACGGCGGATGTTGAAAACCAACGGAGATTAGTGGTGCGGTGGAAGTAGCAGTTTGTGGTAGCGTGAGTATTAACAGGGTGATGTCTTTTAGATTGCGGTGTTGATTGAGTGTGTAATGTCTTGCGGAGTTGGAATGAGAGTCGTGTGATTGAGGATTGGACTGTGAGCGTGTGAGGGCCAAGAGGTTTGATTTTGATATCCCGAGATAAAAGATTGTGGTGTAGAAGACACCCAGAGTTGAGATTGTTGACCAGAGGTTGTGGGAGTCATGAGACATCGTTGACAACCCATGGATGATACTGAGCGTATGTGTGAGTGCATGAGTAACCGATGCTGGTCGTAGGTTACTGTATGTGGAACATCGAGAGCTTGAATCCTATCGATTGATTTAGAGGCGATTGTCTGGTCGTTTCACGGACAGACAGTTGCCAGATTTGAGGTCAACAGTTTCGAGAGACTGTCCGGTCGTTTGGTGGACAGATAATTACTTCAGAGTGTGAATGAGATGTGTGAAAGGGTGAGAAGTGAATCGTAAAGGACGGTGCCACGCTGCAATAGGTCGGTTGGTGTGAGTCGCGCTGGTATTGGTGGATTGACATCAGGAAGCAAATGAAAATATTGGGTGCGAACGAAAAATCAGTTCATCATGAAATGTTTTAAAGTTTTACGAGAACTTTGTAAAGGCGACAGACATGTGGTTACTCGGGGAGGAGAAGAAGCCCCTCCCGAGGATACTCCAGCACATTACATGGCTAAGAATGTGGGGCTGCATACCATAATGTGGCTTGAAAATTGGCATAAAATGACTCAAGGGGAGGGAGAATTGCTTTTCCCACAATATGGTACTTTCAGGTTGGATGTGTTGTACCAGTTGAAATCTGTGATGTCTTCTTTGCGACCTCTGCCTAGACAGACACAATTTGAGGCGCTACACGCATGGATCAGAGCAGCGTATGATAGGAAAAGGTTTAGAACTCAGGAAAGGGTGAAGAAGTTGATCAGGGCATTCCAAGATGCGAGATGGGACGCATTGGAGAAAAGGTGGAGAGTGGAAACGATTGAGGGGGATAGATTATATCCGCTAATAGAAAAGACAGGAAGCACGCAGGCGAAGAGCGTAGAATATGATGACAGTGATACAGATGACAGTTTAGTAGAAAGATTGTTGTCAGAAAGACCACCTCCATTTAATCCAGATTCTTATGGAGGGAAGTCGTCACCAGTAGATGGAATTGGTGGACCACAGACTCAGTCGAATGTGAAAGTAGTAGGGAAAATCTCAACAGGAACAGAGGACATGAAAATACAGTCTCCAGTAGGTACAAAAGCAGAGGGAATTGTGAGGTTACTGGATGATCTAACAGTACCGGTCACCATTGGACCCAAAGTATCGGTCTATGAGCCATAACAAGAGAAAAATGGCAGTCTAGCAAAGTCAACTGCAGGAGAAAGAATCACTATCGAAGGGAATGGCACAGTGAGGGAAATAGCACAGGCTCCGAGACCTATTGAATGTAGCACGCCATTGCCAGCCACTGCAGATTCCTCTAGGGGACAGGTGGAGGTGAGACCGGTGAGACCAAAGTCTTTGGCCGAGTCGAGATCAGATCTGAGAATGTGGGTACCACCTGCGAGGGATCAGAATTGTAGGATGACAGGGAATAGTAAGCAAGATGAGTCAGGAACCAGACCAGTTTATGGAATCATGGCAGAAGAGAGTAGGTCCCGAGATCAGAGCTGCAAATATGATGAACGGAATGGCGCAACTTGTTGAGAAATGTTGAGAGGTGCCATGAGGGCGAGGATGTTGGATGTAGTGAGGCTAAAAGCAGGGGTAGATGAAATAATTAATGGGAATCTGCCTTTGGACAGAATAGAAATTTATGAACAAGACAAGCTGCTTTTTGTAGCAAAGGATGTGACTCGCAAGGCAGGGACTGCGCATGAGAAACTGACAGACTTGGCAAAGAAGTATGAGGTGGATTTGTCTAAAACAAAGGCATTGCAGGGAAGCCATAGGTTGCAGTATAGTGATCAAGAATTGGAAGAAAAGAGGGTCATAGGATTGAGGACACACATCAGAGATTTGATTGTAGCGATGTGCGCATGGACCATGCTTGACAGATGGCAGGACAGGTGGTCTAAGAAGAAGAGCTCAAAGAAGACTGTAGGAGAGATGCCATCTCTGGGTAGATGGATGTCAGGGGGTAGAGAATTACCCTTTATGAGAGGTACAAAATGGAGGGTACGTGTATGTGCCTTGAAGTAGAAGCGATTTGGGTGCATGTACGATTGATTTTCCTCGGCTGAGGGAAAAGCTTGTAGAATGGTACAAGCAGGTTGACCTTTTTGGCAAAATCTCGAAAGTGTTGTGGGTTGATTTGAATACATTGTTTGATGTTGTCTTACCAGGCGATTTATGGGCAGCTTGCAAAGCTGTGGTTGAATGGCCAACTTCTGTGCCAGAAAGGGATTCCGTCACGAATGGTCCGTTACATATAGTTATGAAAAAGTTTGAACAAGTGATTACATGGTTGAAATTGAAAGTCTCGCCTCAAGATATTGATTGGGTTAAGATAGACCGAACTGTTCAGGAACCAAAACAGACAGTGCATGAGTATTATGAGCTTCTTTTGCAAGCTTTAAAACAGTACAGTGGATTAGACACCTTAGACCCAAAGGATATGGAACAATTTGGTTCAAAGTTGTTTTGGTATTGAGACCAGAGTTTAGTCTCATGATACAGTAACATTTGATTTGCTGGTGGATGAAATGTTGTGGTATGCAAGGTACTGTAGTGACGAGGTAGATTCAAAGCACCGAAAGTTGAAAGACAAACTGATGCTTGTCCAGATGCAAACGGCTCAGGTCCAACCTGGTGGAGAGACATTGGGAAGAAGGCAGGCAAATAACCAAGGGAATCAGAATGTGCAAGGGCAGGGAAAAGGAAAACATGTAGACCCTAAGACGGGAATTGATGTGGCGACATTGAAGAAGACCACTGCGTGTCATCTTTGTCACCAGATCGGACATTGGAAACGTGAGTGTCCCTTGAACTCGGCAAACCAGATGCAGCAGGAGGTAGAGATAGCCCAGGTACCAGTACCTGAAGTGGTCAATACAGTGACAAGGCCAAGATCGATGAAAGGGGGGATGTTCAGACTGCAGGTACAAGTTCCCCAGCCACCGAAGGTCCCACAGGGGACTTGGACCTACCAGCAGATGCCTCTTTTTGAAGGGTATAATGAATACAGCCCAGACCCGTTGGCATGATGGTGCCTGAGGGGGGAGGAGGACTGCACACTTGGAGCAGTCCTGGACGTAGACCAGAGGGGACTGTTTGTGGAAGCAGATGTTGACGGGTCACCCTACCACCTTTTTGGTTGACACTGGTGCTACCCGATCTACTGTATGATCAGCAGTAGTTCCTAACCTACCCCTCTCGGGACAATCAATCCAAGTTGTTGGAGTTGCAAACAAGAAAATGACTAACCCATTGGCAAGGCCGATACCCGTGAAAATAGGAACTTTGAGACTGACATCAGTTTGTGGTGTCCGACTCGAGTCCCGTTTGTCTGTTAGGAAGAGATCTATTGTGCAAGTTAAATTGTACCATCTATTGCACACCTAAGGGGGTTGAAGTGCAGACAAAAGACGATGATGCCACCTTTAAGGTTGCCAATCAGCACTTGTGTATAGAAATGTACCCAGCGTTGACAGTGGAAGAGTTTCCACTTGATCTGATAATCTGAGAGATTCTGTGTCATATGACGTGTGGGACTTTACCGGAGAAGAGATTGGGTTGATCAAAGGGGTAGAACCAGTGATGATTCAGGTCAAACGGGATGCAGAATTTCCTACAATGCCTCAGTACAATTTGTCACCTGAGACTATTGCAGGGATCAAGCCTGTAATTGAGTCTATGATCAAACAGGGGATTCTGAAGGAGATAATGGGTAGCCCATGTTATTCACCTATCATGGGACTACAGAAACAGAGCGGGAAATTCAGGATTGTGCAAGACCTGGGAAAGGTAGACATGATAGTTGTTCCATGTTGTCCAGTGGTACCAAATCCATCAGTGATACTGTTTCAGATCCCATGTGAAGCCCCCCATGTGAAGCCAAGTGGTTTACAGTGATTGATGTATGCCAAGCATTCTTCTCGATACCACTCCATGAGCAAAGCCAATTCCTTTTTGCTTTTCGGCTGGAAAGTCATGTGTTCACATGGTGGCGTATCCCTCGAGGGTATACAGAGAGTTCATCAATCGTTAATCAGATCTTGAAAAAAAATCTCGAGAGTCTCGTGTTGCCGCAGAACTCGGTTCTCGTGTAATATATAGATGACCTGCTCATTGCCTCAGAAACAGAAGACGCTTGTCTGAGTGAACTACAGTACTTAGGTCACAGAATTGAGAAGAGCAAGAGGAATGTGTCACCGGACTGAATTGAGGCAATTATGAATATGGCCGTGCCTACCACTCAGTGGGAAGTCAGAATGTTCTTGGGAATGGTTGGCTACTGTCGTCAATGGATTCCCAATTTCTCGTTTGAGGCGAAGCTCTTACAGAGGCTGACGCATAAGGATGTGAGTGACCCGGTACCATGGGACAACGACTGTTTGATGTCGGTATTAAGGCTGAGGGAGGCCATGTGTCGTGCCCCGGCTTTGGGAATGCCTGATTACAACAAGGCGTTCTCGTTGTTCTGTTGTGAGAGAGAAGGTTGCGCATTGTCAGTTTTGACCCAGAGTCATGGAGGTATCCGTAGACCAACTGCCTATTTCTCAGCTACTTTAGATAGTACCACATTCTGTTGAACTGTTAATGACAAGGACCAAGACACAGTACCTAACAAACAACAGGTTAACACCCTATGAGCAAGTCATACTTGCTGCAGAGAATGTGACTCTGAAAAGGTGCTCTGTTTTGAATCCTGCTACATTGATGCCTGTACCGAACTCGGATGATGAAGATTGTGAGGACCAGGATTGTCTCGATGTGACTGAACTATGCACCATGCCGAGACCTGACATTGTCGATGAACCACTTCCTGACCCTGATGACATTTTCTTTGTAGATGGTTCATGTCTAAGAGACAATGTTGGGCAGTTGAAAGCAGGATTTGCTGTATGTACTATCACAGGAGTTGTTGAAGCTGCTTGTTTAGAAGAAGTACACTCCGCTCAGGTAGCTGAAATCATTGCTTTGATTTGTGCCCGTTTGGCCGCTGAGCAAATCCGAATCACGATCTACACTGACAGCCAGTATGGGTTCGGTGTGGTTCATGACTTCGGACAGTTATGGTCACAGATGGGTTTTATGACATCATCTTGTTCACCCTTTAGGAATGGAGAGTATGTGAGACAGCTGTTAAATGCATTACAATGTCCCAAGAAAATTGCTGTTTTCAAGTGTGCTGCTCATGGAAAGGGAACTGATTTTGTCTCTTTGGGCAATAATTATGCAGATGAAGTTGCCCATTTCTGAGCAGAGCAAGGATGTATATTTACAGGAAATTACACAGGAGAGAGCCAAGAAAGAACCAAGCTCAGCATGATGTTAGCCATGGCAGACACTTGGGAGGAACCAAAACGACTGCAGGATGAGGTTATGGAACAGGAACATGATGGATGGATCAGATCAGGATGTGAGAAAGGAGATGTTGATGTTTGGGTTTCAAGTGATGGTCGAGCAGTGTTACCAGAAAATTTGTTGAGCCGGATGGCAAGATTGATGCATGGTGCAGTACATCTTGGTAGAGATGCAATGGTGCGAGTGTTTAGACAGACTTGGTACAACTCAAGATTTTTTGCCGTTGCTGAAGCAGTGTTTCAGAGGTGTCAGAGGTATGTTACTGGAAAGAAGACTGTGGTTACTTTGAGTCACATTGGGAGGTCGGGAGGACCTTTCAACAGGAGGCAGTTAGATTTCATTGAAATGCCTAAGTGTAATGGGTTGAGGTATATTCTGGTGGCGGTGTGTGTTTTTTTATCACGATGGGTGGAGGCTTATCCAATACGTAGGTGTGACACTCTCACTGTAGCTAAGCTGCTATTGAGGGACCTCATCCCTAGGTTTGGTTTTCCGACCTCTTTGGAATCAGACAGGGGGACACATTTCCACAGTGAAATCCTGAAGTTGCTTTGTGCCGCATTGAATGTGGACCAGAGGTTACATTGCAGCTATCGACCAGAGGCTTCTGGGATTGTGGAACAGGTTAATGGGACTTTGAAAGCCCGGATGGCAAAAGTGTGCACATCGACGTCTCTGAAGTGGCCTGATGTATTGCCCCTTGTGCTCATGAGCATTTGCAGTGTTCCAGACAGGAGAACTGGGTTCTCCCAGCATTAGATCCTGATGGGGAGGGCGATGCGATTGCCAGCAGTACCGTCTACCGCGTTGATTAACATCACTGATGACTTAATTCTTGATTACTGCAAAGGACTAGCTGACGTGGTCAGTTCTGTGTCTCAGCAGGTGCAAGCAGCAACTGTTCCAGTAACTGTTCCAGCCTCGAGTGACCTATGCCACGACCTGTGTCCAGAGGACTGGGTTCTTGTTCGTAAGCACGTGAGGAAGAGTTGCCTGGATGTTCGGTGGCGAGGCCCTTACCAGGTGATACTGGTAACGAACACAGCAGTGAAGTGCAGAGGATTGCCAAACTGGGTGCATGCCTCCCATACCTGCAGAGTTCCAGCACCCTTGGAAGAAACAGCCCCTCTTGTGAATTTAAATCCAGCTGATGTGGCAATGCCATATGAGAGGGCAAGTCAAGCTGTAAGGGTCGCTGAAGCAGCTGGTTGTAAACCGGAACAAGCTGACGGGGATTGCGTCAATCAGAACCCCGATTTTGACTCAGACGAAGGGGGTGTTGCTATGGGTGGAGTAGGGTCAAATTCAGCTGAAGGAGGAAGTGGTGCACAGGGTATTCAAGGAGAGAGCAGAAGTACGAGCAGAACTGAAGAAGTTTGGCCCACGAGACAGAGGCAATTGAATCTGCGTTTGGCACCTGAAAGAGACCTTGCTCCAGTGTCGGAGATGTCTGAATCGGAAACAAGTGACGGAGAGCAGGCTCAAGGAGGTCTGAGAAGGTCTAGGAGAACAAGAGTTCCATGTCAGAGGTACGCCAACCCCGGAGTTGACGTATGTTGTGACTGATGCCAGGTGTGGTGAGTTCGGGGAGACTGAGGTCCGTGACGTGGTCAGCAAGATTCCTAACATGAAAATCGACGTGAGATTGGTGGTCCCAGGACTTGAAGTCAAAAGAGTGCTGACTCTAACGGTTCCAAACCCCCCACTTCTGAGTAAAGTTCTTGAACTGATATTGCACAGATTGACCTTTCCAATGTTTGGTTTTGAACCGCCGACTCATGAAATGATAATTCTTTGTCTTGAACTTTTGCAGCATGTTTTAGAGATTTTTGGAGCTGATCTTACTTTGGACTGAGAGTGAACTTTGTTGTAAATAAGAGTCTACAAGAAAATAACCTAGGCCCGAGTGGAAGTAAAATAAATTTAGGGACTTTCCACAGAGACAACGAAAGAGAGCTAGGGAAGTCTTTTTGTGGACTGTGTAAATAAGGAACTGAAATTGCAAACGGGATTTCCAGCTTTTCGGAATATTGTTCGAACTGGGTAGCAAGCAACATGTGGAAAAGAAAAGAGACTCTTAAGTGTTTGCTGCATTTGAGAACTTTTTTGAAATCATGGAGGCTGGAAATACACCCCAGAGATCCAAATTAGTAGTAGGTACACTACTAGGGGGAGTGATAGTTTCCATAATCATAGTAGTTGTAGTTTTGTAAATTGTTCCACATGAGAAGGCTGTGGAGGTGCAAGGGACTCCTACACCCACCACTCCTAGCCAAAAGGAGGTCACAATAGGAGCTGAAAGAGCTTTACTAATCGAAGAGAGTCATAGATTTCACATAGATTTGTCTTGAGGTGATTTTAAGCTTAATGCGTCCGCCAGGTTGCTATATGAATTTGTGGATGCGAAAGACTGCTATGTATGTATGCAGTTACTAGCTTCAGTGGACGAGGGTATTAGGTATCACCACCTTCCACTGACGTATGGGATTTCATGTAGTCTGTTGCTTAGTTTATTTTATATAAGAGGACAATTTGAGTATTTCTTTTCCAATTACGATGCAGTGCTTCCTGAGGTTCCAGCTTATAGGCATTTGAATAAGTACGATTATTATAAACAAGAAGATAGGCTTAGGAAGTATTTCATACCGTCTCTGGAACTAGATACAGCATATGCCCACAGACACAACCTAACATGTTCATTATCAGATGGAGAGAAAAAGTTTCTGGATCAAGTAGAAGATAGATATAGAAAGCTAACACAGACACAGGAGACAGTCAGGTAGATTGGACCAAAGAAGAAAGAGCAAAGGGGAGTTATGATCCTATAGCATTGGACAAGGAGCAGATGGGAAAGTTGTGTTTGAAACGGTATCAGACCTATTATGAGAAGGTCGCAGTGGGGCAAAGTACGTGTGATCACATTTTTACTATGGAAGATTCTGCTAAGAACTTTCTGCAAGGTTCCATGCAATTGATACCAACTGTGTATTATGTGTGTGGAAAGAATGCTTATGTTAGATTGCCTGCAAATTGGTATGGTATGTGCTATTTGGGGATTATTTTTCCAAAGATTTACCATGCAGAGGATTTGGAGCTTTTAGAGACTGGACAGCATTCAAGGGAGAAAAGAGCTGAGAGTGCAGGAGCAGTGATTGGAGATGTGTTTGGAGTGATAATACCAAGTCTAGGAGTGATTTTGAATGATGTGAAGATCAGAAGATTGGAGACTGTGGTTGATGAGTTGTCGATGAACATAGCAAAGTCACTGTTACTTGTGGATCAAGAGATATTGTCGAAAAGGACAATGATTTTGCAGAATTGTCTTGCTTTATATGTTTTATTGGCAAAAGAGGGTGGGGTCTGTAAATCATTGAAAGTTCAAGAGCGCTGTACTTATATACCAGACCACAGCAAGGATCTGGAGAAATATATAAGTAACATCACTACAATCCATAAGGAGATAGAGGATTTGACCGAAGAGGGAGTTTGGGAAAAGGTTTGGGAAAAGGTTGGAAAAGGATTCAGTCAGGTGGGAAGTTAGTTTGCAAATTTGGAAAGAGGGTTCCTTGGCTATGTGTTGAGACCTCTCATTATCATTGTGGTTTGTGTAGTTTGTTTGTGTGCCTTTGTGCACTTTGTGCACTTTGTGAGCCTATAAGTGGTGTAAAGGAAAATCAGAACCTCAAGAATATGTAGAGACTCCAACGGGGAAGGATGGCAACAAGTTCTGTTTAGGTCGGTTCTTTCTCTCAGGAAATTGTGTGAAGGTGTGATGACACTAGTCATCAAACGGGGGAACTGATAGAGCGCCATGTTGTTCTGAAATTGTTGAGGTACATCATAATCATCGGTAGTCCGCACCCATATATTTAGTGATCGTATATACGCTTCAGAGAAAGGCCTACTCGTTTTATGTTAGCTGAATATTGTAGGCCGAAAATTGATTCCCTTGGAAAGGCTCTGGGTTTTGAGAAAGTTAGCAGATCTCAGAGAGTGGAAAGTTTCTCGTTCCCATGTTTCTGTTGCAGGTGCAAAGACACCAAGCTCGTCCGTTAGGACGGTAGGAGAAGCAACTATGGGAGTACACTGGAATGCAGATATGATACTTTCAGCGGAGAAGGTGCCTGGGACCCAAGCTCAAGCTAACCGACTTTGGATGAAGTACGGGTTTTGGTGGAAAAGTACAGGAGGAAGACCTGGCCGAAGGGGTGTGACAAGGGCGTGTTCTACTATTTTGTGATTTTGAATTAGGGACAGTGCCACGAGGGTGGAGCAGTTGAGGATTAGATGGGAAGCTAGAAGGAGCATCTTAGAACGAGCTCTGTAGCTTGGGCTACTGACTGAGCCAAGTGAGTGCACTTCTAAGGAAGACTTCACTTCTGACACCTTTTTACTCTCTTGCCTGGGGTAAATGCTAAGTAGGGATGTCATCTCAGAGATATTGTAGGGCTAGATTAATCTGCTTTTTCTTTTAAGTTAATGACTTCTAACATAAAGATTGCAGCAGTTATTGGTTGCCAAATGCTTCTGGAGTTAACTATTCTTCTCATTCTGAGTAGGATATTTTTTGTACTAGTGTCCATTTATTTCCTTTACCTCGTGATGAGGTGCTTGCATGTGCAATTATTTTTGGCTTTGTAATAAATCCCAAAACTTGAAATTCGGAGTCAGTGATCTTTGTAGTAAGTAGAAATTCAATTGGTTGTATTGAGAATTTGGATTGTCTTCCCTTCACACTATTTAGCAAATAAAAAGGTCCAGTCGGCCTGAGGATTGTTATGGATGGTAAGAGATGGTAGGATAAGAATCCAGTTTTATCACAACAAATAGTTACTACTCATTCTAAAAATCTTCATTAATGTATTACCAAAAGCTCTGGACTTCTTCTCTTAATATTGCACACCAAATTAGGCCATTATTCTTCCAGCAGCCCTCCTTTTCTACATTGTAAATATGTTTAAAATATATTTCACATACCTGAAAACCAAGGCATTTATCTCCTAACTGTTTCCCTTTATGGTTATCAAACCAGTTGTATAGAGATGTTGCTGTTTTTAATTTTACAAAAAGAGATTACTATATTCAATAACTCTACTTATAATCAGTTACCATTTTTAGAACAAGCATTAAAACCGGTAAACTTACTCCAGGTATAATCCTACACTTTTAATATTCCAGTGTGCGAATATTTACTAACAATCCAAATTATCTTGTGTGGGGTATTCCTCTCACTCTCCTTGCAGCCCCCTTAACATCGGGACACACCTCTTAATGGGAATATAAAAAGTACATGCATTTGTTTCAAGGGTCATAGCATCACTCTGATGCCAGTCTTCATACACATTGTTCCCTTTGATTCTTACCTCAGTTTGTCAATACTGGGATACATTGGATAAACAGACCTCTCCACTGCCTTTATTTTTCTATTGAGGAGAACCTCCCTTTCCTTCTCCAATTTATCATCTTGTTGATACAATGTGGGGCTCCTACTTTCCATTATCCCTCACAATCTGTTAGAATTTTAAAGACAAAATTGTTATCACTTCATCCTTTTCCATCCATCTTCATATAGTTATATGCAAATCCCTCATATTTTGTTTTTATATCTCATCAATCTAATTTCATTGACTATTTAACTCTTTTATAAATTCTTGTCCAGATTTGGGATGCACATGAGGAGTGTAACGAACCGGCAGTTCCCTTCGTTTCTCTCCTACATCTTATTGTAATAAATGTACTAATCACCATCTCCAAGTCACGATTGCTTCTATCTTAGTTCTCCCTACAGCTTAATTTCTGCTGAATGTTCTGCCCAATTTCTTAAAAACATTGGGGCATATTAACAAGCCAGGCGACAAAATTATCGCCGCTTTAGCGGCAGAAAACCGCCGCTTAAACGGCGATAATGGGCTTGATAATATGCTGTATGGAATTCCAATTGAAACCCATGTTAGATGTGAAGGGCATCTAACATGGGCTTCAATTGGAATTCCATAGAGCATATTATCAAACCCATTATCGCCGTTTTAGAGGCAGTTTTCTGCCGCTAAAGCGGCGATCATTTTAGCGCCTGGCTTGTTAATATGCCCCATAATATCCAGTTGAAAGTTATCCTGAGCTGACATAACATTTACTATATTTAGAACTCCTGGAAGTTTGTGTCTTGTCCAACACTGGAGTCCAAATTGCCCGTTTATAATACCTCCATCCGTGGTCAAACCCTCTCTTGTCTTTAATCCCGTTATTAAACACATCTGCCCTCAAACTAATCTTAGAGATGGCCAAAATTCACAATTCTACATAACACCTACTCAACGTGCCCTAAGCTCGCCTCTTCTTTTTCTTAGCCCCGTCTCCTCGATCAGGTAGTTACAAGTGAAAAGACCATGATGTTTGAAAGCTCCTCCTTTAAAACACTATCCACATTGTGCACGCAGGCATCTTGTCCTGGTGGTAACTCTCAGACCCTTTTGCGCGGATTCAGCTGCCTTGTAGATTTGCCTCCTCTGGAAGCTTTGTTTTCCGGATACATTTCCACCATGCACTAAGCAAGGGAGGGTGAAGTTTGCTCTGAAAGGAGAAAGCAGAAGTAAAATAAAGGCTCGAACTGACTTCCCCTCCCACCCATAAGGTACACAAGATTTGGGCATAGGAGACAGGAGAATGCGCATGTGCAGGCGAGAATCTCCAGACTGACTATGCCAGTTCAGCACAAAGAAGACCCCCATCTTCACCATACATGTTTGGAGTTTAATGTACCCCAGGACTCCCCAGTACAATTATACCCAGACTTGCACACACAAAAACTACAAAGGCTACAGGTACCCTTCATACATGTCCCAGGCAAGATGAAGGTCAAGGATCCAGTTCTTGGGGAGTGAACACACCTTTCTAACGGAGAAATGATAGACAATCTCTTCACAGGCCTATGTCACCACCCACGATCTTTGCATAGTGTGGATTGAGAGATCCTCACAAGCAAATGGATTACACTTTAGGGGCCGCCTGGCATTAGAGCACAGCTCTCATGCTGACAACAATATTTATATAAAAGCAAGATTAGAGATTCAGTAATCTTAACTTCAATTTAACTGGCACATACCTAGAAAAATATCTCCCAACAACTCCCCTTGTAAGAGTATAGAAACTCGTCCTGGGTAACAAAAAAGAACACTTGTTACTACCCAATTCCAGCACATCCCAGGTCTCCATCAGATTGGTCATGGTTGGTATAGCTTAGGCAAACAGGTATTGTTTCACCCCATTTGTGTAAGAGTAGAGAAACTCGCCCTGTGCAATAAAAAAGAACACTTGTTAGTACCCTATTCGGCCACTTCTCAGGTTTCTATCAGATTGTTTATTGCTAAGTATAGCTAAAGTTAAATGGTATTATTTCTCCCCATTTTTGCAACACTAAGAATCTGGGTAACTGAATTTCTTTATCAAGAGTGTTGAGATCAGTGCAGAGCTGAGAGACGTTGGAGGGGATTTTACAGTTCAAATGAATTAGCTCATCATTGTTTATGTTAATGAATTATCATTGCTACATTGACTCCCTTAAACAATTCGTAAAACGGGTTTTAATTGATACATATGTTTTTTCTTGTTGTTATTATTTCTTACATATAGTGTTAAACTCAGAGCGGATTCCTGACGAAGGCCTAGCCGAAACGCGTTGTGTCAATCGACCGCCTATGTGCTCATTGTTCAACAATTGAGTATAAAGTTGAGACAAACAAAAAAAAGTTTTTCACTGGTTTTTTGGATTTTAGTTCTTGTATATAGTGTGTGTGAGGAAAAACAATCATAGCAGAAATAATGAATTATCAACATGATTAATACTAGCAGGCTAAGGACACCTCTTATGATCAATCAGTTATGAATCTATCATAGTTTATACTGTAAACATAGGAATCAATTTGCACAGATGATGACTTGCAGATATATTGTTGTCCATATGTATTGTTGAAAAAAAGAATTTATTGTGAAAAAAAGAAATTGAAAAACAGAAAATGAAAAAAATAGATATTTATATTTTGTAACAATAAAAGAGATACATCACATATTCATTAGCCTGTATGCCTATCTATTTCACAATTTGCATTTGTAGAACATTATTAGATGGTTGTTAATAGAATGAGTGATATGCATGTTTATTGGGAGTCAATTTGCAAGTAGTATTTATCCGACACTGTGCCCGGTGTTAACCCTTTTCCCATAATAGACAACAATATGTACTGCAGGGAGCTCCTCCAGTGGGCGCACAAGAATTGACAAACTCACTGGGGTAAAAAACGCACAGGGTTGTGCAGATTCGTACAACTTCGGAAACCACAGTTTAAAGCCAAACAGAGAACGTTTGCTCCAATGCTACTGTACGGTGACAGTCATACATTTGAAGAGCTAGCATGTTCATTTGTCTGAGATGGGGTGGCTGTATTTCAGTTTTTGCTGCATTTTTCCAGTAGGTTCATTGGTGGGCATTTTAGACATGTCGAATAAAACAGGAAACTAAAATACGGGTAGTTGCACAGGAAAGGTTATCAAACATGTATAACCAATGAAGAGCAGACTAAAAATGAAGCACAAATCAGAATAACTTAAAGGTGGAGTAAATACCAGGAGCTCCCTGAAGCTTAGGAAATTAGTGCACTCTACTAAATCACCCACTTAATTTCGTTCCATAATCAGCCTGCTGAATTATTATCAAGGAGAGAGACGGAGAGTTAATCACACATCCAAACTGATGAAGTAGGTAGAGGGCACAAAATTAATTTTTAATCAAAATAGATATGCGAAGAAGGTCACATGCCCTTTATGCATAATAATAAATAATTTTAGGAACATAATTTATCGAGAAATCAAACCGCAGCAGACTTTCAAGGCTATGGCACATTAAAGAAACACAAATGGATTGTAATCTATGCTCATGCCCGTAAGAGATACATAATTCCTGGTAAGAGTGGCATAGCCTTTCAAATCATTAACCGTGACAAAGATAAACAACACTAAGTTTTTCATGTACAAATCATATCACATCACGACGTGTGGTCTGAAATGTTTTATTGGTGTAAGCATTTAGCAGTGAAGGATTAAACGTTTTCTGCTCTATGGTAATTTGAGAATTCCCAGGATATGATTTTAGCACATTTATATGGAATAGTGAGGTTGGCAATGGCGGCTCACCGAGGGAGTGCTGGGGGGCGGTGAGGCGGTGGAGGGGTAGGGTGGGGGGTAGTAAACTCCAGCATACAGCGGAACGGAGTTAAGAAGATAAAGAAATGAAACAATCTACATTGCGCGCGCTGCATCGCCAACTCGGCGATGCAGCGCGCGCAATGTAAATTGTTTTATTTATTTATTTATCTACTTAACTCCGTTCCGCCATATGCTGCAGTTTACTACCCCCACCTTGAACCTCCCCCGCCTCACTGCCCACCAGCCCACAGCACTCCCTCGGCGAGCCGCCACTGGAGGTTGGTACAGCCAATCAACTTGGTTGGTCAGTAAAACGTAGTTATCAGTATAGGATCTTAGTTGAAGTTTTATTGAAACAGCTAATTGACATTTCAGGATGAGAAACAAGTGACAGCAATTGGTTATTTGTTTGCTAATAGCGCTATTGACCATAGATCCAGCTTGTAAAATTATTTATTTCTTCTTACCGTCCTTCTGTTCCATCAACTGCTGCTTTGTGAGAGTTCATAACTAGAAATTTCCTGCTCCATTGGAGCAATTTTGACTCTACCTTAAACGTCATAAATATGCAATATATATATGCACTTAGCACTACATACTGAGTGTGTCCTAAAATTATTACTATAGTGTTGCACTTAAATCCAGTACTGGAGTGAATTCACTGTAGAACCAGAAATGTGTATGCACTGTGTGCCTTAACCTTATTAAAATGAAATGTAGTCTTTAGAGATTGGATATAATCATCCTCACACTGTTATGTTATGTTATGTTAAATTAATTTATATTGTGCAGCGTATACCCAAGGGTGTCTTGGTGCTGATAGCAAGCAGAGCGAGTGAGAGTGGTGGAAAGAACAGTTTACCTATTGAAACCGAGTTTTAAGACGTTTTCTAAAGGCCAACAGAGATGATGAGGATCTGATATGGAGGGGCAGAGTATTTCACAGTCTAGGGGCTCCTGAAAGGAAGCTGCTACTGCCCCTTTTGGTTTTCTTGAATTTAAATGGTGTGACTGAGTAGGTGCCCCGAGAACTGAGATTCCTATTGGGGATATACTAGGAGATGGCATTTCTTAGAATTCTGGACCCATGCCATGTAGGGCCTTAAAGGTGAGACAGAGGGTTTTGAATTTGATATGATTACTGACAGCAAGTGTTAGAAACGGGGGTCTCTAGTTGGGAAGGGCTTGCACCATTGTCCAAATAGGGACCCTTCTTCCTAGTCAGGCTTGGTGGCGGCGTCAGATGGTGTCATCGGTGAGACCAGGGTCGCGGTGTGAGATGAAGGCGGTGCTCGTCACGGTGCTGGAAGGTCATGAAAAAAGTTGTACATGAAACAACAAAAGACAATAAGCCGGATGAGTCCTTTGCTTGTGTTTGTCTTTTCACCGTGTTTTTTCTTACAAAAATTCAGACAAGCGCAGCCAACACATTTGCTTATTCACATGCTTTCTCGGGCTGGAAACATGCAAGGACCACATCTAAGACTATATTTGAAATAAGTGAAGAAATCATCAGCAGGACGCGTCTTGTGAAGAATAGGAGTTTATTTGTAAATTCTTCCACCCGACACACGGAGCGTCCAGTCGGCCAGCCGTCCAGATAGTAAATGACTCCACTGCTCGAACACTGTACCGAACGACGCTCCATGCTAGAGCTCAGAACAACATTCAAAAGAACACATAGGAAATAACATGGTGAAACATGTATCGCGTGATGTATACAAACACTGTCAATTACAGCAGCCAAACTACCACATCACCTTCCCCCTTAAAAGAAAACAAAAATGAACGATTAAACAAAAGAATACAAAAGTTACAATGAACAGGATTAATACCTGTAGAAATCCTCAAATCTTTTCGGAACATTTAAAATGCGGTCCCTGGAAGAACCTTGGTATTTACGGGTTGAGTGGAAATGTTAGCAGCTAACTGACTAGTACTCGCAACCTGAGGTGAATGGACCACATTGCGAGAACTAGTCAAACCTCCAGAGACTAACCAGTGACCCCAATCAAGATCATCTTCGCAATATCTTTGTCTCCTTTGTAATATCCTAACTTGCTCGGGAGAGACTTTAGCAATTTATCCCACCAGCCATTATTTTGAACAAAAGCAGCTCCTTTACTGACCTTGAATACCTGTTCCGGAGTCAAAAACTTTGACTCTCCTTTTCTAACCATGGCAGGTTTCTTAATTAGGACCCAGTCCCCGACCACGACATCCTCACCATTCGAACAAAATTTCTTGTCGAAATTCTCTTTCATATGTTACTGCTTGGTGTGAACTCTATGACAAACATTCTCAAAATTGACCCTTGAACCAGTAGACATATCCTTTAACCAAGTTGGAAACAAAGTGGTGTGAGCCTCTCTACCCCTCAACAAAGTAAAAGGTGGCATTCCAGTCGTACAGTGAGGGGATGTGTTATAACTCCAAATCTTTTGAACAATGAATTCACTTACATCCAACCCTGAAGCTAACGCAGTCTGTATACCTTCTTTCACTACTTTATTACCCCGTTCGACTAAACCGTTTGAAGTAGGGGAATATAGAGCCACTTTGAGGTGTTTTATGTCTAATTTGTTGAGAAACTTGCACATCCTATCAGAAACAAAATGTGTGCCATTATCTGTTACAATGGTTTTGGGAGAACCTTCCAACGAAAATATTTGGTTTAAAAATGAAATTGTAGATTCAGTATCAGGAGACTCAACAAAACAGTGGTACATCAATTTAGAAAAATAATCGACTGCCAGTATAACGCATTCCTTATCTTGGTCTAAGGTAGAATAAGGGCCAGAAAAATCCAAACCAATTTTTTCCCCTGGGGCTTTAGGGAATTCGGTAGGATGCAAAGGTGTCTTAAGTGTCCGCCAATGCTTATCAGACAGGAGAAATTCAGGGCAACTATCGATAACACTCTTAACTTGAGTCCAAAGAAGGCCACCAATAGTGAAGCTTAACTTTCATTATAGTATTAGTGGACCCTAGGTGTCCAATGTGTGCCTTGTTGATAATCAAAGGTCGCACCCCTGCGGGTGGAACAAACTTATCACCCCGACGAACGATACCGCTTTCAATGGATAGTTCGTTTGACACTTGCACGAAAATGCGCAAATCACTATTCAGACACCTAGATTCAGGCCAAACATGAGTTGAGTAATCGATTACTTTTTTTAAAATTCCATCATTCTCACAAGCTGTTTTCCAATCACCCTCGGATAGCACAGAATCATATTCTTGTAGTGCGTCTATTACTGCAACACACTCAATGTCCTCCAATGTGAAGTCCTCCTCATCATCCTTATCCATAAGTAACCTAGACAAGCAATCCGCTCTGAAATTTCTCCCACCTTGTATATGTTTAACCACAAAGTTATATTCTTGCAGTTTTGATACAAGTCTCATTAATCTGGCAGACATACTAGAAGTGTTGACTTTGCTAAAAATGTATACCAAAGGCTTATGGTCTGTTGTTAATTCAAATTTTTGTCCCCAGATGTACATCTTAAACTTCTGAACAGCCCACGCACACGCTAACGCTTCATGCTCGATCATGCTGTATTGCTGTTCAAAATGTTTAAGAGCTCTGGACGCGAATGCCACAGTGTGTTCACGCCCTTCCACTCTTTGGCTAAGCACCCCCCCAAGACCCAACGCACTTGCGTCTACGGTTATCATGGACATACAGTCGTCTCTAAAAGCATGAAGTGCTTGTGCTGAAACAATTAATTTTTTTACATTCTTGAATGCGGTTTCTAAATCCTCAGACCATATCAAATTCTGACCTTTCCTAAGCAATACCCTTAAAGGTTCAACAGCTTGGGCATAACATGGTACAAATCTTGCGTAATATTCCGCTAGACCGAGGAAAGAGCGTAATGTGTCTTTATCCTTAGGTGCTTTTGTGTCTTCAATAGCTCTGATCACCGAAAATTTAGGTTTAATTCCTTGGCTAGATAGAGTATGGCCTAGATATTCCAATTCTTGTACAGCAAATTTGCATTTATCAAGTCTCACAGTCATTTCCTTAGATTTTAAGATCGTTAGAACACGTTTGAGAATGTCATTGTGTTCCTTAAATGAATTAGCATAAATTAGAATATCATCCAAATATGCCTGGACACCCTTGATGTTGTGGAACAGTGTGGCCATCAACTTCTGAAACACGCTACCCGCTGATGCCAATCCAAAGGGAAAGTGAAGAAACTTGTACACTCCAAAAGGGGTGACAAATGTAGTCAAATCTTGAGACTCTTTGGATAGGGACACCTGGTGATATGCTGATCTCAGATCAATCAAAGAGAACCACTTAGCCCCCCCTATATTTGCTAGCAGTTCATGGATCCTTGGCAGTGGGTGGCAATCCACCAAAATGTTTTTATTTAGTGAACGCAAATCTGCACAAAGTCTGACCTCGTCTGACTTTTTCCATGCAACCACGATGGGCGCCACCCACTGAAAAGAATCTGTGGCTTCGATTATACCTTGATCACTTACATTTTTTAAAGTGAGCTTGAGTTCTTCCCTTACACTCATGGGGACTGAACTTACTTTATGTGAAACAGGTTGTGCACCAGGAACTAATTTGATACGATGTTCCACACCTTTAACTCTACCTACCTGGTCGCTAAATACAGGTTTAAATTCAGAAATTATTTCATCAACTATTTCTACATTCATGTCAGAATCAGAACAATTAACATTGCATACAGGTAGCTCTCCCACTTTGATCGGGTTCTCATTACCTGGGACCAAGTATAGACCCATGCGAGCTAAGTCCTTCCACCCAATAATATTTTTCCCTTTTTCCGCTACATACATTTTTGTTGCAGTTTCTCTCCCAAGACATTGTACAACACCAAGAAAATACCCAATCATGTTAATGTTTTTCTCGCCAAAGACTTTTGGGTATACATCTGAATGAAGAAATTGTTTATTCTTCCACAGGTCGTGGAATGTAGTATCTCGAAGAATAGTAATCGGCGAGCCAGAGTCCGCCATGACCTGTAGGGCGGTGTTATCAATGGATGCTTGGCACAGGAGACCTTTTATTGAGATAGCATCCCCTTTGCTGTCTAGGGTGACAACGATATTATTAAGAGAGTCGGAACATGACTCTACTTCAGTATCGATATCACGAACATTGACTGCTTTCCTTGCATTCCTGCACACCCCTTGAAAATGACAAATATTTTTACAAATAACACAGCGTTTGTTGAGTGCAGGGCAACCAGGATGATTTCCAATATGTTTCTTCGTACCACACCTGTAGCAGAAAAGGGGTTGTTTCTTTTGAGGAAATCTAGGCAGTCTACTTTTAACGTTTACCGCTGCCAATGAATTCTCTTGATAATAGTCAGTTGAAGCGACAGAATTAACTCCAGGTTTACTATCTTCTTGCATGACTTTACTTGAAATTGTAGAGCGCTCAATACTCAAGGCTAAGTCGATCAACTCAGATAAGGGTGTATTTTTGCAGCTTAGAATTCTCTGTTTGATCTTTCTAGATGCACAGTTAAATACAAACTGGTCTCTAATATAATTATCTGTTAATGACCCAAAACCGCATGTAGTCGCTAGTACTCTGAGAGCTCAGATATATTCTTCTACTTTTTCATCTTCTTTTTGTTTCCTTTTGTAGAAGTTGTGACATGATGTTCGGTTCGTCCGAAAACTGTTTCTTAAGACGTGCTACAGCTTCTAGATACACATTCCATTGACTATCGCCAGACTGAGAAGCTGGAGGAGGAATTGAGACCACACTGTCGAAAATTCTTTGAGCAGCTTGCCCCAGACAACCAAACAATAAAGCAAACTTACGGGCAGCTGAATAGTCTACTGCGACTATTGCCACTAAATGATTCTCAAAAAGTCTGAACCACTCAGTCCAGATAATAGGCAGACTGCCTGGTTTGCTTAAGAAAGGAGGTGGTTGAGTGATTGGGTTGATATTTGAGGCCATAGCCAAATGGATAAATAAAATAAATTGCTGACTGCAAACTCTGTCGTAGTATTGTAACTGGAAACGAGCGTGCGCGTCGCTAAAATACTGCTTAAACGTGCTGAAGAATGAATGAAGGTGATCACAAGCGTGCGCGTCGCTGAAATATTGTTTAAACGCGCTGAAGAATGAATGAAAATGATCGCAAGCATGCGCATCGCTGAAGTATTGTTTAAACGTGTTGGTCAACAAAGTGATTTAATACTGTTCCAGGGTTAAAGATGTAATCACAATTAATAAAAATGCAAAAAACTTGTAAAAATAATTTTAAAAGATATTCAGCAATACGTTGTTGACATTTACTGGCTTGAATAAATAGGCTATTTGGTTATGATTATTTAAATCCAAGTGAAATGACGTGCTTATCGTCGTAAATTTAAGTTGACGTCACGCGTATGAGCTTGAAATTGACGTACGTGTCGTCGAGCAATGTGATTGACAGAACGCGTATGTGCTTGAAATCGATGTGTGTATCGTCGGATAGTGAAAGTGACAACACGCGATTGTTTTCAAAAGCGAGGATAAAACTGCATAGTCAATAGTGTTGCACGTAAACGGGCCCAATCCAAGATGGCGCCGCGTACCGTAACGTGATGACGTCAGCAGGGAAATCCAATTATCTTTCGGCTCTGAGGAAGTCTTAATCATTAGGGAGTGCAAGCTTCATGCTGCCGACCACAGATTCAAATCAGGAGCTCCAATGACAAATTTGAAAACACGTACCTTATTTCAGATTACCTACGTGCTGACTTGAAGACGCAGTCTTCTCAGAATCAATTAATGAAGGTAGGTGAAAGTTCGGTACAGGCGTGGGTATGCGGGTGGAAGATTCCCGGTCGTCGCCAGATGAAATAAGTGAAGAAATCATCAGCAGGATGTGTCTTGTGAAGAATAGGAGTTTATTTGTAAATTCTTCCACCTGACACACAGAGCGTCCAGTCGGCCAGCCGTCCGGATAGTAACTGACTCCACTACCCGAACACTGTACCGAATGACGCTCCATGTTAGAGCTCAGAACAACATTCAAAAGAACACATAGAAAATAACATGGTGAAACATGTATCGCGCGCTGGTCCCGCAGAGGACACCACCAGCACGTGATGTATACAAACACTGTCAATTACAGCAGCCAAACTATCACAATATTTCCTCAAAATTAGTAAATACATAAAACATGACGTGACATAACACATAATGTGAGAGAGCTAGCACTATTACCAACATGCACATTATATTGAGAGCAGAAGATTGCTGAAACATTCGATACATATCCATGGATCTAGAGACTAGACACAATATGTTTATACTTATTGACAACCATAATCATAACAATATCACATGCCCACTAATATACAGACTTCACGAATGACACAAGAAAAAAGAGGGCATTCTATAATAGAAGTGAACAACAGACCATCCTCCAATGTGGATATGTACAAAAAGAAATGAAAGCAAAAGGGCATAAGACAGGAAAAGTAGCTAGACACTATAAGTAGGACGGGGAGGTGAGCAAAGAGAATACCTGAAGAAAGGCAACAAAAATGTATTAGATAAGATCGGGAAAGCCATGATACTCAAGACTGACGGTGCTAAAAGTGTAAACACAAGAGCTCTCTGAGGGATGAGGGAAGCACTAGAGTGATGGGTAGTTTTAACCCAGAAAACGTAGAAATAATAGTTGATCACCACACTAGGGATTAGAGGTGGGCAAATCTGAACTGATATCTTACCAGAAAATTATAAACCAATATGGTGGGCAGATCCGGAAAAAAAACAGAGCAGCGAAAGGAAAAACAACATATCTGATGTACACTAGAATGTAAGGTAAACACATCATAAACAATATAGTCCCAAGTAGCACGAACGGGTTTCAAATATAGAAACTGAAGAATGGAAGGAACCAGAAGTCCAAAGATCAGAGAAGTCTAGGCAACTCTCACCATTTACCAAATGTGCTCCCAAAAATGTTTTAATTAACGTAGAAGCCTTAAGACCCAAGTAAAGCTTGAAAAAGACAGAGAGGAAGTAGTACCTTGTTGTAAAACTCAATTGGTTTGCATAGTTGTAAATTGGTCTGGTGTGAAAGTTTAGAGTCTAAGGAACAGCCATCACACTAAGGTGAACAGAGAGACAACTGGAGCATTGCAATCCCCAACACATCATTAGAGGCAAGTATGTTTAATCATTGAAATCTTAGTCCAGAATAACAAGGACTGTCCTAAATTCAAAACTCCGTCATGGAGCCAAAGAATTTATTTTTACATGTGCACGCCGTCTAAATAAAGTGCTTCCCGAAATGTATTGAAAAAACAATCTCAGAAAAACCAGTGACAAATAGGAAAAAAGAAAAAAAAAGAGGGGTTTGTACCTTGTATGTGGCATGGAATATGGTACTCTGTGGATAAGACACACAGTCTACAATGGTGTGAACTATTCTGTTATAGAAAAGTTTCATTAGCATTCCATTGAAACATTATCTTGATAGCAGCACTCCTAAAATGGAGACAGATATAATCGTGCTCGC
Source organism: Triturus cristatus (assembly GCF_964204655.1). Lineage (NCBI taxonomy): Eukaryota > Metazoa > Chordata > Amphibia > Caudata > Salamandridae > Triturus > Triturus cristatus. The sequence continues at coordinate 640,595,593 of NC_140589.1, forward strand.
AATAAAATAAGTACAATGTGTCAGGAGACAACTCGTGGCAATTACCAACATCATTATGCGAGTGCGGTTCTAGTGTAATATAGCATATGATGTGACTTGGGAACTCTATTCAATATGGGCTCTCCTAGAGTTGGAGACGTGCTAAAGACCCCACTTCGGGTCAACAATTAGGTCAAGATCAACATGCCCGCAATATCATGTGTACAATAGACCCCCCCATTTCACTTACCCATGTTTGACCAGGGGCTCAGCATACTGCAATCAGCGTGCAGATATGTGACAAGCCGATGCAAAGTCAGGACATGCCTTAAGTAGTCACAACCCTGCCCCCGTCAACTACGACACTTTACTACTGGTTTGCCCCATCTCGCTCCTCCCTTTTCCGGCCAAAGTCATCGAGAAGACCGTCAACAGACAGCTCGCCCCCTTCCTCGAGACGAACGGATCCCTCGACCCCTCACAGTCCGGTTTCCGATCAACCACAGCACCGAGACCGCCCTGATCGCAGCCACCGATAACATCAGATCCCTGCTCGACAACCGGGAAACAGCGTCCCTCATCCTCCTGGACCTCTCCGCAGCGTTCGACACTGTCTGCCACCGCACCCTAGTGCAGCGCCTCAGCAACATCGGAATCCAAGAGAAGGCTCTGGAGTGGATCATCTCGTTCCTCGCCGGAAGAACCCAGAGAGTCCGCCTCCCCCCGTTCAGATCCGAAGCCACCAAAGTCATCTGCGGCGTACCACAAGGATCATCACTCAGCCCAACCCTCTTCAATGTCTACATGAGCCCCCTCGCAGCCATCGCACGCCAACACAACCTCAACATAATTTCCTACGCCGACAATACCCAGCTGATCCTCTCCCTCACCAAGGACCCCGCCACCGCCAGAGCTAGTCTACACGATGGGATGAAAGACGTTGCCGAGTGGATGAAGAACAGCCGCCTGAAACTGAACTCAGACAAGACGGAAGTCCTCATTCTGGGATCATCGCCCTCCGCCTGGGATGATTCCTGGTCGCCCCCTGCCCTGGGCACCACTCCCAAACCAACGGACCATGCACGCAACCTCGGATTCATCCTGGACTCCTCCCTCTCGATGACCAGACAAGTCAACGCCGTCTCCTCATCATGCTTCAACACCCTGCGCATGCTCCGCAAGATCTTCCGATGGATCCCCACCGAAACCAGGAAGACCGTCACCCAGGCACTCGTCACCAGCCGACTGGACTACGGGAACACCCTCTACGCCGGAACCACAGCCAAACTTCAAAAAAGACTCCAACGCATCCAGAACGCCTCCGCACGACTCATCCTGGACATCCCACGACACAACCACATCTCCGGCCACCTGAGAGACCTGCACTGGCTCCCCATCAGCAAGAGAATCACGTTCAGGCTCCTCACCCATGCACACAAGGCTCTCCACGACCTGGGCCCAAAGTACCTCAACGACCGCCTGACCTTCTACACGCACACCCGCCAGCTACGATCGACCAGCCACGCCCTCGCCTCCGTACCACGCATCCGCCGAGCCACCGCCGGAGGAAGATCCTTCTCCTACCTGGCAGCAAAGACTTGGAACTCCCTCCCCATCCACCTTCGGCTGACCCAGGACCACCTCTCCTTCAGGAAGCAGCTCAAGACCTGGCTGTTCGAGCAGTGACGTATCCCTCTCCCCCAGCGCCTTGAGACCCTCCCGGGTGAGTAGCACGCTATACAAATGCCGTGATTGATTGATTGACTCTATGCCGATGATGTGATAGTTTACACCAGTGATCCAGAGTATGCTATTCCACAACTGGAGCACACGTTAAGGGAATTTGGTAAGGTCTCAGGGTATCTCGTAAATTCGGATAAGACCGAAGTAATGTGTTGGAACACTACATATAGAGGAGGCCCTGTAAGTAAAAAATTTAGATATCTTGGAATCAAAATAGTCAAATATTTAAATAAAATCCCGTCGATAAATCTGGGGAAGATAGAAAAGGAAATAAATTACCTGTTCGCTAAATGGAAGAACCTCCCTTTGACCATCTATGGGAGGGTTAATCTGGTGAAAATGTCTGTTCTCCCTAAATTGACATATATTTAAAAGGCAATTCCGCCAACTTTGACCATTAAAAACATAAGTAGGATACAGGGAAAATAGGCAGTTTTATCTGGGGCCAGAAAAATGCTAGGATGTCGTGGAAAAAGCTTAGGAGGAAGCTCCTCAAAGGAGGGTTAGCTTTACCTGACATTAACTGGTATCTGATGGCTTTTCAATTTAAAGGTGTTAGGATGTTACTAACTTATCCTGAACAAACTGCCTGGGGTAGAGTACTCGGGGAAATGGTGCACCAAGGTTTTTTAAAAGGGTTCGGCTAAAGGTTTTGAAATCAGCCCTATCAAACTGTGATACAATGAGGCATTTATGGGGCATAGGGTATTTTTCTGACTTTGCCCCAATCTGGGATTCTCCCGGGACACCACTCTGCATGTGTGATAGTTTGGCAATACCGATTAAAAGTTTGGGGATGGTGAGATGGTCGGATCTGGTAGACTCAGAGGGCATTCTTCCCTGGGAAATTTTACTAGCCAAGATAGGTCCTCTTTTTTCAAGGTTTAAATATCTTCAATTAAAGTTCTGGTATGAGTCAGAAGCAGGTGACATCTCTGGAAGTTTGGAATTAGAGCAGTTACTGCAAGATCCCTGACCGAGGAAGAAAGAGATAGCTCTATGGTGTGCACAAATTCAAGAAGCAGAGGAAGCTAAGATCCCCTCCCCAACATTAGTCTGGAATCAAACACCACTCGCCCTGCACATTGAGGAATCATTTGATTAATCACTTAAGATACTGTACAAATAAAGCCTGCCTCCCTGAAGAAAAACCACTTTTTTGTGATAAATAGGCTATATTACACCCCAGCCAAAATTGCTAAATTTGCACCGGTCCCGCCACCAAGTTGCCCAAGATGTAGCCTTGTTAATGCCAACGATATGCATATCTTTTTCCAATGCCCGGAATTAACTACTTTTTGGAAAGGAGTGGGAGACACATTAACATCTATCTTCGAAATAGACATAGTTGTGAATGTAAATTGTAAATGTAATGTAAATGTAAATTGATACTTGTATAGCGCACTACTCACCCGCAAGGGTCTCAAGGCGCTTGTACGAATACCGCTGTGGAACCCATCCTGGCTTTCCCTGTGAGGCGTCCACTCCTGGGCACCCCCAAGGTGGAGGCCAGGCATCCTTAGCGTTGTGGGGGCCGTTGTGGAGATTAAGCAAGCTATTGCCCAGAGTTGCAGAGTGGGACTCCATGATTGGAATGGCACCGAGGCGAGAATTATCAGGTCCGTGGAATATTTTGAGCCCAAGACCCGCCGAGGCGGGGAATTGAACCCTGGTCCCGGGCTAGACCTCTGCATCAGGGTCTGCCGCTCTAATCATTGAGCCACACTTCTCCACATAGTTGTAGATCTACTCCTGGTGTTTTTTTGGTAAGAATGATTCCATCAGTGGTGTGCTCCCACAGAAACAAATGGCTCTTCTACTATATCTAATACTCTTGGCAAGGAGAGAGATTTGTATCAAGTGGAAAGCCACCACCCCTCCGGGCAGGGAAGACTGGCTGAAAGCCGTTCTTAACATGGCACGCCTAGAACAAGACACTGGGGAGGATAGTCCACCCAACATTTGGGGGCCCCTTTTAGGATGGGCGCGGCAAAGGCACCTGATCTATTAATGAGTTAAAAACTAAAAGTGTCCTTTCCCCTAAAGTCCTATGATTACACCAGTCCTCAAATACGTGAGGAAGGCCGTGGGGCCTCGACGGAAACAGTGAGCCACAGGGGCCCCCAGAAGCGAAAAAATTGGCTTGTTAAACCTGTGAAAGTCTTTGGTGAGATGAGGACGACAACAAAAAAAGTGCTGCAAATGAAAGCGTCTGGTTTTTTACCTGCAAATGGTATCAACAAAGAGTTTTTGGGGCTGAAATAACAATTTTCCTAGCTTACAGGGACTGACAGACTTCTGTCAGAAAACCAAAGTTTTTTTACACAGTTTTGGCATTTTACTGGGACATTGCCTATTTTTGCTATTTTTTGTGCTTTTAACCTTCTTCCAGTTATGGTAGAAATTGGTAAGAAAGCAATAATGGATCCTGGAAAGCTATACATTTTAATAAAGTAGACAAAATTCTGAATTCAGCAAGGGGTCATTTGTGTAGATCCTTAAAAGTTCTTTTATAGAAACTAACAGTTGAAAATAGGAAAAATTGAAAATGATTTGGAAAAAAACAGCCATTTGTGGCAACGTTTTCACCTGTAACTTCTTCCAATTATGACACATGTCTGAAAGCAATATACTGTTACATCCGCTAGACCTTTCTGGCTGTGGGGATGTATAGGACTTGTAGGTTCACCAAGAACCCGACAAACCCAGGCGCAATAACTGAGCAGCGTCTTGCAATGGTTTTTTATCATGTACCGGGTATATAGCAATTAATTTGGGAAAATATATACAGTTAAAAATTCGGGATGAAAGACACCTATGTATTTATGAAATTGGAACAAAATATAGAGTTTATAAACAGTGACTATTTGCACATTTCCAAAATTGTGAGTACCTATACTAGCATGAGAATTATAGGACATTTTTGAAAGTGACTTCTTTTTTACATATTGTCCTATAATTGGAAGGCAGAAATGTATTGAAAGTCAATAGGTAATAACAGTTGCTCTACAATTCTGTGTCACCCTAAGTCTCCCGATAAAAATGGTACATCTCTTGTGTGGGTAGGCCTAGTGCCCGCGACAGGAAATGGATAAAGATGCAACGTGGATACACTTCATTTTTACAGTGAAAACTGACCCTTTTTTTGCAAAGTGTCTAGCTGTAGATTTCGAACCCTAGCTCTGCCGGCACCTAGGGAAACCTAGCAAACCTATGCATTTTTGAAAACTAGACTTTCAAGGGAATTCAGGATGGGGTGACTTGTCTGGCTCTCACCAGGTTCTGTTACCCAGAATCCCTTGCAAACCTCAAACTTTGTAAAAAAAAAAACACATTTTCATAACATTTCTGTGGTGGAAAGTTCTGGAATCTGCGTGGATCCACAAAATTTCACCTACCCGGCATTCATCAATATACCGAGAAAAATGGTACCTCACTTGTGTGGGTAGGGTTAGTGCCCGCGAAAGGAAACGGCCCAAAACGCAGCATGGACACACCACATTTTCACAGTGAAAACTGACTGTTTTTTTGCAAAGTGCCTAGCTGTAGATTTTGAACCTCAGCTCCTCCGGCACCTAGGCAAACCTAGCAAACTTATACATTTCTGAAAACTAGACATGCAGAGGAATCCAGGATGGGGTGACTGGTCTGGCTCTCACCAGGTTCTGCTACCCAAAATCCCTTGCAAACTACCAAACTTTGTAAAACAACACATTTTCCTCACATTTCTGTGGTGGAAAGTTCTGGAATCTGCATGGATCCAAAAATTCCATCCACCCCTCATTCCCCAATGTCTTCCAAGAAAAATGGTACCTCACTTGTGTGGGTAGGACTGGTGCCCGTGGCAGGAAATGGCTCAAAATGCAACGTTAACACACCACATTTTCATAGTGAAAACTGACACTTTTTTTGCAAAGTGCCTAGCTGTAGATCTTGAACCCTAGCTCTGCCGGCATCTAGGGAAACCTAGCAAACCTATACATTTTTAAAGACTAGACACCCAGGGAATCAAGGATGGGGTGACTTGTCTGGCTCTCACCAGGTTCTGTTACCCAGAATCCCTTGCAAACCTTAAACCTTGTCAACAAACCCACATTTTCCTCACATTTCTGTAGTGGAAATTACTAGAATCTGAGTGGATACACAAAGTTCCACCCACCCCGCATTCCCCAAAGTCTTCCGAGAAAAATTGTACCTCACTTGAGTGGGTAGGCCTAGTGCCCATGACAGGAAACGGCCCAAAACGCAGCATGGACAGAACAAATTTTCACAGTGAAAACTGACCCTTTTTTTGCAAAGTGCCTAGCTGTAGATTTTGAACCCTAGCTCTGCCGGCACCTAGGCAAACCTAGCAAACCTATACGTTTTTAAAACTAGATATCCAGCGAAATCCAGGATGGGGTGACTTGTCTGGCTCTCACCAGGTTCTGTTACCCAGAATCCCTTGCGAACCTCAAACTTTGTGTAAAAAAAACTAATTTTCCTAACATTTCTGTGGTGGAAAGTTCTGGAATCTGCGTGGATCCACAAAATTGCACCCACCCGACATTCTTCAAAGTATACCGAGAAAAATGGTACCTCAGTTGTTTGGGTAGGGCTAGTGCCCACAACAGGAAACGGACCAGAACGCAGCATGGACACAACACATTTTCACAGTGAAAACCGACCTTTTTTTTGCAAAGCGTCTAGCTGTAGATGTTGAACCCCAGCTCTGCTGGCACCTAGGCAAACCTAGCAAACCTATACGTTTTTTAAAACTAAACACCCAGGGGAATCCAGGATGGGGTGACTTGTCTGGATCTCACCAGGTTCTGTTACCCAGAATCCCTTGCAAACCTCAAACTTTGTAAAAAAAAAAACAAACACACATTTTTCTCACATTTCTGACGTGGAAAGTTCTGGAATCTGTGTGGATCCCAAAAATTCTATTAACCCCGCATTCCCCAAAGTCTTCCGAGAAAAATGGTACCTCACTTGTTTGGGTAGGGCTAGTGTCCACAACAGGAAAGGGACCAAAACGCAGCATGGACACAACACATTTTCACAGTGAAAACTGACCCTTTTTTTGCTAAGTGCCTAGCTGTAGATTTTTAACCCTAGCTCTGCCGGCACCTAGGGAAACCTATCAAACCTATACTTTTTTGAAAATAAGACACCCAGGGTATTCCAGGATGGGGTAACTTGTCTGGCTCTCACCAGGTTCTGTTACCCAGAATCCCTTGCAAACCTCAAACTTTGTAAAAAAACACATTTTCCTCACATTTCTGTGGTGAAAAGTTCTGGAATCTGCATGGATCAACAAATTTCCTACCTCCCAATGTTTCCCCAGGTCTCCCTATAAAAATGGAGCCTCACCCGCGTGGGTGGGTCGAGTGCCCACAACGGGCAAGGGCCCAAGACGTATTGAGGAGACATCAAAATGACCTACCACAAAACAACCTGGTTTGTAAGGGGGGTCACCTGGGTTTTTGGCCCTGGGCTCGGTGGCCATCTTGGGAAACCTACCAAACGCACACATTTCTGAAAGCTAGACACCCTGGGGAGTCCAGCGAGGTATGGCGTGCATGGACCCTCCAACGTTTTCCTACCCAGAATCCCCTGCAAATCTCAAATTTAGCTGAAAAAATCAAATTTTTCTCACATTTCTGTGTGGGAAAGCTCTGGAATCCGGATGGATCCACAAATTTCCTACCACCCAGCGTTCCCCCAGGTCTACCGATAAAATGGTCCCTCACTTGCATGGGTGAGTCAAGTACCCGCAACAGGCAAGGGCCCAAAACGTATTGAGGAGACCTCATAGTTACCTATCACAAAACAACCTGGTTTTGCTAGGGGGGTCACCTGGGTTTTTGGCCCCTGGCTCGGCGGCCATTTTGGAAAACTACCAAACCCACATATTTCTGAAAACTAGACACCCAAGAGAGTCAAGCGAGGTATGGCTTGTGTGGATCCCCCAACGTTTTCCTACCCAGAATCCCTGCCTAAAATTTAGCTGAAAAAACCCACATTTTCCACATATTTTTATGTGGAATCACCATTCTGGCACAAATGTCCTACCTCACAGCCTTCCCCTCAGTCTACTGACTAGCCCTGTTAGTGAAGCAGTACCTGTTAAAATAGGGTCCTTTGAGGATAATCACTAATTATTGGTGTGTGATTCAAGTGCCGTAAATGTGCTTGGATGCTATCTTTTGTGCAAGCTAAATAGTTCCAAAAGGGCATTGAGTTTCAAACTCATGATGAAAATGCTGTCTTCAAAGCTGTAAATCAGATTGCAGATGTCAGACTGTATCCTACATTGACAAGTGATGATCTTCCCCCAGAGTTGAGAGACATATTGCTACCTGAAGTCTGGGACATTTCAGGGAAAGACATTGTTCTCATCAAAGGAGTTGAACCTATCTGCATAACAGTGAAACCTAATGCTGAGTATCCGAGAATTCTGCAATATAATCTAACCCCTGAAACCATTGCTGGGATTACTCCTGTGATTGACACAATGATTTAACAAGGCATTTTGAAGGAGATTATGGGGAGACCATGTAACTCACCCATTATGGGCGTTCAGAACCCCGAGTGGCAAGAATTGCATAGTGCAGGATCTGAGAAAGATCAATACCATTGTCATCCCTTGTTGCCTTGTGGTACCGAATCCAGCTGTGATTTTATTTCAGATTTCATGTGAGTATGAGTGGTTCACTCTCGTTGTCCTTTATCAAGCCTTTTTTTCCATACTGTTGAATGAGGATAGCCAATTTCCCTTTGCATTTTGGTTTGGCAACTATTTTTTTGGCATGGTGCCGAGCCCCACAAGGGTATCCGGAGAGTCTGTCCATCTTCAGCCAGATCCTTAAAGAGAATCTGGAGTCCCTGGTAATGTCCTGTCATTTAGTCTTGGTCCAGTATATTGATGGCCTGTGGCGTCAAATACACAGGAAGCTTGTATAAAAGACGCTAATGCCTTGCTGAACCACTTAGCTGAGAATGGACATAACGTTTCTCCGAATAAGCTACAGTACTGTAAAAGAGAAGTTCTGTACATTGGACATCACAAGCCTTTGCAGAGGCTGACACACAAGGATGTGTCAGATCCTGTACCATGGAATGACATTTGCATGCATGCCTTCTCAGGGCGGAGAGAATGTCTCTGCCGTACCCCAGCACTGGGAATGCTTGATTACAATAAATGCTTTACTTTGTTTTGCATTGAGTGTGAGGGCTGCACTCTCTCAGTGCTTACTCAGATGCATGGGAATGCTTGCAGACCCGTTGCTTACTTTTCAGCTATACATGACCCAGTAGCTGCTGCTTTGCCCTCCTGTCTCAATGTCATGGCCTCTACATGTGTCAGCACTGAACTATGCGAGAGCACTTTTATGGGTCATCCTCTGACAGTTTTTGTACCCCATTCTGTTAAAATATTGTTAACCCATACCATATCCCAACATCTTACCAATAGCCGTTTGACCAAGTATGAGCAAATCATACTTGCAGTGGACAACATAATCCTCAATGGATGTACTCCCTTAAATCCTGTTAATTTACTACCCTTTCCTGTAAATTATGTTATTGAAAGTTAAATTGAGCATGACTGCTCACTGTTACAGAACTGTGCACCAAGCTTAGACTTGACATACAAGATGTGCCACAACCAGAATCAGATTATGTAATGTTTAGTGATGGCTCCTGTTTACAAGACCATGTAGGAAGCCTGAGAGCTGCCTACGCAGTTTGTATTGTCTGAGGTGTGGTCGAAGCCTCCTACCTTGTGCCTTGTACTTTCAATGAAGAATATCAAAATGAGGGAACAGATGAGACCAATTACAACCTTTTGCTAACTAGAGCTGAAATGTGTGAGGAAGTGAAGAGACTTTAGAAGGAAGTGTCAGAAACAGAACAGCAAGGCTGGATTAGAGCATGTTGAGTCAAGAGAAAAAAGGATGACATTTGGGTTTCAGGAGATGAAAGACCTGTGTTGCCAGACAGCTTGTCACCCCTAATGGCGAGACACTTTTATAGACCCGCTCATGTAGGTAGCGATGATATGGTGCATCTATTTCAGCAGATATGGTTTAATGCTAGGTTCCGACCGATGGCTGAAGGATTCTATCACAGGTATTTTGTGTGCCAGCAAATCAATGTAGGAAGAACAACTGCAGTAACACTGAGTCACATAGGAAGATCAGGTGTGTTGGACCTGGCCCTATTTGCAGGGTTATCCCCAAACAATCTGCCTTCTTCCTCCTATTTTTCTGACCATCCTTTTGTTGGCTTTAGGACTCTGGGCGCTTTACCACTGCTAACTAGTGCTAAAGTGCATACGCGCTCTGTCTAAAATGTAATGGTAATTGGTACCTCCATGATTGGCATATTTGGCTTACTGGTAAGTCCCTAGTACAGTGCACCAGGGGTAACCTTAGCCTGTAAATCAAATGCTATTAGTGGGCTTGCAGCAATGATTGTGCTACCCACATGAGTAGCCTTGCAAACATGTCTCAGACCTGACACTGCAGTGTCTGTATGAGCAGTTTTAAACTGCCATTTCGACCTGGCAAGTGCACCAACTTGCCAGGCCTAAACCTTCCCTTTTATTGCATATAACACATCCCTAAAGTAGGCCCAAGGTAGCCCCATGGACAGGGTGCAGTGTACTTAAAAGATACAACATGTATTGTTGTGTTTTACATGTCCTGTTAGTGAAAAACAGCAAAGCCTATGTTTCCCACAAGTTAGCATTGGAGCTGCCTTGTAACATTTTACAAGTGTATCTTCCAATTGGGAGCTGATTGTGAATTTGAGTTTGGTGTCTCTGTGCTCACAATTTAAGAATACATCTTTTAGTGAAGTTGTTTTTTAAATTGCAGATCTGAAAATGACACATTTAGAAAGATGGCATTTTCCTACATTAACCATTCTGTGCCTCTGCGTGTCTCTGAATACACGTTTGGGTCAGGATGACAGCTGGGCTGCTTGTTCATTCACTCTAGGTAGTCACACAAAGGGAGCTGAGTTGTGCCCTGCATATCCTGATGGCCCATCACCAGGCTGATTAGACTTCCTGAGCTAGAGTGTTGGGAGGAGTTGACACTGACACCTGAACCTGGCTGGGTCTGTCCTCACACAAAGAATCCTCCACCCCCTGTAGAGTGCATGGGGTCAGTCAGGGAAGGGCAGGGTCTTGTGCACTAAAAAGGCTTTTCTTTTAAATTTGCCAACTTCAAAGGCTGAAATGGGTATAAGTACTGGACGTCCGATACATATACTTGGAACACTTCTGGATTGAGGACACTCTGCCAGGAAGAGCTGGATTGCTGCTAGGAGGGACTGCCACTTTGCTGTTTGCTTTGCTCTGTTGGCCTGCTGCTTGCTGCTTCTATCCTGGGAGTGAAAGGAATGGATCTTTCTTTCTACAACCTGCTCCCAAGGTTCTCCAAGGGTTTGATCTGAGCTTGCCTCCTGTTAAGAAGTCTCAGGGCTATCAAAGACTTCACTTGCAATCACCTGGGGCCACATTACAGACAAGGCAAATTATTTTGCTTGCGCCCAGCGCAACTTGTAAAAGGTGCACCCAGGGCAAACAATGAAAATGTGCCCTATTATGGTAAATGTTTTGCCTCCAGTGCATTCGGTGAAAAGACAGAGCGGCTGCTTTACAGCCACTCTGTGTTTTCACAGTGCAGGTGGCACTTTTCAGGGATTGGAGATCCCCTTGCAGGCGGGTGCAGTGAGTGACTGAACCTGCCTGCAAGGGGATGTCTTGGGGGTTCATGGGACCCCCTTTCCCCCACTAGAGGGCTGCTCTCACGGGGTGCCCTCACATTGCGCCACCTTCTAGGTGGCGTATTCTCAGCGTAACTCCTGAGAGTGTCTTTACCTCTGCGCCCACGTCTGTAATACGCCATGGACACAGATGCAAAGGGATTCCCTCATTTGCATGAGGGAATCTCCCATACAAATGAGAGAACGCCCCTTCAGATCAGGCTGGCCCTTTTTGTGTTAGCCAGCACTATCGGTATTACAGAAGGGACTGCACAAGCATCTGTGTCCCCTTCTGTAATACCAAAGTGCCCCGAGGGCGCGCAAAGTGGGTGCAAACACCCGTTGCGCCCCCCAGAGCACTTCTGTAATACAACCCTTGGACTCTGCTGCTGTGAGGTCTACCAAGTGCTGCCAAATTCAGTTCCTGGGCCCTTGGAATTGAGTTCTGGTGATGCAAAGAAGAAAATCTTCACATCAACTCCAAGCGTCATTCAAAATCGGGGCAGGACTACCAAAACTCGACGCATCGCCATTCCCTGCACCAAAGTGTGGTCCCCGCTTGACACAACGACTGCGGCTTATAACTCATACCCCAGTTTTGCGTTGCAGTGTCTCCTAAGAACTGCTGTTGCGTGAGTCTTGAGTACGACATCAGCGAAGTCTGTGACCCATCGCCTGACTCAGATGCAACATCTGCTTCAATGCTGTGGAATTGATGCAGCATGACTTGAATTTTGATGCATTATACTTTGGAGTTGATTGCTTCTTTGACACTGTATCACAGTAAGGAACTGAGGTATCATGCCCGCAAACGTCACATCACCTCCCGTGGCTAGCAGTAAGGAACCGATGCATCACCTGCTTTTTCGACACTTTACCTCCCTTGCACCTTGCATCATCTTTCAGAGGCTGACACACAAGGATGTGTCAGATCCTGTACCATGGAATGACATTTGCATGCATGCCTTCTTCGGGTGGAGAGAAAGTCTCTGCCGTACCCCAGTACTGGGAATGCTTGATTACAATAAATGCTTTACTTTGTTTTGCATTGAGAGTGAGGGCTGCACTCTCTCAGTGCTTACTCAGATGCATGGGAATGCTCGCAGACCCGTTGCTTACTTTTCAGCTATACATGACCCAGTAGCTGCTGCTTTGCCCTCCTGTCTCAATGTCATGGCCTCTACATGTGTCAGCACTGAACTATGCGAGAGCACTTTTATGGGTCATCCTCTGACAGTTTTTGTACCCCATTCTGTTAAAATATTGTTAACCCATACCATATCCCAACATCTTACCAATAGCCGTTTGACCAAGTATGAGCAAATCATACTTGCAGTGGACAACATAATCCTCAATGGATGTACTCCCTTAAATCCTGTTAATTTACTACCCTTTCCTGTAAATTATGTTATTGAAAGTTAAATTGAGCATGACTGCTCACTGTTACAGAACTGTGCACCAAGCTTAGACTTGACATACAAGATGTGCCACAACCAGAATCAGATTATGTAATGTTTAGTGATGGCTCCTGTTTACAAGACCAGGTAGGAAGCCTGAGAGCTGCCTACGCAGTTTGTATTGTCTGAGGTGTGGTCGAAGCCTCCTACCTTGTGCCTTGTACTTTCAATGAAGAATATCAAAATGAGGGAACAGATGAGACCAATTACAACCTTTTGCTAACTAGAGCTGAAATGTGTGAGGAAGTGAAGAGACTTTAGAAGGAAGTGTCAGAAACAGAACAGCAAGGCTGGATTAGAGCATGTTGAGTCAAGAGAAAAAAGGATGACATTTGGGTTTCAGGAGATGAAAGACCTGTGTTGCCAGACAGCTTGTCACCCCTAATGGCGAGACACTTTTATAGACCCGCTCATGTAGGTAGCGATGATATGGTGCATCTATTTCAGCAGATATGGTTTAATCCTAGGTTCCGACCGATGGCTGAAGGATTCTATCGCAGGTATTTTGTGTGCCAGCAAATCAATGTAGGAAGAACTACTGCAGTAACACTGAGTCACATAGGAAGATCAGGTGTGTTGGACCTGGCCCTATTTGCAGGGTTATCCCCAAACAATCTGCCTTCTTCCTCCTATTTTTCTGACCATCCTTTTGTTGGCTTTAGGACTCTGGGCGCTTTACCACTGCTAACTAGTGCTAAAGTGCATACGCGCTCTGTCTAAAATGTAATGGTAATTGGTACCTCCATGATTGGCATATTTGGCTTACTGGTACGTCCCTAGTACAGTGCACCAGGGGTAACCTTAGCCTGTAAATCAAATGCTATTAGTGGGCTTGCAGCAATGATTGTGCTACCCACATGAGTAGCCTTGCAAACATGTCTCAGACCTGACACTGCAGTGTCTGTGTGAGCAGTTTTAAACTGCCATTTCGACCTGGCAAGTGCAACAACTTGCCAGGCCTAAACCTTCCCTTTTATTGCATATAACACATCCCTAAAGTAGGCCCAAGGTAGCCCCATGGACAGGGTGCAGTGTACTTAAAAGATAAAACATGTATTGTTGTATTTTACATGTCCTGTTAGTGAAAAACAGCAAAGCCTATGTTTCCCACAGGTTAGCATTGGAGCTGCCTTGTAACATTTTACAAGTGTATCTTCCAATTGGGAGCTGATTGTGAATTTGAGTTTGGTGTCTCTGTGCTCACAATTTAAGAATACATCTTTTAGTGAAGTTGTTTTTTAAATTGCAGATCTGAAAATGACACATTTAGAAAGATGGCATTTTCCTACATTAACCATTCTGTGCCTCTGCGTGTCTCTGAATACACGTCTGGGTCAGGATGACAGCTGGGCTGCTTGTTCATTCACTCTAGGTAGTCACACAAAGGGAGCTGAGTTGTGCCCTGCATATCCTGATGGCCCATCACCAGGCTGATTAGACTTCCTGAGCTAGAGTGTTGGGAGGAGTTGACACTGACACCTGAACCTGGCTGGGTCTGTCCTCACACAAAGAATCCTCCACTCCCTGTAGAGTGCCTGGGGTCAGTCAGGGAAGGGCAGGGTCTTGTGCACTAAAAAGGCTTTTCTTTGAAATTTGCCAACTTCAAAGGCTGAAATGGGTATAAGTACTGGACGTCCGATACATATACTTGGAACACTTCTGGATTGAGGACACTCTGCCAGGAAGAGCTGGATTGCTGCTAGGAGGGACTGCCACTTTGCTGTTTGCTTTGCTCTGTTGGCCTGCTGCTTGCTGCTTCTATCCTGGGAGTGAAAGGAATGGATCTTTCTTTCTACAACCTGCTCCCAAGGTTCTCCAAGGGTTTGATCTGAGCTTGCCTCCTGTTAAGAAGTCTCAGGGCTATCAAAGACTTCACTTGCAATCACCTGGGGCCACATTACAGACAAGGCAAATTATTTTGCTTGCGCCCAGCGCAACTTGTAAAAGGTGCACCCAGGGCAAACAATGAAAATGTGCCCTATTATGGTAAATGTTTTGCCTCCAGTGCATTCGGTGAAAAGACAGAGTGGCTGCTTTACAGCCACTCTGTGTTTTCACAGTGCAGGTGGCACTTTTCAGGGATTGGAGATCCCCTTGCAGGCGGGTGCAGTGAGTGACTGAACCTGCCTGCAAGGGGATGTCTTGGGGGTTCATGGGACCCCCTTTCCCCCACTAGAGGGCTGCTCTCACGGGGTGCCCTCACATTGCGCCACCTTCTAGGTGGCGTATTCTCAGCGTAACTCCTGAGAGTGTCTTTACCTCTGCGCCCACGTCTGTAATACGCCATGGACACAGATGCAAAGGGATTCCCTCATTTGCATGAGGGAATCTCCCATACAAATGAGAGAACGCCCCTTCAGATCAGGCTGGCCCTTTTTGTGTTAGCCAGCACTATCGGTATTACAGAAGGGACTGCACAAGCATCTGTGTCCCCTTTTGTAATACCAAAGTGCCCCGAGGGCACGCAAAGTGGGTGCAAACACCCGTTGCGCCCCCCAGAGCACTTCTGTAATACAACCCTTGGACTCTGATGCTGTGAGGTCTACCAAGTGCTGCCAAATTCAGTTCCTGGGCCCTTGGAATTGAGTTCTGGTGATGCAAAGAAGAAAATCTTCACATCAACTCCAAGCGTCATTCAAAATCGGGGCAGGACTACCAAAACTCGACGCATCGCCATTCCCTGCACCAAAGTGTGGTCCCCGCTTGACACAACGACTGCGGCTTATAACTCAGACCCCAGTTTTGCGTTGCAGTGCCTCCTAAGAACTGCTGTTGCGTGAGTCTTGAGTACGACATCAGCGAAGTCTGTGACCCATCGCCTGACTCAGATGCAGCATCTGCTTCAATGCTGTGGAATTGATGCAGCATGACTTGAATTTTGATGCATTATACTTTGGAGTTGATTTCTTCTTTGACACTGTATCACAGTAAGGAACTGAGGTATCATGCCCGCAAACGTCACATCACCTCCCGTGGCTAGCAGTAAGGAACCGATGCATCACCTGCTTTTTCGACACTTTACCTCCCTTGCACCTTGCATCATCTTTCAGAGGCTGACACACAAGGATGTGTCAGATCCTGTACCATGGAATGACATTTGCATGCATGCCTTCTCAGGGTGGAGAGAAAGTCTCTGCCGTACCCCAGCACTGGGAATGCTTGATTACAATAAATGCTTTACTTTGTTTTGCATTGAGAGTGAGGGCTGCACTCTCTCAGTGCTTACTCAGATGCATGGGAATGCTCGCAGACCCGTTGCTTACTTTTCAGCTATACATGACCCAGTAGCTGCTGCTTTGCCCTCCTGTCTCAATGTCATGGCCTCTACATGTGTCAGCACTGAACTATGCGAGAGCACTTTTATGGGTCATCCTCTGACAGTTTTTGTACCCCATTCTGTTAAAATATTGTTAACCCATACCATATCCCAACATCTTACCAATAGCCGTTTGACCAAGTATGAGCAAATCATACTTGCAGTGCACAACATATTTCTCAATGGATGTACTCCCTTAAATCCTGTTAATTTACTACCCTTTCCTGTAAATTATGTTATTGAAAGTTAAATTGAGCATGACTGCTCACTGTTACAGAACTGTGCACCAAGCTTAGACTTGACATATAAGATGTGCCACAACCAGAATCAGATTATGTAATGTTTAGTGATGGCTCCTGTTTACAAGACCATGTAGGAAGCCTGAGAGCTGCCTACGCAGTTTGTATTGTCTGTGGTATGGTCGAAGCCTCCTACCTTGTGCCTTGTACTTTCAATGAAGAATATCAAAATGAGGGAACAGATGAGACCAATTACAACCTTTTGCTAACTAGAGCTGAAATGTGTGAGGAAGTGAAGAGACTTTAGAAGGAAGTGTCAGAAACAGAACAGCAAGGCTGGATTAGAGCATGTTGAGTCAAGAGAAAAAAGGATGACATTTGGGTTTCAGGAGATGAAAGAGATGTGTTGCCAGACAGCTTGTCACCCCTAATGGCGAGACACTTTTACAGACCCACTCATGTAGGTAGCGATGATATGGTGCATCTATTTCAGCAGATATGGTTTAATCCTAGGTTCCGACCGATGGCTGAAGGATTCTATCACAGGTATTTTGTGTGCCAGCAAATCAATGTAGGAAGAACAACTGCAGTAACACTGAGTCACATAGGAAGATCAGGTGTGTTGGACCTGGCCCTATTTGCAGGGTTATCCCCAAACAATCTGCCTTCTTCCTCCTATTTTTCTGACCATCCTTTTGTTGGCTTTAGGACTCTGGGCGCTTTACCACTGCTAACTAGTGCTAAAGTGCATACGCGCTCTGTCTAAAATGTAATGGTAATTGGTACCTCCATGATTGGCATATATTTGGCTCACTGGTAAGTCCCTAGTACAGTGCACCAGGGGTAACCTTAGCCTGTAAATCAAATGCTATTAGTGGGCTTGCAGCAATGATTGTGCTACCCACATGAGTAGCCTTGCAAACATGTCTCAGACCTGACACTGCAGTGTCTGTGTGAGCAGTTTTAAACTGCCATTTCGACCTGGCAAGTGCACCAACTTGCCAGGCCTAAACCTTCCCTTTTATTGCATATAACACATCCCTAAAGAAGGCCCAAGGTAGCCCCATGGACAGGGTGCAGTGTACTTAAAAGATACAACATGTATTGTTGTGTTTTACATGTCCTGTTAGTGAAAAACAGCAAAGCCTATGTTTCCCACAGGTTAGCATTGGAGCTGCCTTGTAACATTTTACAAGTGTATCTTCCAATTGGGAGCTGATTGTGAATTTGAGTTTGGTGTCTCTGTGCTCACAATTTAAGAATACATCTTTTAGTGAAGTTGTTTTTTAAATTGCAGATCTGAAAATGACACATTTAGAAAGATGGCATTTTCCTACATTAACCATTCTGTGCCTCTGCGTGTCTCTGAATACACGTCTGGGTCAGGATGACAGCTGGGCTGCTTGTTCATTCACTCTAGGTAGTCACACAAAGGGAGCTGAGTTGTGCCCTGCATATCCTGATGGCCCATCACCAGGCTGATTAGACTTCCTGAGCTAGAGTGTTGGGAGGAGTTGACACTGACACCTGAACCTGGCTGGGTCTGTCCTCACACAAAGAATCCTCCACCCCCTGTAGAGTGCCTGGGGTCAGTCAGGGAAGGGCAGGGTCTTGTGCACTAAAAAGGCTTTTCTTTGAAATTTGCCAACTTCAAAGGCTGAAATGGGTATAAGTACTGGACGTCCGATACATATACTTGGAACACTTCTGGATTGAGGACACTCTGCCAGGAAGAGCTGGATTGCTGCTAGGAGGGACTGCCACTTTGCTGTTTGCTTTGCTCTGTTGGCCTGCTGCTTGCTGCTTCTATCCTGGGAGTGAAAGGAATGGATCTTCCTTTCTACAACCTGCTCCCAAGGTTCTCCAAGGGTTTGATCTGAGCTTGCCTCCTGTTAAGAAGTCTCAGGGCTATCAAAGACTTCACTTGCAATCACCTGGGGCCACATTACAGACAAGGCAAATTATTTTGCTTGCGCCCAGCGCAACTTGTAAAAGGTGCACCCAGGGCAAACAATGAAAATGTGCCCTATTATGGTAAATGTTTTGCCTCCAGTGCATTCGGTGAAAAGACAGAGCGGCTGCTTTACAGCCACTCTGTGTTTTCACAGTGCAGGTGGCACTTTTCAGGGATTGGAGATCCCCTTGCAGGCGGGTGCAGTGAGTGACTGAACCTGCCTGCAAGGGGATGTCTTGGGGGTTCATGGGACCCCCTTTCCCCCACTAGAGGGCTGCTCTCATGGGGTGCCCTCACATTGCGCCACCTTCTAGGTGGCGTATTCTCAGCGTAACTCCTGAGAGTGTCTTTACCTCTGCGCCCACGTCTGTAATACGCCACGGACACAGATGCAAAGGGATTCCCTCATTTGCATGAGGGAATCTCCCATACAAATGAGAGAACGCCCCTTCAGATCAGGCTGGCCCTTTTTGTGTTAGCCAGCACTATCGGTATCACAGAAGGGACTGCACAAGCATCTGTGTCCCCTTCTGTAATACCAAAGTGCCCCGAGGGCACGCAAAGTGGGTGCAAACACCCGTTGCGCCCCCCAGAGCACTTCTGTAATACAACCCTTGGACTCTGCTGCTGTGAGGTCTACCAAGTGCTGCCAAATTCAGTTCCTGGGCCCTTGGAATTGAGTTCTGGTGATGCAAAGAAGAAAATCTTCACATCAACTCCAAGCGTCATTCAAAATCGGGGCAGGACTACCAAAACTCGACGCATCGCCATTCCCTGCACCAAAGTGTGGTCCCCGCTTGACACAACGACTGCGGCTTATAACTCAGACCCCAGTTTTGCGTTGCAGTGCCTCCTAAGAACTGCTGTTGCGTGAGTCTTGAGTACGACATCAGCGAAGTCTGTGACCCATCGCCTGACTCAGATGCAGCATCTGCTTCAATGCTGTGGAATTGATGCAGCATGACTTGAATTTTGATGCATTATACTTTGGAGTTGATTTCTTCTTTGACACTGTATCACAGTAAGGAACTGAGGTATCATGCCCGCAAACGTCACATCACCTCCCGTGGCTAGCAGTAAGGAACCGATGCATCACCTGCTTTTTCGACACTTTACCTCCCTTGCACCTTGCATCATCTTTCAGAGGCTGACACACAAGGATGTGTCAGATCCTGTACAATGGAATGACATTTGCATGCATGCCTTCTCAGGGTGGAGAGAAAGTCTCTGCCGTACCCCAGCACTGGGAATGCTTGATTACAATAAATGCTTTACTTTGTTTTGCATTGAGAGTGAGGGCTGCACTCTCTCAGTGCTTACTCAGATGCATGGGAATGCTCGCAGACCCGTTGCTTACTTTTCAGCTATACATGACCTAGTAGCTGCTGCTTTGCCCTCCTGTCTCAATGTCATGGCCTCTACATGTGTCAGCACTGAACTATGCGAGAGCACTTTTATGGGTCATCCTCTGACAGTTTTTGTACCCCATTCTGTTAAAATATTGTTAACCCATACCATATCCCAACATCTTACCAATAGCCGTTTGACCAAGTATGAGCAAATCATACTTGCAGTGCACAACATAATCCTCAATGGATGTACTCCCTTAAATCCTGTTAATTTACTACCCTTTCCTGTAAATTATGTTATTGAAAGTTAAATTGAGCATGACTGCTCACTGTTACAGAACTGTGCACCAAGCTTAGACTTGACATACAAGATGTGCCACAACCAGAATCAGATTATGTAATGTTTAGTGATGGCTCCTGTTTACAAGACCAGGTAGGAAGTCTGAGAGCTGCCTACGCAGTTTGTATTGTCTGAGGTGTGGTCGAAGCCTCCTACCTTGTGCCTTGTACTTTCAATGAAGAATATCAAAATGAGGGAACAGATGAGACCAATTACAACCTTTTGCTAACTAGAGCTGAAATGTGTGAGGAAGTGAAGAGACTTTAGAAGGAAGTGTCAGAAACAGAACAGCAAGGCTGGATTAGAGCATGTTGAGTCAAGAGAAAAAAGGATGACATTTGGGTTTCAGGAGATGAAAGACCTGTGTTGCCAGACAGCTTGTCACCCCTAATGGCGAGACACTTTTATAGACCCGCTCATGTAGGTAGCGATGATATGGTGCATCTATTTCAGCAGATATGGTTTAATCCTAGGTTCCGACCGATGGCTGAAGGATTCTATCGCAGGTATTTTGTGTGCCAGCAAATCAATGTAGGAAGAACTACTGCAGTAACACTGAGTCACATAGGAAGATCAGGTGTGTTGGACCTGGCCCTATTTGCAGGGTTATCCCCAAACAATCTGCCTTCTTCCTCCTATTTTTCTGACCATCCTTTTGTTGGCTTTAGGACTCTGGGCTCTTTACCACTGCTAACTAGTGCTAAAGTGCATACGCGCTCTGTCTAAAATGTAATGGTAATTGGTACCTCCATGATTGGCATATTTGGCTTACTGGTACGTCCCTAGTACAGTGCACCAGGGGTAACCTTAGCCTGTAAATCAAATGCTATTAGTGGGCTTGCAGCAATGATTGTGCTACCCACATGAGTAGCCTTGCAAACATGTCTCAGACCTGACACTGCAGTGTCTGTGTGAGCAGTTTTAAACTGCCATTTCGACCTGGCAAGTGCAACAACTTGCCAGGCCTAAACCTTCCCTTTTATTGCATATAACACATCCCTAAAGTAGGCCCAAGGTAGCCCCATGGACAGGGTGCAGTGTACTTAAAAGATACAACATGTATTGTTGTGTTTTACATGTCCTGTTAGTGAAAAACAGCAAAGCCTATGTTTCCCACAGGTTAGCATTGGAGCTGCCTTGTAACATTTTACAAGTGTATCTTCCAATTGGGAGCTGATTGTGAATTTGAGTTTGGTGTCTCTGTGCTCACAATTTAAGAATACATCTTTTAGTGAAGTTGTTTTTTAAATTGCAGATCTGAAAATGACACTTTTAGAAAGATGGCATTTTCCTACATTAACCATTCTGTGCCTCTGCGTGTCTCTGAATACACGTCTGGGTCAGGATGACAGCTGGGCTGCTTGTTCATTCACTCTAGACAGTCACACAAAGGGAGCTGAGTTGTGCCCTGCATATCCTGATGGCCCATCACCAGGCTGATTAGACTTCCTGAGCTAGAGTGTTGGGAGGAGTTGACACTGACACCTGAACCTGGCTGGGTCTGTCCTCACACAAAGAATCCTCCACCCCCTGTAGAGTGCCTGGGGTCAGTCAGGGAAGGGCAGGGTCTTGTGCACTAAAAAGGCTTTTCTTTGAAATTTGCCAACTTCAAAGGCTGAAATGGGTATAAGTACTGGACGTCCGATAAATATACTTGGAACACTTCTGGATTGAGGACACTCTGCCAGGAAGAGCTGGATTGCTGCTAGGAGGGACTGCCACTTTGCTGTTTGCTTTGCTCTGTTGGCCTGCTGCTTGCTGCTTCTATCCTGGGAGTGAAAGGAATGGATCTTTCTTTCTACAACCTGCTCCCAAGGTTCTCCAAGGGTTTGATCTGAGCTTGCCTCCTGTTAAGAAGTCTCAGGGCTATCAAAGACTTCACTTGCAATCTCCTGGGGCCACATTACAGACAAGGCAAATTATTTTGCTTGCGCCCAGCGCAACTTGTAAAAGGTGCACCCAGGGCAAACAATGAAAATGTGCCCTATTATGGTAAATGTTTTGCCTCCAGTGCATTCGGTGAAAAGACAGAGCGGCTGCTTTACAGCCACTCTGTGTTTTCACAGTGCAGGTGGCACTTTTCGGGGATTGGAGATCCCCTTGCAGGCGGGTGCAGTGAGTGACTGAACCTGCCTGCAAGGGGATGTCTTGGGGGTTCATGGGACCCCCTTTCCCCCACTAGAGGGCTGCTCTCACGGGGTGCCCTCACATTGCGCCACCTTCTAGGTGGCGTATTCTCAGCGTAACTCCTGAGAGTGTCTTTACCTCTGCGCCCACGTCTGTAATACGCCACGGACACAGATGCAAAGGGATTCCCTCATTTGCATGAGGGAATCTCCCATACAAATGAGAGAACGCCCCTTCAGATCAGGCTGGCCCTTTTTGTGTTAGCCAGCACTATCGGTATTACAGAAGGGACTGCACAAGCATCTGTGTCCCCTTCTGTAATACCAAAGTGCCCCGAGGGCGCGCAAAGTGGGTGCAAACACCCGTTGCGCCCCCCAGAGCACTTCTGTAATATAACCCCAGGACTCTGCTGCTGTGAGGTCTACCAAGTGCTGCCAAATTCAGTTCCTGGGCCCTTAGAATTGAGTTCTGGTGATGCAAAGAAGAAAATCTTCACATCAACTCCAAGCGTCATTCAAAATCGGGGCAGGACTACCAAAACTCGACGCATCGCCATTCCCTGCACCAAAGTGTGGTCCCCGCTTGACACAACGACTGCGGTTTCTAACTCAGACCCCAGTTTTGAATTGCAGTGCCTCCTAAGAACTGCTGTTGCGTGAGTCTTGAGTACGACATCAGCGAAGTCTGTGACCCATCGCCCGACTCAGATGCAGCATCTGCTTCAATGCTGTGGAATTGACGCAGCATGACTTGAATTTTGATGCATTATACTTTGGAGTTGATTTCTTCTTTGACACTGTATCACAGTAAGGAACTGAGGTATCATGCCCGCAAACGTCACATCACCTCCCGTGGCTAGCAGTAAGGAACCGATGCATCACCTGCTTTTTCGACACTTTACCTCCCTTGCACCTTGCATCATCTTTCAGAGGCTGACACACAAGGATGTGTCAGATACTGTACCATGGAATGACATTTGCATGCATGCCTTCTCAGGGCGGAGAGAAAGTCTCTGCCGTACCCCAGCACTGGGAATGCTTGATTACCATAAATGCTTTACTTTTTTTTGCATTGAGAGTGAGGGCTGCACTCTCTCAGTGCTTACTCAGATGCATGGGAATGCTCGCAGACCCGTTGCTTACTTTTCAGCTATACATAACCCAGTAGCTGCTGCTTTGCCCTCCTGTTTCAATGTCATGGCCTCTACATGTGTCAGCACTGAACTATGCGAGAGCACTTTTATGGGTCATCCTCTGACAGTTTTTGTACCCCATTCTGTTAAAATATTGTTAACCCATACCATATCCCAACATCTTACCAATAGCCGTTTGACCAAGTATGAGCAAATCATACTTGCAGTGGACAACATAATCCTCAATGGATGTACTCCCTTAAATCCTGTTAATTTACTACCCTTTCCTGTAAATTATGTTATTGAAAGTTAAATTGAGCATGACTGCTCACTGTTACAGAACTGTGCACCAAGCTTAGACTTGACATACAAGATGTGCCACAACCAGAATCAGATTATGTAATGTTTAGTGATGGCTCCTGTTTACAAGACCATGTAGGAAGCCTGCGAGCTGCCTACGCAGTTTGTATTGTCTGAGGTGTGGTCGAAGCCTCCTACCTTGTGCCTTGTAATTTCAATGAAGAATATCAAAATGAGGGAACAGATGAGACCAATTACAACCTTTTGCTAACTAGAGCTGAAATGTGTGAGGAAGTGAAGAGACTTTAGAAGGAAGTGTCAGAAACAGAACAGCAAGGCCGGATTAGAGCATGTTGAGTCAAGAGAAAAAAGGATGACATTTGGGTTTCAGGAGATGAAAGACCTGTGTTGCCAGACAGCTTGTCACCCCTAATGGCGAGACACTTTTATAGACCCGCTCATGTAGGTAGCGATGATATGGTGCATCTATTTCAGCAGATATGGTTTAATCCTAGGTTCCGACCGATGGCTGAAGGATTCTATCGCAGGTATTTTGTGTGCCAGCAAATCAATGTAGGAAGAACTACTGCAGTAACACTGAGTCACATAGGAAGATCAGGTGTGTTGGACCTGGCCCTATTTGCAGGGTTATCCCCAAACAATCTGCCTTCTTCCTCCTATTTTTCTGACCATCCTTTTGTTGGCTTTAGGACTCTGGGCGCTTTACCACTGCTAACTAGTGCTAAAGTGCATACGCGCTCTGTCTAAAATGTAATGGTAATTGGTACCTCCATGATTGGCATATTTGGCTTACTGGTAAGTCCCTAGTACAGTGCACCAGGGGTAACCTTAGCCTGTAAATCAAATGCTATTAGTGGGCTTGCAGCAATGATTGTGCTACCCACATGAGTAGCCTTGCAAACATGTCTCAGACCTTACACTGCAGTGTCTGTGTGAGCAGTTTTAAACTGCCATTTCGACCTGGCAAGTGCACCAACTTGCCAGGCCTAAACCTTCCCTTTTATTGCATATAAGACATCCCTAAAGTAGGCCCAAGGTAGCCCCATGGACAGGGTGCAGTGTACTTAAAAGATACGACATGTATTGTTGTGTTTTACATGTCCTGTTAGTGAAAAACAGCAAAGCCTATGTCTCCCACAGGTTGGCATTGGAGATGCCTTGTAACATTTTACAAGTGTATCTTCCAATTGGGAGCTGATTGTGAATTTGAGTTTGGTGTCTCTGTGCTCACAATTTAAGAATACATCTTTTAGTGAAGTTGTTTTTTAAATTGCAGATCTGAAAATGACACATTTAGAAAGATGGCATTTTCCTACATTAACCATTCTGTGCCTCTGCGTGTCTCTGAATACACGTCTGGGTCAGGATGACAGCTGGGCTGCTTGTTCATTCACTCTAGACAGTCACACAAAGGGAGCTGAGTTGTGCCCTGCATATCCTGATGGCCCATCACCAGGCTGATTAGACTTCCTGAGCTAGAGTGTTGGGAGGAGTTGACACTGACACCTGAGCCTGGCTGGGTCTGTCCTCACACAAAGAATCCTCCACCCCCTGTAGAGTGCCTGGGGTCAGTCAGGGAAGGGCAGGGTCTTGTGCACTAAAAAGGCTTTTCTTTGAAATTTGCCAACTTCAAAGGCTGTAATGGGTATAAGTACTGGACGTCCGATACATATACTTGGAACACTTCTGGATTGAGGACACTCTGCCATGAAGAGCTGGATTGCTGCCAGGAGGGACTGCCACTTTGCTGTTTACTTTGCTCTGTTGGCCTGCTGCTTGCTGCTACTATCCTGGGAGTGAAAGGAATGGATCTTTCTTTCTACAACCTGCTCCCAAGGTTCTCCAAGGGTGTGATCTGAGCTTGCCTCCTGTTAAGAAGTCTCAGGGCTATCAAAGACTTCACTTGCAATCACCTGGGGCCACATTACAGACAAGGCAAATTATTTTGCTTGCGCCCAGCGCAACTTGTAAAAGGTGCACCCAGGGCAAACAATGAAAATGTGCCCTATTATGGTAAATGTTTTGCCTCCAGTGCATTCGTTGAAAAGACAGAGCGGCTGCTTTACAGCCACTCTGTGTTTTCACAGTGCAGGTGGCACTTTTCGGGGATTGGAGATCCCCTTGCAGGCGGGTGCAGTGAGTGACTGAACCTGCCTGCAAGGGGATGTCTTGGGGGTTCATGGGACCCACTTTCCTCCACTAGAGGGCTGCTCTCACGGGGTGTCCTCACATTGCGCCACCTTCTAGGTGGCGTATTCTCAGCGTAACTCCTGAGAGTGTCTTTACCTCTGCGCCCACGTCTGTAATACGCCACGGACACAGATGCAAACGGATTCCCTCGTTTGCATGAGGGAATCTCCCATACAAATGAGAGAACGCCCCTTCAGATCAGGCTGGCCCTTTTTGTGTTAGCCAGCACTATCGGTATTACAGAAGGGACTGCACAAGCATCTGTGTCCCCTTCTGTAATACCAAAGTGCCCCGAGGGCACGCAAAGTGGGTGCAAACACCCGTTGCGCTCCCCCAGAGCACTTCTGTAATACAACCCCAGGACTCTGCTGCTGTGAGGTCTACCAAGTGCTGCCAAATTCAGTTCCTGGGCCCTTGGAAGTGAGTTCTGGTGATGCAAAGAAGAAAATCTTCACATCAACTCCAAGCGTCATTCAAAATCGGGGCAGGACTACCAAAACTCGACGCATCGCCATTCCCTGCACCAAAGTGTGGTCCCCGCTTGACACAACGACTGCGGCTTATAACTCAGACCCCAGTTTTGCGTTGCAGTGCCTCCTAAGAACTGCTGTTGCGTGAGTCTTGAGCACGACATCAGCGAAGTCTGTGACCCATCGCCCGACTCAGATGCAGCATCTGCTTCAATGCTGTGGAATTGACGCAGCATGACTTGAATTTTGATGCATTATACTTTGGAGTTGATTTCTTCTTTGACACTGTATCACAGTAAGGAACTGAGGTATCATGCCCGCAAACGTCACATCACCTCCCGTGGCTAGCAGTAAGGAACCGATGCATCACCTGCTTTTTCAACACTTTACCTCCCTTGCACCTTGCATCATCTTTCATTTTTGATGCATTTAAGGTACTTTGTCCTGATCAAGCACATCCATTGGTTTTTAAGAACTACTTTTTTATTTAATTCATTGGTTTTTAAGAACTACATCTTTATTTAATCTTTGAAAATTCATATCTTGATTTGTGTATATTGGAATTTTCAGAAAAATATTGGCTATTTTTCGAAACTAGTGTAGAGTCCTTTTGTAGTGTTTTCACTGTAGTATTGTGTGTGTGTGTGTGTGTATGTGTATACAAATACTTTACACAATGCCTCTGGGATAAACCTGACTGCTCTGTGCCAAGCTACCAAGGGGGTGACCAGAGGTTATCTTAAGTGTGTAACTTACTTACCCTGACTAGAGTGAGGGTTCCTACTTGGACAGGGTGCAAATCACTACCAACTAGGGACTCCATTTCTAACAAGGTGGCCCCTTCAATAGGATGCAATAGGACTTCATCGACACACCTGTGTGCAATGGGGTTAGATATGTCTTGGTGATTGTGTGCATCTTCTCAAGTTAGGTTGAATTTTACCTGACCAGGAGAAATGACACAATAACTAAGATGTTGTTGGGGCGGTTAATTCCGAGATTTGGTTCCCTGACTTCTCTGAAATCAGATCGAGCAACTCATTTTAATAATGAGATCCTAAAGATGTTGTGTGCAGCTCTGCAAATGGAGCTGAGGCTACAATGCATGTACCGACCTGAGGCTTCAGGTATCGTTGAGCATGTCAAAGGAACGCTGAAATCTAAACTTGTGTGCTTCGACATCTCTAAAGTTGCCATATACTTTGTCCATTGTGTTGATGAGTCTTTGCAGTACTCCCGATAGGATGACAGGACAATCTCCTCATGAGATAATCATGGGAAGAGCCATGAGATTGCCAGATGTGCCTGCAAATGAGCTTATGAACATTACAGATGACATGGTTCTTGATTATTGCAAAGGACTGGCTGATGTGGTGTATTCTGTTGCTTATCAGGTTGGTGTGGCTAGAGCCCACCCTCATCGGGAGCAGTGCCATGACCTCAGTCCCGGAGACTGGGCTATGGTGAAGGAGCACATGCGCAAATTGTGCTTGGAGCCCCAGTGGCGAAGACCCTACCAAGTCATACTGGTCACTACAAAAGCTGTGAAGTGCAGAGGTCTCCTCAACTGGGTGCAAACCGTGCATATTCTCAGACTTCTGTGTCCCCTTGATGATGAAACAGCACCTCTCCCGGATGTTCCGGTGGTTACAGTGAGACAAAGGGAACAGATTAGTTAAGCTGTTGGGAACCAGCAAGAATCTGGGACAGAACATGTTTTACCAGAGGGGGGTCTGAAAGAGTCAACACTTGAAGTCGGAACAGGAGGGTCACATCCTGTAGTGTTGACTGCACCAGAAACAGGCCCTGGCAAAGGGCCTAGTGGTACAGTAATTTGTATAGTGCCTGGAGACCAGTGGCCAAGAGAACAGGAGGGAAGAAGACAAAATGTGCCTGAAGTGTGTGTGCCACACACTATCCTAGAAGATCCTGAGGAATCTGGCCTAAGTGGCAGTGATGATGAAGGGCCAGTAGTAAAGAGATCAAAGAGAGCAAGAGCACCCTGTAAGAGGTATTCTCCACCTGACTGGACATACTTTGCAACAATGCCCAAGAGAAAGAGTTTTAGTACTTGGAGAGTCAAAGTGCAAATCCAGCTGAACCTCTATGAATACATAACTGTGGGTGAACTGTGTTTTGACTTTACTTTGACACAGAACAGACTGACCCAAATTGTCCTGAATTTGATTTCTAGATTGAACTTTGAAATGCGCTTTTGACCAGAGACATAGTAAATAGACTTTGCTAAAAGAATTAGGAAGAGCGCCTAAGCTCGAGTCTGCTGAAGGGGTAATAGGTTGTTACTAAAATGAAAACAGTAGGACTAACGAAGGTTCAGGAAGAACTTGTAAAGACTATAATAGCATCTCGATTGCCTGGGCATTGTTTGCCATTTGCTCAGTTGAGAACCAATGGCAAATTCTTTTGCTGCTGCTGCTTTTCAAGCAAATGGTCTGGGTTCAGAAAAGTTATGGAACATAAGAAAAGCACTAATAGATGTAAGTACATAATACAAGGTGTGCGTTTTGCTCCACACCGTATTGCATCATTTTCTCTCCTAAATGTATTCTTCAAACCGTAAAAATATTGTGCAATGCATCGTGTGACAAGGCGTTCAGTTGTGACGGAATGGCGTTTCCAATAGCCCATCGCTGCTGATACATTCTCTTGCGGCGCTGATTGCATGCGCTCTTCTCAGTGCATTAGACACAAGTGGTGCAGTTATTTTTCCTATCATTTCTGTGTTTTGCACAATATATCAATGAAAGGAACTACTATAGGGATAACAGCTGTGTTCTGCTGAATGCTAAAAGGGGGAACGGGCGCAAGCAATGATGGGGTGGTGAAAGTAATGACCAGGCCATGGGATGGCGGGTACAAGCAATGACGGGGATGGAGGCGGATGCCAACAACATTGTGGCATGAGGGGAGAACAGTCTGCAAAAACATGTGCTCATTTGGAGTGCTACAGATTAAATGAAAAAAATAGAGCGAAGGGGCATGACAAAGGATGTGGCCTAATGGCCAGAACTATCGACCCTGAAGCTGGGGAGCCAGGTTCGAGTCTCTGCTTCGGTTCACAAGCACATTTGAAATGCATGGATATAAAGTTTAAATAAAAGACATTGGAGAAAGCAGGAAAACATGTCATACAGAACAGGACAAACAACAAAACAGAAAGCAACCTCAAAATGGGTTCAGCCTGGGAAAGTAAACGATCTGGAGCATTAATTAAAATAAAAAAAGTTCAAATCACAAATACGATGGGAATGATTAGTTAGGCTTCAAGGAACTGATAAGAGAGACACAGAAGGGAGAACTAAAAGAAATTGAGGAAAGCAAATTGGCAAGCACACGGACCAATAAGAACTGAAGGCTGGGATGTAAGTCCCTTTTTAGATATATTAAAAACAATCCATTTCAAAAGCACAGCGCAAGTGCTGTGCAGGCAAAACCTAATAAAAAGGGCACACACGAATGTGATTCACAATGTAAAGCTGTACTTCTTAGAACACTCTTCATGGTGACAACATAAAACACAGAAAAATGCAAACTGAGAGAGTGATCAAGATTGTAAAGCATTGGATTCTGTTTTCTCTGTGCTGACAGTCAACAGTTATGTATATAGACACATGCATAGTTTTCATTGTGAGGTTAGGCTTTATCTGTCCCTTGGAATATAGATATCTTGTGACCTGGGGTTTCTAGTAACTCAAAGGCATTTGCCCCATGTCCAGCTCGAGCGATCTATATACTTACATTTCAAGCAACAGTCTTACTCACAGGGATGTGTGCACACTGGCAGGACTGTTGCACTGGGACTATACAGGACCTCTTAAAACTGACATGTTCTGACTAGCACAATGTCTGCATAGCATAAGACTGCCAGGAGTCCCCTATGTGTGACTCTGGGACAACTATTTCAGCCCTCAGCTTGCCAGTGCGCACACCACACCAGGTGGAGGTTTGTAGGTTTGTGGGTCAGGGAAAGGCATGTGATGTTCTTACGTAGATGAACAAAAGATAGAAGCAGAAGATTAGTACAGGGAGAAGGTGTGCTTACCCTTCAGAGTTGAAACTCAGCTCATCTGAACTTGCAGGTGTTGGTCTTCACTCGGGTAACCTTTCTCTGGTCCCTGGATATGACTCGCTGGTGGCTTTTACAGAAGCAACATTAGCACTAGCAGCAGGCCAAGAGACTTTCAGGTAAGGAGAGTTAGGGTTAGTCTTAGCCTTGGGGAACATGACATACACATCTCAATGTTCGGGAAGCTCTGCAGAAGAATCCACGCAGATGTGAGTCAATGGAGGTCTTCATGATGCTGGAGTGGGCTTCAACTTATTTTCATTGTGATATTGGCCATTGAGCAGCTTTCCATTGCCAACCACCGCCAATAAATTGACAAAGTCTGAAATACTAAACTAACAGGATTTGGGCAGAGCAAACCCTGCCATGCACCTAGAATGCAATGTGGGTGGTGTGCCTACACGGTTCAAGGAAGGTTCACTCTGCAAGGGTAGTTTCATCCCCTCACAGTGGACATTCAGAGAAAGAGAACAAGTACGGCCTTTATGGCTTCTCTCTGATTGTAGCCACATTTACCTCACTCTTTTGTACTAAAAAGCGTTCATCTACAGGTAATACTTTCAACTGAAGGTGATCACAAACAATACTTAAAAAGGCACCTTAATATACATAGAGTGGGGAGTTGATGACACCATTTGGTGTAGCCAACGCAACCTAAAATATATGCAATGCTGCTAATAACCAGGACACGGCTAAAGGGACCAAAGAGGGCTAATCTGTCAAGACTACAGAGTGGGGAGACTAATATAGGGTCCTCCTAGTCTTAGAATTAGAATACAGCAAAGGTACTCTTAAGGAGCTAAAAGGGCCCCTCAAACTAAGCCAAAAGAAAATATATATAGGGGCCCTCTTGGACAAAGAAAAAATGTCAGGGAGGAATAGCTGCATAGACTGGCTCTTTTGTCCTTGTCCAGTCACCAATTTACAGGGGGTGGTTTACCTAGATACCCTTCTTTAGCAAGATTCTCTTATTTGGTGTTCTTTTGAATTTCAAAATCTGTTTTCAAGATGTATATTATGGATCAATCCAAATATTGCAAAGAGTTTGATGAAGTGTGGACTGAGTGGGTTTAATAATTCCCGGTTGGGTGCTGTCACAGTCTAATGACAATAGGAACAGTTTCCCCTACAGTGCTAGGTGAGAACATTATTAGATTCTCAAATGTAAAACTCTGAAACATATAAATTATATCTGGGAAAACCTAATACAATAATCTTAATATCATATGCAGTAGGTGTGGGTGGAATGTTTCATTCCGCCAGGAGTTAGAGAAAAATGGTGACTCCGTATTACTCTTTGAATTTAAAATCCCAATTTACAGTGAAGTTGTATTTTAAATTCGAATTCTGAAAATGCCACTATTTGAAAGATGCCGTTTTCTTACTTTAGCCATTTGGTGGCTGCTGCCTGTCGCTGATACACATCTGGAAAGGATGATATCTGGGCTTTGTGTATTCCCCCTAGATAGCCCCACACAATGGGAGACGTAATGGGCAATACTGGCAGGATGGGAGAGAGGACCTGGACCCAGTTTCGCTTACAAATGAAGAGGCTAGTACCCACACAAAGGACTTCATATCCCCCTGAATTCTGGAGCTAGGGCAGGAAGGGAGGACCTCTGTGTACTTAAAGTCGCCCCCACTTCAAAGGCACTACTGGGTATAAGTACACAACCACTTTAGTACTTTTTTGGACCTGTGAAGACTCTGCTAGGGTGAAGAACTGCTGTACTGCTGAAAGACTGCCAC
The DNA here is from genome assembly GCF_964204655.1 of Triturus cristatus. Lineage (NCBI taxonomy): Eukaryota > Metazoa > Chordata > Amphibia > Caudata > Salamandridae > Triturus > Triturus cristatus. The sequence goes on from NC_140589.1 coordinate 640,627,805, forward strand.
TCTGCTGTCTTGTTGTGTTGCCCTGCTGCCTGCTGTTCCCCTGCCTGGGTAAGAATAACTGGGCCTACATCACTTCAACCTATAGTGACACCAAGGGCTAGCTGGCTGGCCTCCTGATCTGAAGTCTCAGTGATATAAAAGACTTTCAACTTGCCTGCTTCTGCACCTGAACTCTGCCATCTGTTAGTCTGCCCTGTTAAGTGGTGTCACCCCAGTCCTAGAACCTTGAAAGTGAGGCCCAAGGTGCTTGCTTCAGCAAAATCCATGCAACCTCTATCAAACCAGCGCATCACCTCTGCTGCGAGGATTAACCCAGACGCAGCCCCTTTGCCCCCACCACTGCTCAAAGTCTCCATACCTCAGTCGACTGCATCCTTGATGATGACGCTGAATTTCCACATTGCAGCTCTGTGCTCATTGGATCCAAAGCATTGTTGCTGCTGCACGGATCAGAACCGGTGCATCGCCTCCATTGCATTGATCGACGCCAACGCATCGCTTCTGCTGCACCACGCATCTTCAACCAGGATCGAGGTACTTTTGTTCAGTGGGCCTCACTGGTTGCCTGTATTCGGCACATGCTCCATCGTGGTCGGCCTGAACTGACTTTGCCCTGATCCGGCAAGACCAGATATAACAAAGGACACGCTTATTGTTTCTAAGCCCTATTTCACAGGTACTCTTTAAAAATTAATTTCTCAAGTTCTACTTATTGGATTTTTGTCTTATTTTATTTATTAAAATAAGAGTTCTTTTTTTAATATGGTTTGGAATTGTTTTGTGTGCTGTATTCACTGTTCAACTGTTAGAAGTATTGCACCAATACTTTACACATTGCCTCTAAGTTAACCCTGGCTGCTCTGTGCCAAGCAACCAGAGGGTTCATTTAGGATGTTCCTGCTTCTAACCCCGACTGGGATTGTGGCTGCTGCTTGACTAGGTTTCTTACTCCAGTGAATCTATAACCCAATTTCTAACATCCACCAATTACCGCATGGTGGAATTTTTGGCTGCGAGGCTCCAGAAATGCGAGCACAAGTGAGATATGGCGGCCCCTAGTGCCATTTTCTAATGTGGGCAGCTGCAAGCACTTTTAGTCAGAGGGCTGTTTCTCGAGTAGGTTTTCCTGCTGCTCGAATATATTTTCTTCTCCAGAAGCAGCAAAATCAACTCAAATGGCTGCGTGCTCTTGTGCCAGCATGGTGCCATTTACGCTACTTTTTCAGGTCTGCGCTCGCTAGTGACATTAAATTGCCACGCAAGCAGGGCCACATGCATATTTCCACCAGTTTGTGGAACGCCGAGCAATCTCACAGAGGGGCAGATTTACAAGCCCCTTGCGCCACTCTTGCATCACTTTTCCTATGTTAAAAGTGACGCAAAAGTGGCGCAAGGGGCTTGTAAATCTGCCCCAGAGTTTTTATGTAACTTCACAGAGTTCCACCCACCCCTAATATAGAGTTGTTCATCTTCATTGTTCAAGCCAAGGTATAATAATCCTATCATGGACTTGCAGAAATACCGAATACATTACCAAAGCTTCACTCCTATCTTTTGATCCATGGAATTCTGTTTTCCTTTATGTTTTTCCTATTTTCTGATAATAAAAAGCAGGGAATAATTGGTTTGGCCTCTCTCTGCTCAACGACACTGCCTGCAGGAGCGAGGCGCCGCTTGTCTACCTCGATTGAACACCATATTACACACTGAAAGGTTTTTTTAATGAATAGTAGAAACGGATGTATGCGAGACCACCAAATTCACTATGACATCACCAAAAACAAAAAGCAGCTGAAACATTAGCAAGATATTTAGGTTAGTGGATTAGTCCACTATTAGTATGAAGGCGACCCGTTCAAACCTCTGAAAACCCTTGCAATCATCTCTCTCTAATGGTCTATAAAATGCATGCTCGAAGTCGTTTACCAATAACGCCTCCTGTGGGTAGGCGGCTGAAATGCATCCGCCGTTCCTTGTTGTCTTGGTGACTGAACACGATTTCATGAGGGTTTGACAGCACTTTGTGGTGAAACTACCCCTCATGAATACCAAGGGGCATATCATCAAGCGGCAGCGATAATTATCGGTGGCCGCTCTTAGCGAGAACATATTTATCGCCGGCTATCGCTGGCAATTATCACCATGCTATCGCTGTATTAACAACTCATAGCGAAATGGCGATAATTTTCCAGCGATAGCGGTGTTTTCCATGGAACATTGCTGGTTTTCCAGCGATGTTCCATGGAAAACGGCGATAACCTTGCTGAAACGACCCTGTGGTCGTATCAGCATAATCCACCTCGATTGTTATGTATAGGTAAGTCAGCATTTTAGCAGACGTTCATTTTTGGGGAAAACCGCAGTTTTCGCCAAAAACTAACATCTGCTAAAATGCGAGGGCCTCCTTGTAAATATCGCGATGTACATTTAGCGATATTTTACAAGGTGGTCCGTCAGGGATATGCCCAGTGATGCCCATCTTGCATCTCATTAGAGATGCAAAGTGAGGCGTCGGGAAAACGGGTGCTAACATGCACTGATGCATGTTAGCATCACCTTGTAAACAGGGCGATAGAAATATCGCCGCTTTAGCGGCAAAAAGTGCCACTAAAGCGGCAATTCTGCCCTTGTTAATATACCCCCAAGTAATTTAGAAGGGACAGGTTTTCATGGATCCACATGCAATTTCCACTTCTTTTTCTTTAGCTAATAAAATGCACTGCGAATTATAAATTAGTTATGTTTACATTTTTATATTATATTTACATAATTATTCTTTAAAGTCGTCATCTGCTCCTCACCGTGTCTACTTTGAGCCTTCCTTAGGTTTCCCCCTAAGGTTTTAAATGAAATACAGCTTTTATGGAAGTTACAAATTTCCAAAACCACACTCAATATTATGCGTATGCAACTAATTGTAAACCAATGATTTTGCGTTGAATAGGAAATCTGCCTAGTGAAGGATATTTATGATGTGCTAATGCATCAATATTATTGTTTTTGCACACTGGAAATATTTTCACTTGTGAATATTTGTCCGCCTATTTCACCCCTATAATATGTGAGCATTATTGGATTTTGCATAAACTTACTCCATGCCCTTTGTGGCAGTTTGAGGTGTGAGGTAGAACAGTTACTGTAAAGGTAGGGAATCACTTCAAAGCCATGACTTTGTGTTTATGCTATACGTATCTTATGGTCACCCATGAGACTCCCTTAGAGAACATCCCTATTTCTGCATTCAACCCATGACTTGTGACAGATTCTCATTGTTGTTAGATCAATGTTGCAGGTTTTTGGCAGGAGAAATCCTCTAGAGGCCTATTTACAAGAATGTCATGTAGTGCAACGCAGCAAGTAACCTTGCTGCTCTGCCCTGAATGACAGGTAAGGGGCAAGAATGTGCCGTATTTAATGTAATACAGCACACTTATGCCTTTTCCCCTGTACTGGTGCCCATTTGGCAGCCTAGCACCGTAGGACTTGGCCTTTTGGGGTAAAGTTCCTTAAACATTTTGCTTTCCCCCTAGACCGTTTTCCTGACATAGAGTTGTCAATTTAGATGCTTTGGGTACTTTGACACAGCTGATCAGTGTCAAAGTACAAGTGTTCCCTGTGTAAAGTGTTATGGTAATTGGCTGGCCATGATTGGTATGTTTGCCTTACTAGTAAAGTCCCTAGTGATGTGCACTGTGTGTGCCAGGGCTAGTAATGCAAAGACATGCAGAGAAGGGAACTCAGGCCTGCAGTGTAGGGCCTGCGCGCAGTTTGCTAAGTTACCATGTTGTCCTGACAAGTGCAATCACTTGTCAGGCCTTAATTTCCCTTTTACGTACACAGTGGGCGCCCCTGTGGTACGTCCCAGGTTACCCCTGGGCAGGGTGCAGTGTAAGTAAAAGGCAGGACATGCACTGAGGTGTGTGCTATGTCCTGACAGTGAAAAGCACGCCATTTCGTTTTCACTGGTGAAAGGCCCTCCTGCCCATTGGACAGAATGGGGGAGGCTGGGTATTGTGATTATTAGCCTAGTTTCCCATAGATTTAAAATGGACAGGTGAAGTTTGGTTTGTATGAACTCACAGTGTCATAATATATCTTTCTATGAAGGTGGTTTTGTCACTGTGTGTTCAGAAGTCACTCTTTTAGAAAGTGGCTGTGTTTTGTGCTTTACGCATTTCTGTGTGTCTCTACTGAATGTGGATTGACTTTCTGGATCTGAGAGGTGAGAGCAGCTGGGGGAGGTCTTGACCCAGGGAGGGGTTGAGATGGCACCAGGCTGCCCTCCAGCTGGAGAGAAGTCCCGGGAGGTGAAGAGGCCTGGGTTGCTGCTATAAACATCTCCTGCTGAGTGCTTATGGATCCAGACCCCCAGTATCAAAGGGAGAAAGGTGACACTGGGAGGGAGACACCCAGAACTGATTTAGGCAGGGGTCAGGGACCCCTGAGCACATACAAACTTCAAAGACATTTAGGGTATAACTATGAGAGCTGGGACCCCTGAACGTTGGGAAAAGGAACAGAAATGGATTGAGACTGAAAAGGCTTGGACCCATTTCGTGGTCAAGAGGATCCTCTGCTAAGGAAGAAACAACTGAAGAGACTGCTGGGGAAGAACTGACCCTTGCTTCGTGATCTGAGGCTGTTCTGCGGTTTTCTGTTTGAACCAAGGAAGAGGCTGTTGGGACTGTGCTGTGGGCTCGGGGTCCCCCTGCTTGAGGAAGACTGTGCTTTGTGCCATGTCTTGAAACCCCAAGGGCCCGAGGTGTGCTGGCTCCCTGTTTGAAACACAGGAACATAAACGTTTCCGGAGAAGTTTCAAGCAACGCGGTGGGTGCGTGTTGTAGCAGCTTGAGACCCTCGGAAGGTGTGCCCTGTGATCTTAGACACACAAAGGAGGAGTGAGACTCGGATGCACTGGGTGCGTGTCGTGGTGCACAGGAGGCGTTGGTGAGGAGCGCCTTGTCAACATGTGCCTCGGAAGCAGAGTGAACCTCGGACACGAAGGGTGCGTGTGTTGGTGCACAGGAGGCATTGGTGAGGATCGCCTTGTCAACGGGTGCATCGGAAGCGGAGTGAGACTTTGACGCACTGGGTGCATGTCGTGGTGCACAGGAGGCATTGGTGAGGAGCACCTTGTCAACGTGTGCATTGGAAGCGGAGTGAGTCTCGGAAGCGCAGGGTGCATGTCGTGGTGCACAGGAGGTGTTGGAGCGCCTGGTCAACATGTGCATCAGAAGCGGAGTGATTCTCGGACACGTAGGGTGTGTGTTGGGGTGCACCAGAGGCACTAGTGAAGAGCGCCTGGTCATCGGGTGCTCCGGAGGAGACGGGAGACTCGGACACGGTGAGTGTGTCGTGGTGCAGCCAAAGGCGTTGGTGAAGAGCGCTGGGCTATCAGGGCACCGGAGTTGGAATAGATCTCAGTAAAGCAGTGTGAGTGCTTTGGTGCAACCTGGGAGAGATGATCGGCTGATCATCATGTGAACAGGAAGAAAGTGATTCTCTGCAATGCGGTGCGCGTGTCTTGGTGCCAACTGAGACCACAGGAAGGAGTGCCTGGTGAACGTGCACTCAGAGTCGATGAGAAGTCCTATCAGTGTTGTGTTTGTGGCTTTATGCCAGAGGAGACCCGAAGGGTGCGGTGGTGAACGTGCACCCGGATTAACGTAATCTCAGAGGCGTGGGGTACTTTTGCCCCGCGACCACCTGAGACCTTCCGACAAGTCGCGACCCGGACCAGCAGCCCCGGAGGAGCTGAGATGCCAGGCCGAGCCGCTGAGGCCAATTGGGAAAGTTCAACACGGAAGGCCCAGTCCACTGACGGAGGAGAGGAGAGTGGGGTCGCGTCCTCAGGTAACGTGGATTACTACCTGGATGGGGTGCGGGCTCGGAGGGACACTCTCTCGACCTCTCATTCCTGCTGGCGAAGTGAGCCTTTGCTTCAGCTCAAATTGGGACCCGTACGGACCCAGGGAGTGGTCGTACTGGGGCCAAAGCGGGAAGCTGTACTTTATGTCATCATTGATACGTGTGTGGGCAACTGTTATAGAAGAGGCGGATTGTCATAATACACATTGCCAATATTGCTGCTAACGACCTGCCGGACTGTCTTATGATGCCTGACATTATTGTTGCATAAAAAAGTACACGATTGTAGCACTACGCATTGCATTATTTCTCCATTGCAAAGTACATGATTGCAACTACTCATTTCATTATTCCTTAATTGCAAAGTACATGATTGTAGCGGCAGGCATTGCCTTATTTCCTCATTGCAAAGTACGTGATTGTGGCGGTACGCATTGCATAATTTCTCCCATTGCAGGGTACCGGGGTGTATTGTTAAGCATTGTATGATTTCTCCTTTGCCCAGCACAGGATTATATCATTATGCAGAGCATTATTGTCTGTCATTTGCAACGTGTGTGATTCTAGCATTACGACCAGCATAGTGTTTGGAAAGCGGTGGTTGGGATTTGAACCTACCAACTTGCTGTAACAAATATTACACTTTATTATATGTTGGCTTTTGTAACGTGTGGTCTGATCGTATATCTTTCTATATAAAGTTTATACTCGTTTTATCAAACTCGTGTGGAGTCCATTTGTAGTGTCACCAGTGGGTTGCTGTGGGCGTGGTTACACACATTGTACACTCGTGCCTTGGAGATAGCCCTGGCTGCTCGTTTCAAGCTACTACGGGGTGAGCAGGACTATCTCAAAAGGTGTCCTTTCTTGGCCTAACGTTGAGGGAGGAGTCCCGAGTCGCGCATTTGGCGACAGTAGTGCGGGACGGGGAATCCAGCTTCCAACAAGCACCAGCCCAGGCATCCCTTCACCTTGGTGCAAGGGTGCTTGCATTGCGTGCAGGATTGTTTTTGTGCAGGAAGAAACACCTTGCACAAACACAATATATATTCCTCTTTCTATGTGGTCTGTAGAATTCTGAAGCCCACATAGAAAGAGAAAGTTACAAGGAAAAATACTGATATTTCTCCTTGTTAGGCCTCCCTTGAAAAGGTGTTTCTTTTTGGTGCATTCCCAGGCCTAACAGTTCTGGTAAATTTGGCATAGTATGGGAGTTGCGTGGGAACACCCATGCTCCACCCATGGAACCCCTTCTCAGGGCAGATTAAGGTAATGCAGCGATTTGTGTTGCATTGCAGTGCCTTACTTCTGATTTATGAAGACATTCAGGGCCATTCAAATTAGTATTGAGTGGCTTCATAAATCACATAAAAGGTTTGCATTGCCCTTGCATCACGTGACGTGGTACAAAAGCGACACAAACTGGATCATAAATTGACCCCGAGTGTCTATGTTGCTGACATGGCACCTAGAAACATGGTACTTGATCAGATATTGCGTGATTCCGGGCAAATCATATGAGTTACCGGTACCTGGAATTGTGTAATAAGAGACAAAAAGTGCCAATTTGTGTTATATAATTTATTGCCACGGTACCGGTCTGGCGTTTCACCTCCAACACCCATCTATGTAACCATTCGCCCCTCTTGTCTAACGTGCCACATTATTTCTGTGTGTAGAAAGGCCTTTTTTTTCAAATAAAGCCATGTGTTTTTAAAAAGTGCATTCTTAAAATTCCTTTGAATCAGAATGTGTCATTTGCTAACAAAAATACATTTTAATTCCCTGCTTGCGTGCACAAAAACGTCTGATGAACTGAGAGCTAAACCTGACTGTAGCATGGGCAGTAGCAAGTACATGTTAGCTTACACTCAAAATTTAATTCATATGCATTGCACATTGTAGCTCGCTTTAATTTTCCATTTGAATGCTTTTTAATCATTTTTGTTGCCTTTGTTTATTCCCCACAGATGCAAGAAATTATTTTAATTTCGCTAATGCTCAGGAACCTACCTTAATGTGTGTATTCCTTAGCATTTATGGTTAGATATGTGAATATGTTAAAAATGAAAAACATTTTCCTTCGATAATACCCTGGAAAGCTCTGTTGCCACTAGTCAGGTTTAGTCTTCCATGTTTGAAAATCAAGATTGAATGAACCTTTTTGTGACTATTACATTACATGAGGTGTGTGCTATAATCAGCTTTGTTTCTCACACTTTATCTCCTGGCTGAACATTGCTGCCTTTTCCATTTTGGAATGTGGACAAATTCAAGTGGAACTGGGTGAGACCGTGAAGAGCCAAGTGAAGTTATTTGGAGTAATGTGGATGGTGAGCTAAGTCACCAGGTCAGGTGCTCTCCCAGGTGAGGAAAAATTCAGTGTCCTCCACACGGCGAGAGAGTTCATGGCACCAAAATAGGAGGTCATTTTTAAAAAAGAGTGTTTATTTAGCACACCATAGTGAAAATCAAATGGTTAAGATGATCTGCGCATTTTGGCTTCCAGCCTTCTACTGGACCATAGAGTACTTTCGTCTAGAACGTCTCTTAAAGTGGTCAAGTACTTAATCCCTAATTACTTTTTACTGCTAATCCTCATATGCAAAGAGTGGCAAATTTCATCAGCCATTTTAACACATCACTTTTGTAAAGTATATTAATTAACTCTATGTGACAGAAAGTGCAGGTGCAAACATTTCTTGTTCTTAACAGGAAATTAATTCTAATTTATGCAATGGGATAATTTTATGATTATATAGGAGCTTCCTTTATATACCCATTAAGGTTTCCCACCAGGGTGCCGAATTCAGGATGGGTGCTGTATCCGTTAACGAGGGTGGGGCCTCGTATTTTGCGCTGCAAATCTTCCAAAAGTATGGAGCACTCATGGGGTTTCTGAAAAGTATTCATTAGACACATCCCCTACAGAAGAATTTCGGGCTTATGCCTTCCTCAATGTTAGGAAGGTCCATATCCGCTGCACAGTTCCTGATAGGTTTAAAAAGAATATCTATCCTTCTGATTGGCCTCAATCTGGCCATGGGAGGGCTGATCAACCACACCGTCATACCAAATCGGCGCTGCAGTAGCATCCAACATTGTACGCAGATGATTCACGGCCAGAATGTCCCAATCACCACTTTATCCCCAATGGGCACCTGCAGATGATAGACACAGTGCCTTTAATCCGTTGCTGATAAAACAGATCACACAGTCCTCACAGTTGAAATGATCTCAATAGATACCAGGTAAGTGTGCCATTTCTACCCCTCGCCACAGCCGTGTATGGTTGAACACAATGCGTCCATCGGCGTCAGGCATGTGGCTTGGCGTCCTTGAGCTTGAATAACTCATGACCTACATGGTCAACGGTTGCATGTGTCAGCGGCGATTCAGGCTGACAATTAAATTAGTGAAGGTTTCTCACCAGGGTGATGAACTCAGGGCGGGTGCTGGATCCGTTAACCAGGCCTCAATCTGGCCAATGGGAGGGCTGATCAACCACACCATCATACCAAATCGGCACTGCAGTAGCATCCAACATTGTACGCAGCTGATTCACGGCCAAAATGTCCCAATCACCACTTTCTCCCCGATGGGCACATGAAGATGACAGCCATAGTGCCTTTAATTCGTTGCTGATAAAACAGATCACACAGTCCTCGCAGTTGAAATGGATACCAGGTAAGTGTGCCATTTCTACCCCTTGCCACATACGCTGGATGGTTGAACATGATGCGTCCATAGGCGTCAGGCATATAGCTTGGCTTCCTTGAGTTTGGATAACTCATGAACTAGGTGGTCAACGGTTGCATCTGTCAGCGACGCTTCAGGCTGACAATTACATTTGATAAGGTTTCCTATCAGGGTGACAAACTCCTACCAGGGTGCCGAACCAGGGTGCCAATGTTCAAACCAGGGCTGAACTCCTATCAGGGTGCCAAACCAGGGTTTCCTACCAGGATGCCGAACCAGAGTGCCGAACGGGGGATGGCGCAGACGCGCAGCGGTTAGACTGCAGTCAGGTATTTGCGTGCCAGTATGTTTTAAGGAAGTTTTTACTTGCACGGAATCGCTCACGCAGATCACAAAAGTCCTATCTGCATGTGAACCTTTATTTCAGCAATTTGTATTTTAATCACTGGTTCTTTTTAAAATGTGTACTCTTTATTTTAGGTTTATTGGTAGCTGATTTCTACCGCGTTATTATAGCTCCAGTATCTCCGCCATTCCCCCCCGGTCCACTGCAGCTTCTCGCTGATTGAGTGGAGGGAGGACTGATTTCTAGGCTCCCCACTTTCGCAGGGCCACTCTCAGCCAGCATCTTAGGAGATGGTCTATTCTTCTCCCTGAATCACTGCCTCTGCTTACATAAACGGAGGATGGCACTGACGCGCAGCAGACTCGTGCAGCGGGGGTGCCGAAGGCGTGCCAAAGGCAAGCCCATCTGTGCCCATCTGCTCTTAGACCGCGCCCAGCTCCTGTCCCCCTGCTTGGTTGTCTCCAGATCATGTAGGAATCATGAAGTACTCTCAGGAGGCCCTACTGGTGTTAAGACCTAAGTTGAAAGGCTACTCTGACATCAACTCTCTCCAACTCTTCTCCATTCCCCTTGTTACAAACAAACCCAATGTCCTGCTCTGAGTTCAGCCGATGGTTCACTCGAAACCATAACACCCGATTAGTAATTCAGAAAAGATCGTAACTTAACACCTATAACTATCTTGTGTATGTTACACACTAAACACCAGATCTTTAGTAAAGCGCCATTTAGAGCTCTCAGACATGGTCCAAGCGCTTCAAGTAGATATTGCTCTGTAACTGAAACATGGGCATACTGTGGCTCGGGCCCAGAAATGGTTGCAGTCACTTCTCCAGGTTACACCATCTTTCGACTAGACACACACACAAAAAAGGGTGGGGGCCTAGCTGTCTTTTTTCGCTCACATTTTAAAGCTGTTTGAGCCTTTAGCTACCTCAGGTTTCGAGGCTATGGCTTTTTTCGATTCAACTGCTTGATTTGCAGCCTTTTAAGGGAATCTTAATCTTTTTTTTTTTTTTTTTTCAGAAAAGTTTTATTGAAATGAGAAATGCTCAAACATTACATAATAAAATATAAAACAAGAAAATAAAAATAAGCAAAAATAGGTAAATAGCATTTTAAGTAATCACAATAACATATGCTGTGTTATGAAACATCAAAGATTGAGAATATATAGAAGCAAAAACTGGCAATTGGCATGAAATAAAGTATTGAAAAGGAATATGAAATACACAATATAATCAATAGCAAAGTTGAAGAAAAAAAGAAAGAACGAGAAAGAAGTACCTTGTTTAGAAGGAACAGGAAATCATGGAGGTTTAGAAACTTCTTGCTGTATCGGGGTTAAAGACAGAGACGTACAAGCACTTGAGTCAAAAAAGTCTGTAACTGGGCTCCATAGTTCTCTTCGCTTAACAGCTAAGGTTAAGCGATGGACAAAAGTAGTATCTAGTCTATGGTTATAGCAAACAGCGTACCACCAAGCCTTATAAGATAAATTGCTGAAATCCTTCCAGTTTTTGGTGATTTGCTGAAATGCCACAGCCAATAGCAAATCAATTATTCTAATGTTATAAGTGCAATGCTCCCAGATGGGAGATAGGCTTCCTAAAAAAATATGAGATAGAGAAAAAGGGTGAATGGAGGAAAAAATCGTATTAATTTGAGACCAAACCCGCTTCCAAAAAGTAAGAATGTAATGACAATCAAAAAGCATGTGGAAAAGATCTGCACCTGGTAGAGAGCAGGACCAACACTTGTCAGAGGTATCTGGGAAGTGAGTGCTGAGAGTGAGTGGTGAGAACAATAAACGGTTATAAATAAAAAATAGTGTTTGAGTAGTATTTGCTGCCCTGGAGGATCTGCGAATTTTCAACCACAATTTGTCCCACAATACAGTGGGCCATGAGGTTTCAAAATCTTTTTCCCAATGTTCCTCTGTACTAGTTTTAATACGGGGATAGGACAAAGTGTGAAGAAAAGCATATATCTTTGAAGCTTTAGATTGAGTAAGGAGTAAAGAATTCAGCGAGGGCGTATCGGACGACGTGGAGATCGATGAGGAAGATGTAGCAAGATGGGCCTCGTAGGCGTGCTGTAATGCTTGTGACAACAATGAATATTTGGTTCGAAAAGCGAGAGGAAGATTGTAAGTAGTGGCAACCAAATCAAAAGGAATAATCTGAGCATGGTGGAATAGTTGCCTCACCCAAATAAGACCACGTGTTCTCCAAGGCTTCCAAAAAATTGGCTTGTTATTGATTAAAATGGATGTATTATGCCAAATAGGTTGGTCAAAAAAGGTTGAATCAGGTAAACAAGGAAAGATTTTGGAGGTATGTTTAAGAATAGGAGTTGAAATAGATTGAGGTCTACGAGAGAACATAAGGTATTCTGTGAATGAAAAAGGAGAAATGAAAGACTGTTCTAAGGTCAACCAAAGAGGAGATGATAATGAGACATCCTTGATCCAATGGGAAACTTGGTGTAACAAGAAGGATTTATGGTACAAGGAGAAGTTTGGAAAATTCACCCCGCCCTCCATCTTAGAGCGCATTAGCTTAGATAAAGACATACGAGATTTTTTATGACCCCATAAGAAGGAAGAGAGAATAGAGTTAATCTTCTTGAAATATTTTAAGGGAATAGCAAGAGGTATGTTGGATATTGCGAATAAAACAATGGGAGAGAGCATCATTTTTATTGTGTCTAATCGTCCCCACCATGACAAGTAGAGAGGATGCCATTTGCTAGTAAGAGTGGTTAGCTTTTGTATACACTCTTCCGTAGATTTAGTGATCGTACCCGAAAGAGAGGAATGAAAATGAAGGCCTAGATACTTAATAAAGTTAGGGCTCCAAGTGAAACCTGAAGCCGAGAAGTCATCCTTGAAAGTAACTTTAGTGAGTGGTAGGATTTCGCATTTGTCTTTATTTAGTTTGTAGCCCGATACGTGGGCAAAAGAATGAACTTCGTCTAAGAATGCTGGAAGGGAGGTGACTGGGTGGGATATAAATAATAAGACATCGTCCGCATAAGCTGCCATTTTGATGTTGGAATCATGAAAACTAAAACCATGTATATTGTCATTTTGACGAATTCGCAGAAGAAAGGGTTCCAAAGCCAGATTAAACAAAAAAGGTGAGAGTGGGCAACCCTGTCTAACCCCTCTTCCTAATGAAAAATAAGAAGATAAGCCTCCATTAGTCGATATGGCAGCTCTAGGACAAGAATAAAGAAAGGAAATCAAGGAAGAATTTTTTGGTTCAAAACCAAACCATTTCAGAGTTTGAAACAAATAAGGCCATTCAACTCGATCAAAAGCTTTTTCCGCATCCAAAGCTATGGCTGCAAGGGAATGAGGGTGACGTGAAGTCTTAGAGAGAATGTCAAAAAATAATCTGGTGTTATCCGATAACAGTCTGCCTTTAACAAAGCCAGATTGTTCTTTTCCTAAAAGCTCGGGTAATAAAGACTCTAGGCGCAATGCCAATGCCTTAGAAAACATTTTGTAGTCAACGTTTACTAGAGAAATAGGGCGGTAATTTTTACAATGCTGTGGATCTTTACCCGGTTTTGGGATAATACAAATAAGGGCATCGGAGAAGGAGGAAGAGGCAGAGCCAGTTTGAAGAAAGTTAGAAAGAAGCAAGTGCAATTTGGGGATTAGTAAATTTGAAAAACGGGAAAAGAACTCGACAGTAAAGCCATCCGGGCCAGGAGCTTTATCATTTTTGAGAGCGTGAAGAGCCTGAAGAAGATCTCTGTGAGTAAGATCAGATTCTAAGGAAGAGAGGTCTGGAGGGGTATCAAAAGGACTAGAAATGGTGGAGAGAAATTGGGAGATGGATTGTTCAGACGAAGTTGCTTCGGAGGAATACAATGTTTCATAAAAATGTAAGAATTCTTGTAGGATGTCTTCACTATTGTGTTTTAGCAAGCCATCCCGACCAAAGACAGATTCAATATTAACTTTATTATGTCTGATCTTTAGATAATTAGCCAGCAACTTACCAGCCTTGTTCTGTCCGCCATAAAACTTGGCGCTGGATTTTAAGAGAAAGTTAGAGGCGTTGAATGTGGAATCTTTGTTAAATTGAAGTTTGGCAGAGATGAGGTCGTTTAGGTAATCTTTTGATTTAGAAGTATAATATAAGTGCTCTAAATGTTTGATCCTGGAAAGAATAGCATCAGTGTCGTGTTGGGCTTTTTTCCGCTTACGAGAGACATAGTTGATAATGAAGTCCCTGGCTGACGCTTTGAAAGCTTCCCAGACTACAGGGAATGGAACTTCGCCTGTATGATTAAGCAAAAAATATTCATGAAAAAAGGACGTGAAGGAAGAAACAAATTGTGCATCAAGGAGGAGAGCATTATTAAACCGCCATTTTTTGAAGGAAGTGGACTTCTGCAATACATCCAATGTAATAGAGACTGGAGCATGATCCGAAATCAAAATGGAGCCAATATCAGAAGAAACAAGGGACTGAGTAAGGCGATGTGAGAGAAAAAAGTAATCTAGTCGAGACTGAGTGTGATGAGGGGGTGAGAAAAAAAGAGTATTCTCGTGAGGGGGGGTTGCAGAGTCTCCAGGCGTCAGCAAATTTGAATTGTGCAATGAGTTGAGTGAAACGTTTTTGTGATTTATGAGGGATGTAAGCGGTAGCTGAGTGCCTGTCCAAAAAGGGGTCAAAAACTTTGTTGCAATCACCTACTAGAATGAAATTATCAACATAATGTTGAGTGATTAGCGGAGCTAAGGAGGACCAAAAGGAGGCGTCTCCACATGTGGGTGCGTACACATTTAAAATGGAAATAGGGACCTTATCAAGAGTAAAATTAACTAACACCCATCTACCTGAAACATCAGCGATATGCGTTACTAACTGGATTGGAAGAGATTTTTTAAATAAAATCAAAATGCCATTACGCTTGCCATCACCTGGAGAAAAATATACCTCACCCACCCAACCCTTTCTTAATTTAACAGATTCAGCTTCTGATAGATGTGATACCTGCAGACAAGCTATATCTGCATTAAGTTTGGCCAAATGGGATAACACTCTCTGTCTTTTAATTGGCGAATGTAAACCTCTAACATTCCAAGACAATATTTTCAAAGGCATTGATCAATGGTAAAAGAACATATCAATATAGTAATATAAGGAAAAGCGTAAAAATGAACAAAAAATAAAAAAGATATTAAAAGCATATGTGTATGTTAATAGGAGACAGCAAAGATAGAGAAGAATATTTACATAATGAGTCACACAGTGAAAACCAGTTTCATGATGGGGAAAAAGAGAGGAAATAAAAGCAAGGAGCAATAGTATAAGCAAGAGCAAGAGCGAAGAAAAATGAAAGGACTGGAACAAGAAGAAAAAAAGACCTAAAGAGCATAAAGAAGAAAGACAGATAAATAAGAGAACAATAAAACAAAAGAGGAAGAATAATAAACTTACATATTGTCGAGAACAAACAAGAGGAAAGGAGGGTGGAGGCCACATAGAACAATGACGAGTCATAGGCTCCCAAGGGAAGGCAGGGAAGGAGGACAACCGCAACGAACTCCAGGGGCATGAAGGTAAATGGTGATATGAAGGAAGAAATCTATACGAAGGGGAAGAAAGAATTAATGTTAAATACGGAGAAGATATACAATTGACAAAGAAATAAGCAATTGGAAAAACTGTGTAAACATAACAATCATGAAAGGTCAATCAGGAACAAAGCGCAGAGGCAATAACACGAAACAGGTAAATACAGTCAAATATTAAGAACTAGATGAAGCAGCAGTATCCATACTGGTAGCATTATGAGAATATAGAAAGCTCTTCAGTTTCAGCGGATCATCATAAGTAGTAGTCTTGTTATTGAAAGTCACCTTGAAGAGGCAGGGGTAAAAAAGACCATATCTCGCTCCCATAGACCGGAGCTGTGGTCTAAGTGAGAGGAAGTCCTTACGCCGATCTGCAGTGGATTTTGCATAATCCTGTGAGAAGAAAAGCCGATTACCAGACCAGGTGAGTCGAGGAAGTGCCCTGGCAGCAGACAGGACGGTGAGTAAATCGGTGTATTCCAAAAAATAGAGTATAACACCCCTCGGCTTTTTTGCTTGAGTGGTAGAAAAACCAGTGGGAGGAGGACCCAAACGATGAGCCCTTTGTATGTTAAGACTAGTGGTATCCGGTAGCTGGAGAATCTTCGGTAGGAAGGATTTAAAAAATGCTAAGGCATCAGATCCCTCTGAATTTTCCGCCAGGACATAAATGCGGAGAATATTTCTCCTACTTCTGTTTTCCAAGTTCTCAATTTGTTTATGGAGTGCAGACACTTGAACACATAATGGATCAACCCTGGCAACAGAGGAAGCAAGAGTATCTACTTGGTGTTCGAAAAGGGTTACACGACCATCAACATTTGACCACTTGTCGGAGAGCATCTGAAGGGTGGATTTAGTTTCCTCAAGAGTAGTGTTAGTGTCTTCAATAAAAGGGCGCAAGGATTTAATTTCTTCCAAAAGGATATCCATAGTTACTGATGAAGTTTGTTTGGGAGGAGAAGGAGGGTCCTTTTTTAGTCTTTTGGTGGAAGCCTTAATGACGCCACTAGAGTGCGGAGCTGAGGCAGAGGGAGAACCTTTAGCCGAGGGGTCAGAGGAGTCATCCATCTCCAGACACCTATACCTAGACCCCGTTTGAAGAAGAAACTTACGTGGAGTTGGGGAAGGCTTGCGTAACTCCTTATATAGTCTGCCCATAGATGGAATAGTAAAAATGAAATTAAAAATGACAAAATGAGGAAAAAAGGACTGCAGCAAAAAGAGACACCGGCATCCAAAAGCGTGAAAGAGTCAATACTGTGGCAATAAAGTTGAAAGAACCAGGGCTAAATGAAGCAGTAATCCGCAAAGAGCATCGCTAGAACCTCTATAACACTGCAAGGCTGCGAAGAATAGGGCTCAATCAGAAGCATCAGCAAAATGGCGGTCTCAGGAACATTGAACTCCACATATATAAACATGTTACATAGGACTGAGACCTGGAGAACTGGCCATGTCTGGTAGAGTAAAGAAAAAAGAGTCTTCAGAATAATGCTCACACATAATTTAGCGAACTTATGAAGAAAAAGGGCGAGCCATAAGAAACAAAAGCCCCAAGTTGCATGAAATGCGCTTTAAAAAGAGCCAAAAACCTCACCCAGAAGTGAAGAGGGCACATCAAGGCGAACAGCAAGCTATCAGGATGTAAAAAAAAGTCAGTTAGACCTCCATTACTTCCATTGAGCGGGAAGTTCAGTACCTGAGGCTTCGTTCGCGCTGAAAAATGAAGTTCCGTCAGCGCTGTGATAAAATGGCGGACGCTACGGATGAAATCACTTCGTGACCTTCGACGAAGAGAGGAACCAACTGCAGGCAATTACGAGGTCGCAAAGACAGCTCAGCTGTGCCTCAGCCATTCCGAAAGCATAATTCGTAATTTTTCTGTGCTGAAGAGACGCCGGGAGGTACGTCGCGGTCTCTCCTCACCGCGCTGCCCGGGAGAGCTACGAAGAAGCCGCCATTGCAGGGGAATCTTAATCTTAATACACCGTCCTCCAGGACCAAGAAATAGCTTTGCTGATGAGCATATCATGACTCTTGAATCTCATATTCTTAATGCTAAATTCTCTGTGATAGGGGATTTTAATTTCGATCTGTAAAACAAAATTAACACTGACTTCTCAAAACTAATTGATGCAATGAATGCATTAGGGCTATCTTTAATTGCTAAAGGTCCAACGCAATAAAGATGGACATATTCTTGATTTTTTCAAGCCACCCAAACATTAATCTACCCATCTCTTCCTCCTACCTGGACAGATCGTTGGGCTATTAATTGGCAAGTAAATATGGAGAAAGTTGACAGGCACAGAGATATAGTCCAATAAACCCCCAGTAGAACCTGGCATAAGATTCAGCCTGCTGAAATGAAAGATATTCTTATTTTGGTTCCCTAGCAACCAGCTGATAGCCTGGAACAGAGTTTTGAAAATCTCTCACTATGGCTAAACTCGGCGCTAGATACTGTAGCTCCGGTAAAACAAAAAGTCATAACTAAAAAGAAAGTGTCCCAACCTTGGTACTATGAAATTCTTAGGACATCGAGGCAGGACAGCCGCAGGCAAGAACAGAAATGGAGGAAAAAATATAAGGAGAAAATCATCTACTAAAATTAATTAGCACAACATAAAAAACGCATTATAGCGGTGAAATCTTCCTACTACCCTGACACTGCAGTGAATAATCAACTTTTTTCAAGAAAAGGTCACTAACATTTTTAATAATTTCAATTTAGACAAGACTACTGTCCAAATGGACAGGCAACCCTTAATTCTCACATCCTTGCAAACCAGTTTCTCTCACTGTAGGGCCATATCGGAAGAACAATTTATAAACCTTATTCCTTCAATCAAATCAGGTGCCCGGCAAGATTCTTGCCCGCTTAAAGTAATGCACCAGATCGCTGCACAAGTGGCACAAAACCTGGGACACATTTTTAACAAAATGTTCAGCGGGGAATCTTTTCTACACAATGGAAACGTGTCTCTGTTCTGCCTTTATTAAAGAAGGATAATCTGAATGCATCAGATCCAAATAACTATCTCCCTATATCAAGATTCCCCTTTGCCGCTAAATTGGTGGAGAAAGTGATGAATGAACAATTCTCAGCTTACATTGATGAAAATTCCCTTCTGGGTGACACACAGCATGGGTTTAGAAAACATCGGAGTACAGAATCTGCTCTGATATTAGCCACGGAAAATATCAGAGAAATGTAAGATAATAGAGGAACAGCGGCTCTGATCCTGCTGGATGTCTCCATGGCATTTGATACGGTCAACCATTAGATTTTGGTTGACCGCATGGGGAGCTTGGGGATAGGTGCTAGGGCATTAGAGCTTCTCCAATCGTTTCTGGCAAACAGACAACAATACGTATCGCTGAGCAACTTTATATCAAGGCCGTTCCGCAGGGCTCGGCCCTGAGCCTAATGCTATTCAATCTTTATGTTACACCACAAGCGACTCTTATTAGAAACTCTGATTTCTCCCTTACGTCATACGCCGACAATTTCCAGATCGTGGTGTCACTAACCAAAGCTGAAGAGAAGACACGCTCTGCTTTTATGATTTGTATGAGCAATGTCAGCAATCGGATGGATAAAAACTTTCCAAAATTGAATACCCCAAAAACTGTGGTCATCATCTTCGGCAACAACCCCTTATTTTGTACGACGGCCTGGTGGCCACCCGAGTTGGGCCCCCTACACAAACCCACCAATAAAGTGAGGAACCTTGGTTTCCTTTTAGATAACGAGATGAAGCTTAAAGAGCAGATGAACAGAATAACTTCCTCTTCATTTTGCTCACTGAAAAAGAAAGATTGAAAAATTCCTACCTCCTGATCTCCTAAAAACTGTGATCATCCCCTTGGTACACTCTAGTATTGACTACCTCAACAGTCTCTATCTTAATTTGGCAGTAGGCCCCATAAAGAGGCTCCAAACTCTGCAGAATGCAGCTGCACGGTTCCTTTTCAAAAACCCAAAATATGATTCGGGTAAAGAAGCCATCAGGAAACTTCACTAGTTACCAGTCAGAAAACGGTGTAAGTTTAAGGCCCTTTGTTTGGCCTACAAATCACTGTATGGATCAGGCCCAATTTGGTTCAAGGGCAAGCTAACATGGTACATCCCAGGGAGGACTCTTGGTTCAGGCGCTGCCAAGAACCTGACTGTCTCCCGTTTTAGAAAGACCACCTGGGGAAAGAGCTTTTTTAGGGCTACCGCGGTGCTCCGGAACAATCTAATACTGAAACTAAAAACGGCATCCTCCTTACTTGTCTTTAGAAGTTTTTTGAAGACATGGCTTTTTTCACAAGATTAAGAGGAAGTCGATTTCTTGTTAAGAGAGCTTTCTTTCCAACAAGTCTGCACCTATACCCTCTTTCGATAGCGCCAAGACTCCCTCGGGAATGGGTTTCGCGCTTTATAGATTGCATTTAAATTCAAACTCAGGATGGGTGCTGTATCAGTTAATGAGGGAGGGGCTTTGTATATTGTGCTGCAGTAGCATCCAATATATATATATATATATATATATATATATATATATATATATATATATATATATATATATATATAATATTACCTACTGGCGGTCGCCAGTAGGTAGTTATAGTTAGGACCCTGTTTCCATAGGAAAACCGCAACATTCTATTTGGAATAACTTTGGCGCCGGTCGACGAATCCTCGCGAAATTTTCAAAATAGGTGGGGCGCTACGCTCCGCTCCTACCCTGAAAGTCTCGGGGGGATTCGTCAAGCGGGGGCTGAGATAAAAGGGGGGTCCCAAAACGCGTTTTTCCCATGCATTTTTCCATAGGACCTTTAGACACAGCTACAGCCCGAACGGCTGAACAGAGTTACTTGAAATTTGGCAGAGAGGTAGTCCTCAGGTCAAGGAAGTGCCTTTTGTAGGTCTGGTGTAAATCTGTTCAGTAGTTCCTGAGAAAATAGCCTTTAAATCAATATATATATCTGAGCCAGCTTACGGTGCGCTTACGGTAAGCTTACCGTACGCGTACGGTGACGTGCGCGAGCGCGAATCTGATTGGCTGTTAGATCTTAGTAAACATTCGAATCGGTCGAAACCAGGAAGTGGCGGCCGCCATTTTCTCTCTCGCACTCTGAGAGGGGGATTAAAATCAAAGGGCAAAAAACATGTAAAGGGGCTGTGTAGACAGCTCCTAAGCACCCAGCCATGTTGAGGGAGTCCCTAAAGATCCCCTAAGGCCAAAAACGGAATTTTTATATTTTCGACAATTTCGGCGATTACGCTTACCGTACGCGTACGGTAAAAAGTATTTAAAAAAAAAAAATATCCATACTCTCCCCACCCCATGTGCATGGCTTATAAATGACATTAAAAAATAAAACATTACCTTTCACAACGAAGCGCATCATATGTCCTCCAGGTGCGCACGGTGCGCGAAGCGCATCGTGCGTACATGGCCCATCTACCGTAACGTGGGCACGCGGTGCGCGTAGCGCACCGCGTGCCCACCGTGCGTGCACGGCACGAACTGCGTTAAGTGGGCGCGCACGCCACGAATGGCGTAAAGTAACTTAGCATTTAAAAAACCGTACAAATTCACTGAAAAAACCATAGGTTTCACACACGTTATAGTTAGGAATTAGCATTTAAAAAACCTTGCAAATTCAGTGAAAAAACCATAGGTTTCACACATGTTATAGTTAGCTGGACATTTTACTGATAAAAAACCAATGAAATTCCCCCGTTATAGTTAGTGCAGGCAACTATAACTCACGCGACCGCAATCCTCTGCTGATGCTAATACTGTATTTAGACACTTATTTACCTATGTCTTCTTCCATAAATTTTTAGCTATACATATATTACAAATATTTTTTTTTCATAAAGACACATATGTCATCAGCAGAGGATTGCGGTCGCGTGAGTTATAGTTGCCTGCACTAACTATAACGGGGGAATTTCATTGTTTTTTATCAGTAAAATGTCCAGCTAACTATAACATGTGTGAAACCTATGGTTTTTTCACTGAATATATATATATATATATATATATGTATATTATCTACTGGCAGTTGCCAGTAGATAGTTATAGTTAGGATCGTGTTTCCATAGGAAATCCGCAACATTCTATTTGGAATAACTTTGGCGCCGATTGACGAATCCTCGCGAAATTTTCAAAATAGGTGGGGCGCTCCGCTCCGCTCCTTCCCTGAAAGTCTCGGGGGGATTCGTCAAGCGGGGGCTGAGAAAAAGGGGGGTCCCAAAACGCGTTTTTCCCATGCATTTTTCCATCGGACCTTTAGTCCAAGGTACAGCCCGAACGGCTGAACAGAATTACTTGAAATTTGGCAGAGAGGTAGCCCTCAGGTCAGGGATGTGCCTTTTGCAGGTCTGGTGTAAATCTGTTCAGTATTTCCTGAGAAAATAGCATTTAAATCAATATATATATCTATAGGCACGCTCCGTGCGCGTACGGTAAAATGTACCGCACGCGCACGCTGCCGTGCGCGAGCGCGATTCTGATTGGTTGTTAGATCTTACTAAACATTCGAATCGGTCGAAACCAGGAAGTGTCGGCCGCCATTTTGTCTCTCGCAGTCTGAGGGGGTGAAAAACAAAGGTGGAGAACGTGAAAAGGGGGAAGGGTGGACAGTTCCTGACCCCCTAGCCTTTGTCAGGGGGTCCCGGAAGGACCCCCAAGGGCCAAAATTCCTTTTAATTCTTTTTCGAAAAATCGTAGCGTGCGCGTACGGTAGAAACGGAAAAATTCCGCGAACTGCGTAACGTGGGAGCGCGGTGCGCGAAGCGCACCGCGCGCCCACAGCGCGTGCACGGTGCGCGCACGGTGAAAAACCTTAAAAAAATAAATAAATAAATACATAACTCAGCATTTTAAAAAACGTACAAATTCACTGAAAAAACCATAGGTTTCACACACGTTATAGTTAGGAATTAGCATTTAAAAAACCTTGCAAATTCACTTAAAAAACCATAGGTTTCACACATGTTATAGTTAGCTGGACATTTCACTCGTGAAAAACCATTGAAATTCTCCCGTTATAGTTAGTGCAGGCAACTATAACTCACGCGACCGCAATCCTCTGCTGATGATGTCAGATATTACATCACTGATGACATATGTGTCTTTCTGAAAAAAAAATATTTGTAATTAATTAATGGAAGAAGACATGGGTAAATAGGTGTCTAAATACAGTGATGTAATATCTGACGTCATCAGCAGAGGATTGCGGTCGCGTGAGTTATAGTTGCCTGCACTAACTATAACGGGGGAATTTCAATGGTTTTTCACGAGTGAAATGTCCAGCTAACTATAACATGTGTGAAACCTATGGTTTTTTAAGTGAATTTGCAAGGTTTTTTAAATGCTAATTCCTAACTATAACATGTGTGAAACCTATGGTTTTTTTCAGTGAACATATATATATATATATATATCGCAGCAAACCATTCTTACAAACGATCGTCTTCACCATCGATCAAGAAGGGGACGGACTCCACTTGATTGTTCCCAATTCGTTTTATTTTTGTTCGTGTGCTATGCCGCCATGACGCGTTTCGGGCTCAGCAGCCCTTGATCACATGAAGTGCCTCTTACTTTTCTCCCATTTTTAAAGTGACAGTGCATTGTTAATTGCCATAGACATAGAAAACATATAACCATGATTCAAGCGCTTTTTCTGTGCGCAAATTCGTCTTATATCAATAGAATGGTTTGTTATAACTGTAAAATACATAACATGATAATTAGCTACATAGCTACTGATTCTATATAAATCGAGCTGATGGCTCACATATTGTAAAGTGCAAATGCCTTTGTATAAATACATAAATAAATAACTTGCACATTTAAAATCAAGTAAATGTATAAAATCATGTTAAAAACCATTTTATAGAAAAGTATTGAAGAGATCTCTAACAGCATGGTTACATCCAACTGTGCAAATACGGCAATTGAGTGCAAATTTGTGCAAACCTGTGCAATTTAGCATTTGTGCAAAATCTGAATAATACTTCAGTAAATACCTTGTTTTAACCATCTATAACTTTTTGTTTATGCAGATGGAGAGTAAATCAAGGGAATAAGAAAAACAAAGGGGAGGGAAAGAAAAAGGGGAGAGAGGGAAAGGGGAAGAGCATCATAGCAAAAATAATCACTGTACACTGCTGAAGATAATCTCATCATTTTATATTGATATTGGAGAAACATTGGGACAGGGAAGTCTATTTTTGCTATTGCTAATTTGACTGTTGTTGCAATGCTGAATTATTGTGTAAATAGACATCCTAGAGCCACGTATATAAATCTTCTGTGGCATTTAACCCATTCGGGTTTTTACTGTCCAATTCTAGTATATACTGTGTCTCCAGTTTTCTCAATAATGCCTCACGATCCCCGCCTCTTCTAAGGGGCGGGATACAGTCAATTGCAAAATATGTAAGAAATTTCCTATTGCTTTTGTGACAATCCCTAAAATGTCGAGCTACCGGGTAGGATGTGTCAACATTCGAGATTGCACGTAAGTGTTGGAGAATTCTCTTGTGGACCTGCAATTTAGTGGATCCCACGTATTGCAGCCCACAAGAGCACTCCAACACATAAATAGCAAATTCTGTTTTGCAATTCATGTTTTTCATGATCGTGTGTGCTTTGTCCTCAAATGGTGTTTTATAAGAGGATTTGTTGATTGCGTGCTTACAAGCTTTACAGGTAGAGCACTTCGAAACGCCTTTGCATTTGGATAGCCAGTTAGTACCTGATTTTATTTCTGGACTGCTGTTTACAAGAAAATCACTGGTGGAAGGAGCCCTTCTAAAAGTGATGGTTGGATTAGAAGGAAAAATTTCACTAAGTTGTGAGTCCAGATGTAAAAGGTGCCAATTGTCCTTTATGATTTTAATGAGGGTGTCTTTCTGTCTGTTATATGTTAAAATTAACCTTATTTCCTCTGTCTTGTTAGTGTTTTCAATTTGTGGATTAGATTTAACTTTTTTTCTGTTTTTGGATGGCTTAAATAGTAATTCCTCACGGTTCATAGATCTAGTCTTTTGTATGGCCTCATCAATGCTTTTACTGTTGTAGCCTCTTTCCAGAAATCTGTTTTTACTTTCCTGTTGGGAGATTGTTAAATCCTTATTGTTGCTACAGATTCGACGAATCCGTAACATCTCCCCGTAAGTAATACTGTGAATGGTATGTTTAGGATGAAAACTAGAGGAATGCAGAGTTGTATTTCCTGCTGTAGGTTTACGGTAAAGTTTTGTGTGTAACTGATTGTTGGTAACATATACCTGCACATCTAGAAAGCACACCTTTGTTTTATCAATGGTACTGGTAAAATGCAAGTTTAAATCATTATCATTAATGGCCTCTATGAAATTCAGAGCCTCCCTTTCACTACCCCGCCAAATTATAAAAAGATCATCTATATATCTCATCCATTTCATCACATGATCTGACATGGGTGTTGCATGCTTAGTTTTTAATATAGTCTCTTCCCAAAAGCCCATATGGAGGCAAGCGTAGCTTGGGGAAAAGCTCGCCCCCATGGCTACTCCTCTCAATTGTTGGTAGACTTGGTGATTAAACAAAAAGTAGTTATTGTTTAAACAGAACTGTATAAGACTGATAAGCATTTTGTTGTGCTGGTGAAATTCGATCAGTCTATTTGACAGAAAGTAGTCTATTGCTCTCAACCCGTCTTTGTGATTGATTGAGGTATACAGGTTGGAAACGTCCAAGGTTATTAGTAGATAGTCCTCTTTCCACTGGTAATTGTGAATTTGTTTTAGGAAATCAGATGTATCTTGGACGTATGATGGTAGTCCTTTAACCAAGTCTTGTAAGAAGAAATCTATATAAATTGAGACGTTTTCCAGTAGGCTTTGTTTGGCAGATATAATTGGCCAACCTGGAGGATGTTGAATGTCCTTGTGGATTTTGGGTATGAAATATATAACTGGCATTATAGGATGGTCTTTTTTTAAGAATTTGTATTCATCTTGATTAAGGAGGCCGATATATATATATATATATCCAAAAACGAACTCCAAATGTCAGAGAGAAGCCACGGCATTCCCAATAGGTTAAATATCCATGTAAGGTTTATGTTGTGTTGTCTAATAAACCTTACTTGGATATTTAACATGTTGGGAGTGTGTGTAATTTCTCTGTGGCATTTGGAGTTTGTTTTTGACTTTATTCGGACCCATACCCAGTCGCGCGTTACACTCGGGTGCCGAGAGACATCACTTATGTTTTTTCAAGGTTCATAACAAAGCACAATCAATCAACTTTCACAATCTAACTTTAAATCCTATCAATCTCGTGGGATTTAAAAGGATGTAAAGTTGTAAAGTAGGCTGACCTGCACCTTTCTGCCTTTTTATATTTTCAAAACTGTTTATGCTTTGTGAAATGCAAAGCTTTTGATGTTCTTTTTTTCATAAAACAGAAGTTGGCCTCAACTCAGAGCCCTCTCTCACACACCTCTCACCTCAGATGATGGATGTCAAGCCATTCCTATTAAAACCATGGGGTGGTATTGTTGGATGGGCTTAGATAGACGTAGAACAAGGAAGAGAGAGATATCATCTGTTGTTCCTTTTGCTTGACATTGGGAAAGTGACTGGGCCCCCTTAAATTCTTCGTGCTCATTACTTTGGAGAAGGGACAGCATCTACACTCAATAATTGTTTGCTGGAGGATGACTTTCCTGGGACATTCTACATCAGGAAATCATCAGACCTGGAAGGCCCCAAGGCATAAACGTTACCTCACGTAAAGTTAGGAAACTTCCTGTGCTTTGTAAAGTGTAGAATTTGCTCATTCCACCCAATTTCATAAGTGAAGTTTTAATTTAACTAACCACTAATTCAAAATAAATGTTCAGAAAGCTTTTAGCATATTCATCAAGAACAATTGGGGAATTGTTGGTGAATAATGTATTGTAAACATTTTAGGGGTGTAACAATGGTGAACATTCAATAGACTTTAGATGTCAGTCAGTGAGTCATAATCACTTTATTTCGCCAATAAAAACAATGGCATAAAAAGTATACTATATACATACAGATTAAGAACACCTATCATAAGATTACTTAAAGGTATAGTTGTAAATTAAATGGTGCCAGTTAGAATTTCATAATGAGATGTACATACATTTAAAATCAAGTAATGAGACAAATATTTTTTTATAAATCTTGCTCATATTGGCGAACAGTACAGATTATGTGCCCTCCTTTTTAAAGCACACTGAGGAAAGGAGGCCAGGAAATAACAAGTGAAGGAATCAGGTAATAGTTTTAAAAGATGTAAAGCTTGACGGCATTGTCTAAAATTGAGGCTTCGCATTAGCAGAGAAATATACATCTTCCTTTCCTCCCTGTACAAGCTACAAAAAAATAGAAGCTGTAAATCACATTGGGAAGAACGGGAATCACTTGGACAAACAGTAAGGGCCTGCATGAAATATGTATTAGAATGATAAACCAGAATAAGGGGAATGTAATTCAACCAAAACCTTGCTAGTAAATATGTGTTTAGAATTAGTCGGAAAAGTCAGGTACCTGTGGTCAATTTAGTTAATTCTCAGTGCTAAAAGATATAGTTTAACCCTAGACCTTGTGCAATTTGACTCCCATCTTACGCTCGTCTCCTCTGCCAGCAGAAGTTCTTTCAGTTTAGACCTTGAGATGGACCTACATGAGGATGGATCGTCAAATAGTTTAGCGTGACCAATTGTATAAAAACTTTTCTTAGCAAATTGGAGCCACTTTACCTTAGATAAGCAGTCAAGGTTTAAGGAATCTCTCAGAACTTCTTGTGTGAGCTTTAGTTCTTTCCTTCTCCACACTGAATGCCACAGAAGGGGTGGAGTGAAATAGATCTGGTCCAAGATAAAAGGAACGTCCAGTTCAAGGTGACAGTTCTAGGAGAAACAGGTTTTAGGAAGGCGTAACAAGCACTTCCAAAAGCAATCTTCAATTTGTTATGCTCCTGGTTCACCAAACAATAGCCCCGTAGGTAGCATCAGATGTTGTTTTTGCTTCAAAAATATTTTTTATTGTATCAATTAGCTTTGACTCAAGAATTTTTATTAATCTAAATGAGGCCCCTATGCTTCTTTCCCTCGATAACCCCCTATTGGCCACCATGTTTTGCCATGTGTTTTTGGAATCAAAATTCTCACCGTCCTATGCTAATCTTTACATGGGTATTTTTGAACAACAGCACCTATGGAAATTGTCAGACACTAAACTCACGGAACACCTCATGTATTGGGGCCGCTACATTGATGATGTTTTTATCATCTGGTCAGGCAGCGAACGATGTTTCCTAGACTTGTTGGAACATCTAAACAACAATACATATAATCTAAAATTCACCCACAAGATCAGCAAATCGTAAATAGAATTCTTGGATATAGTTCTGTATATTAGAGCTAATAAGATTTTTTCTAGAATATTCAGAAAACCCACAGCGTGCAACTCTGTGTTACACGCAAGCAGTGCTCATCCGAAGTCACAAATAAATGCAATTCCCTTTGGGGAGATGACAAGACTAAAAAGGAATTGTAGTGAAGACTCAGTTTTCCTTATGGGAACTTAAAAAATTGGAGGCGAAATTTACCAATAGAGGATACTCACAAGCAACATTAGATTGTGCTAGGAATAAAATACAGAAGAAAACAAGATCATGCCTACTTAAATCAGGAAATAAAGGCAGACAAAAAAACAAAGAATGCAAGATTGCTTTGGTGACAGATTTTAACACTCATAGTCACCAAATTTATAATATCCTTCTGAAACATTGGCACATCCTAAAACTAGACAAATCAGTAGAGAAACACATTGCCAACAAACCAACTGTGTCACATAGAAGAGGCACAACGTTGAGGGAACTCCTATATCCTAGCTATCTGTCCCCTAAGAAGCAAGAGGCCTCTTGGTTACCATCTAAACCCTTGGGTTTTTTCAAATGTGCTAACTGTAGCCTTTGTGAATTTGCAGAGAACAAGATATCTGACTTTCAATACAACACGGCTATTAGACATCGTATCAAGCAATTCATCAACTGCAATACCAACTATGTAGTTTACTGCATCATTTGCAGTTGCGGACTCATTTATGTGGGCAGTATCATCCGACCCCTAAGAGAAAGGATACAGGAACATATAAGGGCAGTACGTAATAATAATTGCAGTTACCCTTTGGCCATCCATTTTAACAAAAAACATACTCTGGAAGATATCAGAAATATAAGGTTTCATGGGATTGCACATATACAGAGTGGCCCTTGAGGGGGGGATAGAACTTTGACATTGAGGAGAACAGAGACACAGTGGATTATCAAATTGCGGGCCGTGGAGATGGGGCTCAATTTTGATAAGGAACTACTTCTATTTCTAACTGAATTAGCATCTTGACCGAACAACACTTGCTGATTAGTGAGTATACTCTCCAGTATAAGGAATATTGTGATAGGTCTATCATCATTTTGTTATCACTTGAAAAATTCGGATCTGTGAATAATGTCACTTGTTGACTTTTGACTAATGACATATAATTTTATCATGATTACAAAATGTGAAAATATCAATTGCTGCATTGTTCTGTGTGATAATGTAAAATAATAGTAATATCAAGCTGAACAGCAATGCTTGAATTATCTGAGATGACTGTTAAGGAAAAATGATATAATAGATTGATTGTATTCTGTTCAAATCATTTCTCTTTTCTGTCTCTCATCATAATTTTCAAAACTAGAACTGGTGGTGGAACATGTCCTTAGGCACAGCCTACTTCCTGAAATGTCTTATTTTGGGTATCGCTCGAAGTCCCGAATATGTCACAGTAAATACCGGTTTCAATGACACACGGACGTATATACTTCTATTTATGGTGCAAACTTTTTCTATTATGGTCCGCACCTAATTGTAGTAAACAGATTTGCTGCTTATATTTCATTATAACGTTGCTCTCGGATTAGATACAATAAATTATATATTTCTTTTCGTGTCACCAACATACAACTATTGTTGGTAATTCGCTTTACTAGACTGCAGTGACTATGTGCTTTGCAGTGGTCGTTTTTTTATAAAATAAATTGTTTACATACATTTGCAGTCAATTGTATTCTCTTAAAAATGGCCGTGACATACAACACAGTTTTCCGTATGAGATAGGAGACGTGAAAGCAAAAAGGTGACTAACAACATCCGGCCGTTTACGGAGGCGATTACTTCCGGTTTTGTCTCACATAGTGTACCATTTAAATGGAAGTTAGTGGCGCGTACATCGCCTTTCACCGAACGGGAAAATCCAAGCCTACGCTGCAGGATCCTCGAACCCTTTATGTGGTGAGTAGTACGGGTGAACTCTCTATCAGCACTTTGATCATGTTTTTACCGACCCTCTCTCCGTTTTACATATTCTGGTGTAGTGAAATGGTATGGATCGGCAGACAGAGTTAAAAGCCAAGCCAATCTCATGCTCCACGGGAGGTGATGCCCACCGTTTTTTGTATTATGGGGTCTCCGTAATGGGTTTCCATATGATTACTCTTGAAGCTTTAAATGGGTTAGCCATATTTCAGGCATAATTATAGCTGGAAACAAAAAAACATTTTTTTTAGTAACGTCAGGTTACGTCCGCCGTGTATATTACCATGAGGGCTCATGAACAGGCTGCTATACAACAAGTTCAGAGGAGCTAATTAGGATAGTCTTAATTTAGATGTACTTGTTTTTTTGTCTTTTTTACGTACGTATTTCAATATTTTTTATTGTTTGCAATGTAACTTTTGCCTGTCACAATCTCCTTTTTAGGGGCCTATCACAGCCTGCTTGGGGTTTGAACAATGGATGTTTCCAACATGAATAACTAAAGTAAGTTGGATTTAGGTTGAGGGAGATCGCTTTTATACCAGTATATCACAACCTGTAACTATAGCCCTTTTTTAATTATTGCAGAGTCAACCATTCTGTCGGTAAACTGTTTCTATGAAATAATGAGATCGCGATAGGGGCAATACCTCTTTTGGACCCAGTACAGCAAAATTTTGGAGATAGCACTAAACTTTACAGTTATTTTGAATACCAGTTCCGTTCAGTTCAGTTCAAATATCTTTATTCGATTGTAAATTTAACAATCATAAAAGCACAATACATATACAAACATTTCACAAATAAATTGCATAAAAAACTTCACTTTAAAAGGAGCAGTCCAATACTTTTGTATTATAGGTAAACTAAGTAACCAATAAAAAGAAAAAAAGATCAACAAGCAGGTATTAACAGGTTAAGAATATAAATAATTTATACATAGTTAAAAATCGTTAGGGAGTAGAATAATAATAGTAGCAAAGTTATCCCTCCATACTTTTCCTAAAAGTAATGGCTAGTTTTATGAAGCTGCATACATATAAAGTGCAGTTACAATTCAAAAGTTGAAGGAAATAAAGTGCTGGTCTAATCTGTGTAAATTTTAATTTCTTTAAACAGGGCTTTAAGTATAGCCTTCGAGGTACTGAGTAATATGAACAAACAAATAAAAAGTGCGCCAAATCTTGCGGAGACTTTCCGTCGCAGCCGCAAGCAGGCAGCACTTGTCCACGATGGGACCCTCTTGGTACTGCCAGTAGGAGGTGGAACAGATCAAAGCGGAACCTTGTCAGCAAAAAACGATCATAGCCAGATATAGGCCATGAGAGATAAGGTTCCAAATGTAAACATGTTTTAAGTAGGGCGTGTTTCCTAACACTGCCTTTCGCAAGCTCACCCTCCTCCCGGGCAAGGTACCTGGTTGTAAAAAATGCTTTTTTCACGAATGTGACATCAGCTTTGGTTATAGTGGATGGAAAAAGAAACAGGTCTGTCCGCCCAAGTTCGGTGAGGCAATCTTTTATATATTTCAGCCATGGGACCTTAAGTCTACCATCCCAAGTTAGGGCTTCTCTTAATATCTCGTGTGTAAGAGGTATGTCGTTGGTCAGCCAAGAGTTCAACCAACAAAGTATGGGATTTGCAGCTAGTCTGTCGCTAAGAAAGGGCACACCTAGCTCCTCGTGAACCGAGAAGTTTCCTGTGCCCCTGGGCAGCCTTAAAATCTTCTTCAGGAAATTATTTTCTGTTACCTCTAGGTCACGTGTCTGGCTGTAGCCCCAGAGCTCGCTACCATAACAAGCAACGGCGATGCTCTTTGCTTGATATAATTTAAGCAGGGCCGCCACCGGGCTATTGCCCATTTTTCTCGCAAAACCAAGTATGGCTGCGTTAACACGAGTCATTTCGCCCTTTTTCTTTTGAACTGCAGGACCCCAAGATAGTTGGTCATCGAGAAGGACGCCGAGGTACGAGAAAGTTTTAGATGTTGGAATTTTTTCCCCATTTATAGTAAAAAAGTTTGGTTTTCGAAAACCATGGCCAATTTTCATAACAAAGGACTTGGAGTTATTGATGCTAAGGCCTCGAGACTCCATAAAGAGATAAAAAGAATTTAGTAGTGTCTGGAGACCATTTGCTGTCCTTGAAATCAGGACAGCATCATCTGCATAAAGCAGAACCGGAACTCCTCTTCGTCCTACATAGGGGTAATCCGTACCTGTTCTCAGCAGGTAGTCCTCTAGCTCGTTAATATACAGGTTAAAAAGGAATGGGGCCAAGATACACCCTTGTCTGACACCCCGATTAATTCTTATGTCTCCGGTCACTTTCAAATCTTGGGTGTAGCGAACATTTGCTCTTGTATCTGAGTGCAAATCAGCCAATAGATGGATTAGGTTTTGCTCAACACCCATCTTTAGCATGATGTCCCATAATTTGCCCCTATCCACGCAATCAAAAGCGGATGATAGGTCCATGAAGGCCATATGAATAGTTCCCTTCCGTGCCAAAGTGTATTTACCTGTAATCAGATATAGATTCAGGCATTGGGTTACTGTTGAGTGTCCAGGTCTGAATCCATATTGTATTGGGGATAAAATATTATTCTCGTGAGCCCATGTTGTTAATCTGGACAAGATTACACCCCCAACTACCTTTGCTACAGAATTTATCAATGAAATAGGTCTGTAGCATGATGGATTACTACGGTCGCCCTTTTTAAACACGGGAACTATAGTTGAGTGCCCCCATGACTTCGGACAACCCGAAGTTGTGGCAGCATTTATTACGTTGGTAAGTACAGGGGCCCAAAGTGAAATGCAAGATTTAAAAGGTCCGGAGGTAAACCATCCGGGCCTGGTGCCTTATTTCCTGTTAACCCTTGGATAGCCTTTTCTACCTCGTTGGCCAAAAAACACAGAGGATTCTCCCTTGTCATTAAAAATTCATAATCTGCTTGTTGCTTATTACTTTTAAAAATTGCACTAAAATGATTAATCCAATCCTCCTCTGGGATATTAGTTCCTAAGGCAGTATCATTGGGGTTGTCAAAAAGTGGTTTGTTAATGATTTCCCAGAATTTACTGCTATTACCCAGAGTTGAGGGGTCAAGCAAAGATTCCCAGGTAAGGGCCTTAATTTCCTTTTTGCGACTGGCAAGTGCTCTTTTATATGTCGCACGGAGATTTTTGATTAGGCCTAAATCTCTAGGTTTAATTTTCAATGCTTTTCTTAAGTCTTTGCTAGCCTGGGAGCAGGTGTAATCAAACCATTTAGGGTTATTTCTGGTTTGTCCTTTCGCTGGAACTAGCAGCATAGAACCTACGGTGGACACCACAACCTCAAACATGGCTATGGATTCTTCAGGGGAGGTAGATGTTGATGCACAAACCACAAGTTCCTGGCCACATAACTTATTGATATCATTATACAGATTTTCATGATTTACTAAATTCCATTTCAAACGACGTTTTCCATTAATACATTTTAGGGTTCCCCGATCTTCACAGTGCCTACGCATTTCAAAGACTCCACCTCCCAGCTTAATAGTTAAGGGATTATGATCACTATAGATATTCGATTGAATAGTAAAACTAGAAGCCTGGGTGGTGAGGTCTACAGATAAAAATATATGGTCTAAAAAAGACCCGTAGGCAGAGCCTTTAAATGTTGGTACATCATAAACATTGTCCTCCGATACCAAAGACATAGCTACGGACAGATTATTTTCATTTAGTAAATCATTTAGGAGAAGTCCGCACCTAGTGTGGTTGAAATGAAAACCATTCACATTATTGCATCCCAGAGACCCCATAGGGGTCTCACGAGGGTTACCACAAGGGTGCACGTTAAAATCTCCAGCTATTAATAAATTACAAGACGTTACACCTGTACCTTCTGCCAACATTTCTTTCAAAGACAGTATATTACAATCCCCTTGACTGGATGTAGCGTTATAAAAATTAATCAAAGTCAGGTCACGTTTACCTTTCTTTAAATCAAGTATTTGGACGTTTCTATTTGCGTGCTGTCGGTTACATATAAGACAGGAAAGAGCCAAGTTTATCAAAATAGCCAAACCCCCTTTAGCCCTTCCACTAGCTGAGGGAATTGCTGGACTAATAAAGCTTTGATAACCTTCAATGTAAGCACTATTATCTTCCAACCATGTTTCTTGGAGACATATGATAGTGTATTTTTTAACAAATGCCAACCAGGTAGGATCACTTATTTTATCAGCCAGACCTGCTATATTCCAGGAGACTAAAGACACGTTATGAGCATCATATGACTCAGAGCCTAGGATAACGTCATTAGAAGAAGGTTCGAGTGAGCAATTTAATTTATCAACATGTATAACTCCCGGATTTTCCGTAGTGGAAGAATTTGATTCGACAAAATTTGGATTAAAGGTTTCAGTCAGATGGTGTGATATATTATTGTGCTCATATTCGACTGATGCAGGGCTGTCTCTTGGAAGAGCTATGTCAGGCATAACTAAGCTAATAGTAACTAGTTCAGCAGTTAAAGGGGGAAGGGTTTCTGCTTGTAGTAACCTGGTTTTATCGTGAATAGACGTATTAGGCTTAAAATCGATGTATCTGGGTGTGACCGTCGTATCATACTGTCAGTCAACCTCCTCCATGTCATTCTGCTCATAAAAAACATCAAATCTATTTGAAATAGGTACATTGTATCCAGTGTCAAGATGTTTATTATGAGAATAATTACGGTGATAATGCATACCGTGTGGGGCCTCCCAATTTTCAAAATAAGGTGTTAAATAGTCACTCTGTCCTAGCTCCCCCAATGCATTGGACGTGGACTGATTATTGTTTCTTGTTGTATAGGGAGCGTAACTCATTGAAATTATATCATTATGGTATAAGTTACGGGTTCCATGATTTGACTCCTGAACTCTAGTAGAATTAGGGTATAGTTTATTAGAGCTGAGAACACATGGGGGATAGAAATAACTTAAATCCATAGTGCGGATCAGGCTATTAATCGAACCTGCCCTCCAGCTGGTGATGTGCTTTACTACACGAGTATCCATAAAAGTGACAACAATACAGTCGCCCTCGGTAGATTTGTATCTTTGACCCACCCAATCAACCCTCCTAACATTAGTGATTTTACCACTAATATGGCGAGGGATCGGTCTATGTGCAGTAAGCCAATGGCTAATTTTATTTTTCAGATCCCCGTATCTCTCAACCTTGCCCTTTTCTAGTTGAGGGACACCAATAATTATTATGGTATATGGGTGAGATTCTGGGGGGAGATTAATATGTATTGGTATTTTATTTTGTTGACGCATCGGTGAAGGATGCACTAGTCGAGTATTAATGGCTGCGTTTTCTATTAATATAGGATGTTCAGATCCAGCCAAGACAGCAGGTAGGGCAGAAGGTAGACCTTCCGTAGCCCATTCACTGTCTTCACTGCCCGCTGATGGGTCGACTAGATCAGTAGAAATATTCGAGGCCACTAATATTCCATTGTTTTCACTTAACTGTAAATTTGGTTCAGCGTGGCCTATTTCGCCCATGGAAGCGGGAGGTGGCAAAATAGGATCGCAGATTTCTACGTTGGCAACCTGTATGGATGTTGTCAGAGGATCAGGTAAGCTTATAGATTCCTTACCCAAGGATTTCTCGAGCTTCACAAAGAGTTGTTCAAAGCTACATAATTTGTTTCTTATGGGTTGGAGAAGGGAACAAAATAACTGCTCCAAGTCCGTTAACTGTAAATCCTTTGATATACCCATCCTATCAGTTTGACTTGACTGGTCTGTATGGGTTTTAATGTTCTTGTGTTGTTTTACCTTAGGATGTAAACGCCACCTCCGATCAGCCAACCATGCCCTCGACCCCTCACAGTCCGGCTTCCGAGCCAATCACAGCACCGAGACCGCCCTCATCGCCGCCACCGATGACATCCGAGCCCTGATGGACAATGGAGAAACAGCGGCCCTCATCCTCCTAGACCTCTCCGCGGCATTCGACACTGTCTGCCACCGCACCCTAGTACAGCGCCTCAGCAACATCGGAATCCAGGACAAGGCGCTGGAATGGATCATCTCCTTCCTCGACGGAAGAACACAGAGAGTCCGCCTACCACCGTACAAGTCAGAGGCCTCCGAAGTCATCTGCGGCGTCCCTCAAGGATCATCCCTGAGCCCCACCCTCTTCAACGTCTACATGAGCCCCCTCGCGGCCATCGTACGCAAACACAACCTCAGCATAATCTCCTACGCCGACGACACCCAGCTGATCCTCTCCCTGACCAACGACCCCGCCTCCGCCAGAGCCAACCTGCACGAAGGGATGAAAGAGGTAGCCGAGTGGATGACGACCAGCCGCCTGAAACTGAACTCTGACAAGACGGAGGTCCTCATCCTCGGCTCTTCACCCTCCGCCTGGGACGACTCCTGGTGGCCTCCCGCCCTGGGCACCGCACCCAAACCGACAGACCATTCACGCAACCTGGGCTTCATCCTGGACTCCTCCCTCTCCATAACCAGGCAAGTCAACAACGTCTCCTCGGCGTGCTTCAACACCCTACGCATGCTACGGAAGATCTTCTGGTGGATCCCCACCGAGACCAGGAAGACCGTCACCCAGGCCCTCGTCACCAGCCGACTGGACTACGGCAACGCCCTCTACGCCGGTACCACCGCCAAGCTCCAGAAGAGACTCCAGCGGATCCAGAACGCCTCAGCCAGACTCATCCTCGACATCCCACGAACCAGCCACATCTCCGGACATCTGAGAGACCTTCACTGGCTCCCCGTCAACAAAAGAATCACCTTCCGCCTCCTCACCCACGCACACAAAGCCCTACACGAACAAGGCCCGAGCTACCTCAACAGCCGGATCAACTTCTACGCTCCCAAACGCCACCTCCGATCAGCCAACCACGCCCTCGCCGCCGTCCCCCGCATCCGAAGAGCGACCACAGGAGGAAGGTCCTTCTCCTACCTGGCCGCCAAGACCTGGAACTACCTCCCGACCGACCTGCGCCTGACCCAAGACCACCTCTCCTTCAGGAATAAGCTGAAGACCTGGCTGTTCGAGCAGTAGCGGCACCCCCCCCCCCAGCGCCTTGAGACCCTACGGGTATGTAGCGCGCTCTAAAAGTGTCATTGATTGATTGATTGATTGACTTGTTTAGAAGAGTTTGGGCTTATATTAGGGGTATTTTTAATTAATTTGGCCAATCTAAAGTTATGCCAAACATCTTTTGCTGAGGGCTTGTAATTTCCTAACGGCCTGAGCGTTTTCCGCACAATTGATTTGTTTTTTTTACCGTAGCGCCGTTTCAATTTTTTAGGGGGCGGTGAGGTGACTACAAGTGCGCTATTAATTAAGGGAGGGCTATCTAGAAGTGGTTCCCCAGGAGAGTTTAATGGTAAGATGCCTGAATGGAATGAGCATAAGTTTTCTGCACTACTAATGACTGGTACAGGACTTCCATCTGAACCAATCAGTGGCAAAGGTGAGTTTGATAGTGTGTTGTTTAAACGACTTTTAGTGATAGGTAATCCAGAGAAAGAATGTGCTAAGAGTGAGTCCTCAGTATCTGAGGAGGACTCCACAGTTATGTTATTTGCAGTTGTGTGTAAATCAAGATTTGGAAAGCATAAATCAGGTGTTAATGAAAGACGTCTCTCCGTATTATGAATGGCGTCAGCAACTACACCTATAGTTTTCTGTAACATGACATCTATTGCGGTAAGTGTTGGTAGAGGTGTGGAGGATACATTTGTATTTCTAGTGATTGATCTAGTTGCTACCGGGGTCTTTCTTGCTTTCGACATTTTGTGCATGAACACCGAAGAAATATCAGACACACTAAACAAATAGAAATGTATAGCACCCCTTTAAACAAATGTACTGGCCTTCAATAAACGTCCTTTGACCTATCAAAGAATTACCACAGTCTCCTCAAGGACTCGGTCCACACAGAAAGGATCGTTACAGGGGGGGTGGCCCGTCCCGTCTCCTTTGGTCCCCTGAGGGCCACAGAGGGCCCGCCCTTGTCCTGGGCTTCTCCCGGCGCTGCCCGCGCGCGTCCCGCGACGCGGAGGAAGCCGCGGCCTTTTAGTGCGCCTCCGGGCGCGTGGACGGCGTCAGACGGGCGCTGGGGCGCCTGGGAAGTGTAGTCTCCCCGTTCTCCGGCCGCTGGGTGGACTGGCGGCAACGAGGGAGACCCGATGCACAGAGAGCCCAGGAGCAGCTGCAGCAGGGCAGGCGTTCGATTGCGCCAGCAGCAGGGACCCAACAAACAGCCTCAGGTCAGTTTCAAAGATTACCCGCTCCCCCGAGGGAGCCGCGGCCTTTTAGTGCGCCTCCGGGCGCGTGGACGGCGTCAGACGGGCGCTGGGGCGCCTGGGAAGTGTAGTCTCCCCGTTCTCCGGCCGCTGGGTGGACTGGCGGCAACGAGGGAGACCCGATGCACAGAGAGCCCAGGAGCAGCTGCAGCAGGGCAGGCGTTCGATTGCGCCAGCAGCAGGGACCCAACAAACAGCCTCAGGTCAGTTTCAAAGATTACCCCTATATATACCAATATATTCAGTAAGTCTGTGGGGATGGATCATCACCATACAGACGAATAATGGGTTGGTATTTTTGAGTTGAATTGTATCTTCCGTTTTTATCATTTACTAGGGCATCATGTTAAACATTTTCGGAATCACTGGGTAGGTGGATTTCCGGATTACTAACTTATGGGAGAGGCGGATCCTGCCTGTCCAATCAAGAAGTGAGTACATTTCAAAAATCAACACTTAACTTTGATATTGGGGTAATTAGGACTGAACTTTAAAAAAAAAAATTCTATATATTCTGGTTTTACTGCTTCTCAGAACATCGATCGTATTGTGGATACGCTTGGCATCAAATCTTAACAAGCAGAATTCTATTATATTGCAAATAATCTTGTGTTAAGAAGGTCAGTGATGTACGACTTTAATCACTAGGGTCTTTGAACACAACACTTGTTTTGTAAAGCTCACTTGGGATTTGTTGTGAATCACTTGGTAGTGGGTCTTTGCTTCATTTCTTTTCTGATTCCTCCTTCTAGATATCACTAGCACTTTTTCGGGTCATCTATTTCTGATTGGTAATTTCTCTTAAATGATGATTTTATAGAACCATTCTTCTTGTTCTTGTCTAAACACATCTTTAGTGTTAAGATCTGTTACGAACGCCCATGATGAAAACAATATTTTGGATTGAGGTAATTTTATATGCACAAAATATGAGACCTTGTCATTATTTTCACAGCCTTGAGGAAGTCACCGATGTGACGAAACACGTGTCGGCTGTTGCGCTTGTTGGATCAAGACAATAGAGCCTCAAATATTTTTCGTAGCTTTTAATTGTTAAGTTTTCTGAAGAATTAGGGGTATTTATGGTCTCTGTTGGAAAATGATGGTGTCATAAAGTTTTACTTGAACTTAATGTTTTGATATAATTAAAAAAACACATTTTTTGTACGAACCCATCTTTGCTTATAATCAGTGATATATAGAGAAAATGGAATGTGGTTTTGCTTATTAAGGCTTGATACAAGGGAAAAGGAATATTATTTTTGAGTGCCGGGGTACTTGTTTGTTGACAATAGATGGATCGTTTAATTACATTTGATCAAAAGTACCAGTCAAAAAAGCACGGACTTTGAGCAAGCTTTATCGTTGGCATTCATCCCTCATAGTTAGAGACAGGTTGTGCAAAAGATGTTGTAGAAAAGGAGACCTTCTTTAGAAATCGATAAGCATGACAGGAATCCATGGTAATGGATAGGAGATTGTGTGATCATGGAATGGGTGCAATTGAGACCTGTGGCCTGGCTACAGACACTAGTTCCATCTACAGTTAGTGGGCTGGCAACAGCATTGCCTCTAAGGGTCTGAGCTGTGATTTCACTGTTTGCATCTAGATCTTACTCTGTGAGAACATCTCTTATTGATGCTGCTTCCATTTTACCTTCCATTTGGATGCTACAGTGACTTCCAAATCCAGAATTATGGACATTCTCCTCTCTTTGACATGCAGCAGACGCCTTGCTTTGAATCTTCAAGATGACAGCCTCTATGTGACTAATATTGCTTGAACGAGCATCCAGTATTCTGAGCAATGAATGTCAAAAACTTGGAAGCCTTCCATTTGCACTAGAAAAGGAAAATATTTACTTGCAGACGGATTGTCCGGCCTTACTACAGGTACAGATAATAGTCAAGCTTCATGTTATGAAACAGTTAAGAGACTGTCATATTTAAATGTGCACTAGAAAGCCAAATCACCTACTTAATAGAGCTTGGAAGTCTTAGCAAGTAGGATTTACTCTCCAGCGATTATACCAGTAAATGTAGAGACATGGCTGATATGCATTAAAAGTAAACGCATCATCACTCCTCACCAAGAGCATGTAATAACAAATAACACGGGCGTGCCACTGTTAAGTAACTTGCAAAATGCAATGTAGATCAAGTATTGTATTGTGATTTGTAAAGCGCGATTGCTGCCCAGTGGGCGTCCAAGCGCTAAGGCATAAAAAACAGAACTGATGAGTGATGGAAAACGAGCTTTAGGTGGACCTAGCAAACAAGTACGTTTTCAGCTGCTTGCGAAATGAGAGTAGGTTGGGATTGGACCTGATTTGTAGCGGGAGTGTGTTCCACATCTTCGCAGCGTTTAAGGAGAACATCCTTCCTCCGGTTCTGGCTCTCCGCACTCTTGGGACGACGGCTAGAAAGGCTTCCGTAGATCGGAGAGTTCTGTTAGGATGGTATTGAGTGACCAGTTTGTTAAGGATCCTAGGACCGGACCCCCAGAAAGCTCGGTGGGCGATGCATAGTGCCTTAAATGCCACTCTCTGCTTTACTGGGAGCCAGTGTAGGGCGACCAGGGCGGGTTTTGCAGACTGTGTCCTCGGAATCTGCAACAACGCGCAGGCTGCGCAGTTCTGGACGACCTGCAGTTTTCGCATGGACAGCTCTGGGGCTCCCACATACAGAGCGTTATTTGAGTCCAGCCGGGACTGGATCAGGCCCTGAACTGCCACTTGTTTGGCTTCCATTGGGAGGAAGGGGAGAACCTTCCTTAATGTTCTAAGTAAGCCAAAACAGATAGCGGATAGTTTGGTAGCCTGGGTGGAGAAGGAGAGGTTTTTATCCAGCCATACTCCCAGGCTTTTTACACTCTCTTTAGGGGTGGGAGGGGTGCCCAAGCATCCAGGCCACATGGGGGGGAATAGAGTGGGTGAAGCAGAGCCTAGGATCATGAGCTCCGTTTTGTCTCCATTCAGCTTTAATGAAGAGCCTGTCATCCACTTTTTTATATCCTCTAGGCAGTTCATCAGGTTTTCTGAGGTGTGGCCGGTGCTTTCCTGAGTCAATGAAACCACTAGCTGGGTATCGTCGGCATATGATACAATTTTTATGCCTGACGGTTCGACGAGCCCAGCCAATGGTTTCATATAGACATTGAAGAGCACAGGGCTCAGAGAGGAGCCCTGTGGTACTCCACAGTCTAGGGGTTTTCTGACTGATGTTATGTCCCCATCGAAGATCTGGAAGGATCTGTTATGCAGGAATGATTCTAGCCATTTTAGTGCGTCGCCTCCGACACCGATGTTTTGCAGACGATTTAGCAGAGTGGCATGGCTGACAGTGTCGAAGGCTGCACTTAGATCAAGGAGGATCACTGCCACTGATCCCCCCTGATCCAGTATCCTTCGAGACTCTTCGACGACTGCCAGCAAAGCAGTTTCCGTACCATGTTTTGGCCTGAAACCTGTCTGGGATGGATCCAGGAGTGCATGGTTTTCCAGAAATTGTGTCAGCTGGGTATTTATGTGTTTCTCTAGCATCTTACTTACCCAGGGAAGTAATGAAATTGGGCGGTAGCTAGAGTGATCTTCTGGATTGAGGGTGGGTTTCTTTAGCAGAGCCCGTACCATGGCTCTCTTCCATCCGGTTGGTACTGTGCAGGATGATATGGATGAGTTAAGGAGCTCTAGCACCACTGGAAAGATGGCTTGGCCTGCCTGGAGCAGTATTTCTGGTGGAGCCGGGTCGAGGGGGGACCCAGATTTGACTTGGACTGCCAGTTGTTGCAGTGTCTCCAGATTTAGTGGGGGAAAATGGTCCAGCATAGGCTGTCCTTGTAGGGGGGAATTGTTCAGGGGTCTTTGGTTAGTTGAATTGTTAGCTGTTACCGGGAAGGCAGAATAAATCTTATTTGACTTTATTGTGGAAAAAGTCTGCAAGTTCATTACATTGCTCTAATGATTTCGGGACTGGGGAGGCAGTGTTGACGGTAATGCATTTTTTGACCAGAAGATTTCCTTGGGTTTTGATTTTGCTGTCATTATTTGGTCTGCAAAGTAGGAGGACTGAGCTGTTCTCGCCCCATTTCTGTAGGCCTTAATAGCCTCTTTGTATTGTTTTTTATTTTCCGGGAGGAAATCTATTCTCCAAGCTCTCTCTTTTTTCCTGCAGAGGCGTTTCAAGTCTCTCAGGGAATCTGAGAACCAGGGAGCAGACTTGGGTAGTCTCTTGGGAGCGGATTTTCGTAGAGGAAGGATCGTGTCCAATGATTTCCTGATCCAGCCCTCATAGTTGTTATTTGCTTGGTTGGGGTTTGTACAGGGAGGTGGGCGGGAGCCTTCAAGGATAATTGTCCAGGGCTCTATGGGAAGTTTTTTCCAGTTCCTCCTGGTTATGGGACGGGGAGGCAGTGAGGGAAGTTTGGTGGTAGACCAGGTAAATGGGATGAGGAAATGGTCTGTCCATGGGAGGCGGGTAGGTTGCCCGACCGTTAGTCCGGTGCAGTTACTAAAGATTGGGTCGAGCAAGTTTCCCTTTTCATGGGTGGGGGACCTAACCAACTGAGTCAGTTGCAGAGCTGCTAGGTCCTCTGTTAATTCCCTAGCAACAAGGTCTGTGGGGGAGTCAAAATGGAAGTTAAAGTCTCCTAGAACTGTATAGTTAGCCGGGGTTAGGAGCCGCTTCGCGATGATGTCTGGTAGAGATCTAAGGAACAGCTTTCCTGGATCTGGGGGACAGTATATCAGGGTACCAGATAGGGCGCTGTTCGCCGAGAAGTCTATTCTGAATGCAATGCTTTCGCATTCGGGGATAGCTTCGGTAGTAATGTGGCAGCAGTATTTCTCTTTTAGAATAATAGCCAGGCCTCCCCCTCTTCCCTTGGTCCGGTCCATTCTATGAATTTGGAACCCGGGGGGTAGGGCGGTGACTATGTCTGGCTCTGAATGGGACGTGAGCCATGTCTCCGTCAAGAAGATGGCGTCCGGGTTGTGATCCTCTAGGAGTAGACATATCTGCATGCTGTGTCGGGGAAGAGATCGGCAATTTAACAGGTACATCTGGTATTCCTGTGACGTGGCTGGTGACTCACTAGTGTCAAAGGAGTGTTTGCAGCCAGGGCATTGTAGTAACAATGGTTAGACCACTATGCAATGTGATTTTTGGATCTTAAGCTAAGATCTCCATTAGAAAGTAAAATGCAAAATTGTGCATTGGAATCACATTGGACCAGGTGTAATGGCCAAAACACGATAAGCTATGAATCCCACTTACAATCTCTAATAAACTTTTCTCCATATGAATTTCGTCCTCATTTTGCTTTGTTAGGCTCGTAGCCCTCCCCCTAATCTCTGTCCCCACTGCCTCTCGTAGCATTTTTCCCACTACCCCTTTCTGTTTGCTGCTGAATCTATCTTCCCATTCCTGTCTCTACTGAGCTCTTCTGCTTTTTCTATTTACTCATCTTTCTTTCTCTAAATCTTCTCTTTTTCTAGAATCTCTTCTCTCTAACTTCTCTGTACTTCTCAATATTTTGATTCTCTCTCTAGCCCTCTTTTCCATAAATCATGTATTGCAACTGAAACTTTCCTTTGGTGGTGCATGGCCACCAGCAGCACCTGCCACCTTTCTTTGACCACTGT
Organism: Triturus cristatus; assembly: GCF_964204655.1. Lineage (NCBI taxonomy): Eukaryota > Metazoa > Chordata > Amphibia > Caudata > Salamandridae > Triturus > Triturus cristatus. The sequence continues at coordinate 640,671,694 of NC_140589.1, forward strand.
GCTTTTCACTGTTCCCCAGTCCCAGAAGCTTATCATCCTGGCGGCAGCCTGGTACTGAAGAAGCCTCTTATGATCATGGAACAAATAAGTTAGTGCTAAGTGGCATTCATAGCCATGCAGCTTGTTTCAAATTCTTGCTGGACTGGACATCAGGCTGCATGGATTTGGTAGGTTTTAACTACTTTAGGACAGACAACAGCCCGTTGACATTCACCTCACTACCTTCACAGTGATGTGTACACTACAATGAGTCCTCCATAGTGCTGGAAAAGAAAAGGTTTTGGTGAGAACATCAGAAACATTTTATTTTCAAAATCAAAGATGAGATATTAGGGGAATGCTTCCTACAAGCTGAGTTTTTGTTTTGCTGTATTGCACTGCACCCTGGATGTGCTGATGTTACACAGCAAAACAGAAGTGGAAGCAGACTGTGATAATGGATTCTGCAGGCATTCACAGATGTCCTACCATGCAGTTTTCCTACATTTCTCCCTACAGCAATAGTACCTGACTTGTATCACTGGGCTATCGCGTGTGAAAGGAGTGGCTCACTAAGTCCCATAAGACACAAGAAAACATCAAGATTTTGCATTGCAAAGCAACCTATTCTGGCTATGTGGGTAGCTGCAGTATTTAGGTCAGGAAGACATGACAGGACCAGACTTTTGTAAAAACAAGGTACCTAAGGTAGTGTGGGGGTGGTGTGGCTTGAGCTGATCCCAATATTTTATCTTACTCAGAATGCCCTGCAAACACCAAACTTCAGCTACATCACAGATTTCCTCATGTTTGTATGAAGGAAATCCAAGAATCTCTGAGGATCCATAAAATTCCTACCACCCAGTGTTCCAACATGTCTACCAATAAAAACAGTACCTCAAATGAACATCAAGTATTATGCATTTAGTAGATTAATTACATAGAACCTCATAAAAGCAATTTATTTGATATGACCGCAAATTAAATACAGGCAGAGCATATTTTCAAAAGAGTCATTACATTTCAAACAGCAGGTTCATATTACACAGATCTTAAATGACAATATATAAAAATCAGAAAATGTTAGTCAGTCTTCTGCAGAGATGTCTTGAGAGGTCAATTATAATACAAATGCGTTCAGCCTCAGAAGACCTAATTATGGTTTCCTCATTATTTGGTTTAAGGAATAAATCGTCAGCATGTCAACGCTGGCAGGTTTATCATGAGAACTGCAGCTCTTATCTTGCTCGACCTGTCGGCAGTGCTCGACACGGTCGACCACAATCTGTTACTCAATCGTTTGAATACTCTTGGCGTTAAGGACAATGTGCATGCACTGGTATCCTCCTTCCTATCTGAAAGAACACAATTGTTTGCCTTGGGCAGTTACTAATCTCCCTCCTTCACTCCCCCTGTGGGTTTCCTCAATGAGCCCTACCCTTTTTAACATTTACTTATCAGAACTTGCAGGCCTAATTAGATCCTTCGGTTTGGCACTAACATCTTATACGGACGACACTCAAATTGTCCTGTCTGTTTATTAAAACAGCATGCCTCCGGTTAAAAGATTTATTTTAGGGATTGTATGCTGGTAGTCAGCACCTGGATAAGCTCATACTGTCTCAAACTAAACTCTAGAAAAATTGAGCTAGTCCTGTGCGGCAACAACTCCCTAAGCTGGTCACAGATCTGGTGGCCGGACGAACTGGGGGCAATACCCACTCCAGTTCCCAAAGCAAAAAATCTGTGAGTAATCATTGATGAGAAACTGAATATCGAGGCCCAAGTCAATGCCGTCTCCTCATCCTGTTTTTATCTACTCAAAGTGATCAAGAAAATTCTACTTTTTATTCCAGCAGAAAAATCTTGGTTATTGGATTATTGCAGCTGGTTCTCTCAGCATACCCGAGAAGCAGCTACGTGAGCTTCAGATGATTCAGAATGCTGCAGCAAGGCTTTTGTTACGGATCCCTAAGTTCCAATCAGTGGGAAAGCACCTTCAAAATCTGCACTGAAAGATTAAGCCCATGCATAGCATCTAGACTAAGGAGTCGCATTAACTTCAAAGCCTTATGTATCACATATAAGGCACTTCATGATATCGGCCCCCAGTTCTTGAAGCGGTTGTTGCATGGGTATTCTACAAATAGATGCGTCCTCCTGGAAGGAGTGAATCTGATGCAGCCATCTAAAAACCCACTTACAACCCATGCAGTCATTGAAATACTGAGGCACATGCATGCACAGATGAAACACGCATGCTCTACTCATGCACTCATGTAATTACATTGAGAGTACCATTGTAGAAAACCTATCACCTATCCAGTGCCTATGCAGTCATTTAATTATTGAGCCAATAGTTGTGCACAAATACAATCACCCCAGCAGTATACTTACTTTCATCCAATCCCAAAAGTTTTAACATTGGAATCATGCAGTCACTCAGACCCTAGTCATGCACTCATCTAATTATGTAAGCACTACTTATGCACTTATTCAATTGTCCTAGCACTACCCATGTATTTATGTAAGCATCCAGGCACTACCTCTTCAGTCAACCAAAAAGACATGCGCTGCATCCAATCGCTGAAGCACTATTTATCCTCTCATCCAATAGGCTAGGTGCTATGCATGGGCTTAAACAATCATGTATGCACTATCCATGCACTGTATAAATCACTTATATACTTTATATACACTCTTGCAATCATCCAGGCACTAGAGTTGCACTCATTTAATCATCCTACCAGTATCTATGCATGTATTGAATTATTGCAGCAATAGTCATGAACTACTTGTATCTTTCAGGCTCTGCTCATGCACACATTCAAACACCCAGATACTAGTGGTATACTCATGCAAACACGCAGGCGGTAAGTATGAAGATATGGAACGACCCATGGAGTTATGACATAGTTATGGAATCATCTAGGCACTACTTGTATTCTCGGGGAATCTCCTAGGTACTACCTATTGACTCATTCAATCATTCAGGGAGTATTGATGTATTCAAGCATAAACCCATGTATTTACATGTTTTACTGAGGAATATATAGTGTTTAGACGATATGGGTGATAGGTTTACTACAATGGTACTCTCTACATAATTATATGAGTGCATGAGTAGAGCCTGAGTGTTTCATTAGTGCACATGTGTGCCTCAGTATTTCAATGACTGCATGGGTTGTAAGTGGGTGTTTAGATGGCTGCATAGGTTCTGTGTAAATGTTATAATGATTGCATAGATACAGCCTTGTAAGTTTAGTGTTAAATTTAAAAAAAAGTGTAGAAGTAGGAGAGATGCAGTGAAACAGAAAGAACAAGTTGAGAGAGTAGTTGATAAGGCCTTTGCTTTGAAGAGGAAGCTTTTCATTTTGATTCTAAATAGTGTTGTGCATGAGGAGACAAAACCAGAAGAAAAGATTAGTGAATAGACATAACCGTTGTACAGTTTTTAGTGGAGAATGGATACATACTTCTTGTACAGAGCCATTCTTTAATGAAGAAAGCTAACTCCAGGTTAACAAATTAGTTCATGCTATTGATTAAAGAGGAGGAAGTTCTGAAATGAAGAATGGTAGTCCTATAGATAGCAAAAGAGGTGATGGTACCTAGAAATGTAGAAGAAGTTATTGCAGAAGAGGTACAAGAAAGGCGTAGTCAGGGCACAGTATACAAATGGAATTATTGTAGTGTTTGTAGTATTAGGCAGCATTTCATTGATATATTAAGAAAATTCCTACTTTTTTTTTCTAAAGTGAAGTTTAAAACACAAAATAAGTTATACCACTCAGCAATGCAAACTTCTGTAGAAGGCAGTATAATGTGAAAACTTCAGCTTTATGTTTAGGAGAAATGAATAGAGCACTTTTGCATGGTAGCGTGACAGACGTAGAAAAGGTTTGTGGTGATGTGCTGTTTCGTTTCTTTGGTCCTGAGCAGGATTCTAGGGAAAGTGAAGAGTTGTTAAGAGGAGGAGTTGCAGAACAAAACACATACATTACAGTTGATAGCTTTAAAAAAGAGATTACAAAATTTAAAACAGTGTTGTGTGAAAAAAACTGAGAATGTTTGTATATGTTGTCGGTGCGCTTGCTAAAAGATTTAAACACAGACTGTTCACTTTTATTTAAAAAGTGAAAAAGTAAATCATGATAACTGGCAAAAGGTACCTGTGTATTTATTTGTAGAGGGACAGTTTGACTTGTCTATACAGCAAGTTATATGTAAGTAGTGTTACAATAAATTAGAAGATAATAAAACAACACATAGATATTAGATACCCTTTTGTAGGATAATAAAATGAATGTAGAAAAACTATAACAGGCCATAAATAAAATCAACATTTATTATTCTTTGCAGCATTGCGAAGGGCCGTTATGGACTGGTCTCCAACCCTCACTACAACTCCACAATCCATGCAGTATGAAGCTATCAGGGAAAACTGTGGAGCCAAATCTTGAAGTTGAGATTGGAGTTTTGAATGGACACTCTGCTTTTGTGTTGTTGTGCTGCTATTGAAATTGAGGGTCCTTCAGCTTTGCGTTGCCTGCTTGCTGCTCACTATAAACTCTTCTTATGAAATGTGCAGAAAATATAAAAGGGGGGAGAAATTTACCATGTATGATATTTGGCAGCATTGCGAATAGGGGTAACACACTGCTCACCAGATGTTAGAACAACAGTACAGTCCATGCAATACGTGGCCATTCTTGAAAACTCTGGAACCATATTTGTTGTCGTAGTCTGTACCTCTAAAGGGACGTTCTGGCCGGAAATTGTTGCTGCTGCCGCTGATGTAGATGGTCCTCCAGCTTCCTTCTGCTTGATCAGCAGTTGGAGACATATTCTATGATAGGTTTTAAGATGATAGAACATGAATGTTGTCCCACATGAGTCCCCAAAAAGTCTCCAGCCAAAATCTACCACCTGCTCAAAATAAACTTCTGGAAAAGAAGATTCAAGAAGGAGGAGTGGGTGTATACTTCTTATTCATTTTAATGATCACTATATCATCCAATGATTTTCCTTACTTTACTGGTCAAGTGATGTCCATTGCACTAGTTTGGCAACAGTTTTTAATTCCCCATGAGTTTGGGTAACAATGGGTAGTTTGATGGGGTTTTTGTAGTTATGTTGTATTTGTGAGTACAGATGTTGAGCTATTTTTTGAAAATGTTGTTTTTGTTAAATGTGTTGTTAAAATAAAGTTAAACAATTATGTTACTGAACAGCTAGACTCAAACTTTGTGTAAAATATATCTATTTATCTGTTTTTCACTTTGTCATTTGTATTCATGACTCCTGATATCATTGAGACTTGTGTTATTGCTGTGAAGAAGGAAAATGCATTTTGATTTAGTTATTTGGACAAATGACTACAAAGGGAAACGATAATTTAGTTTGTTACTAAATAGCTATACTGAAACCTTATGTAAAATCTGTCTATATATGTATTTTACACTTTGTTAAAAACACCCGGTGTTCAAAGTCTGTCCTTGGCAATACACTCTAGAATCATAGGGCACTCCCTGTGCAATCATCAAGGTGGTCCTTTCTGCATCACTCTGCAAACGTGCCTCCTGGCATAGTACTAGTTGGGGAATGAAGTCCCCTTGGCTATTGAGGGTATTTGGAGCCAAGTATACCTCTTGTTACCTCCAGCAAGTTCCAAACAGTCAGTTTGGTAAGAGCTGTTCTGAGGCCATACACCCTTTCTGGATTTTTTTGAAAACATGTCTCCTGGCACACTGCTTGTTGGGGAAAATAGTTGTCTTGGATGACCTTTGGGGACCAAAAAGCCCTCCTGGTACTTTCTATGAGTCCTACGGGATTTCTGAGAGCTGGTCACAGGCCCCATACACCTATCTACACCATTCTACAAAGAAAAACCTTAGAAATTCGCTGAAAAAACCAAAGTTTACAGGGCTGTTATAGTTAGGAAATAGAATTTAAAAAAAGCCTTAGGTATTCACTGATAAAGACCAAAGGTTACAGTGACATTATAGTTAGGCTCGTCAAAACACACAATGTATAGGGTAGCAACAATTTGAAGCTAGATGAATACAGATTGGGCACAAAATTGTTTTGGACGAAAACCCTCACTCACCCGAGGGTGACAAGCTTCATCATTGGGTTCCTCCAACACATGGGGACCGCAAGGTACCCCATGTGGGCTACAACTTAACTCCTAATGAGAAGGAGCTGGAGTGCAAAGCATGTATAAGATCTCTCAACTCAAAGGTAAGGAGGGGCAGAGTGCAAAAAGATATAAGTAGTGATTAAAAACTACCTACTCAGGGGCACCAATTATTATTCTTCCTCCCAAAAAGTGGTAGCGTTTAAAAAGCAAGTGAAGAACGGTTAAACATATATGCCCTTGTTCTAGTTAGGTCGACATGTTTCAGCCATAATGACAACTAAGTTCAGGGCTTTCTACAGGACCTATGGACCTAAGTCACTCTGCTAACAAAAAGTGCAAAAAAGATTTTTTTCATCACGAGGAGCATGTCGGGAGCCTCAACAAGTACCGGGACAACCTAGTGGTTAATTTGAGTCAAAAAATTCTCAGTTCAATTGAGTTGACCACTCTCAATAGAGGATTAGGGTTTGTTCCTACCTATATGGGAGATGATTTTAAAACCCACCAAGAACTGTTTGCTTTCTTTCGTAAAATTCGTCTATCTTTCTTTTTTGAAAATTCTGGAGAGAGTAGACTTGAAAACAATACTGGGTTACGTACTAAATCAACTTTTTTTACCCACATTACAACAACTACCAGCTGAAGTGGCGACTTTTGAGAAAGCCGTAATACAGTCTTTCAACATGAATAAAAAAAATGCTACCATCCCATTTTTCAACATGACTAAAGCTGAAAAACGCTGTGCCTATGAATTAGGCACTGACCCCCTTATAGTGATAAAATCAGCTGATAAGGGAGGAGCAACGGTAATCCTGGATTTATCAGCCTACCGGACGTGTCTACGCCAACTCGAGAATACGAAGTACTACAAACCTCTCCAACGTGACCCCACCTCGAGACTTCAAAATACCATCTCTATTTTAGTTAATAAGGGACTGAAAGCTGGATGGATGACTAAAAATGAGGCAGAATTGTTGACACCTAAACATCCGAAAATTCCGGCATTCTACATCTTGCCTAAAATAGATAAGACACAGAGACCCCCTCCAGGATGACCTATTGTCTCTGGTATTGGTTCTCTGTTGGAACCTTTGTCTCAATTTGTGGATTGGTTTCTACGTCCACTGGTAGCCCAGATGCCATCGTATCTTCAAGATACTAAATACATTTTATCATTCCTTACCACCATCTCGTTTGATCCTACTAAACATCTTATGGCTTCATATGACGTAGAAGCCTTATATTCAAACATTCCTCAAGCAGACACCCTACACACTATACTACATCTTCTGGATGATAATTTACGCCCTGACCAGACACCTACATCTTTTGTCATGGATTGTGCCACATTAGCCATGCGGGAAAATTTCTTTTGTTTTGAAGATCGTCTATTTTTGCAAGTCACGGGCACTTCTATGGGCAGCACCTGTGCCCCTAGTATGGCCAACCTTTACATGCATTGGTTTGAGACCACCTACATCTACCCAGACTCCAATTCATTCCAACACAAACTGTTATTACGGAAACGGTACATCGATGATATCCTGGTCATCTGGGAAGGTGACCAGGAATCCCTACTAGAATTTTCAGTATGGATCAACTCCTTGAACATCCATTTGAACTTTACTGGGGAATCAAGTAATGTCACTTTATCTTTCCTTGACCTTAGGTTATACCCCAAAAAACGGAATGCTATTCACCGAATTGTACCAGAAACCTATGTCACACAATGCCTTGCTTAATTACAACACCTTCCATCCTCGTGCTCTTCGAGATAATCTTCCTGTAGGACAATTTCTCCGCCTTAGGAGAAATTGCACTGAGATTGAGGCTTTTCACAAACATGCTACCAATTTGGCTACCAACCAAGCGATCCGACAATACCCCACATATTTGATTCGTAATGCCAAGAAAAGAGCCCGTAATAACAATCGTGAATCACTACTAGAGACATTTCCCAAATTACCATCTGATCGCTTAGTATGTGTCAGCACCTTTAGTCATCTTAGTGCAACAGTTAAGAAAGCAATCGATTCGAATTGGCACATTCTCAACAAAGGTAACAAAGTGTGTGCCAGACCTTTGTTTGCATTCAAATGCAGCCAAAACCTTGGTAATATTTTGACACACACTAGACCTAAAGTTCATACCACCATGACTCAACAGTATACTACTGACACTATGACACCAGTTAGAGGCCACTTTCCATGTGGCAACTGTGTGGTGTGTCCTTAGACCTCACATACTACAATACTGGATCTGGGTCTCAACACACCGTGGATTCTGAATAAACATACGAATTGTAACACCGAAGGAGTCATCTATCTGATAGAGTGCCCATGTGAACTGAAATATGTTGGGATGACTACACGTAAAGTCAAAACTAGAATGATCGAGCACAAAAGTGACTTTAAGTGTAAGAAATCCAACACCAAGCTGACCCGACATTTCTTAGAAGCAGGACACACAGAATTTGACTTCAGGTGGGTGGTAATTGATAAACCCCACTATCATAATATGATGGGGCCCTTGGAATCTGTCCTTTTCCATAGGGAACAACGTTGGGTCTTTCGGTTGCAGAGTAATAGCCATGGCCTGAACGATGAAATACCATGGGGTTCACTATAGGTACTACACAATTGAGCTTCAGGTTTTCCCATATACGCTTCAACTCATAACCCTCATTATGGTGAACTACTGACTACTATCCTTGAATTGTACCCACATTGAGAGCTTTTGATTTGGTCCGTGCCTGGTCAGCCCCCACTCCTGTGGTGTAAACACCGTCAATTAGGGCACATTTCTGTTGTCCAATTGTACACTCTTCCTCTCTTAACATGCCCTATATGTGAGTGGCGTATTCTTTTTAAACGCCTACCAAACCCCCATGATGATTCATATTGTCATATCACATATTCTAATTACAGACTCTTTTCAGTAATAACAGTCTGAGATTGTCCTACATATCATGCGTTGTGATTTGTGTAGCATTCGATTGGCCCTTACCTCGCCAATCCAATGTTTGTTGCCTGTATTGTTTGTCTGCAATGGTTGTCATCTGCGGCTGATTTCCGTTTTGACTAGATCTGCAGTGTTTCTATTTGCACGTTTTAACGTGAGTTTTCCACCTTTATCTTCTTATAAACCAATGATGATGTTGTTTTACTGAACATACTTTAGAGTTTGTACAGTCAGTTTAATACTACTCATACAGAGAACTTCCTATTGTTAGGATATACTTTGTTACTATGACTACATAAACAACACCAATATCGCCGCCCACGACGCTGATCACATGATACACGATGACGTGCTGACATCAGACGCTTTGGCTCCTTCCGGGTACTAATACACACCACCACCGAAACATAGACGCTCCCGTCAGAGGCACACTGGAGGACCCAGTCGGATTTGTAGGTAAGCACTGGACTCTGGAGACCCCCACGCCTAATACTATTGCTGTAGGCGTCAGTTTCGTTTACTGTTTATTTCATCTACTGAGAACTAAGGCTTTTCCAGCTTATCTGCCTAGCGCCTACCGGGTAGGGACAGTATCTCGTTTTACGAGTATACTCCCATGCCTAATGCTATTGCTGTAGGCATGGTCATCTTTTATCCTTTACTGTCTATCTTTATCATATTATTTCATTTATTTCAATTATTGAGAACAAGAGTGCGCCCTGTTTTTCTGTTTTTCTGCCTAGAGTGTAATGGTTAGTAACAGTATCTCGGTGCACGAGTGTACGGCGATCTCCCCTCCATTCATTTTGGGCAAGGCTGGATACTATTGAGACTGGATTTGAATTGTTGCCATTCAGTAAGATTACCCTTATGAAAACGCTAGCGGTCTTATCTGGTTCCCTTAACAATAGTCGGGTGCCTTGTGGTTGACTCGAATTGCACCATATTAGGTTAAGGACAAGCTTACTCGCTGATTGTGATGTCATTTAAAAATTGATTATTTTTGTAGTGTGTCAGGTTTACCTTTATGAGAATGGGTAACTATGATACATCCTTTAGATTATGTTTTCTTTATAACATTACATTGTCTTCCATGAATACACTTATGGGTGTTCTGTGCTTTAGGCTGGACCATACAACTATTTTCACTTGGCTCTTGCCTATTTGTTTTTATCCCAATAACAGAAACCGACAGAGGTGAGTGACTCTGATGACGGTTGAGTGGGATGACATTGACAATATATAGGTAAGAGCGGTGTTCTTTATAACCAATGACACAGATTTTATTATTCTTTATGGCACAATACTAATACCATGAGTGATGATTCACCTTTTTATTGTTTCATTTTGCAGAGCCCTTTGACTATCAACCAAAGAGGATTGACAAGATTGGTCAAGTATTGTGGCTTTAGCAATGGAAACTTTATAAAAAATCTTTTTTGCACTTTTTGTTAGCAGAGTGACTTAGATCCATAGGTCCTGAAGAAAGCCCTGAACTTAGTTGTCATTATGGCTGAAACATGTCCACCTAACTAGAGCAAGGGTATATATGTTTAACCCTTCTTCACTTGCTTTTTAAACACTACCACTTTTTGGAAGGAAGAATAAAAATTGGTGCCCCTGAGTAGGTAGTTTTTAATCACTACTTATATCTTTTTGCACTCTGCCCCTCCTTACCTTTGAGTTGAGAGATCTTATACGTGCTTTGCACCCAAGCTCCTTCCCATTAGGGGTTAAGTTGTAGCCCACATGGGGTACCTTGCGGACCCCATGCGTTGGAAGAACCCAATGATGAAGCATGTCACCCTCGGGTGAGTGAGGGTTTTCGTCCAAAACAATTTTGTGCCCAATCTGTATTCATCTGGCTTCAAATTGTTGCTACCCTATACATTGTGTGTTTTGACGATTTTCTGGTGGAAGTATTCGGTGGCATTATTCTACCTCTGACCCTCCTGTGTGAGATACATTATAGTTAGGCTAACATTTAAGCAAGGTAAAACCCCTGAGGGTACCTTTTTAGGTATATAAACAACATATCTTTGCTGGGGTAAGCAGAGGAAAAATACTTCCATGCTGACACACTGATGCGAGATACTGAAGCTCCTGCACGCAGACACTCCAGCACGCAGTGGTCTGACAGCCCTTGCGGGGTGTCCATCTTGAGACCAAGACGGGGTCCTACAGTTTCTCACTTCAGGTAATGGGGTTGGCTTTATTCTAGGGGGTTCTTGGCTACACACCTACATACATGCTAGGCACATTTAGGTACATCTAGTTAGGGTTAGCATAGTGGGAATACGCATTATTACTGTCATGTGTATATATGCTGACATATACTCAATTGTTTTAGCACTATGGTCGAAATCTACCATCCATTTACTCTTCAGGTGCTTTTAACCGTTTATATCTGTTTCTGTCTTATGGTTGTTACAGCACATATATTTTACACTAGAATGAGACTGGCACAATAAATGCTTATTGAAAACGTCCCCATTGTTTATTCTTTGTATCTCTCTGAGACAAAGTGAGCACTAGTGACTGAATAAAAACTACTTTACTGTTTACACGATCCCTGAGGAGTCAGGGTTTCATGTTTGATAGTTGCCAGAAACTATTCTTTCCTTGGTAAGAAGGGCTCATAGTGGCACTTTGAGCTAGCTGGTATACAGGCCAACATATTTGGTGGGGGTGTCTGGAAGTAGTCTGGACACCGATCCCAAATGCTTCGCTCCTATATAGATTTATAGGAACTACAGGACAATCAGTGATGTCATTTGAGATGTCATCAGTGTTGTCATTGACGATGCCATGAGAGATGTAATATGTGACGTGATCAGCAGTGCATTGCGGGGCATGAGTTATAGTTAGCTCAGCTAACTATAACAGCTGAATTTCACAGGTTTTGTACAAGTGAAAAGTCAGCCTAACTATAACATTCCTGTAACCTGTGTTTTTCCCTGTGAATATATATATATATATATATATATATATATTCACTGAAAAAACCATAGGTTTCACACATGTTATAGTTAGCTGGACATTTTACTCGTAAAAAACCAATGAAATTCCCCCGTTATAGTTAGTTCAGCTAACTATAACTCGCGCGCCCGCAATCCACTGCTGATGAAGTCACATATTACATCACTCATGACATGGTCAGTGACATCACTCATGACATCACTGATGACATCTCAAATGACATCACTGATGACATCACTGATGACATCTTCCATTGAGTATCTGTTTCTTAACAATTTTAATATGTTTAATATATATAGGGAAAGGCCTGTTGAAGAATGAGTGGGTGTACAAGTGTGTAAATGGATGATTTTCTGTGGTGCATAACATGATTCTATAAGTGAGTCATTAAATGTATCTTACTGCAGACTAGTGACTAAACTGTGTAAATGTGTGTATGTGTCTGTATGTTGGTGTATAAGTGGCTGCATGGTTTTGAGAACAGCTATATGAGTGTCTATATGGGTAATTGATTGGTTGTCTGAGTATCTGTATGGGTTAGTGAGTGTTTGTGTGGGTAGGGTGTGTGTCACTCTATGCATAGATGTGTGAGTGGGTGATTCTATGGGTGCATGGTTTTAAGAGTGCATCTGTGATGGACTGTATGGTTGAGTGAGTGTATGTATGGGTGTGTTAGGGATTGAATGTATATCTCAGTAGTACATTTTTGACTAACTTCATATGTGAAAGGCAGTATATGTGCGTGTAAGAGTATATAAGTGAGTAGATATGAGAGTGTGTGATTGTGAAAGTGACTGTATGGATGAGTGTGTGCTTGTATCAATGATTCTATAAGAGTGTAAGAATGTGAAACTATTTTTATGAGTAAGTGAACTTGAGTGTGTTTTACTGCATAGGTAAGAAAATGGGAGTGTGATTATTTGCATGACTGAGTAGGTGTAAGAGTAGCTCTATGGATACTTGTTAGTGTGTGAGTGTCTATATAAGTGTTTAAATGTATATGATAGTTTTGTACGGAGTGACTGTAAGTATGAGTGACTGTACAGGTGAGTGAGTGGAGGTATATGAAGACCTAAGAGTTAATAAGTGGGTATGTAATGATTGGTATTGCAGTATATATGGTTTTGAGAATGGAACTCTTAAATTTTTAGTTGGTGTATGAAAGGTTATATTAGGGTGTGAGAAGATGTGGTAATTTTTTACATGGATGATGTCATCAGTGATGTCATCAGTGATGTCATTTGAGATGTCATCAGTGATGTCATGAGTGATGTCACTGACCATGTCATGAGTAATGTGATATGTGACGTCATCAGCAGTGGATTGCGGGCGCGAGAGTTATAGTTAGCTAAACTAACTATAACGGGGGAATTTCATTGGTTTTTTTACGAGTAAAATGTCCAGCTAACTATAACATGTGTGAAACCTATGGTTTTTTCAGTGAATTTGTAAGGTTTTTTAAATGCTATTTCCTAACTATAACGTGTGTGAAACCTATGTTTTTTTCAGTGAATTTGCAAGGTTTTTTAAATGCTAATTCCTAACTATAACGTGTGTGAAACCTATGGTTTTTTCAGTGAATTTCAAAGGTTTTTTAAATGCTAATTTTAGAATTATTTAATATATTTTTTATTTTTTATATATTTCTTTTACAAAAATTTCCCTATGTATACATTTATAAATTATCTGTATCCTTTAATTTGGTGTGACTCATTTTTTTTTTTACTTTGAAATTGGATAAAGTTGAACAGCATAGTTAATATCTTCTATTAACTTATGTCCACTTTATTTCTTTCTTTTTTTTTCTATAAATTTTACGTTTGCGTACGTTTTTCATGTACGCATGCGTACGTTATCTACGTACGCATACATATGTTTTAGTGCGCGCTCGCAGTGCGCACCTAGTACGCATGCGTACATACGTTTGCGTGCATCGTACGTGCTCCGTGCGCTACACTCGCGCATACGCGCAGAGTACGCGCGCTGACGTTCACGCATGCGCGCGTGCTGCATATGCGCGTTACGTACGCGCATAATACCTATGCCCATGCGCGCGTACGCGTTTGCGCATGCGTAATTGCACCGTGCGTGCTCTGAGCTTGCTCCGTGCGCGCACCTCGGGTTATGTGATTAATAAAACAACACTTTTAATTGGTTTTCATTACTTTCATTCAGTTTCAGATTGTTTCAACACCACACCCAATCCCCTCATGGCAAGTCATGTGATCAAGAAACATCACTTTTCATTGGTTCAAAGTACTTTCAGTTCCAGATTCTTCCAAAACTACACCCACTCCCCTCATTATTAGTTCTGATTCCCTTGGAGAAGGAGCTACTCTGTTTTTGTGAGACAATGGCAGAGCACCAGCCACCTTCTGAGAGTGAGCAGGACACTCTTGAGGGACAGAGGTAGAGGAAGCAGAAAGACTCCTTTATATGGCAGTTTTTCACTTTTCCTGAGGGACAAAAGAAGGTGAATGCACCAAAGGTCACCTGCATACTTTGTCACCGCACCTTGTCACGTGGGAATGATAATAAGAAGTACTCTTTTAGTATTCACACCATGTTGAGGCACGTTGAGAAAATTCATCCTGTGACTTTTCGTCAAGCTTCTGGAGCAAACCCTCCACCTGCTCAGCCGACGACATGAGCTCAGCCAAGCACATCTTTGGCAGCTCAGCCGAGCACTTCTTCTGCGATGGTGCCTTCACCTTCTTACACACCTCTGGATATTCGTCCTTGTTTTGGGAGGATGAGTACACGTTGCATGGATTGTGCTACTCTTATTACTATGGGTGAGAGCAGTGTTGATCTCATTCAGAGAAAATTTGAGGAGCACCCTTGCACTAGGCCATAGTTTTGTTATTTTTTTTTTGTTTTTCCCTTCCTCTGTCCCTACATTAACTCAAGGGCTCTTTTTAGAGCCACCTAAAATCTAAACACAAAAACTTGTTTTTTTAATCTATTTGTCAATTTTTTTTTGGGGTGCGCGCACACTGCGTGCACCCAATGACGTTTTTTAAAAAAAAAATCATTTTTTTCTACTTTAGTAAACCTTCAGGGACTCCCTGACAAAGAGAGGGGAGTACCAAAGTAATTAAAAAAGAGATGGTGTACATTTCACAGATGAAGGGAAGAGAGTCTTCCTATTAAACTTTAAACTCTGCATCAGTACTTACGTATAGGTACCCTAAACCTATCAAAAAAGATAATAGCTCATTTTAGTGCTGCGTTTGAATTGGCTGTATTTACAAGGAGAGGAAAAGACACACAGAGTGGCTTATCCTCTCCTTGTAAATATGGAGGAGCACCCTGCGCCACTAGTACGTCAAGAAAAGTGACGTAGTGGTGGCGCAGGTGGCTTGTAAATCTGCCCCAGAGATGTTAAGGAAGTTAAGGGTAAAACAGACAAACAGAGAGTGACAGATACAGAGACAGAAAGCAAACAACTGAGAAGGAGTAAGGCAGTTAAAAAGACTAAGACATATGGATACAGAGAAAGAAACATGGATGAAAAATTAGTGATGGAGGTAGTAAAGGTAGGGGAGTAGTAGAGAAGGAGTGAGGGAGTTACAAAAGAGTAGTAAAGCAGGAAGAGTGAGTGAGAAGAGAAATGAGAAAAGCAGAGTAAGGAGAGGTGAAGAAAAGGAAGCATGAAACGAAAGCAGTGACACATACAGATATGTTAAACTTACCTGTCCATCAAAGTAACTTATTTAGAAATAAAAGTTTTTTTTTATTTGCAAGGAAACTGAATTACATTTTCAAAATTTTCTTTCTAGTTCTGAAAAAAAGAAAAAAAGTATTAATATTCAACAATACATTTTATTAAACAGTACATGTTTTTTCATATTTAGCAAAGCAATTTTTTGCCCTTTTTTTTGCTGTTTTCAGAATGTTTTGATTTTCACTGAAAATAGTGAAATTAATTGTATTCATCATTTAACAGCGGGCAAAAAAAAAAAACAATCTGAAAGATTGTTTAAAAAAGCCCCAAATGTTTCCTCACTAAAACATACCTTAATAGAAATGTCAAAAATACCTTTTAAGTACAATAACAATTTTCAAGAAATAACGTCTGTAAACCTTGTTGCAAAAGAACATATGCCAAAATAATATCTCTCAAAGAAGTCCACAATTGTTTGTTTTACCTTTCCTTGAGGCCAAATGGTAAGTTTAAAATCCTTTTTGAGTGAAATATTCAATTTTAATCCTTTAAAATTTAAATAATGCTTTCTTCAGATGCTGAATTTAGTATTTAAAATTTGGGTTTCAGAAAAATTAAGTAACAATTGGGTAAATCATAAGGCAAACGTTGCTTGAAAATCAATTGAGAATCATTACACAGTGTCCATCCTTTTTCACATTTAAGATAAACTGTGTAATGACCAGAAGTTATAGAAGGACTGTCATGAAAAATTATTGCAACTGCTACAAAAGTTTTTCCAGCTATAGATAATTGATTACCAACAAACTTCTTTAGTAAAGTTTCCAATTTTGTTCCATCAGCTCTACAACGTTGTACCATTAAAATTACATACTGTCCATATTTCTTTAAAAATAACGTTGACAACATTTCAGATTTACATTCAGAACATTCCATGTTGTGATTAGCATCTTTAACTAATTTACTAAAAGTCACTGTTTTACTTTCAGGTAATGGTAAATATATGAACCTTTCAGAATCAACATTAGTACTGCTTGTGTTCATACAGTTATCACAACAATGTTCCCATTTATAAGAGACACCAAATACATTTTCTACTTCTACCCCTTCATCTTCCAGTACCATCAGGATATACATCAAGAATTCCTGTGCATCTTGCTGGACATTTTGTGTAAACTGTGTACATCCAGAACATACATCTAAAAGATTTCTAACATCAGAAGCATTTTCTATTTTATTTTTATCATTACTCAGCTTCTCATAAAGGAGACTCAGCAAAGAACAGAATCTTTTTTCATGATTTAGTATTATCTGCTCTGGCATAGCGTAGCAGTTGACACCAGAGCTATTTTCAAAATGACAACCAACAACCTCTTCCACACTATCCTTTTTCTTTTTGCTTGCAGTCACATCACTGTCTTTTTGTTTTCTCTTCTGTACATCCTCATTAAAGATATTCTCAAATCTCCTTTTCCGACAAACAACACGTTTTTCAAACACAGGATACTGGCCTAAATGAGGAGCATAGCTTCTTCTTAATCTATTATACTCCTTTACACAGTTTGCATCAGCACTTACTTTTGAGTCATCAAAGTCTATCATGAATAAACCAGATAATTTTTTCACGCGTGACAAAGCAACATATGCCATACCTTCTTTAAACACAGTAGATCCAATGTTTACAAAAGCACTATCAACAGTTAATCCTTGAGACTTGTGAATAGTTACAGCATATGCTAGAGAAATCGGAAACTGCTTCCTACGTACATATAAGTCTTTCACTAGCAAAAAACGAACTGAACAACGACTAATGACTTTAACCTCTTCAATCTGATAAAATTTTATTTTTAAGAATTCAATTCCATCTTTTTTCTGGTACTTTACAAAACCCACAACTTTACCCATAGCTCCATTCAGTAAACCTTTTTCTACATCCAAATTACATCCTAAAATTACTCTACAGTTCATACACACATAAAGATTCTTTTCCAAACCAGCTGTTTTTGAAATGTTTTTCTCCAGATAATCAATCTAGTAGCCAATTTGCCTGTCAATATAATAGTTATTCGTTCATGTTGAATTTTATCCACAGCTTCCAGTTTTATGATCTCTTCATTTTCCAATTTCAAAAGTTCTTGATTGAATACAGAGCATTCATGTAGTGTTGACATTAAGCAGATTACAGTATTTTTTTCAGCAATTTTCTTGTATATTTTCTCTGGAACTATTTCTTCTGTTGTAAACAAATTACTCAGCAATCGACTCTGTAATACTTTTTTGCCATGTTCTGTGAGTAGTCCAATTCTTATATCTTTCAGAATACTTGCATAGTCCTCATCATTGGCTTGCCTCATATTGGTAATGAGTTCCTTATACTCAAAATATGTCCAAATATTTACATTGCCTATACTTCCTAACGACTTTTTCGTGTCTTCATGTGTAAGTGTATGGAATACCGGTTGTCCTTTAACTGGAGTAAGTTGCAAAAGATCCCCAAAAACTATGACGTGTTTTCCTCCAAATAACACGTCATAGTCTGTCTTCAGAATTTGCTGCATTCTTAAATGCACAAAGGCAAGCATTAAGTTTGATACCATGCTTACCTCATCAATAATGAGTACTTTAATTTTCTTCAATACTCTTGAAACTTCCAAGCATGCTTCTCCTGCTAGTTTGTGGTACTGTATTTTGTTCTCGTGCTCTACTGGTAACATTAGCAAACGATGTAAGGTAACTCCTTTTATGTTATACGCTGCTAACCCAGTTGGAGTAGTAACAACACAAGACAAAATTGAATCCATTTTCTTCTGTAGGTAGCTTCTAATTACATTAATTAAGAAACTTTTTCCAGTTCCTGCTTGTCCACTCACATATATCCTGATTGGTTCAAATGATGCGCATGAGCATGTAGTAATCCGTGATCAATTTTTTTCCTGACTTCTTCATAAATTTGTTTTTGTTCTTCATTCAGTTGCTGCTCCAAATATGTTAAGTCTACTAAATCTTCCTGAGCTTGATTCATAGCTGTTTCCACTTCATTCATGGCTATTGCTGCTTCATTTTCTACGATTGGTTGTCCTAGAGGATCTTGACTGAATGTCCCAGAACTTTGACTGTCTTGAGAACTGTCTCTAGCTACTTCAGCTACAATTGTTGCTTCTTGTTCAATTTCTTCATTTAACATTTGAACATAAGTTGTGAAAGTACTGCATTCTATGCTGTCTTTGCTAGCATTGAAGGAATCTTCATAACTCTGGAATTCTCCAAGTAGTTTGTCCTCTGAACGCCATGGTTTAAACAGCTTCAAAAGTGCCAAGTAGTAAAATTCCTTTTTGTCAGGAGTGTCGCAACTCAGCTTCCGGTGATTTATCAAACTTCCTTTTGTTTGCTTCACCAAACATCCTTCCTCACCACTGACTTTATATTTTCCATTGTTGATATCTTCTGTGGCATTACGTTTAAAAATGAAGTTCTGCAGCACTTCATAGAGACACATGTTCTCAAGGTGATGACTTCTTTGTGGGTAATATGTGTCCAACATGTTTGTTCTTAAAATGTCTGTACTTTCTGGTTCGAACTCTGCTAAATATTCAATTTCTCGAATAGATTTCAGTACCCGATTTCGCATTCCTGCAAGGCCTAAACTTACCCAAATTATTCTTCTGGATTTCGAGTACAGACTTGCAGATGATAACCTATCTGAGCATTCGTAGGATCCAATTTCTCGATGCGATAACATTTTTAAACTGAAACTGTATAGCTTCTTACTGACAGTCTTCTCGTGAGAAATCTCTTCCCACATTTCCTTCAATTCCATTTTCTCAGATTTAGTGATGTAAGATGTGACATACCGAGCAACAGCAATAGAATTGTCAGCCACATACTGTATATCCATGTTAGCATTCCACATGGATAAAATGACTGGATTGTAGTCATTTATATATTTTGACTCTTCTTTTCTTCTTAGGTTGTAGGAATTCTTAGGCGATTTTCTTGTAAGTATGTCGCACAGCTGACATAAAACTGTTTACTCTTCCTTTTGAAAGAACAGGTCGTGGAAATCCAAATCGACATTTTGTGTAGAATTTATCTTTACTCTTGTACTTTCGTCGACAGTATTTTCCACATCGATGACTTTGGAAACGTAAAACTTTCTCTTTTAAGTTTTTCTCTTCTGTGCTTTTAGGTATAGCACATGTTGCATATCCTTCAATGAAAGATAAAACTGCTTCATCAGTATCTGTTCCAAATTTTGGGGCATCCTTGATCCACAACAGCATATGAATGTGAGGAGCACCTCTTGCTTGGTACTCTTTTCTCCAAAAGAAATCCACAACTTTTCCAAGAGGTGGATTTTTTTTATTGCAGATGAAGGACATCATAGCCTCAAATCTATGATTAAAATATCTGCAAACATTAACCGGATCCAATGAGCACAATTCTCCTGCTGTCTTGTATTGTATGTTTTTAATGTTTGAATTTGCCTCTCGAAGAAAATCCAGAAGATCGTCCCAAGCGTACTCAGCACAGCTTAGGGTAAGGAACCATGTAGGAGTTCCTAAATTCCGTAACATACAATTCAATTCTCCATGGCGTCGGTACCAATATTCATTAGTCCCACGCTGACAAGCCATCAAATTGATCAATTGAGATTCCAAATGATCATCTCGCTGTTGCACTTTGTTGATAAAGTCCTTTGCTGACACATTATGTAGATGTACTCCAGTTTTCATAATGTGATTTACTGCATAAGATAGTGCAGACAAGTCACTTTCAAATAAAAGATGAAACAAATAAGGAATACTTTGACGAAATCTGTGACCTTCTGCATATAATCTTGTAGTCCGATACTCCGAAGCAGGAATCTGTACTGGACGTTCATCATATCGTCCACCTTCTCCTGTAGGAAACAGTTGGAGAAAACAACGAGCTTCCAAGCTCTCCTCCCATACACTCACAGGAGTTCCTTTTGCTTTCTTCATCTGAAACAGATCAATAGCGTTTCCCATAACTTCTTTAGAATGAAGAGGATGTATGCTGAAATGTTCATAAATTTCTTCTTCTTTTGACTTATCCACTTTTTCAATTTGCCCAGTTGGTATTCCTGTGTCTTCTAGTATTTCTTCTTCATCTTCATCCATATAAATGGCTTCATACCATTTATTATTTTTTTTCAAATGCAAATTTGCTCTTTGTACTTTTTGTACATCCACCAGCTCCTGCCAAATGGTTCAGTTTCCAAAGTATCTGCAGCAATTGTTTCCATATTTTTTTCAAATCCAATGGCAAATAGACAACTCTTCCTTTTAAACCTCTTTGTAAATCCGAAGGAGGTAATTTACCTGTTTTTGGCTCCATATGCACTATGGTCTGAAACGGATGGACACATTGAATGAGTATAGACTCATACGTATTTAAATCAGAAAGTTCTGGAGTAATATCAACCAATTCTAATTTATTATGTACAGCTCTTGCTGGCATTCTATTTTCTTCTAACTTGTTATAACAGTATTTACAAATACGCTGATCTTCACCCAATTCAAAACAATTTTCCAGAAATATATATGTTGCAAAATCTTTCCATTTATAATTATCTTCATTTTCACTTTTATTATACAGATCAACATTCCTTGTTTGAATTTTATAATGGCTTCTCCGGCAACAAATACAAGTAATATTTGGTCTTTCATTAGAGATGATAGTAAATTTTGTCATTTCATCTTCAAAATTTTTACTAACAGTAAGATCTACATTCTCTTCCACATTTTCATCAATAACTGTGTCATTTTCTGCACTTTCTTGTTCTGGACCAAAGTAACAAAACTGAATCTCATCAGTAACCTTCACTACATCTGATACAGATCCACGGAACAGAGCATTATTCAACTCATTTAACTGTAGTGCTGGACTTTTAGCAAAATACAATGTTCTCACAAACTTTCTCATTTCAGTATGATGAACAGCCAGCATCCTAAAATGGTGAAAAACACTTTGACACACTTTCCTAGATAGACAAGCCAGATAATGTCCTTGCAAACCAGTATTCTCTCTCACTCTGCATGGATCTAGTCTTTGAAGCACCTTAATTTTCTGTTTAACACTCTTTTTACTATATTCTCTTAGAAAGTCACGTAATTTATCAATAGATTCCTGACGCACAGTACAAATACTACTACAATTCCAAGTGTACACTGGGGCTTTAGGACGTCTCCCCATAACCTCATCAGCCATCACTTCTTCCTCATTTCTTGGAACCATTTTCTCCTTTTCCATTACACAACCATTCTTAACTTCATATGCTCTACCATTGGTGTCAACTGCATGCAACAAACTATTACTTTGAAGATAACTCTCTTCATTAAAAAATGGTTCAGTACTTGAACTATGCTTCCATTCTCCTAAGAACACTTTACAAAAGTTATTTTTTTTCACTTCTCTTTTCCTTTTGCTTTGTGACTTCATTGCATTGACTAATTTATCTAATCTACGCATCCTGTTCAAAATTAAAATGAATAGTTTTTTTTTTATTTCTAATGCCTTGGTAACAATACTTTCAATGAATTTCTTTTTCTTATAAAATTTGGTTTTCTTCTTATATTTTTTCACATCCTTTAGCAAATTTAACATCACTCTTCTCTGAAACATTTTCGACGAATGTTTTTAAAATCTATTTTTCATGTTAAGTCACTCTTTCTTACTTCTGAGTCTACATTAGCATTTTGTTTTTGCTGTCGACTCTGTTGTTGTTTTTTACTTGAAACACTGTTTGAATTTATCTTTCGATCATTTTTTTTTTTTTTTGAAGATATTTTTTAAAAATTCTTTAGTCTGCTTACCAGAAGACTTTTTCTGTTTTCCAACACGAGCTTCTCCTCCTATTTTGTTTTTACCAGTTGTCTTCAAATATAGTTGTTGTTGCTTTTCTTTTCTCTTTCTTGACTTTATAGGCATCTTTACATTTTTTCACTGTTGCTTAGAAATACCTGCAAAAAACTAAAAGAAAATACCTTTATGTAATTTTAATTCATTACAATTTTTTTGGAGCTTTTCAAATCCTATCACATGAGCTGATCCTTTCCTACGAGTCCAAGTCTTACAAAACAAGAGAAACATGAATTAAATCTCTGACAACAATTCCTGTGTCCACACAGACTCATGGTGTGATTCTAGGCAGAAAACGATATTTGATTGGCAATTTGAAAGCACATTTACTACTGTGGAGGAGCAAGTGATAATACTGTGACAGCCTGACACATTTTTCTTATATTTTAGAGAAGCAGAAAAGAGCACATGTCCTTACACCTATTTGAGACCATGACCATGTGTTACAGGGTAAGTGATTAGACTAGAACAAAAGAAATGAGCCTTGGTGACATTGAATCTGTTTGCGTTACACACTGCAATCTGAAACACCACATACAGCTGAGTAGTACGCACGGGAGTGTAGGAGAAGCTGCTGCGTGTGTGCAAAAAGTGTGTTTCTGGAGACTGTGTATTGTCAGTTGCAAGAGAGACCTGCATGGAGACTTGCACAACTGCATGAAGAGTGCAGACATGTGTATAAGAGTAGATGTGTGGTAAGGGTTAATTTGAGTTTTGAACATGTAGGAACTACCTCAGCCATTGCAAGATTTGATGGAAAATTTACCTTGTTGATTTGAAATGTGTTAGCATTTGCCTCTCATTTTTGAGATAGTGATTTCTGCTGAGTGCTAACCAACACATTTGAAGAAAACAAGCTGGCCCTTTCCTGAAAGTGCAAGTTTTACAGAACAACAGCAACACAAATTAAATCTCTAACAACAATTCCTGTGTGCACACAGACTCATGGTGTGATTCTAGGCAGAAAACGATATTTCCTTTGGCAATTTGAAAGCACATTTAGTACTGTGGATGGAGCAAGTGATAATTACTGTGACAGCCTGACACATTTCCCTTATATTTTAGACAAGCCAAAAACAGCACATGTCCTAACAGCTCCTTGAGACCATGACCATGTGTTACAGGGTGAGTGATTAGACTACAGCAAAGGAAATGTGCCTTGACGACGTTGAATGTGTTTGCATATCACACTGCTATCTGAAACACAACACAGAGCTGCGTATTATGCATGGGAGTGTAGGAGAAGCTGCTGCACGTGTGCAAAGAGTATGTTTCTGGAGACTGTGTATTGTCAGTTGCAAGACAGATCTGCATGGAGACTTGCACAACTGCATGAGCACTGCAGATATGTGTGTAAGAGTACATGTGGGGTAAGGGTTAATTTGAGTTTTGAACATGTAGGAACTACCTCAGCCATTGCAAGATTTGATGGAAAATCTACCTTGTTGATTTGAAATGTGTTAGCATTTGCCTCTCATTTTTGAGATAGTGATTTCTGCTGAGTGCTAACCAACACATTTGAAGAAAACAAGCTGGCCCTTTCCTGAAAGTGCAAGTTTTACAGAACAACAGCAACCCAAATTAAATCTCTGACAACAATTCCTGTGTGCACACAGACTCATGGTGTGATTCTAGGCAGAAAACGATATTTCCTTTGGCAATTTGAAAGCACATTTAGTACTGTGGATGGAGCAAGTGATAATTACTGTGACAGCCTGACACATTTCCCTTATATTTTAGACAAGCCAAAAAGAGCACATGTCCTAACAGCTCCTTGAGACCATGACCATGTGTTTCAGGGTGAGTGATTAGACTACAGCAAAGGAAATGTGCCTTGATGACGTTGAATGTGTTTGCATTATACACTGCTATCTGAAACACCACACAGAGCTGAGTATTATGCATGGGAGTGTAGGAGAAGCTGCTGCACGTGTGCAAAGAGTATGTTTCTGGAGACTGTGTATTGTCAGTTGCAAGACAGATCTGCATGGAGACATGCACAACTGCATGAACACTGCAGATATGTGTGTAAGAGTACATGTGGGGTAAGGGTTAATTTGAGTTTTGAACATGCAGGAACTACCTCAGCCATTGCAAGATTTGATGGAAAATCTACCTTGTTGATTTGAAATGTGTTAGCATTTGCCTCTCATTTTTGAGATAGTGATTTCTGCTGAGTGCTAACCAACACATTTGAAGAAAACAAGCTGGCCCTTTCCTGAAAGTGCAAGTTTTACAGAACAACGGCAACACAAATTAAATCTCTGACAACAATTCCTGTGTGCACACAGACTCATGGTGTGGTTCTAGGCAGAAAACGATATTTGATTGGCAATTTGAAAGCACATTTACTACTGTGGAGGAGCAAGTGATAATTACTGTGACAGCCTGACACATTTCCCTTATATTTTAGACAAGCCAAAAAGAGCACATGTCCTAACAGCTCCTTGAGACCATGACAATGTGTTACAGGGTGAGTGATTAGACTACAGCAAAGGAAATGTGCCTTGATGACGTTGAATGTGTTTGCATTACACACTGCTATCTGAAACACAACACAGAGCTGAGTATTATGCATGGGAGTGTAGGAGAAGCTGCTGCATGTGTGCAAAGAGTGTGTTTCTGGAGACTGTGTATTGTCAGTTGCAAGAGAGATCTGCATGGAGACTTTTACAACTGCATGAAGACTGCAGATATGTGTGTAAGAGTACATCTTTGGAAAAGGTTAATTTGAGTTTTGTACATGTAAGAACTACCTCACCCATTACAAGATTGGAAGGAAAATCTACCCTGTTGATTTCAAATGTGTTAGCATTTGCCTCTCATTTTTTAGATCATGATTTCTGCTGAGTGCTAGCCATCACACTTTAAGAAAACAAGCTGCCCTTTTCCTGCGAGTGCAAGTTTTACAGAACAACAGCAACACAAATTAAATCTCTGACAACAATTCCTGTGTGCACACTGTCTCATGGTTTGATTCTAGGCAGAAAACAGTATTCCTGGATCATACCAGTACACCTTAACTTATTGTGAAGACATACTCCATAATATCTTTCAAGTTCAAGGCACTTAAATATCTTCCTTAACATAAA
The DNA here is from genome assembly GCF_964204655.1 of Triturus cristatus. Classification (NCBI taxonomy): domain Eukaryota; kingdom Metazoa; phylum Chordata; class Amphibia; order Caudata; family Salamandridae; genus Triturus; species Triturus cristatus. The sequence goes on from NC_140589.1 coordinate 640,697,396, forward strand.
ATGTAAAACACAACTTTTCAAGTGGTAGGAAAATGTACCATGCTATTTTCAAATGTGTTTGCATTTGCCTCTCATTTTTGAGATAGTAATTTCTGCTGAGTGCTAACCAACACAGTTGAAGAAAAGAAACTGCCCTTTCTTAAAAGTGCAAGTTTTACAAAACAACAGCAACACAAATTAAATCCCTGACAACAATTCCTGTGTGCACACAGACTCATGGTGTGATTCTAAGCACAAAGCGATATTTTCTTTGGCAATTTGAAAGCACATTTAGTACTGTGGTGGAGCAAGTGCTAATTACTGTGACAGCCTCACACATGTGGTGCCTGCGAGTGCAAGGGTAATAGAGCAAGACCAACACGAATGAAATCTCTGATAACAATTCCTGTGTGCACACTGTCTCATGGTGTGATTCTAGGCAGAAAACAGTATTCCTGGGTGATACCAGTACACCTTAACTTATAGTGAAGACATACTCCATAATATCTAACATGTTCAAGGCACTTAAATATCTTCCTTAACATAAAATGTAAAACACAACTTTTAAAGTGGTAGGAAAATGTACCATGCTATTTTCAAATGTGTTTGCATTTGCCTCTCATTTGTGAGTAACTGATTTCTGCTGAATGGTAACCATAACACTTTAAGAAAACAAACTGCCCCTTTTCTGTGAGTGCAAGGCTAACAGGACAAGAGCAACACAAATTACATCTCTGACAACAAATCCTGTGTGCAGACAGACTCATGGTGTGTTTCTAGGCACAAAACAGTATTCCTCAGTGATACCAGTACACCTTAACTTACAGTGAAGACATACTCCATAATATCTTACAAGTTCAAGACAGTTAAATATCTCCTAAAACACAAAATGTAAAACACAACTTTAAAAGAAGAATGACAATTCTAATATTTATATAAAAAATCACCACATACATCCCCTCTCAAACTCATAACTCACCTTTAAAATTAGTTAGTTGAGAAAGAAATGTGGCACTCAAACACCCAATTATCAGAGCCAGAATCTCAGAGCTGTACACCTCTCTCCTCTCACCACAACCAGTAAATGGCAATGTTTCCCTCTCTTTTCTCACACATATACATGTTAATGTAAAATCACAGTCCTTCCCACATTTTTTCAAATGGAATCACACATTTCTATTGGTTGCAACTTTCAACCCCTTTCCAAATCATCCCTTCCCCCAACATGACTTCTGCCTGCTACCATAGCAACAGCTCATGGAACACTGGTGTGAGCAGAGAGGTCAGAAGTTCAGCACACAATGTTTCAAATCCAAAGAGCAAGAGTGCTTGACTTTTCAAACCTAACAGCAAATCCAAAGTAATGTTCAGTGGGAACACATTTTTCTGTACCAATCCAAAACATGCTTTTAAAAATGTAAACATACAGCCTACTTTTAACTGTAAAATGGTTTGAATCAGCCAATGAGTTCTTTTTATTAAAACAAAGTATGTATGCCTCCATTTTTCAACTGTCTTTCTTTTCATATTGCCATTCTACTGAAAGACACCTCCTGAGTGCATCCTGTTCTCCTTGAAAGATGTTCACAGTGTGGATTGTAGGTCATAGCTATGTCTTCTGGAGTGAAAAATTTGCAGAAAAAAGAGGTATTGTAAAAGACCTTGCTTTGCCAAATGTAGACATTAAATGGATTGGTCAGAGAGGATTAAAGTGGCACCAATTAATGCCTTTGGTGAAAACCTTTCTACATCTCCCACAGCCTAACCTTATTATTGTGCACTGTGGTGGAAACGACCTAGGCACTTTAACTGGGGTAGGTCTGGAAATGCTTATTAAGGACACCTTTCTGCAATTGATGTCACTTTTTCCACAAACTGCCTTTGTATATTCTAATATATGCCAAAGGCAAAAGTGGAACTGGTCCAACCAATTTTGTCCGCAGATTGACAAAGCAAGAAAGCACGTCAATAAGTCTGTTTCTGCTTTCCTCAGAGACTATGGTATGGGTTCTATATACCACAACAACTTGCGTTACAACATGCAAGACATTTATATAGGAGACGGTGTACATTTCAATGATGAAGGGAACAGAGTCTTCCTCTTGAACTTTAGACTCTGCATCGGTACTTACTTGTAGGTACCGAAAAACACTCAATAAACACAAGGGCTCTTTTTAGAGCCACCTAATATCTAAACACTTAAACTTGATTTTTATTTCTATTTTTTTAAATGTTTTTTTTCGGGTGCGCGGAGAGTGCGTGCACCTCGCGATGTTTTTAAAAAAAATTAAAATCATTTTTTTTGCCCTTCGTGGTCCTACTGTGACCCCCTGACAATGGCTTGGGGGTCAAGAACTCCCTACTCTGCCCCCTATTCACGTTCTCCACCTTTCCTTTTCAGTGCGACAGACAAAATGGTGGCCGACACTTCCTGATTTCGACCGATTCGAATGTTTACTGACATCTAACAACCAATCAGAATTACGCTCGCGCACCGCAGGGTGCGCGCACAGGGCTTGCACAGTGTGCGCACCCTGCGCGTGTATAGATATTGATATGCTTTTAAATGCTATTTTCTCAGGAAATACTGAACAGATTTACACCAGACCTGCAAAAGGCACTTCCCTCACCTGAGGACTACCTCTCTGCCAAATTTCAAGTAATTCTGTTCAGCCGTTCGGGCTGTACCTTCGACTAAAGGTCCTATGGAAAAATGCATGGGGAAAATGCGTTTTGGGACCCCCCTTTTTTCTCGGCCCCCGCTTGACGAATCACCCCGAGACTTTCAGGGTAGGAGCTGAGCGGAGCGCCCCATTTGTTTTGAAAATTTCGCGAGGATTCGTCAACCGGCGCCAAAGTTATTCAAAATAGAATTTTAAGATTTCCTATGGAAACACGATCCTAACTATAACTGGCGACTGCCAGTAGATAATATATATATATATATATATATATATATATCCACAGAAAAAGTCCCCGTACAGGAAGCCCCCGACCCTTCAGGGCGGCCTCTTGGCGGGCACGGAGGAGCCCGTTGAATCCACACATCAGAGGCAACAAAGAATAGAGTCCCATTCCGAAAGTGAAGCGCTTTATTCAAAAGCGATGCCGCACACATGCTTCCTTTCATCCTACATGTTTCGGCATGTTGTCAGCCTTGATCACGGACAGGAAGCGTAGACAAAGTGCTTCCGTGCTGGCAATTAAATAATCCACAAACACGTGACTGCTTAGTAACTCCAAATCCCACAATGCACCACAAAGCACAAATAAGTCTGAAATTGAAAGGACAGTGCTTGATTAGTTCAAAGAGTTCATTAATTCACACGGAATCATGGTGCTTTGAATCTGATATCCAGTTGGAAACAGTCACTGATACATGAATGACACAATGTTAATGTTGTCACCTTGAAAAAGTTCATCACTCACGAACGATTGTTAGGGATGTACAGCCCCAACAAATCCCTTCCAACGCTGACGGCAATTTTGCTATAGTAGCATCTCCTTTGTAGGTTTTGCCGCAGCGAGTGGGTCATGCTTCCTAATTAAATCCACAGAAAAAGTCCCCGTACAGGAAGCCCCTGACCCTTCAGGGCGGCCTCTTGGCGGGCACGGAGGAGCCCGTTGAATCCACACATCAGAGGCAACAAAGAATAGAGGCCCATTCCGAAAGTGAAGCCCTTTATTCAAAAGCGATGCCGCACACATGCTTCCTTTCATCCTACATGTTTCGGCGTGTTGTCAGCCTTGATCACGGACAGGAAGCGTAGACAAAGTGCTTCCGTGCTGGCAATTAAATAATCCACAAACACGTGACTGCTTAGTAACTCCAAATCCCACAATGCACCACAAAGCACAAATAAGTCTGAAATTGAAAGGACAGTGCTTGATTAGTTCAAAGAGTTCATTCATTCACACGGAATCATGGTGCTTTCAATCTGATATCCAGTTGGAAACTGTTGGAAACGGCCCTTTTTGCAGGTTTATCCGCAAACATTTTGCTTCTTCCTCCTTTATTTTTTCTGACCCGTGGTTGTTGGCAATAGGACTCTGGGCACTTTACCACTGCTGATCAGTGCTAAAGTGCATATGCTCTCTGTATAAATTGTTATATTGATTGGTTATCCATGATTGGTATATTTGTTTCACCTGTTAGCCCCTAGTAAAGTGCACTGCGTGTGCCAGGGCTGGTGATTCAAATGCTACTAGTGGGCTGCAGCACTGATTGTGCCACCCACAGGAGTAGCGCTAAAATGATGTCTTAGGCCTGCTTGCAGTGCCTATGTGCAGTCCAGGACTGCCATGTCGACCTGGCCAGTGCACCCACTGACCAGGCCTTATCCTTCCCTTTCTGTACATGTCAGGCATCCCTATGGTGGCCCTAGGTACCCCCCTGGGCTGGGTGCAGTGTATCTGAAAGGTAGGGCATGTACTGAGCCCTGGTAGTGAATTACAGGCATTTTCGTTTTTCACTGCTGAGAGGCTATCTTGCCCATAGGATAGAATGGGGAAGGCTGTTTACATGCCTATCTTCCCATAAGGGCAAGATAGAAAATCCAAGTTTGGTATCTTTGTGTTCAGAATTTAATTATACATCTTTTTAGCAAGAGGGTTTTTAAATTCACTGTGTGAGAATAGCACTTTTTAGAAAGTAGCTATTCTCCTGTTTAACCTTCCTGTGTGCCTGTGTGCTGGTTGGCTGACTGGTGTCATGTGATGGGCTAGGTGGCTCCAGGAGCCTGGATGAGTCAGCAGCAGGGTGAATAGGGAGATCTGCTTTAGATGGGTGGGAGGAGTAGTCCCTGGGTTTGAATAGGGCTGCCCCTGCCAGCACAATGCTGGCTCCACCCCCTGCTGGCCAGGCTGAGGACTCTGCCTCTGCTGGCACAAAGAAGGCTCCACCTCCTGCTGAGCGTCTAACGACCCTGCCCCTCACTCTGAAAGGAACCAGGTGCTCCAGAGCAGAGCACACCCAGGAACCGGTTTGAGCAGGGGAATCCCCCCACTGGAACAAAGAGAGACAAAGACTTGGAGGGGTATAATAGGAGGACCCCAGACACCTAAACTTTAGATCACTTTGGAACTAAGAAGAAACCTCTGCCAAGGAGAAAGCTGAAAAGGACTGAAGAGGAGAAGACTGCCTGCTTGCTGTTTTGCTTTGCTGCCAAGGAGAGGGGAAGGACTTTGCTGTGTCCCCTTCTTTTGATTCTGATCTCCAAGGGCCTGAGAAGAGCTGGCTCCCTGTTAAGAAGTCCCAGGAACAAAAGGACTTCACCACCAGCTCCCCTGGAACTCTGCTGAAGGAGTTCTGACCTGCCTTGGAGTGCTTGCCCAGTCTTGGGGCCTCAGGAGGTCGTTTTGCTGTGTTTGGGAGCTGGGAAGCAGAAGCGTGAAAAAGAGTAACTGGTACCCAACGCATCTCGCAAGAACGAGAGTGCGAGGAGAATTTCATCGCGGCGCATTCGCAGCACCCGGAGTCCCCGCATCGCCGAGTGCGTCGAGCATCGTCCCGGTGCGAGAAGATTCCTGACGCTGCGAGGGTCGTCGCAGAACCAGTTTGCGGGCCCCACCACTGCCGGTGCGTGAAAGTATCCAGTCGCTGCGTGTGTCGACGCAGAGTCCCGTCCCGTGACGCATCGAGGGTTGCGGCACCCGAAGTCAACGCTGCACCGCGCACCGCGACGCATCGAGGGTTGCGGCGCCAGAAGTCAACGCCGGGCCGCGCATCGCACCGCACCGAAGATCGTCGCATCGTACCTGTGCGTGAAGCTTCCCCCTAAGAAACCTACGCAACGAAAGCCAAAGTCATCGCATCCTACAGATCGGAGCCGGCGCATCCACCTCTGCTGCGTGAAGCAGGGCTGCTGCAAAGCCTCCCCAGGATCTCAGGAGTATTGCATCGCCTTTGCCATCTTCCTTGTGATAGCTTTTGGGAACCTTATCGCAACTACAGGTACTGTTGGGCACGAGAGTGTCGCATTTTGTGCATTGAGAGTCACATTGTGCAGGACACTGACTTTTACATCCTGGAGTACTTTCTGCAAACTCTTGAACTATCTTTAAAGTAATCTTTTTAATTGTATGTTGGTTTGTCTGTAGTATTTGGTCTTGTGAAGTTTTTAGTAAAGATACCTTATTTTTCTAAAACTGGTGTGGAGTAAATCTGTGGTGTTTTCACTGTGTTACTGTGAGTGTTGGTACAAATACTTTACACATTGCCTTTGATAGCCTAGACTGATCAGGCCAAGCTACCTAGAGGGTGAGCAGGGGTCATCTTAACAGTGTATCCCCCTTTCCCTGACTAGAAGCAAGGGTCCCTACTTGGACAGTGGTACCTACCCTGCCAACTAGAGACCCCCAGATCTAACAGAAACAGTCACTGATACATGAATGACACAATGTTAATGTTGTCACCTTGAAAAAGTTCATCACTCACGAACGATTGTTAGGGATGTACAGCCCCAACAAATCCCTCCCAACGCTGACGGCAATTTTGCTATAGTAGCATCTCCTTTGTAGGTTTTGCCGTAGCGAGTGGGTCATGCTTCCTAATTAAATCCACAGAAAAAGTCCCCGTACAGGAAGCCCCCGACCCTTCAGGGCGGCCTCTTGGCAGGCACGGAGGAGCCCGTTGAATCCACACATCAGAGACAACAAAGAATAGAGGCCCATTCTGAAAGTGAAGCGCTTTATTCAAAAGCGATGCCGCACACATGCTTCCTTTCATCCTACATGTTTCGGCATGTTGTCAGCCTAGATCACGGACAGGAAGCGTAGACAAAGTGCTTCCGTGCTGGCAATTAAATAATCCACAAACATGTGACTGCTTAGTAACTCCAAATCCCACAATGCACCACAAAGCACAAATAAGTCTGAAATTGAAAGGACAGTGCTTGAGTAGTTCAAAGAGTTCATTAATTCACACGGAATCATGGTGCTTTCAATCTGATATCCAGTTGGAAACAGTCACTGATACATGAATGACACAATGTTAATGTTGTCACCTTGAAAAAGTTCATCACTCACGAACGATTGTTAGGGATGTACAGCCCCAACAAATCCCTTCCAACGCTGACGGCAATCTTGCTATAGTAGCATCTCCTTTGTAGGTTTTGCCGCAGCGAGTGGGTCATGCTTCCTAATTAAATCCACAGAAAAAGTCCCCGTACAGGAAGCCCCCGACCCTTCAGGGCTGCCTCTTGGCGGGCACGGAGGAGCCCGTTGAATCCACACATCAGAGGCAACAAAGAATAGAGGCCCATTCAGAAAGTGAAGCGCTTTATTCAAAAGCGATGCCGCACACATGCTTCCTTTCATCCTACATGTTTCGGCGTGTTGTCAGCCTTGATCACGGACAGGAAGCGTAGACAAAGTGCTTCCGTGCTGGCAATTAAATAATCCACAAACACGTGACTGCTTAGTAACTCCAAATCCCACAATGCACCACAAAGCACAAATAAGTCTGAAATTGAAAGGACAGTGCTTGAGTAGTTCAAAGAGTTCATTAATTCACACGAAATCATGGTGCTTTCAATCTGATATCCAGTTGGAAACAGTCACTGATACATGAATGACACAATGTTAATGTTGTCACCTTGAAAAAGTTCATCACTCACGAACGATTGTTAGGGATGTACAGCCCCAACAAATCCCTTCCAACGCTGACGGCAATTTTGCTATAGTATAGATTGAAAGCACCATGATTCCGTGTGAATTAATGAACTCTTTGAACTAATCAAGCACTGTCCTTTCAATTTCAGACTTATTTGTGCTTTGTGGTGCATTGTGGGATTTGGAGTTACTAAGCAGTTACGTGTTTGTGGATTATTTAATTGCCAGCACGGAAGCACTTTGTCTACGCTTCCTGTCCGTGATCAAGGCTGGCTGTGTAAATACCTGAGAGCGGACGAATAAAGATTCTTTTGAAGCACCTAATCGCGGTCTGGGCTCCTATCTGCAGCGGGAACGAGTGCAAGTTAAAGGAGTGGAAGTAATATATATATATATGCATATATATATATATATATATATATATATATATATATATATATATATTCACTGAAAAAAACATTGGTTTCAGGGGAGTTATAGTTAGCTGGACATTTCCCTCGTACAAAACCCTAGAAATTCCCCTGTTATAGTTAGTTCAGCTAACTATAACTCGCGCCCCCGCAATGCACTGCTGATGACGTCACATATTACATCACTCATGACATGGTCAGTGACATCACTGATGACATCACTGATGACATCTCAAATGACATCACTGATGACATCACTGATGATGTCATCCATTGAGTATGTGTTTCTGAACGGTTTTATTATGTTTAATATATATAGGGAAAGGCCTGTTGAAAAATAAGTGGGTGTACAAGTGTGTGAATGGATGATTTTCTAGGTGTGTAACTGAGTCTATAAGTGAGTCATTAAATGTATCTTAGCGCAGACTAGTGACTAAACTGTGTGAATGTCTGTATGTGTGTTGGTGTATAAGTGGCTGCATGGTTTTGTGAATAGCTATATGAGTGTCTATATGGGTTATTGATTGGTTGTCTGAGTATCTGTATGGGTGCCTGAGTGTTTGTGTGGGTAGGGTGTGTGTGACTCTGTGACTAGATGTGTGAGTGGGTGATTCAGTGGGTGCATGTTTTTAAGAGTGCATCTGTGATGGACTGTATGGTTGGGTGAGTGTATGTATGGGTGTGTTAGTGATTGAATGTATATCTCAGTTGTACATGTGTCAGTAAGTACATATGTGAAACGCAGTGTATATGTGTGTAAGAGTATATAGCAATCTATATGTGAGAGTGTGTGATTTTGTGAGTGGCTGTATGCGCCATAGTGCAAGGATATCTGAGTCATGTGCTGTTTGTTTTTCTGCAGGAAGACACAGAATTTGTTAGTATTTTTATGAGTAAGTGAACTTGAGTGTTTTTAACTGTATAGGTGAGTACATTTTACTGTGATTCATTATTTACATGACTGACTACATGTATCAGTACCTCAATGGATGATTGGCGGTGTGTGAGTGTCTATATAGGTGTGTAAATGCACAGAGTGACTGTAAGTATGAGTGACTGTACAGGTGAGTGAGTGAGTGGAGATGTATGTAGACCTAAAAGTCAATGAGTGGGTGAGTAGTTATTGGTATTGGAGTATCTATGGTTGTCAAAATGGCCATCTGAAATTTTGAGTCGGTGTATCAAAGGTTATGTTAGGGTGTGAGAAGATGCACTAATTTATCACATGGATGTCGTCATCAGTGATGTCATCAGTGATGTCATTTGAGATGTCATCAGTGATGTCATCAGTGATGTCACCGACCATGTCATGAGTGATGTAATATGTGACGTCATCAACAGTGCATTGCGGGGGCGCGAGTTATAGTTAGCTGAACTAACTATAACAGGGGAATTTCTAGGGTTTTGTACGAGGGAAATGTCCAGCTAACTATAACACCCCTGAAACCAATGGTTTTTTCAGTGAATTTCGAAGGTTTTTTAAATGCCAATTCCTAACTATAACGCCACTGAAACCTTTGGTTTTTTCAGTGAATTTCAAAGGTTTTTTAAATGCCAATTCCTAGCTATAACATGCATGAAACCTATGGTTTTCTCAGTGAATTTCAAAGGTTTTTTAAATGCTAATTCCTATCTATAACTTATCTCTGAAGATATCATGAAAAGCATTCTTTTTTAAAAGTAGGGTGCACATTAGTTTTGTGGAAAAGCATCTTTTTCAACCACACCTGCTACTTGCATTTGGAAGGCACTGTTCGAACTTAAAACAATCGTCAACTTTTAACCTGCATGTGTCGTTAAATGTTCAAGAAAATGTTACAAAAAAATGTCGTAAACTTTTAAAAAATTGATGAACTTTTAACCTGCACGTATTGTAGAATGTTCTAGAAAGTGTGTTGATAGAATACGTTGCACTTCTGACTTCTATGTGTTGTTGAATATTAAAAAGAAAAGGTTCATATGGAAAATTAAAAAGAAACCAATAGAAAAGTTTTGAAACCTAAAAGAATCAAGGAACTATTCTAATTTATTCTTTACATGTATTTATGTGTGCAGCAACAAAATTATAGACACAACAGCACTAGGAAGAGGAAGAAGCAGGGAGTGGGGGGAGGGGGGGTGATGGGCAGAATGGCACACATGCACAATTAAGTACAACACACATATAGACTAACAATGGCCAAAATGAAACACACCAACAAGGAGCACAAGTCACACAACCTGCCAACATCACAACACTGAACGAGCATAGAAGTAAAAACCATGCTGCATTCATACAGGATGTGTACAAAGGCCAGTCGTTGGTGTTGTGGGATGTCTGCGACCGTGGTCATCATGGATGAGATGCCCAGCATGTGGCACATGGTCGAATTCACTGTGTGTTATGTTGCCAAACGGCTGCTCCTCCCTCCCACGAGCCCCCACAGTTTTGTACGGTGAGCTGTTGTATCTCGTGCACTCCAACAACAACATCACAGTGCCGTTTGGAGGTGGTGCATGCCACTTTACAACATCGACTGCTGCGGCTCTTGTAACAGGCCACACCAGAACACAGAGACACACTTACCGCACTTCCTGTACACGGACATGTCCGAGACACCCCGTTCCCCTTGCCGGATAGGCACACCCCTGCACTGACCTGTGAACAACAGACCAGCACACGCCAAGTTGTGCATGCAGGAGGATGCGTACGTAGCTACACATCCAGGCTCACTGCCAACGCTGAGGTGACAGCACACTGTGATGTTGCAGGGCTCGTGCCTATCATGCTAAGACAATGACCACAGGGACACACTTACTAAGATGAGGGTTTGGGGGGCATTGGTGGTCCTGGAGTTGTTGAGATGAGTCTTCTGGCCCTCATGAGTATCCCTGTATCATGCTCATTGACTCTATGGCACCTGTGGGTGTTCTGGTGTGGCTCTTGGCTGTGTTCCCTTTCATAGTGCAGGTAGTTGTCCTGCTTAACACCAGCAGAAAGCAGGTGTAAAATCCCTGGTGCTAACGTGTCTTATCGCCGGAATTTGTTTCGCATTGCAATTGGTGTGAAAGTTGTGATGTGAATTTTTTTCGTGTGCACAACAATATATGAACTGAGCAGTGTATCTCGTCAAGATCCAGCACCTGACGCACTATTCCCAATCAATATAAATACAATGAGATTTCTTAATAGATTTTGTGTGCACACTGTAAGTGCAGCCAATACCTCAGTGCAATACAATACAGGATTTTAGTATTTAGAATAAATCGCAAAGGTGCACCTCCTGTCATTTTGCACGGGAACGGCTACTCTCCATTTCATTATCAGCACTTTAACGGAAGTAAAGTTGAGAAAAATCTAACACACTATTCAGAAGTTGGTGCAAACTGCAGATATCACTAGTATTCCAGCGATAAGTGCCCCAAAATGTAACACCATGGTGGACTCCATCAAATAACAGTAATAAGAACAAGAAAGAGTCACACAGCAGTTAAGAGAACAACCAAAAACATGATTAATTTTTTTTTCAAACTTTATTTTTTATTATAATAAATATATAAACGATAAATTATTTTCAAACTTAATTTTTTTATTAACATAAATATAAACAATAAACTAATAAACAAAATGTAACAACAATAGTACAAAACAACAAGGCGGAACACTCCTGTGGGAACCACGGATGTCGACGACAGACCTGGAAAATCAAAAAGATTGTTAAAAAAAAACAACATGGTATTCTCAACAAAATACCACAAGAAACAAATCACAGATATATAAAATGTATACAGCTAACAACATTTTATAAGTTTAACTTACAAAAACTGTAAATGTTGCCGCTTTAAAATATTTACCGAACCTGAGGACATTTACTTGCAGAAGGTACCACGCCCACAACGTTTTTCTTCAGTGGTGAAGAAATTTTTAACATTTTCCAAGGGGCAAACAAAGACCAATGCCACCTTCTTCATTCGCAAGATTTGCCAAAGAGTTCTATTACCAGGGGATCCAAACAAAACATACTTGTGCGGCACAGCAAGTATGATGAAACACCTAAGGACCCTCCATCCAAACAATCTTGCACGAGAAGAGTGCAAACAGATGAGAAACACTCCTGTTCTGTATCTGTTAAAAAGAAACACAAATAAATGTATATTAATAACTTTCAAATTTATACTATTCCATTACTGTACAAACACATTTTATATAAAAACTGACTAAGAAACTATAGCCCTGAACCACAAGTGTGACGATCGTTAAAACACTACATGCATAGTGCATACTACTTTGAAGCAGTTCATGCCCTAAAGCCTACCTCACTAAAAGACTACATGCTAACTGACTAAATGATTACAGTACTATATGGAGACACAATGGGTGAGTGACAGGGTGTTTGCTAGAAGAGTATGAATACTAACTAGGGAATTGAAGGTGTGAAACACGACTGTGTAGGTGATTAGAGGACTGCATCCATACTGCATAGGCATTTAAAGCAGTCCATGTGCTAAGGCCTGGTTCACTGCATGACTACTTGGGTACTGACTGAATGATTAGACTACACCAAGGAGAGTGCCTAGGTGAATTTATAAGTGCTAGGCTTTTCGCACAGGGGATTAGTACTTGGTACTGAATGGGTCACTAGAGGAGTGCAAAGGCAGTCACAAGTGCTGGACTGTATGGATACTGACTAGGAAATTGAAAGTGTGAAAGACAAGTGTCTAGGTGGTTAGAAGACTGCATGCATAGTGCATAGGGGTTTGAAGCAGTCCACGTGCTAAGGCCTGGCTCAGTGTATGAATACTTAGGCACTGACTGAATGATTAGAGTACTGCAAAGATAGTATCTTGGTGAATTTATAAGTGTTTGAGTTTTAGCACAGTGAATGGATTAGTACATGGTGCTGAATGGGTCACTAGAGGAGTGCAAAGGGAGTGACAGGATATTTCCTGGAAGTGTATGGATACTGACTAGGGAATTGAAGGTGAGAAAAACAATTGTGTAGGTGGTTAGAGGACTGCATGCATAGTGGATAAGGGTTTGAAGCAGTCCATATACTAAGGCCTGGGTCACTGGATGAGTACTTGGGTACTGACTGAATGATTAGAGTACTGCAAGGAGAGTGCCTGGGTGAATTTATTAGGGTTTGGCGCAGTGAATGGATTAGTACATGATGCTGAATGGGTCACTAGAGGAGTGCAACTGGAGTGACAGGGTGTTTGCTGGAAGTGAACGGATACTGACTGGGGAATTGAAGGTGTGAAAGACAAGTGTGTAGGTGCTTAGAGGACTGCATACATAGTGGATAGGGGTTTGAAGAAGTCCATATGCTAAGACCTGGCTCTGTGCATGAATACTTAGGCAGTGACTGAATCATTAGACTACTGGAAAGAGAGTGTCTTGGTGAATTTATAAGTGTTTGGGTTTTGGCACAGTGAATGGATTAGTACATGCTGTTGAATGGGTCTGTAGAGGACTGCAAAGGAAGTGACAGGATATTTCCTGGAAGTTTATGGAAACTGACTAGGGAATTGAAGGTGTAAAAGACAAGTGTATAGTATGTTAGAAGACTACATGCATACTGCATAGACATTTGAAGCAGTCTATTTGGTACTTAGAAACTGACTAAATAATCAGACTACTTCTAGGACAGTGCTTAGGTAAAACTTTTAAATTTTCTGTTCTGCCACAGTGAACAGAATAGTACATGGTACTGCACCTTAGTGGCAAACCCTGACTCATTTTATCAATGCATAAGCAAAGACTAGCTTCTAATGCTACTAAAACTTGACAACATGAGAGGTTTTAAATTAGTTATCTGTCAGCAAATGGTTGCGGGGGTGTTGGCAGCGAGATTGGCTAAAGTTATTAAATCAGTGGTGCACGGCGATCAGAGGGGCTTTATGCCAGGTAGGCAGCTGAATGAACTTACATTTTAGGCTATTGCTGCTATAGATGTCGCTACCTATGAAAAATCCCCTTTGACCATTGTGGCTATCGATGCCGCAAAGGCTTTCGATCAAGTTAATTGGTGCTATCTGTGGGGAGCACTAGCCGCATTCGGTATGCCAATGAACTTTATAGCATTGATTCGATCTATATACATTTGTCCTAAAGCTAAAATTCTTGTAAATGGCCATCTCACAGATTGGATACAAATATCTCGCGGTACCAGGCAGGGGTGCCCCCTTTCCCCCCTTCTGTTTAATTTGTATATTGAACCTTTTGTTATTCAGTTGAGAGCGGACCCTTCTTTTAAACCCTTTAATATTGCTAACTTAGAGTTAAAATTTGCTCTTTATGCCGATGATCTTTTAATGTTCACTTCAAACCCTGAAGAGGCTATCCCTAGACTTTTAGATCGAGCAGAAGATTTTGGGGCGATCTCTGGCTATAAAATAAATAAAGAAAAGACCGAGCTTATGCAGTGGAACCAGGATCAGGAGTTTCCGGCTGTCAAACCAAAGATGAGGTACCTGGGAATCCACTTGGTTCAAGATATTAAACAGCTACCTAAAATAAATCTGGATAGAGTCTATAAGGAGGTCTGTCACCTCTTACAACGTTGGTCTGGTCTTCCGCTTAATATATTTGGGAGAGTGAACCTAATAAAAATGGTCATTCTACCTAAAATCACTTATTTATTTAATTCTATTCCGCTAACATTCAACCCGAAAGATATGGCTAAAATACAGGGGAAAATAGGCTCATTTATATGGAATACGAAGTCATCTAGAATATCTGGGAAGAAATTGAGAAGGAAACTAAAACTAGGGGGTCTTGCCCTGCCAAGTCACTCGTTTCAATTAAAATTTTTTAGACTAATGGCTCATAAGGCAGATACTTCTGTTCTAGGCTGTCTGTTCCAGGCATTGTTACATGGTATACCCCAAGGTCAGGAACATTTTCTGTTCAAATTCGGGGATCCCAGGTTCTATAAAAAAGTGAGACTAAAGATTTTAAGAGCAGCCCAAAAAAATTGGGTATTCTTCAGAAAAAAGCTGGGAATTCCCTACTATGCTCCCCAGGCCCCGATCTGGGATTCCCCTGGAACTCCTGAGTGTCTAAAGGACCAACTAGCTCGCCCTTTGAGGTTAGCCGGTATAACACATTGGAGAGATTTATTAAAGGATTCACAGCTCATTGATTGGGACTCTCTTTCTAGGTTGACAGGGGGAACACTTACCAGGTTTAAGCACTATCAATTATTGGGTTGGTGGGCCACTATGGCATCGATGTCTTGTTCATTAAATTCAAAGTTTGATTTAGTCAATAGGAAGAGACATGGAAAAGAGAGTTAGCCTTTTGGTATTAGGCCATGATGGAGGAAGAAGGAGTGGCAGACGTTGAACTTAAAAAAATATGGGGTGAGGATGTTGATTTAGATCATAATAATCTTTATGACTTGTGGGTGGATTCCTGTACAATGTTGCACGCAGTGGTTAAGTCTGCTCCACTCAAAAGGAATCACTTGTTCACCCTGTATAGAGTATACATTTCACCAAAGAAATTAGCAAGAATTACGAACTCAGAACATCGCTGCCCCAGTTGTAGGTTCCTTGCCGCTGATGATCTACACATGTTTGTAGATTGCCCAATGCTTGTGAATTACTGGTCTAGAATAGGTGAGTTTATTGCTGCAGTATTGAATATACAATTTGTAATTACTCCAAGGATAATTTTGTTTGGGCTAGTTAAGGAATATCGGTTTGTTGACATGGCGTCTAAATTAATTTGTTATGTGATGATATTGGCTTGGCGAGAAATATGCAGGGCATGGAAGAACGAGAAAGCACCTACTTTCCCAGATTGTTTGAAACATGTTATCTCTGTAAGTGAGTCCGATATCGCCTGTGATGCCTCGAGTGGTGTAAAGATCTGGGCAGCTCTGGTGGCTTGGCGGAACAGATGAAGGTATTCCGATGATTTCACCTGGGCACTGTTGGGGCTCAATCTCCAATATCGCTAAGGGCCTTTCAGTGAGACTGGGTTGGAGTGGACCGAGCAGACAGTAAAATGCTAGTGGGGTTAAGCCCTTCTCTTTCCCCCCTTGGGTTTTAAACATCGGATCCGGAACATGTAAATTTAGGGGAGAGGTGGAGGGACTCCCCATCTAGAATGCCCTTTTTATTTTGGTGTATGAGGAATAAAAAAAAAAAAGGATCTGTCAGCAAATACACGATGTTACCAAATACTTCTCTCACAGTGGTTCTCAAATGCACACAGACTCACAGTGTGATTCTAGACAACAACCACTATACCTAGGAGTTTACCAAAAATCATTCACTACTGTGGAAGTGTTAAGCGAACTGCACACAATCTTCATATTTCAGGACTGCACTTGTATGTCAAAGCCTGACTCATATAATCAAAGCATAAGCAAAGACTGGCTTCTAATGCTACTAAAACTTCACACCATGACCGGTTTTAAAACAGGTATATGTCAGCAAATATACGATGTTACCAAATGCTTCTCTCACAATCCTTACCCAAATGCACACAGACTCACAGTGTGATTTTAGACAAGCAACACTATCCTAGGAGTTTACCAAAACTCATTCACTACTCTGGAAGAGTTAATGGTACTGCACACAATCTACATATTTAAGTACACCACATCAGTGTCAACGCATGACTCATTTAATCAACGCATAAGCAAAGACTGGATTCTAATCCTACTAACACTTCACAACATGACAGGTTTTAAAACAGTTATCTGTCAGCAAATACATGATGTTACCAAATGCTTCTCTCACAGTGATCCCAAATACACACTAACTCACAGTGTGATTCTAGACAAGCACCACTATCCCTATGAGTTTACCAAAACTCATTCACTACAGTGCAAGTGGTAAGGGAACTGCACACAATCTACATATTTCACAACTGCAATTTACTGTCAATGCCTGACTCATATAATGAAAGCATAAGCCATAACTGTCTTCTAATGCTACTAAAACTTGACAACATGACATGTTTTACAACACTTATCTGTCAGCAAATACACGATGTTACCAAACACTTCTCTCACAGTGGTTCCCAAATGCACACAGACTCACAGTGTGATTCTAGACAAACAACACTATCCCTAGGAGTTTACCAAAACTCATTCACTACAGTGGAAGTGGTAAAGGAACTGCACACAATCTACATATTTCACGACTACACTTTAATGTCAATGCCTAACTAATTTAATCAACGCATAAGCAAAGACTGGCTTCTAATGCTACTAAAACTTGACAACATGACAGGTTTTAAAACAGTTATCTGTCAGTAAATACACGATGTTACCAAATGCTTCTCTCACAATCCTTACCCAAATGCACACAGACTCACAGTGTGATTTTAGACAATCAACACTATCCTAGGACTTTACCAAAACTCATTCACTACTGTTGAAGGGGTAAGGGGACTACACACATTCTACATATATAAGTACAGCACATCAGTGTCAAGGCATGACTCATTTATTCAACATATAAGCGAAGACTGGATTCTAATTTCTAATGCTACTAAAACTTCACAACATGACAGATTTTAAAACAGTTATCTGTCAGCAAATACATGATGTTACCAAATGATTCTCTCACACTGATCCCAAATACACACTAACTCACAGTGTGATTCTAGACAAGCACCACTATCCCTATGAGTTTACCAAAACTCATTCACTACAGTGCAAGTGGTAAGGGAACTGCACACAATCTACATATTTCACGACTGCACTTTTGTGTCAAAGCCTGACTCATTTAATCAAAGCATAAACAAAGACTGGCTTCTAATGCTACTAACACTTGACAACATGACTGGTTTTAAAACAGTTATCTGTCAGCAAATGCACGATATTACCAAATGCTTCTCTCATAATCCTTACCCAAATGCACACAGACTCACAGTGTGATTTTAGACAATCAACACTATCCTAGGAGTTTACCAAAACTCATTCACTAGTCTAGAAGAGTTAATGGTACTGAACACAATCTACATATTTAAGTATAGCACATCAGTGTCAAAGCATGGCTCATTTAATCAACGCATAACCAAAGACTGGATTCTAATGCTACTAAAACTTCACAACATGACAGGTTTTAAAAAAGTTATCTGTAAGCAAATACATGATATCACCAAATGCTTCTCTCACACTGATCCCAAATACACACTAACTCACAGTGTGATTCTAGACAAGCACCACTATCCCTATGAGTTTACCAAAACTCATTCACTACAGTGCAAGTGGTAAGGGAACTGCACACAATCTACATATTTCACAACTGCAATTTACTGTCAATGCCTGACTCATATAATGAAAGCATAAGCCATAACTGTCTTCTAATGCTACTAAAACTTGACAACATGACATGTTTTACAACACTTATCTGTCAGCAAATACACGATGTTACCAAACACTTCTCTCACAGTGGTTCCCAAATGCACACAGACTCACAGTGTGATTCTAGACAAACAACACTATCCCTAGGAGTTTACCAAAACTCATTCACTACAGTGGAAGTGGTAAAGGAACTGCACACAATCTACATATTTCACGACTTCACTTTAATGTCAATGCCTGACTAATTTAATCAACGCATAAGCAAAGACTGGCTTCTAATGCTACTAAAACTTGACAACATGACAGGTTTTAAAACAGTTATCTGTCAGTAAATACACGATGTTACCAAATGCTTCTTTCACAATCCTTACCCAAATGCACACAGACTCACAGATTGATTTTAGACAATCATCACTATCCTAGGACTTTTAAGTACAGCACATCAGTGTCAAGGCATGACTCATTTATTCAACATATAGGCAAAGACTGGATTCTAATGCTACTAAAACTTCACAATATGACAGATTTTAAAACAGTTATCTGTCAGCAAATACATGATGTTACCAAATGATTCTCTCACACTGATCCCAAATACACACTAACTCACAGTGTGATTCTAGACAAGCACCACTATCCCTATGAGTTTACCAAAACTCATTCACTACAGTGCAAGTGGTAAGGGAACTGCACACAATCTACATATTTCAGGACTGCACTTTTGTGTCAAAGCCTGACTCATTTAATCAAAGCATAAACAAAGACTGGCTTCTAATGCTACTAACACTTGACAACATGACTGGTTTTAAAACAGTTATCTGTCAGCAAATACACAATATTACCAAATGCTTCTCTCACAATCCTTACCCAAATGCACACAGACTCACAGTGTGATTTTAGACAATCAACACTATCCTAGGAGTTTACCAAAACTCATTCACTAGTCTAGAAGAGTTAATGGTACTGAACACAATCTACATATTTAAGTATATCACATCAGTGTCAAAGCATGACTCATTTAATCAACGCATAACCAAAGACTGGATTCTAATGCTACTAAAACTTCACAACATGACAGGTTTTAAAAAAGTTATCTGTAAGCAAATACATGATATCACCAAATGCTTCTCTCACACTGATCCCAAATACACACTAACTGACACTGTGATTCTAGACATGCACCACTATCCCTAGGAGTTTACCAAAACTCATTCACTATAGTGCAACTGGTAAGGGAACTGCACACAATCTACATATTTCAGGACTGCACTTTTCTGTCAAAGCCTGACTCATTTAATCAAATCATAAGCCATAACTGTATTCTAATGCTACTAAAACTTCACAACATGACAAGCTAAAACAGTTATCTGTCAGCAAATACACAATGTTATCAAATGCTTCTCTCACAGTGGTTCCCAAATGCACACAGACTCACTGTGTGATTCTAGACAAACAACACTATCCCTTGCACTATACCAAAACACATTTCTTCATCTAGAAGTAGTACTACATTTTAGTATAGAAACATAACATAACTCATTTCACAAATTCATAAAGAATGACTGACTTCTAATTCTACCAAAATATAAAAACTGCACAGTTATCTGTTTGCAAACACTTGAAAAACACAAATGCTTATCACAGAATGGTTTCTACATGCACACACATTGTAGAGAAAAAAAGTACTCCCTACACTTTAGCAGGAAAAATACATTAGTCTGATTAAAATCAAAATAGTCTACATACATCCCCTCACAATTAAATAACTCATCTTTCAAGTTCTTTTGTAGATTAAGAAGTATATCAATCACTCACCATATTTTCTTTTACAGAATTTCTGCACTGTGCACCTCTCAGCAAAAGCAAAGAATGAAAAAGTTTCCCTTTCATTTTCCACACATATACATGTAAACATCAAATCACAATCCTTCGCACATAAACTCAAAAGCAAACACACATTTCTATTGGTTAAACATTTCAACCCTTTCCAACTGAAATACATTTCAACCCTTCCCCCAATCTGCCTTCTGCCTGTTACCATAGAAACAGGTCATGGAACACTGCACTGAGCTCACAGGTCACAAGTTCAGCACACAATGTTCCTACACAAGACAGGAAGTGTGCTTGACTTTTCAACATATCAGCTTATCATATATAATGTTCCTTAAAATCTGTTTTTGTAACCAATAACAATCATACCTTTAAAAAACAGAAATATACACCCTACCTTTCAGTGTAGAAAGTTGTCATGCAACCAATGATTTCTTGTCGTTTTTCAAAAAACGTTGCCGTGGATCTACGCACCCACCGCGAGATAATCTGTGCATCCAACGCGATAGGATGCGCGCACCGTGCGCGCATTTCCCCGTGGTTTGTTTTTAAAAAAAGGGGGCCCCAGGGGGTCCTTCTGGGACCCCCTAAGCACCTCTAGAGGGTCAAAGTATTTCCACTCTGCCCCCTTTATATGTTTTACACACTTATTCCCCTTGCATCTTCAGCCTCGCTTCTACCGAGGCAGAAAATGGCCGGCAACAGTTCCTGGTTTCGAATGTAGAGAGACACTCGACAGCCAATTAGCATTCAGTGCGCGATCGGGAAGGTGCACGCTCGATTCGGGGAGGGTGCGCGTTCGGTTCAGGGAGGGTGCGCTTACGGTGCGGTTACGGTCCGCGGATCCTCCGCGGCCATAGATATCACTAACTTTTTTACCCTAATTTTCTCAGGAACTACTGAACAGATTCACACCATATATGCAAAAGGCACGAGTCCGAACTGAGGACTACCTCTTTGCCAAATTTGGTGTCATTCCGTTCAGCGGTTCGGGCTGTAGCTGCGACAACAGATCCTATGGGAAATTGCATGGGGAAAACGCGTTTTGGGACCCCCCTTTTTTCTCGGCCCCCGCTTGACGGATCACCGCAAAACTTTCAGGGTAGGAGCGGAGCAGAGCTGGCCAAAAGTTTGAAAGTTTTCGCGAGGATTCGTTAACCGGCGCTAACGTTATTCCAAATAGAATGTTGCGGATTTCCTATGGAAAATAGGTCCTAACTATAACTATCTACTGGCGACCGCCAGTAGATAATATATATATATATATATTCACTGAAAAAACCATAGGTTTCACACATGTTATAGTTAGCGGAAATTTTACTGATAAAAAACCAATGAAATTCCCCCGTTATAGTTAGTGCAGGCAACTATAACTCACGCGACCGCAATCCTCTGCTGATGCTAATACTGTATTTAGACACTTATTTGCCCATGTCTTCTTCCATACATTTTTAGCTATACATATATTACAAATATTTTTTTTTCATAAAGACACATATGTCATCAGCAGAAGATTGCGGTCGCGTGAGTTATAGTTGCCTGCACTAACTATAACGGGGGAATTTCATTGGTTTTTTATCAGTAAAATTTCCGCTAACTATAACATGTGTGAAACCTATGGTTTTTTCAGTGAATTTGCAAGGTTTTTTAAATGCTAATTCCTAACTATAACGTGTGTGAAACCTATGGTTTTTTCAGTGAATTTGTACGGTTTTTTAAATGCTAAGTTACTTTACGCCATTCGTGGCGTGCGTGCCCACTTAACGCAGTTCGTTCCGTGCGCGGTGAGCACCGCGCGCCCACTTTACACAGTTAGTGCCGTGCACGCTTTGTGGGCACGCGGTGCGCTACGCGCACCGCGTGCCCACGTTACGCTAGATGGGCCATGTACGCACGATGCGCTTCGCGCACCGTGCGCACATGGAGGACATATGATGCACTTCGTTTTGAAAGGTAATATTTTAATTTTTCGTATATTTTATAAGCCATGCACAAATGGGGCCCTTCGGGCACCATTTGCACACGGGGTGGAGAGAGTGTGGATAATTTTTTTTTTTATTTAAATATTTTAGTTTATCTCAGGTGTAATAAGCCATGCACAATTGGTGCCCTTCGGGCACCAATTGCACACGGGGTGGAGAGAGTGTGGATAATTTTTTTTTTTTTAAAATTTTTTACCATACACGTACGGTAAGCGTAATCGGCGAAATTACCGAAAAAATAAAAATTCCGTTTTTGGCCTTGGGGGATCTTTGGGGACTCCCTCAACATGGCTATGTGTGTGGGAGCTGTCTAAACAGCCCCTTTACATGTTTTTGGGCTTTATATTTTAAAAATCACTCTCAGTGCGAGAGAGAAAATGGCGGCCGCCGCTTCCTGGTTTCGGCCGATTCGAATGTTTACTAAGATCTAAGAGCCAATCAGAATCGCGCTCGCGCACGCCACCGTACGCGTACGGTAAGCGTACCGTAAGCGCACCGTAAGCTGGCTCAGATATATATATTGATTTAAAGGCTATTTTCTCAGAATTTACTGAACAGATTTACACCAAACCTACAAAAGGCACTTCCTTGACCTGAGGACTACCTCTCTGCCAAATTTCTAGTAATTCTGTTCAGCCGTTCGGGCTGTAGCCCTGTCTAAATGTCCTATGGAAAAATGCATGGGAAAAACGCGTTTTGGGACCCCCCTTTTATCTCAGCCCCCGCTTGACGAATCCCCCCGAGACTTTCAGGGTAGGAGCGGAGCGTAGCGCCCCACCTATTTTGAAAAATTCGCGAGGATTCGTCGACCGGCGCCAAAGTTATTCAAAATAGAATGTTGCGGATTTCCTATGGAAACGTGGTCCTAACTATAACTACCTACTGGCGACCGCCAGTAGGTAATATATATATATATATATATATATATATATATATATATATTTATATATGTGAAAAGCAAACGCGTCAGGCAGGACAACACTGTTTGGGAAAATAAATGCCGGTTTCCCCTGAAATGAACATGCGCATCCTCGAGAGTGGAACGAATATGGGAACATGAATCACTGCAGTTCCAGCCGTGGAGGACTGCACCACTATTTGAACTTGACATGGGGCCACAGGAGTGGAACTATGTCAAACGGGGAAGTGGCGCAACAATTTGATGAAAAATAAACAGTGCATGGATTTTTCTGAGGCCCAATAGAGGGCTGAGATGAACATAATTAAAGACTGTAACTGTGGAGCATAAGAATTGTAAAAACACTACAAATTCCATCATGCCTAGCGTAAAATAATCACTTGTGAAACCCATTAGAGGGTAATTAAATTTTAAAGCACGCAAATAAAACGGCCTTTGTTGTGCATCTGCGCATTCTTCAGTTGCCTAATATTAAGGAGCTTGGGACTTCGAAATGCGACAGGCAGGACAACACTGTTTAGGAAAATAAATTCATAATAAATGAATAAATACATTCAGCAGAATGAAATTGCAGCGAGTGCATCCTCGAGTTTGTTGTGAACAGGCCTAGATGGGATTGTAATCCTTATTGCCTAGCTCTACTAGAAAAAGTTCCAAAGTTATTTCCTGCTTAAAATTCAAAATCTGATTTAATAGTGAAATCTGATTTTGATTACATTGGTGGAAAAGTTACTATGTAAAATTGTAAAATTATATATTTGGCTGCTGACCCTGAACTGGCTTAAAACCAAATCTGCTATTCATCACACCTCCAGAATTGGAATACTCATCCTTGGCATGGAGAGTTTACAAACCTGGATCAGAATACAACTTCCTGCCTGTGAACCCAGGAGGAGCAATATGGTATTAATTGTTGACCAATTGGTAGTGAATAATTATTTATTAATATGGGTGGACTGGAAGTGTAAGGCATAACAAAGAACATATTTAGCTCTACTTATTTCCACTTGGAGATTCCAGGAAGAGTTTCTCCTATTCATTCACATGACCCTCGAAGACAGCATGGCTCCAGTCACAGTCGGGAAGGAAGACCGTTTTGACCCTGTCACATGGGGGTAGATCATCTGAATAGGCATCTCTGTAAAAAGCTGAGTACAGGGCTATCTGCTAGCAGAAGGGTCTTCCATCTTGAGGCAGGGATTCCCCCAGTAGTTTTACAGTAACTAAATATCACACAGAGGAGTAGGGAAAAGAGGAAGGGCCATCTGGCTAGATTAAAAAATGTGAAGGGTCCCTCTGATCCTACCTTCACAGAGAGGATCTGGAAACCTTCGGGGGAGTGTACCCACCTTGATGTAAGTGTGACTACAGGGGGTCACCCCCACACCTCGCCTGTTCTAGAGAATTTATCTATGAAATTCAAACACAATTTGTGTGTTGTTTAAGGTATCTCTGCATGACTAGGACCACTCTCCACAGATACCGAAAATAGGATCAGATGAGACCTCCTTATTTGGGTCCCAAAGGGATGAATGCAGAGTGACCCCTTCCTTATGGGCACACCTTCCACGGCAGAAACAAGCCGACATTTTGGCAGTAAAGGAGGGGTGAAGGAATCCTAATTTTCTCCTTTAACCTTCATCCTTCACATTTTTTAACCTAGCCAGATGGCACTTCCTCTTTTCCCTACTCCTCTGTGTGATATTAAGTTAATGTATTAAATCTGGCAGTGGGTACACATCTGAGCTAGTTTTAACCTCACTATCTGTACTTTTTCTTCAGTGATCCCAAAATATTCCATTGTCTGTATGGTCTTCCCCTCCCTGTTGCTCCACCCCAGGGTGTTGGTCTGCGAGGGGGTGTCTGTAGCACACCCTATGATGAAGCATGTCACAACTTTGTTGTGAGTGAGGAAAGTGTTTCCACATTGTACATGTGCCACTGTTTTCTAGGTTTACACATGTTTGTACAGTTCCTCTTTTCCCTACTCCTCTGTGTGATATTTAATGATTGAACTGTGAGGCTGGAGTAGGGAGATATCCTCCCCCCCCTTCGTATTGTGAACATTTTAGTTTCACAGTAGGACAAAGAGGACATGCTTTAAAAGAGATAGGAGACTGGGAGAAAATAGTTAGAATTTCTCCATCTACCCGCTATTGACCTAGATAAATCTGACACGTCCACCACCACCTCAAAGACGAAAGCCCTGCTGAAAGGTACCTCTTAAATTTTATGGAAGACGAGGACTAACTTATGGACTAAAGAACTCCTCAATTCTACTGGCATCAAGGGATTAGAATAAATTGCATTTGAAGGGGTTACGTGGTTTGCCTGTTTAACAACACAAAAAGTGAAAGGACTCCATACTTCAAGAAGACCCAACTACAGCTTCTATCCATGCCCCGCTGGAGGATTTTGGCTTCCAAAAAGTAAAAAAGTCCAAAGGCACATCCTTGAACTGAAGCGAGGCAGCAAATCTATCGACCAGCGAAGCAACCTTAGCGTTCACAAAATCAAACTTTATCCTGATGAAAGCTTTTGCCACCAAAACCAATGACTTAAGCAGGAGCTTAACAATAATATATCCGAATTTAAGGGACCCTTTCCAGCCACAGTCTTGGAGCATGCCCTGCTGGATTGATTTCATTTCCATTTCAGAGAATAAGGGTCTGATTCAGAGTTTGACAGACGACTATCAATACTCCGTCATTACTATACTTGTCTGTCCCTCAGACCAGCGGTTAACTGTTCTCCGTAATTACTGGCCTCATGGACCACCAGCCATCATGATGGTTAGAGGACCATCAGCTGTCATTTATGCTTCTGTTCTCAGTCCCCCACCCTCAATTATGAAACACCACTCTATTAATGTTGATATGACAGACATCTGTCACCTTATTTCGGATTAACTGCCATCAGAGTGGGACAGAAGGACCCTCACAATGGGGTAGCACAGCGACAAACCGATTTTTTTTTATGGCAGAGGCATCCATCAACACTCACCTGCTCCAAATCAACTCATCAGCAACACCTATAACTTCCACTACAAAAGACGTCCCTCAAACCATTTATACTCACAACACAAAGCACCAGCAGCAGAGCTCCTTCAAAAACATTTCTTAGGATGTATAGAAGAAGATAACCCTGATTCTCAGAAAATTAGTTAACTGTGATGATGGGTGAGATAATTAAGTTTGTGCCCCAATGTTTGGACCTCAAGTCCAGGCAACAACTATGAGTCAGTGAAGACAAGTATGGGCAAGAATCATGGATAAGGTGAATGCTGTTTCTAACACCAAATGCTCACCTGTGGAGATCTGCAAGTGGTGGAAAGACCCACGGGGGAGAGTTAATTCCTTAGTATTTAGGGCAAACAAAGAGGCCCTAGGAAATAGTGGTAGGTCTGGCCCTTGGAGTAGAAGATGTTGTCCATACTGTACACTGAAGGCATTGTGGGAATTCCATTAATGTTTTTAAAATATATTAGACATCCAAAGGGCCAGCAAGGGAAAAGGACAAATCAATAATTTGTGCAGACACTTGTCTACATACAGACCATGCAGAGAAGATAAAACATTATGAAGTCCAGCCCTAAATAGAAAAAGGTACATGAGGATAATGAAAGACTAAATATGACTGTTCCAATGCAAGGTATATGAGGAAGCCTAAGGACCTAATGCACTATGAAGATATAAACTTAGTGCAAGATATCGGAGACAACTGTTCATCTAAATATAGAAGGAACACAAATGGTAGTCTTCAGTCACACGTCAGGTGCCTGACATGTCATGCATATGCTTGTAATAATTTACATTTCTCATGTACATTTCTATCACTCCATGACTGACAGGCAGTGATCTCTCTAAAACCAGTATCTGTGTAAGACTCCAAAGTATCCACCAATGACTTGCTAGTACCCTAGCAGATGACAGGATACCATGACCTAGGAAGGATTAAAAAGATATAATAATATTTTTTGGCCTACAATTCTATTGTCATTTGGTGTTGATAATTATATTTTTACAAACCAGCATCATCTGCTGTTAAACCCAACTTGTCATCATGCATGGTCAATTATATATTGTGAATAATAATACATAATAATCTTTATTCAAACACAATATTCAACTCATTAGTATTTTTAATATACTAAAGAAACCACACTCTGAAACAAATGAGTAGCTAGAATATTAAAATATTAGAATATTAAAATGCTCCCCACTTTGAACCAAAGCACTGGTGAGCCATGCAAATGAAGCAAGTGAGCCTGACTCTCCCTAGAAGAGATCCCTTGACTCTGCAATCCAAGCACCTATCTATTCATTCTTTCACCCTTTCACTGAATTGCTGATATCCACATTTTCATATGTCTTTGTTGTCATCCATTCATTCTTTTAACCATCAATCAATCATTCACTATTCCATCAATCCCTTGCCTAATACATCAAACTATCCATTCACACACCCATCATCTATGCAAACATCAATCCACTAACCCTTTCCTTCTTTAACTTAGCAACCCATCATTTAATACATCTAAACCATCAGTGATGCTTTTGCCCATCCATCTTTCCACAAACACCTTTCCATTCACTCTGCCATCTATTAATTTTTCCAACCCTCCATTCACCTACCCATCTATCCTTTCACCTTCCATCCATCCATTTATTCTTACCTCTTATCTCCATTCCTAACTCTCTTTCACCATTCCTCCTAACATTTCTTCCTTCACTTTTCTATCCCCCAGCTTTCTTTCTTCTTCGCTTCCACTTGCTTTCCTGTTTATTCACCTCTGTCCTTTTTCCCTATTTTTTAAACTTATCCTTCTCGTTCATTTTACAGAGGCTGCTTTTGCCTTACAGAGAAAATAATGAGCTTTTTCTCTGTAGCATTTCAAATAGAAGAGGCCCACAACAACCCCACCGCCACTATAGCTGCTAAAGCAGGGGTTTCATGCCGCCCCTGCTCCTAAACTATATTTGTTGATTGGTAGGTTCGTGTTAATAGAGGATATGTCCAAACAAATGACACTTACTTTACAGTCCCCATCAGGAAACAATGTTTTCAACAAGTTCAGGAATGAGCTTAGTGCCTTCATTCTCATCACTGTCAACTTGCTGATGCATGTCACCATTATGACCCTAAGGCAGTCCTGTCAAGTTTCACAGGGCCATGAGTGATGCGCTGATCAAGTCCAGGTTTTCTTTTTTGATTTACACAACTTATAGTCTTTTTTATTCCAATATAAAACAGGATTGCAAATCACAGAATTCAAAGAAAAAACCTGGACTGGAGCAGCACTCACTCATGGATCGTGGAAACGTGGCAGCTATGCTGGGGTTCCCAATGGTAATCATCATGAGGGATGAAGGGCATAGTCCTCTGTTGGGCATTGATATGAACCTTACAACCTTAACACAACAATCTTGCAGACCTTGCCAAGGCAGTAGAAAAGAGTCAAAAGCTATTGCCACAGGACTGCTCCTTTGTACATGGGCCTCATTGAAGTGGGCTTCCACTGGCATTGTTGGATTCCTCAGAAAAATTGAAAGCTGCAACTCTTAAATAAGACTCTGTATCATGATTGTGCTTTAAGAGTGAAGGTTTATTTAGCTTAACAATAGCTCAAGTCAAGTGGCTAAAGCATGTCTATCATCTAGGGCCCTATTTAGAGACAGTGTAGTATGTTTTGCAGGGCTATAAAATGCTCTACAAAATGCTATTCACAAACCTAGGTGCCGAGTTTATACCTTCACCTCTCCTAAGGAGATATCTACCCCAATTGCGAACCCTCCGCACACATAGGTATACATTTTAGTTGTAAATGTAGTATGGTCACAAGGGAGTGGCTGGAAAATGGGGAACACTTATGAATAAAGGGGAGTGGTTTAGTGACTTCAGGATGAATGAGGTATAACTCGCCGATCCTTTTCAATTGATCAGGTAGTATTTTCTTTTTTCTCTCCTTTACGTCGTGGTAACATCCCCGGATACAAATACAAACTACCTGATCAATTGAAAAAGATCGGCGAGTTATACCTCATTCCTCCTGAAGTCATCATAATAATATTTACCCTATTAACTCTAAATTGATAAAAGGAGTGAAACAAAGAAAATAATTTTTGGGTTCATAACGAGTGAAAGGAACGATCATTTGGCCAAATCAAACCTGGAAACACTGGCCCTTTGAAGGTGCCATACAGGGTGTCTGCTGGTTAAAGGTGAAACCAGGATAAATACACACCTGTTTTTGAAAAATGGATACATAAGTAGAGAGTGGTCCTCTAATTATACTACGGATATGTTTTTATGAAATTTAGGAAATGAACGTAATTGCTTTTTAAGTCCTGAAGAAGGTGTCAAGAAAATAAAAAGCTACACCGAAACGCCGCATCAACACATTTTTGACAGAATTTGTTTTTACCTTGAATGTATTGGTATATGTGATACGTCTTTTAAAAATATTGGTTTATTGCTTTATGATATTGTTGGATATATTTGGCCCACATTCAGATGCAAAATTGTTGGGGGTCATCTGTTGTTCATGATGTTTTTGTAAAATTTGATATACACATAGCACTAATTCAATTGTATCACTGTGATGATTTGTAATTGATTTTAATTTAAATGCAACCATAAGCAAGTCTTTGACTGTTATGTGAAGAATAAAAACATATATATTTAAACACAAAAGTAATGATGGTATATTGTGTAATGCATCTTTTGGTTTAGTGCAAACTCGTTTTACTATAGTGTACATGACACAAAAGGGAATTTGTTTTTACTTGATGAGTGTTGATCACCCGGTCCCTTTTGTTTCTACTAGGGTGAACTCTCTTTTTGTTGGGGAGTGTAGTTTTAAACTGCCATTTTGACCTGGGAAATTAAACCTTTTGCCAGACTCAAACTTACCTTTATAATGCATATAAGTCACCTTTAGGGGAGGCCATGAACATCCCAGGGAGCAGTGTGCAATATATGTAAAAAACTTGGATATGTACCTTTCAGTTTTACCTGTCCTGGTAGTAAAAAAAACTCCTAATTTGTTTTTCACTACTGTAAGGCCTACTTTTCATATAGGATAACATTGGGTTATGTTAAAACATTGAGATGCTGATAACTTTTAATAGGAAGTCAACAGCTAGAGTTTGGTGTCTAAAGAATTGTAATTAAATGCCCTGTTTAATGGTAGTGCCAGATTTTGTTCACAATTCTGAAAATGTCACTTTTAGAAAATTGACATTTCCTTCTCCTAATCATTTGGTGCCTGCTGCTTGTGCCTAGGTCCTATAACTAGGCGTAGATGGCAGTTGGTCTTTGTGTATTGTTCCCAGATAGTGAGACAAAGGGAATCTGGGTGTTAGCAGGATGGGTCACTCTGGCTTAACAAGGGTGAAGAGCTGTCACCTACCATGCTTGCATATCACAAAGGTTCTGCCTGTGCACTCTTGCAAAGAGTTGGGCACTAGTGTTTTGAGGAAGGTGATGCCTGACATCTCAGGGGGTGGAAACCTTTAAAAACATCTTCGACTTCAAAGTGGGCACCCAGCATAAATATTGGACCTCAGACTTCAACTCTACAGTACACATGTGGATCTGTGGAAGACTCAGAAAGACTGCTGTGCTGTTTTGTTGTCCTGCTGCCCTCCTGCCAGAGTGAGGAGGACTGGATCTGCATCTTGAACACTGGACCACCATAGGGGCTGCAAGTGCTAATTGGCTGGCCTCCTGATCAAAAACATTTGGAACAG
The DNA here is from genome assembly GCF_964204655.1 of Triturus cristatus. Classification (NCBI taxonomy): domain Eukaryota; kingdom Metazoa; phylum Chordata; class Amphibia; order Caudata; family Salamandridae; genus Triturus; species Triturus cristatus. Next base: position 640,728,182 of record NC_140589.1, read on the forward strand.
AATGGGATTTCTCCATCTTGAACCCAGCACTTGGCCTCTGCCAGCAGTTAGTCCTGCCTTCCCAAGTGGTGCTGCCATAGTACTGGACCCTTGGAAGAGGACCTAAAGGTGCTCTGCTTGTCAGAGTGGGATGCCATCAGAACTGCCACATCGTGATACATCTCCTTTGGAAAACTCGACATCAGAGCTGCTGCTCAACGTATTGCCTCACCTCCGCAACGGGACTACTGCTTAACGCATCTCTGATGCAGGACTTCGTATCACCGCCCCCAGCCTCCCAAGAACCACTACTGAGTGACACATCATCGATGCAGACCTTTACGTAGCAAGTCCCTCGTTGACGGCATCTTCGACAATGATGCAGCACTCCACATCACACGCCCGGCAGCTTCTTCAGAAACATATGGTGTGACGCATTTCCGATACAAAACTTCACATCACAAGCCCCTTGTCAACAGCATCCTTAACAGCGAAGCAGGATGTTGCATTGCAACCTCGCCGTTCCTAGGAGGCACGCATCCACAATGCAAAAATCTGCATCGCTTGGGACCCAGAGCCAGGATTTAAGGTACTTTGTTCAGTGGGCCTAACTGGGACCCTGCAGCTAGCCCACACTCCATCATGGTTGGCTTGAACTTATTACTTTGTCCCAGTCTGGCACAACCAGATAACCACAGTTGGCACTTTGTGCTTATTAGCATTATTTTCACTTAAATATTTAAAATTGCTTACCCCGGTTCTACTGATTAATTTTTGTCATTTTGGTCTCAAACTATTATTATTTTTTTTGTTTAATTTTCAAAAACCTTTATTGACAAAAATGCATATACAAATTACATTTTTGCATCGAAACAGAGCACCGTATACATTATTACATTTGAGCATTAAGAAGAAACTCAAGAAAACAGATCAACAATGAACAGCCGCATGCACAGCCACTACATAGGCACCCTTGAGCAAACAATTGTGGAAGTGAATCATGCCACTACGGGAGAGGAGCAGGCCTGATTGGAGAGTAAGAACAGGGAAGGAGGCGGCTACTAACCTACACCGGCAGCCGCCGCGGGCAGAATGCCGGCAGGGAGTGCGGGAGAGGTAGTCTGGCTCATGGGTGAATGAGTATGAAGGAATGTCACTAAGGGCCCCCATATGTCGAGTGGGCGTGATCTTAAGGTCCAAGAATTCAGATAATAGGGTCTGGCATCACAATGCATCCTCGAGCAATTGGGTGAACTTAGGTGCAGGTTTGCGACCCGAACACATGGACACCCTACGTCATGTGAGGACGAGCAGCATAGCAATCAAACAACGGGAGGCATCTGGGCAATACTTAACAAAGCCTAGGAGGCAGAGCAGGGGTCGGGCTGAACTGGAGAGGAGGTGATCTCGGATATTGCAGTACGGACCTCCCGCCAGCAGTCGGAGACCTTTGGGCACAACCAAGCAAGGTGAGAGAAGGCCGCAGCAGGGGCAGAACAGCGCAGGCACCTCTCACTGGGAATGAGTCCCAATTTATGTAGCTGAATAGAGGTGCGATAAAGCCTGTGTAGATATTTAAAGTGTATGAGACGCAGACGATAGTTTGGTGATAATCGGTTCATTTGGTTGCAACAATAAAGCCAGTCGGCCTAGGAAATATCCACACCGAGGTCCTCAGTGGAAATGGGGGTGGCCGCCAGCGTGAGGGCGTAGAGTTTGGTAACCAACTTTCGAGGAGTGGGAGACGAATATAGGAAGTCGAGAGTGGTCATCGAGGGAGGGGGCAGGGGGAATGTAGGATGCAGCTCCCTGCAGATGGCCCATAACTGATAGAAAAATAAAGATTCCATGGGACCAGAGGCAGCAGGGGGAGAATAGAACATGTTACCCGGGTAGAGGTCCGCCAATGTTGCCAGCCCCAGGCAGGTGGTGTGTTTAGCCACACCGGAGATCTGGAGAGGAGGGAAGGCAGGATGTCGAACGATCGGCATCTTGTTAGCCGATCGCATTGGAGCAACGGACATACGACGTGGTCCATCCCAGGCCCAGCACATGGTCTCGACTGTGTCTATGTCAGTGCATGGGAGTTTGGTTGGAGCAAACTGAGCTGTGTCTAGCGGCCAAGGTCAGCTTCAACCACAGCATGTGGCTGGAAAGGAGTGGGGTGAATCCAAAAGTGCAAGAAACAGGCTTGAGCACATAAGGGATAAAGGTTAAAGTTGGGAGCGCCCATGCCACCACATGACACAGGGAGGTTGAGAGTGTCAAACGCGATCCTGGGTTGCCTACCAGCCCAGATGAGAGAGATGATCAGCGAACGGATCCTACAAAATTTGTGCAGTTAGGGGAACTGGGACGTTCAGGAAAAGATAAAGGAATTTCGGAAGGACCCCCATGTTGGCCATGGCTATGCGACCAGCCAGCGACAGAGGAAGCCGGTTCCATTGGGGTATTTTAGTCTCAAGCCAGTCCACCGCACGACCAAAGTTAACCCCTCAAAGGTTATCAACGCCCCTGCTAAGCCAGATTCCTAGATAGCGAGTGGTGTAGAGATGCCCAGACAAAAGGCTAGTCTGAGGTGAAGGGCATAGTGGCATTGGTGAGAGGAAATAGGACTGACTTACTCCAGTTCACCTGGATACCGGAGTATCCACCAAACCGCATAATCTCGTGTACCAAGGGGCTGAGATTTTCTTGGGGTTGGCGCACATACAGTGTAATATCGTCCACGTACATGGAGTCCAAGATGGCGCGGGCCGCAAAGCCAATGCCCCTCTGAGTATGATGTTGCCAAAGTATTTTTGTCTTAAATTATTTATTACATTTTGCTCTATTTCTCTAAATTGGTGTCAGAGTTTTTCCTGTGTTTCATTTCACTCCATTACTCTGTGAATTGCTGCATAAATAATTCACACATTGTAAGTTAAGCCTGCCCACCCTGTGCCAAGCTACCAGAGGGTTGAGCACAGTTTCCTTTGGGGCTTGCTTGAGACTTCACACTGACAAGGATTGTGGATACTACTTGAGTAGTACACAGTTACCCAATTTCTTACACCAAAATTACAGGAAAGTTCATATTTAGGGAGAACATTGTGTTTGGAGTTGTGTGGGCTCTATGTGGTGGCACTTGTCATTAGTATATGTGACAAAAAGTAATCACTAGAAAAAGACTTTCTTCAGCAGAGGAATAATTCGCAATGGTGATGAACCATTGTAAACCATCGTCAAACTATGGACAATGATATTTGTATCAAGGTTCCTTGTGTATCAATCAAATATTCATTTGTGTTCACTCTCAATAAAATTGCTTTATCCGATGATGTTGTACTATGAAAAGTAAAAGATTTACCAGACATCCAGGGCTGTATCACTGAAAATCAGTTTTGCAGGACAGATATAACCTGGAGGTAAGGTTGATTTTTGTAGACCAAGTGTTGAGTCTATTTAAGCCTGCTGGAACATGAGAATGGACATCTCCTGTGGGATTGGATAACATGAGGAACGTATAGGCACTTGATCTGCCAAGTGCTTGTGTGAACAAATGGAAAGAAGTAAGCCAAACAGGGTGAACCTAATCCAGAAATGAGCCTCCAGCTGTCCTACATTAAAGGATGACATATCAAAATGATGTGTTTTGACCTGTAGAGCCTAATTATCACATGTGCCTGCCAGCCCTTCTACCATAAGCTAGATATTATACCAGGAGTAACACTGAAGCCAGCACTAGGTCGCAGATGCCACATGAAGGGTAAACACATCTGACACCTGTATCAAGCTGAGAGTGTGCTGTCCGTGATCCTCAGAGCAGCCACTCAACACCTCCGTACCCAGATGGATATGTTGCGCCGGCACTTGAACTCACTGGAAGCAGAATATGGATTGTAAATGGAATTAGGGCAACACTGGTTACGTGTTATTGCAACAAGCCTCAGTAGTATTAACACTACTGAGTGACCTTGACATCACATAGGTGTCTCAAAATACTTGCAAACTCAAACATTGTGCTTGACCTGCCCATAATCAACACCTACTTAGTGTATGTGTGTTTGTCACATAATACACAAACGTTAAATATGTGAGTTAAACCTATAGGTGTATGTAGTGTTGAGTATCATTGTGTATGAAAAAGAATAGTGCTTTGATTAAAGGAGGCTCTGGGCTGAAATGCACTTCATCTTTATTGGCTGTATATTGACATCAGACTACAGACCACCCCCTTATTATCTCCCTGATACTGCTGCAGATCAGAGCATATACATTTTCCCTACTTCCACAGATAGAGTAATTTCACAGATACACGCACATACACTCTTCATTCACTAGGGCCCATCACACTGACATACGCTCTATTACTCTATCCGCACTGAACCTGAGAGAAAACTCCTTAGTCACTCTGCATCTACACTTAGGCCAATGCGACCAAATTGATATTGCCTTGAGTCATGATTTAAACAATAATAGTCACAATAAGGAATTCAATAACTGACAAAGAAATAACCACCAGACACTGTAATTCGAACATAAGGTAATTTTATCTAAATTAGTTCAAGTAAAAGTCAATCAATAGTAAATCATTATTCTCATATTTACCTATTCTAGCTAAATGTCATAATAGGTCAGGACAGGTCTCTCAGTAAAGTCTCCCGAGTCGCCGTCCTCACAGCATCGATCCTCACCAGCATGGGTTCAGGAAGAAGTGGCCTAAGTCCCTCCCTAGTCTAACAATATTTATAATGAAACTTGCAAAATAAAAGCAACAAATAAGTTCTGAATATCCGTTGAACCACTGAGCAGAGCGAGCAGGAAAGGATGTAGCATCGCTACATTCGAGAAACCTCCGCTCAGGAAAAATCACAAAAATAAAAAGACGGAAGAAGGAAACTCAATCTAGCAAATGTTGCATTAATAGAAGCTCTTCCTCAGAACCATAGCAAAGCCATCACAATTGTGAATAGTTCATTGTGGCTTCATTCTCATCCAAGGACAACTCAGCGGATTGGCAGCACGCCTGGAATCGCTGTCATCATAGAAGCTTTCCGAATTGTGCAGAGGCTGCGATCAGGTGACTTTCAACCATGTTCAGCAAGGCCTCCCGTCACATCTCATTCACTCGAGCGCAGGCTGTAAATGGCAGCCATTTTCATTTAGGCCAAAACGGACCATCTTAATTGAAAGAAACACAAACAACGTTACTACATCATCGCAATGATTAAACAGTGTTAATTCCCACTAATACCCTTATTTGTATGTAATTATCTAGCCATCTGCGACATATTTAAGCATTAGTACACGTTATTAAAAAGCATGAATATAAAACAAATAGCACTCTCGTCATTTATTTAAACGCACATATTATTGAGCAACATATATGCATCCCACGTATAGTTTCTCTTATTAGTAATGTTGATTAGTTAAAGTCTGTCACGGAAAACGATAATTAGTAATTACAAATTAATAATTTTAGTCACAACACATAGACAAGACTGGAGCTTAAAACTCAATACATTTTCAACAGAAAACCCGGCTCCAGCAATCCCCCCTTTGGTGATATATCACCAAATAAATCAAAACCCAAAAAATTTTTGTCCCAATTTAGGAGAAATTGAAATGTCTCTTTCTTTCTTCCCAACTTTACACACCGGACTCCCTTTCATCATCCCTTTTTGTCTCCAAGGAAACACTCTCTCTCAATTCTTCTAATTCTATTTCTTGTGGGTCTCTTTTTGACCTCTTTTGTTTCTTTTCAATATTAGCTCTAATTCTTTTCTTTTTCCCTCCCCTGTTTTTACAACACAAACACACCAATCTTAGTATCAATAAGGCAACAATCACACATGTCAAAAGAAATAACACCTTACCTATAATAGTACTACCTATTTTAGCAATAAAACTCTTAACAGCTATCATCGTATTAGCTAATTTAGTCCAGATACTTTCAGCTTCCAGTGGTACTAATTCCTCATGCAAATCAGTAATATTTTTGATATAGACCTTTAGGTCTTTGCTTTCGTCAGGAATGTAAGTGCAACAATGTTGAACTTTCAGCATTCCACAGACTCCACCCTCCTTGGCCAATAGAATATCAAGGGCAAGTCGATTTTGCATAGACATGGCACGTACGGCAACCATTTCCATATTTACCAAAAGAAACCCTCCAGCGGTACTTGTCGATAAGCGATCCACCACTGTTGACAGTTTCCGAATTCCATATGCATTTAGCGAAATTCCCACTGCTGGAATTAAAGCTCCAAAAATATCTCCTACTATTTCTGACCAAGTCTCTCTCTTAAAACGTGTTAGTAAGTTAATATGTTCTACATCTTCTATTTTATCTATATGAAAAATCTTTGGGAAGACCAGACCAACATAACATGTGCCATACCAATGGTCAGGCAACCTGTAATAAGCCTTATTCCCACAAATATAATACACTCCCGGGAAAACTGGATCTTCTCCTTCTCTGAATCCCCATCCCGTTGCAATAAAGTATGTATCATGGCACTCACTAGTCCCAACAAAATAACTATCATATTGGGATTTCCTCCTGGTAATGCATAGTTTACCCTTCTGTGGTGCATCTAAAGCCAAAGTTGGACTAGCCCCGTTCCTCAACTCCTTTCCCATTTCAATGTCCCAAATTGTCTCACTCATTTTATATTTCCCTGCCTTCTCATGCATGCTCATTCTCCTTTCCTCTACCATGTCTAGAAAAGCCTTCTCTTCTTCTTTCAAACTGCAAGTTAAATTGTTTCTAAAAATGTAATCTAATGTTAATTCTTCTTTCTCAATAAAAATCCCCCCCAAAATGTTAGCTTCTTTAGCTGGATTCAGCTTTTTGTTCATAGGCAATTGCCCAAAAATATTATCTTTGTTAGACATTTCATAATCTATTTTCCCTAACAAATAAAAAACACTTCTTAACACACTACATGAAATTCCATACGTAGCTGGTAAATGATGATAAGTAACACCTTCTGAAACAGAGGCAGGTAATTGCATACAGACGTAGCAATCCCTTACTTCCATTGTCTTCACATATTCATACAATAATTTTGAAAAAACATTATTAGAAAAATCATTAATTGACCTATCTTTATGTATGTAAATGTTACTAATCCTAGTTGGAACTATTGTCTGTGAACTTTTCCCTACATTAGTCATATTCTCAGTATGTATTCCAAAAGTGTCTATTGTAACCCTAAAGGTAACTAATAAAGCAAGTACACACCATAATAGCACTAATAATCCTGTACAGCAGCAGCACATTCTACACCATCTTTTCAAAAAGGCACATCTACTTTGATTATTCTCTGTGTTAGCCATTTTACTACTTTGACAGTGTCTTTTGACTTAGCCTCTTCTACTCCACTACTGAGTTTTAAAACTCTAGATTATCTCACACAGTTAATTTCAGATTTTTCTCTCCTTCACTGTTCTCCAAGTAACTCCTTTAGTTTATTCAGTTTGGATTTTCATCATTTTTCACTTCTTCTTCAGCAACATCAAATCGTATCAAATCTTCAACAACATCCTGTGCATCCGACTCTTCTCCAATGTCAGTCAGGATAACTTTCAAGATTCCAACAGACTTTCCTTCTCCCTCAACCACTTTTCTCAAGATCCCCTCCGGATTGTCTTGACTCTCCGCTTCTTCTTCTTCTCCTTCAGACAGTGCCACATAAGACCATTCCGGTGATCTGTACTTTTGGTTGGGTTGTCTAATTCTCTTGATTCTTCCTTGTTCCTTCGATTCTTCTTGTTTTTCACCTTTTGTTTGGTTTTGACTCGACACTTCGTTCACCTGTTCAGCTTTTGATGAATCCACTCGTGTCAGTCTGTACCTAAGCCTCTTTATCTTGTTTGGCCAAATATCTCCTCGTACAACTTTTTTGGGTCTCACTTCTTTATTGTTCCTTTCTCCAATCCAAGTCCTTTTCCTCAGAACTCGACCCTCAGGTTTCTCATTCTCACTTTCATCCGATTCTGTTTCATCTGCCTTTTGTCCCTCAGCAATTCTCTTTTGCTCCTCAGACTTCTTTTCCACCACTCGAGATTTCCCTATTCCTGTCCCTCCTCGGGTCTCCAACACGCAATCTTCTTGCTGTCTACTTGTCCCTTCACCTAGCTCATCAGAAATGTTCCCTACACCTCCTCGGGGGTCTTCCGCAATCTGTCCCTCTCTATCTTCTTCTGACCCTGCTTCTTCAGGTATAATCTCAAGTGGAATTTCAACCTCCTCATCTGATTCAGGAGTATTCCCTGTGGAATTGCTCTTTTCTCGCCTTTCTTCTCCACTGCTCGTTGGAACTTCAGGCACTCTTACAGAATCTGATCTCTCCTCTGAAACTCTTAATGTTTCCCTTGAAGCCTCTTTTGGAAGGAAAGAATCACCTGACTCTCTTTCTCCTTCAGCTCTTTCAGGATTCCTCTTCCTTCTCACTGGCTCAGTTTCTTCATCATCACTCGAATCTGACTCTTCAAAATACTCTTTACCAGTTCCTTCTTTTGGATTTGGAACTCTCAGAGTATGACTTGCATGCACCCAGTTCTTCACACCGGCACACTTTACAGCAGTTGTCGTAGTCAAAATGACTTGCCTTGGTCTTCCCCACCTTGGAACCAAGCAATTTCTTCTCCTGTGCACCTTTATCCTCACCCAATCCCCTGGACTCAGATCATGGGCTTGCTTCCTTTCAAGTGTAGTGGCGTCTTCTCCAACCTGGTGAAACACAGAATGAACTGCGTCAGCCAGGCCTTTACAGTAATCCAAAATCATGTCATCAGTTATTGTCATCAACTTGTTGACAGGCACAAATGCATGTCTCATCGCACGTCCCATTAGGATTTCATGCGGACTCAAACCTGTAGTTCTATCTGGAGTTGACCTAATAGTCATCAACACTAGAGGCAAGACATCAGGCCATTTCATTCCAGTAGCTAAACACATCTTACCAATTCTGTTCTTGATTGTGCCGTTTATCTGTTCAACAACTCCAGAAGCCTCTGGTCTGTATGCACAATGTAACTTCTGCTGTATGCTTAGTGCTTCACAAATTAAACTCATGAGCTCATTATAGAAGTGTCCACCTCTATCAGACTCAATCGTTACTGGAAACCCGTACCTAGGAATCAGTTCTCTTAACAGTAACTTTGCCACTGTTATTCCATCATTTCTCCTTGTTGGATAAGCCTCCACCCATCTCGAGAACAAACAGACTACCACTAGAACATACCTCAATCTGTTCACTTGGGGCATTTCAATGAAATCTATTTGCATTCTGGTAAAAGGACCTCCTTCTCTGCCTATTGTTCCTAGACTCGCCACTGTCTTTTTCCCAGTGTTGAACTGCTGACAAATCAAACATCTCTGACAAATACTTTCTGCAATCAGCCTGAACTTTGCATTATACCAGGTTTGCTTAAAAGACCTAATCATTGCATCCCTCCCCAGGTGTCCCTGGCCATGATACATTCTTGCCATTGTCGACAGCATGCTATTTGGCATGACTGGTCTTCCATCTTTACAGACCCAAACATGATCTGATTCTCTCGGAGCACAACCTGCCTTAATCCAATCTTTCTTCTCTTCCTTTCCTGCCTCATCCTGCAACAGTTTCACTTCATCCCACGTTTCTAGGACATTACTAAACATCACAGAGCAAAAAGACATTTCCTTTTCTCGTTCCCGATTAATCGATTGGTTATTCTTTGCACAATACTGTGCTATGTCATTGGCGAATCTATTACCAAGGGTAACAAAATCATCTCCTTGTCCATGAGCAGCACATTTTACAACTGCTAGTTCTTTAGGCAGCTGTATCGCCTCAAGCAACTTCCCAATCACTTCAGCATTCTTTATTGGAGTCCCACCCGACGTCAAGAAACCTCTCTGTAGCCACAATTGGCCAAAATCATGCACGACTCCAAAGCCATACTGACTATCAGTCATCACAGTCACTCTCAGATTCTTCCCAATCTTGCAAGCTTTCGTCAATGCCACCAATTCAGCAACTTGAGCAGATCTTACTCCTTTCAAAGAAGAAGCTTCCATCCCTTCTGAAACTTTACATACTGCATATGCTGCACTCAGCACACCATCGTCAGTTCTCAGACAAGATCCATCCACAAACAATACATGATCACTCACAGGCAACGGCAAATCTCTTATGTCTGGTCTTGGTTTTGTGCAGTAGTCAAGCACATCCAAACAATCATGATCAACTTCATCCTTCATACCCACATTTTCAGCATCAGGCAACAATGTCGCTGGATTCACATTCACACATCTTTCAAGAGTCACATTTGATGCTCCCAGAATGATTTTCTCATATTTAGTCAGCCGACTATGTGACATATATTGAGTTCTGCTTCTTGTCAAAAGAATCGCCACATTATGAGGTACGAATACCCTTACAGGATATCCCATGATAATACCTTCACTCTGTTCCAAACTTCTGCATGTAGCAGCTACTGATTTCAAGCAACCTGGCAAACCCACAGCTACATGGTCAAGTGTCGATGAGAAGTACGCAATAGGCCTTCTCAGTTGTCCATGCTTTTGTATTAACACTGAAAGTGCACATCCATTTCTCTCACTGCAGTACAACTCAAACTCTTTCTCATAATCAGGCATTCCCAAAGCAGGGGCTTCACACATTCTGTTCTTCAATTCCTCAAATGCTGCCATTTGTTCTCCATCCAGCTCCAATGGGTCTCTCACCTCACTTTTAGTCAGCTTAATCAATGGCTTTGCTATCAGGGAAAAATTACTTATCCACTGACGACAATAACTCACCATCCCCAGAAACATCCTCACTTCTCTCTGGGTCATCGGGGCTCTCATTCCTCTGATGATTCTGATTCTGTCATCAGTCACTTTTCTTAGACCTTTTTCAATATTGTGTCCAAGATAATGTGTACCATTCAGCATCATGTGGAATCTGATACAAAATCACTGACGGATTTGGCACAATAGGACAACATGCCACCACAATTTTATTAACCTTTCTCAAATCCTGTACAATCCTGAACTTCCCTTTAGGCTTCTTTAACCCCATTATCGGTGAATTACACGGACTACTCAGTAATTCTCTCAAAACTCCTTGCTGGATCATTTTCTCAATTATAGGCGTTATTCCCTCAATTATTTCTGGTGTCATTTTGTACTGAGGAATATTAGGATAAGTAATTCCCTCATTCACTGAAATTTTCACTGGATCTACATTATTCATCAATCCTACATCTTCTCCAGTAAAATCCCAAACTGCTGTTTTCACTGTGTCTCTTAATTCTTTAGGCAAGTCATCTGGATTAAAGACAGCATATGTACCCACAATTTCACTCTCTCTATTATCCAGAGTCATTCTGTACAAGACATCCTCATCCGGTGTCTCAAATGCTATTCCATCCGGAGTACAGAAAATTGTACAATTCATCTTGCACAATAAATCCCTACCTAACAAGTTCACTGGACTGGTGTCACAGACTACAAATCTGTGCATGTCTGAAAATTTCCCTATTTTTACCCTCACTGGTTCAGTAAGTCGAGTCTTAATCTGTGTGTTGGCTACACCCACTACTTGGATTGCTTCGTCCGAGAGAGGAAGATTTCTCACATCTGCTGACCTGACAGTTGATCTCGTTGCACCTGTGTCTACTAAAAAAGTAACACTTTCTTCATTTATTTTCCCATCCACAAATGGTCCTGCCTGGTCTATTTCTAGAGTTGCACCAAGTATGCACTCTTCCTCCTCTCCTCGGCACCGTCAATAATCACCCTCAGACTCACTCCCTTCATTCTTTAACCAGTACTGCTGTACCGGGTTCGAACGTCTCTGTTTGTTTACCTGCTCATCATTGTAGAATCCCGAGTCCTGGCTGTACTTTTGGGACCCTCTATTCTGCGGCAAGGGCGGCTTGGGCTCTTGACTCTGCTGCTTAACAACCTTCTGCTGTTGCTGCTGATGATTACACCCCTCGTTCTGCACCTGTTGATTTAAAGATTTATTCTCATTACTTACTAATGGTGGATTCGTACATTCGGATCTCCAATGTCCCAGTTGACCACAATTGTGGCAAGGGAACTTTTTCTTGGCCTCCTACAAGCTTCCCTTTCCCTTTCCTGCATATCTGGGCCTATTTCCTGGATTATTTGCCTGTTCCACCAACTGTGCTTCTTGTCTCTCTGCAAATTTCACCTGTGCCCACATTGCCTTCTCTTTCAGCTTCCTTTGTTTTGCTTCAATTTCATCACTGAAATACTTAGCATGTCTCAGGATTTCATCAATTTTCTTACTCTGCCAATCAACTGTATGCTCACGAATTCTTTCACTAATCTCAGGTCTCAGGCCATATACAAATCTGTATACAAAATGACTCAAATCTTTGTCACCCAGGTGTTCATCTCCACTGAACTGTTTAAAAGCTAGTATCAGCCTTTCGTAAAAAGCATGAACTGATTCTTTTGCTTCCTGATGTGTTCGATCTATCTTAACCCAGTCTGTCTCTTTTGGAGGTACCTTGTTTTTCAGAAACACAATAACCTGTTCGTATTTTCTCATAACTTCTGGATCTGGAGCTCCTGTCTTTGGATCTCTTGGATACTCTTTTGCAGGCCAATCTATAACTATCTTACACTCAGCCCACAAGTCTGCTGGAACAATTATATCAAACAGACTATTCAGGTCAATCCACAGCACTTTTGACAATTTTACAAACCTGTCTACCTGCCTATACCACTCGACGGGCTTTTCTCTTAGACGAGGGAAATCATTCGTAAATGATAAAATATCCTGTCTAGTCCATGGAACATGTACATATCCTCCTCCAGGTATTTGTCTCATAGGATAAGCATCCACTGTTTTCTCCTTTTCCCTCACTGGAAATGCTGAATAAGTCCTGTCCACTGATTCTTCCTTTTTCTTGTACCACCTGTCCTTCCATCTTTCTACATCACCCCATTTCCGCAACAAGGAAATCATTTCCTTAATTTGCCCTGTTCTGCCAACATTATTCAGATTCTCTATGTCCTATTCAGAAAAATCCACTCAATAAGGTTTCTGCAAAGCCTTCACTTTATCCATGTCAACTCCCAATTCACTCGCTATTCCTCTTAACCTATCATGTGTACTTTTAGCCCTCCAGGTGATACTCTTGCACATATATAACAATTCACCATCATGATGATCTTTCAGTATTTCCGTAGAAACTGTTCCTGCAATAAGCTCCTCCAATTCTATGCGCAACCTGACTACATCAATTGCTTGAGAATTTTTCTCCTTCTTTTGAAGAACTTTCAACCAATCATTCAAATCCTCAGCCGTTATTTCCGTAGACCTTTTCACTGTGCTCACTGGTTCTGCCATCCTCTGTGGTTCCAATATTGGCATTCCTAAACAACTGGTATTCAATCCTGAATTAGACTGTACATTTAACTCTTCATCCCCTATGGTATGCCTCAACTTATTTTCTCTTGTCCTCATTCCTGACTCTCCCGAAGCACCAGCCAATCCATTCCCTATATATGGAACCGTTAAACCACTCTCACCCGTCCTCTGCTTATCAGAATCAGGCATAACCGGACCTATGGGTACAGGTACCGTAACAGCTTCTAGATTCTTTGTCAGCTCTCTGATCTTTTCAGTCAGCTCAGATGTTGTTCTGGCTAATTGTCTTGTTTTCTCATCACTAATTCGATCCTCTCTCTCTCGCTCTTTCTCTCTTTCCCTTTCCATGAAAGAGCTACCACCTTTCAAATTAGGAGACACAACTTCTGTCTCAATGATACGCAAAGTATCTCTTATTGGAGTAGCCACTGTCGTGTTCTCTTCTGATTCTGGTCTATATGGAGGTGGTCTCTTGTAAATCATGTCATCCAGGACCTCATCCTCATAATCATTAGCTCCAAACCTTTTCACTTCTGCATCAGGTACCCTCCCTGCTTCCTTCCTGTCCTCCTTTTCATCAACTGTCCTCATAGGGTATAATCCCTCTGTCATACTCACATCTCGCCATCTCCTCATTCGATCATGATGAGTTTCACGATCATATTTCCTCCCAAACATATACCTATACTGGCTCCCACTTCTCTGTTTCTCTCGCTCCTGTACCTCATCTTCCCATTCTACCAATGCCTCGAACTGTGTCGGCCTTGGTCTCGGCTCGAGACACAACATCTTTTCCCGTAAATTTCTCAACACAGCCAGATTAAATGAACCATGTTCCGGGAAAGCTAAAACACCATCTTCTTTAGTATACCTAACCCAATTGTCCAACCATATACAAGTATGATACCCATATTTCGCAACCATGAAGGATGCAGGTGTTTTTGTCGGAGGTAGCAATTCACCTTCTCTTGTTTTAATGTCCTTATCCTTGTCAAACCATTTCTTTATTTTACCGAACAAGGATTTCTTCTTTTTCCCCTCTTGGTAATACATTTCAGCGTTTACCAAAACTCTCTAGTCCCTTCCGTACAGTTGCTGATCTTTTTGTCCAATAACAGCGCGACTCACACCAACGCACCAATCCTGGAGCGTCTACGTCACTCTGTACTCCTTCCAATCCCCGCGTGGCTCACACTAACGAACCAATCCCAGCGCGAGCACTGTTCTGATTCACTATCCAATCAGAGCGCGGTCTTTCTGACGTCAGTAGTCGCTGCAGCCGCTTTGACTCCTGTCTCCTGTCACTCGACTACCCCTCCTTTACAAAGCCGTCTCCGTTGGCCTTGTCTCAGAATTTTTCAAAATCTATTAGTTACAACATATAAACATCTCCATTGTCTGCTTCGCTAACCACAGAATAGTAAAGAAAATCTTTCTCACAAGAATCCCGCTTTTCCTTGAAACAATGCTTACTTCTGCTCCACCACGGAATTATTATTCTCGTTGACACAGTAGCACATCCCTCTACTCTGCCCTTCTAACACACATCCAGTAACTGCTTCCTCCTGGACTGTTCCTAGGAGCTTTCACAATTAACTAAATGCTCATACATTCACGCACTTTCACACAAGAAAATATAGTACACTTACACAGAATCCTGCTTTTTCCCAGAACAGCGAACTATCTGTTCCACTACAGAATTATAACACACGTTAACCAAGCAGCACTTACCTCTGCCCAGTCCTTCGGACAAGCTCAGAGAATACCTATTACTCCTCCCGCGATAAGCTTTAACGGCAAACCTTACGGATCCCTGGGACTTATGACCAGAGTTTCACAGATAACCTTCGCTACCATACACACTCCTTTTATACCGAAAATATATCCCTAATAGTAACACACGACGATGTCACTGATTCCGAACCCAGACAATGTTACGCGCAACTTCAATTGTCACACGTTTTTCCTGCATACGTACAGGTAATTCCAACAATCCCGTCTTTCCCGAGAGCAGCACACACTTCCCTCTGCCCTACTACGGAACCGTCACCAGCTCCCAAGTTCCAGAAGCACTACATAAAACTTAATACAACAACTTTAACATATAGTATTAGTACATATATCAACATCAATCAATAATTAATGAAACCAAAAGCCTATGTACAAGCCACCTATCAAATCAAGACAATAATCATAACCATTACTCTGCTACCAGGAAATTGCTGCAGATCAGAGCATATAAATTTTCCCTACTTCCACAGATAGAGTAATTTCACAGATACACGCACATACACTCTTCATTCACTAGGGCCCATCACACTGACATACGCTCTATTACTCTATCCGCACTGAACCTGAGAGAAAACTCCTTAGTCACTCTGCATCTACACTTAGGCCAATGCGACCAAATTGATATTGCCTTGAGTCATGATTTAAACAATAATAGTCACAATAAGGAATTCAATAACTGTCAAAGAAATAACCACCCGACACTGTAATTCAAACATAAGGTAATTTTATCTAAATTAGTTCAAGTGAAAGTCAATCAATAGTAAATCATTATTCTCATATTTACCTATTCTAGCTAAATGTCATAATAGGTCAGGACAGGTCTCTCAGTAAAGTCTCCCGAGTCGCCGTCCTCACAGCATCGATCCTCACCAGCATGGGTTCAGGAAGAAGTGGCCTAAGTCCCTCCCTAGTCTAACAATATTTATAATGAAACTTGCAAAATAAAAGCAACAAATAAGTTCTGAATATCCGTTGAACCACTGAGTAGAGCGAGCAGGAAAGGATGTAGCATCGCTACATTCGAGAAACCTCCGCTCAGGAAAAATCACAAAAATAAAAAGACGGAAGAAGGAAACTCAATCTAGCAAATGTTGCATTAATAGAAGCTCTTCCTCAGAACCATAGCAAAGCCATCACAATTGTGAATAGTTCATTGTGGCTTCATTCTCATCCAAGGACAACTCAGCGGATTGGCAGCACACCTGGAATCGCTGTCATCATAGAAGCTTTCCGAATTGTGCAGAGGCTGCGATCAGGTGACTTTCAACCATGTTCAGCAAGGCCTCCCGTCACATCTCATTCACTCGAGCGCAGGCTGTAAATGGCAGCCATTTTCATTTAGGCCAAAACGGACCATCTTAATTGAAAGAAACACAAACAACGTTACTACATCATCGCAATGATTAAACAGTGTTAATTCCCACTAATACCCTTATGTGTATGTAATTATCTAGCCATCTGCGACATATTTAAGCATTAGTACACGTTATTAAAAAGCATGAATATAAAACAAATAGCTCTCTCGTCATTTATTTAAACGCACATATTATTGAGCAACATATATGCATCCCACGTATAGTTTCTCTTATTAGTAATGTTGATTAGTTAAAGTCTGTCACGGAAAACGATAATTAGTGATTACAAATTAATAATTTTAGTCACGACACATAGACAAGACTGGAGCTTAAAACTCAATAAATTTTCAACAGAAAACCCTGCTCCAGCAATACAACAAGGAGTCCTTGTCCTTGGTACCTTGAACATATTGTTACCTCGTGCAAATGGAATGTTATGGGTCCCACTTTGAAGATCAACATTAGGTCAGAGTGAGTAGGAAAATGTTGATTGTTTGATTAATTAAAATCATACAATTTATTATCATAAAAATACTACATGTTATACAAAAACTCATTTTAAAATCTCATTAAACACATAAAAATACTTTCAAATGACAGTTATAAAAAACAAATTTAAAATTCCTAGGGTGGTCACCTCCGGTTTCTACAATTAGTCATATTCATACACCGATCCTCTATGTTATCTCCAGTGCATAGATTTTCTAGAATAAGTCTTAAAGTGCAAATTAGCTTTCCATTGTAAACACCTCACTGCCTCCCTAACCAAAATCTCCACCTTTTCTTGGGTGAACTTCAATTTTGCCATACTGGTACTCTTCTGAATAACCCGCCTGACGTTTTCCCTCCTGGCTTGCATTATTACTGTACTTTAGCGCAGTTTGCATCACTTTTTCACTGGTTCCCTTTTTTGCAGTAAATTGGGATTGTTTCTTACCTTAGACAGGCTTTTCTTTCCAATTCACACTGCTGTACCATTTTACTTCTTCTGAAGTTTGTATAAACTCAACTTTGTGTTTATTTTCTTTACTCATTTGTTGTGATTTTCGGGATTCAAAAAATGGGCGCTACCCGGCGCACCTATCACACCTTTAGTAATACAAATCTTGTTTATATTTATAAAGGTTATGTGTTAAATACAAGAAATAAAAGCGTAAATAAACTGAGCATGCTTGCTAGCAGGTTGAAAGATTTGTCTATAGTCATAAGGTTACTTATATTTTAGTATTTTTCTGTGTTTAGACTCCACTCTAAAAGCCTTTGATTGTTTTGAGCGTGTACTGTAATGCTAGCATTCATATGTTAAATGCGGAAATAAGAGTATAAAAATTGTCATGCGTGGTTAGCTTCTTCCATACGACTTCTTACATAATAAATATTTTTAAAATTGAATGTTATTGTAACGCCTGAGCACTAGACGTATATGAATAAACATAAAGGCGCATCACTTGATATGAAATATTTTTGCACTGTGGTATAAGGTAGAATGAAAGAAGTGCCATGAAAAAGATAGTGCATTTGCTGTGCGATCAATATGCATAAATGACACACTTTGCTGTCGAGGTGCCTCATAAAATTGAACATACCCTCAGATATAATCATTTCCTGTAATGTTATGATCAGGGGAAGCCCTTTTAATACTGTACAACAGGTTTACTTTCTGTCAATTGGTGCAATATATGATATTTATTCAAGTACATATCATGGGAAACGAGCAAGAAGAATTGATAAAAGCTATTAGGAACTGCTTTGTGAAAACCAAAATTAAATTGCACAGTAGTGTACGTGATTTACCTTCTGTAGCTTATGGCTTAAAGATCTGATAGTTGATGTTTAAATAAATGATACCTTCAGGTATCAAATCATTAAGTGAATCGCGCCAGGTTGAACAGTAATGTCCATGATCATGCATCGTTTGAAGTGCAGTTTAGAGACATATTTCCTTATGCACCAGTGATGGTCCATTCACATCTTCGCTTAGCCAATGAAAGCCCTGTGGAGTTGTGGTTATTATCTCATAGGGCGTAGATGTGCATCATTATTAACCTATTGTGGACTGAATCAAGACCTTGCAAAACACTACAGTGGGATTTCTCAGCGGCTAGGATGTCATAGCTGTCCCGCACCATATGTATAAAAATGCACTCTACACTGGTGAGCCGGGACTCGGATTTGCACTGAATTTACCATCATTGTGCCTGCATGTCCAAGAAGTCAGGCAAAGAAAGTCTGTTCTTAACTGCAATTTTCTTGTCTTTTGGCTTCAGGGTACATGCGTTCAGACATTCTGTCACCTAAAACTGTAGGCTGTACATGATGTCCACAATCCAGCATGAAAGCCTTCCATTGCTTTTACATTCATTAGAAGATGGAGGCCATTGATGCACAATATGGCATAGAGACCAGGAGCCCAACCTCCCTATGAAGGACACCATAAAGCTAGGGACATTATTGGCTCACCTCTGGAACCTAAAGCTACAGACCTGTTAAATCCTTATTCAGTCAATAGTGAGGGTCTTCCGCTGAACCCACTCACCTTGGTCCCACAACAGCTAGGTGGCTCATAGGAGGCTCTGGAGGCCATGTGACGTGGGACCTGCTTGGCTCAGAGCTTTTCATAGAAGATGGCACTTGCTTGACTGAAGGAAAGTTTAGTGTGTTCTTATCTTTTAAAGATACTTGGGTTCTACCTGATAGCGGACTGTGGAAAACATTGTGTCTCAGGCTCTGTCGAGTCTCTGACTTACCAAATTTGCACCGGGGAAGACAACCTATTGCTGACCTACAAGGACATATCTGTCCTGGTCCAACCAGAAAACCTCCTTGTCAGTTGGAGCATCTGTCTGTGGATTGGTGAAAGCCCTGCATAATCATTTAACTGGAGCTGCTGTAAAATAAATCCATTAACCAGGGTGGCGTCAAAGCACCATGAGCTAAGATGGCCACAAAGTGAGTGAGCTCCCAAGATCAGCCATAATCTGTACAATAGATCCTGGCCTGCATCTAATCGGCATAAGCTTTGCATCTACTCTGATAGGGGAGTCAGCAAAAGGGAATTTTGTATTGAGAGGAACACTGGAGTGGCAGAACTGACTGGAGTAAGCAGCGACCGCCCCCTTGCCTGCACTATGTCAGTCACACCATAGAAGCATCTGGGTAGCCTCAGAAACGGCATCCCATGCACATCGCTCGCCGGCATCCAAGATCGCGGCTCGGACTCAGCAGTGGGTCCGGCGAGACGACTGGCGCACTGGGAGTGCCTTTCATGGCTGCCCAGGGAGTCCGGATGCCTGCTCATGGTGGCCTGATTTTCTTGGGGCAGATTTACGGATGCTCTCCCGGGGCCAAGGGTGCAAGGTGGAACCAGCAGAGCAGACGAGTCGGCGATCCGGAACGGCGGCCTTCCTATTGCCATCCAGGGGGCCTCGGGCTGCGGGGCCGCCGTTACAGCAAGTGGAGGCCACAACTACGAGGATCGAGGTGAATGGCCTGGGGACCACCCCATGCGTGGCCCTTCTGACTTAGCGAGAGCCCGTGTCCCGTCGGACGATCTCTCAAATCAACACCTCTAGGAGGGACCAGAGGGCCTGGACTCTCTGTGGCAGAGCCGTGTGGACTCTGCCCTGCTCGGTTGGCCTGGGACCCCTGGGGGTGCCACAGGGGGGCCCATCTTTGACTTCGGCTGCACACGGAGAGTGGGGGACACGTGAACTGCCGGAAGCAGCAGGTGTGGCCCGGATTGGGGCCCATCGCAAGGACGGCTGCTGCTTTGAGCTCTGCCAGCCGGGGGAGGACGGGGCCGGTGCCTCGACAGCTGGGGTACTCAGGGCACCACAACACCACATCAGAGAGGGCGCACCCCCGCAGGTCTTGGTGGGGCCAATGCGCAGCCTATCATCAGCCCAGCCCGGGCCACACGAGACCGGAACCTTGGTGAGAGTGGGGCCACCAGGCGGCGCAATCTATCACGCTGACGGCGTCCTTGATGCTGGATGATCAATGCGGCTGGGCGGGCTGTGGGCCCACTCCCCAGACTCTGCGCACTAGCAAAAGACATCCCACAGTCACCGGCCACCGTGATATGCACCACTTCGCCCTTTTTTGGTGGCAGGGGGCCCCAGTCCCGGACCATTCGCCCTGGTGCAGCCTTGCAGAACACCCAAAGTAAGGGCAGTGCGGATGCTGGGAGATTGGTAGACGAACAGCCACTGACTTACACACCACGAGCAGACAGAGTGCAATCCAGGCCCCTTCCACCTCTCCTGAGGGGGTACTCCCACATCCAGACGTCTACTTTGCCCCTACAGCTGCAGCCCAGACATGTCCACCATGCATGGAAAGAAAGAAAAATAAAAGGGGAAGGATGACAGAACCATGAAGGACTTGTTCGCCAAGATGTTGGGAGCGACCGGAGGAGGAGGCCGCACCTCTCCAGCTCTCTCTGGGGGGCAGGAGACGGAGAATGTGGACAAACAGGTCACAAGGGCCTTCTTGTCCCAACTGCTCTTGGCCCTGAGGGAAGACCTACACAACCTTAAAAAGGACTTCACTGATGAGATGAAGGAGGTGCGTAGGGATCTGGATGCAGTGGGTGAAAGAGTGGTGACAATGGAGGACCACGAACAATCTCGTGACGAGGAAGTTGAGCAACTGCAGCAAG
Source organism: Triturus cristatus (assembly GCF_964204655.1). Taxonomy (NCBI): domain Eukaryota; kingdom Metazoa; phylum Chordata; class Amphibia; order Caudata; family Salamandridae; genus Triturus; species Triturus cristatus. Next base: position 640,749,352 of record NC_140589.1, read on the forward strand.
AAGTGATCTGCCTGCAGACACAACAAATAGAGCTCCATGCCCACGCGGAAGACTTGGAAAATTGCTCCCGCAGAAACAACATACTGGTGAAGGGTGTTCCTTCCAACGAAGAAGGCAAGGACATTACTGGGTACCTCCAAGATCTCTTTCGCCATTTGCTGCAGGAATCTCCGGACTTTGCTATCAAAATTGACAGGGCCCACAGAGTCGGCCTGCAGCGGAGGGTCCCGGCACTTCCCCCTGACATCATGGCCTTCTTGCTGGATTTCCAGCTAAAGGAGCTCATCCTGCGTCGAGCAAGAAACGTACAACCCTTGGTCTTCCAGGGGCGCACCATAGCCTTATACCAGGACTTGGCGGCCATCACCCTCCAGAAACAGAGAGACTTTTGGCCAGTCACGACCTACCTTCACAATCAGGGTGTCTCCTACTCGTGGGGGCACCCCTTCCGCATCATTTTCAAATGGGATGGCAAACTATGGCAAATTAGTTCCATGCAGGAAGCATGCCAAGTACTGGGCATCGATCAGCCCACATCGGAGGAGTCCCCGTGCAAAGACAGGAACAGTCAGCGAGAGAAGTGGTATTGAGTTGGAGGCAGGAGGCGGTTAGGGACCCCCTTGAAACCGAACCCAGAGACGATGGTGCAGGAGTGCTGAGCTGTGCTGGCCTCCCTGACCGCTGAATCGAGACCTGGAGCTTGAACTGGGCTGACCGTCAGATAAGTGAACACTAGCAATGCCAGGGGTGGCGGGCGGGGCACCGTTGGTCACAGTTGCGCCCTACAAACTGTTTTGCTGAGGAGGCGCAGGTCAAGCACTGCGACTTCTGGGCACTTTGTGTGGTTCTTACTGTTGGGTTGGTTGGGGTTAGGGTGGGGGGCAAGGTCCGATATCTGTAATCCACTGCTGTACGATCCTCTGGGGATCCCTGGCATCTCCACGAAAGTGATCCAATTCCAGCACACGCGGCACCCATCTATACAAAGCCGCCTCACCAGACCGGTAGCTATGCCAACATCTAGGGACCGGCTTAGATGGTCCCGTTCACCCCTACTTTAGCCATGGCAACTGTGAAAATACTTACGATTAATGTAAAGGGGCTTAACAATCCGGTGAAGAGGCTGAAATCCTATTCTATTTGGAGAGCGCAGAGGCAGAGGTATGTCTCTTCCAAGAGACGCCCCTCCTGCTCAAAGACAACCATCACATGCGCTCGAGGGCTTTTGCTCATAAATACTTCTCATCATTGGGGGAGAAAAAGGCAGATGTGGCCATTCTCATGTCTAGGCGCTGTAAAGGGGAGATAAAGGAGAAAGTGGCAGAACTCAAGGGGAGGTTATTGGCTTATACACTTCAATTTGGCAACCAGCTCATAGTGGTCGGCTCTGTATACGCCCTTTACTCAGGTCAGGAGACATTCCTCCAAGCTGCCCTGGCGGATGTAATGGCTCCACAGAATTGCATGATACTGGTGTGGGGGGGCCTAAACATAGTCATGGACTCCAACATGGACAGATCACACGCGTCCTATTTCCAGGGGAGGGAGCTATCGAGAGATGGGAAGGAATGGCTGAGGGAGATGGGCTGGTTAAACATCTGGAGGACAGCCCACCCCACTTTGAAACAATACACATTTTACTCCCACGCACACAAGTCTTATGCTCACTTAAACTACTTCCTGGGAACTGGGGAGGTAAACAGTGTGGTTAGGGCGACATGCATTGAACCTATGGCCCTGTCGGATCACGATGCATTGACGGTACAGGTACTAATGACCCTGGGAGTCCCCCGACACGGGAGCTGTAGACTTAAAGAGCATATGCTTCATAACAAGGAAGTGGAACAGCAACTTTTTAAATACATTAAGGATTACCTTACACTAAATGACACCACAGACATTGCAGTCACGACACTATGGGAGGCGTTGAAAGCTGTGGTATGGGGGGAGCTTATAGCGATTGCTGTGGCCCAAAATAGAGAGCGCAAGGAGGTGAGATGCAATCTGTCAGCACAAGTGCAGGAGCTTGAACGGGTGCATAGCAGGACTGAGGCTCCTAGGTTCTGGAGACAATTGAAGGCGGCCAGGGCGCAGCTTGCCGCCCTAGACCTGGACAGAGCAGAATACGTGGCGGTACGCCTAAAGCATTCCTATTATACTGGGGGGGACCGCACGGGCCGGCTCCTTGCAAACCGGTTACGAGCTCAAGGACAACTAACACAGGTTTCCTCGCTACAGAGGGATGGTAGGGGGGAAATCAGAGGGGAGGAAGAGATAGCCGAGGCGTTCTGTGATTTCTATGAGAAGCTTTACACAGCGGACAGCCAGCCCAACCGCAACACTGCAGCCAACCTACAATCCGTCACTATGTCCACACTGTCACCAAATCAAGCGGCGTCACTGGACGCCCCCATTCGCATGGAGGAGGTAATCGCAGCGATCTCACCCTTGAAAGTGCTTAAATCACCGGGCCTGGACGGGTTCCCTTCCCTCTTCTATAAGAAATTCTGCCCCATCATAGCACCGCTCTTAACCAGGCTCTTTAATGCCTTTGGAGGTCCTACCCAGATCCCGGACACCATGCTTGCAGCTGCAATAGTGGTCTTGCCCAAACCAGGGAAAGACAAGCAGCAATGCGGCTCGTACCGACCAATCTCTCTACTTAATGTGGATTTTAAGATCTTTACGGGAATCCTCGTGGCGCGCCTGAGCTCCTATATGCCAAACTTGATAGAACCCGATCAAGATGGTGTCATCCAGTCCCGACAATGCAGCGATAACATGAAGAGAATACTCCACCTCATGGATAAGGCTTACCAAACGCAAATGGATGCCCTCCTGTTGACGATCGATGCTGAAAAAGCATTTGATCGGGTGGACTGGGGGTTCCTGGGACACACGATGGCAAAATTTGGCCTGGGCGAGAGGTTCCGGGATTTGGTGGGCTGCTGCTACGCCAAACCTACAGCTTGCATTAGAGTCAACAGCGTCTCCTCTGTACCCTTTGCTATTCAAAGAGGGACCAGGCAGGGGTGCCCGCTGTCCCCGCTCCTGTTTGCCCTCTACATAGAGCCTCTGGCACAAAGGCTTAGAGATAACCCTAGCATCAAGGGGATTCCCTTTGGGGGGAAACACACCCCATCAGCCTCTACGCAGATGACGTACTGACGGCTTTGACGGAACCCAGGCTCTCGCTTCCCACCTTCCTTGAGGAGTTGGATGCATTCAGCCGGGTATCCTGCTTCCGGGTAAATGTGGGTAAATCACTGGCATTGAATCTCGGCCCGGCAATGCCTTCATCGGCCCTTGCAGGCAAGTGGCTGGCCGGCATAAAGATTGCAGACACTATCCCCTACCTAGGCCTAGACTTAGCAGCAACGGTTCAACGGACGGCTCAGTTGAACTGTACTAGGCTGGTGCAACAAGCTGTGAAGGACTTGGGCGTATGGAGCAAGTACCATCTCTGCCTACTTGGGCAGGTAACGACGGTCAAAATGTCCCTACTTCCTAGGGCGCTTTACCTGTTCCAGACCTTGCCAGTTCTGCCCCCCGCTGGAGTGCTTGCCACACTGCAACACAGCATCAATCAGTTCGTGTGGGCAGGGACAAGATCAAGGATAAGTAAGGCTCTAGGGTACATGCGCCCCGAACATGGGGGCCTTGGAATCCGAGACCTCCTTAGCTACTTTAAAGTGGCTCAGCTGAGGTACCTGGTGCAATGGGCAAGGCTGGAGTCCGAAAAGCGGTGGCTCTTTCAGGACAGAGTGCTGGCGGGCATCCCGTTATGGAAGGTCCCCTTCTTACGGAAGTCACAACGGCCGCGGGGCCTGCTGAGCTCGCCGGTCACTAAGTCAGTACTGGTGATCAGGGACGGGCTGCCAACAGCCAAGAAACGTATGACCTTTCCATCTCCACTAACCCCCCTGTTTGGCAATAGCGAATTCACCCCAGGAATGTCTGACAAATCATTTGGGGGATGGCAAGACACCTCTTGTCGATCGGTGGGTCATCTATTTGATCTTTCAGGGGTGATCTTGTTTCCCCAACTGAAGCTAGAGTATGGGATCCCCGAGTCCGAGAGATTGAGGTATTTGCAGCTGAGGCACTGGGTCCTTCAACCGGGGATGAGGGAACAGGTGGGAACGTAAACTGACCAAATATAAAAAATGGTTAATCACCAAGCTCACAGACAAAGGGTTGATATCTGAAATGTACGACATGATTAGAAATGGCCCACACTCACAAGCAACTCCGAGTCAGAAGCGATGGGGGAAAGAACTGTGAGGTGACCTCTCACAGAGGACTGGGACGGAATTTACTATAGAGCAAAGCACACTGCCCGACATGTAGCCAGTATCGAAACTGCTAATAAAATAGCGACCTATTGGTTTCTAACATCCGTGCGCCTCCACAGAGGCAACCCACACAAGAGCCCCACCTGCTGGAGGGGTTGTGATAATGAGGGAACCCTGCTCCATATACTGTGGGACTGCCCAATACTCTCTTCCTATTGGCTTAGAGACTCTAGACGAGATAGATGAACTCTTTGATACTGAAGTTCCGAGGCATCCGGTATACGTGATTCTGGGCCTCCCTAATCCCATTACTTTTCCCCTGAAGGGCATGAGAGGGCGCCAGATGGTGCTAGCATTGGGTGCAGCTTTACAGAACATCTTGATGCATTGGGGGACAACCACTTCTACAAATGTGACTATGGCATGTCATTGGGATGGAACGTATTTCTGCCACACTGAGCGGCTCGGCTGCCACATTCCAGAAAATATGGAGCCCATTTTTAAAACTTTTCTTAGTCGAATTCAACGAAGTTACCCAGCCCAAATATCTGAGGGTGTTGAGACTTTCTGACCTGGGGACAGACCTGCAACCTTCCTCAACTGTGTAAAGGATGATGTCTATGTGGCGAGACAAGGTCTGGACAGCCAGGGAATCTGGGATATCGGACGGGGGGCGAGGAGTGTTTAAGTTTTTGGTTTCTCACAAAAGGTGGTATCTTTCACAATGCCATGCTTTCCTTGCTTTGGCAGTGTTCCAATTGTACAATTTTATTTGCGAGCAACACACCCTTCTTACTATGCAAACCTGTACGCATGATATGCTCTTTTGCACTTCACTTCCTATGCCTTTGAAATGTTTTTTGTTATCGAAAATGCCAATAAAAACATTTAAACATAAAATGGACTATGATCTAGTGTTTCGGTGTAGAGCCTAAGGGCACTGCTGTTTTTTTATTGTTTTTTGTCAGGCGGTCAAATATTCGCCCCACCAGTTTTATTTGCCGCTGGCTGCCACTGGAAAAAAAAAAGAGGTGAGAGTACCTACCACACAACATCCCAAAATAAAATGTGTGCAAAGGACAGAGCTTAAAAGTGACAAATAACTATGATGTTTGTAATCCCAAAACAGAAAAGATATATATTTTTTCACATACAGCTGCTAAGTCATGCAAATAGAATAAGGGAAACAGAGAAATCTAAGCAGTGCAAAACAGGAAAACATACTTATGTGACATATACCTAGCAGACGAAAGCACAGCATGTCCCAATAACACAGCAGCACACATTCACTTCATGTTAGTTTAATTCAACTGCCCTAAATCTGTGAGAGACTGGGAGCTCACACAATTCAAATAACTTGAGTGGTAATTTCATTTGAATATTGTGATGACTGGAAAAAACACAGCTCAGAAAAAAAACTGTGAGGACAGAGAACAGGGGCTCTACCTGAGCAGAAAGCTGCTGTCAAAAAGCTAAAAATAAAAATATCAAACCCCACATGGCCAAACGCAGTGGGCACACACGTGCAAAGTGGACATTAGGAGACAATGAGAGCGGTCACGAGAAAATCAGAGCTGAAATAAGCCAATATCTCCTTTGTTCCTAGAATCACGTCTTGCATGCCCAAAGGAAGCAAGGACAAACAGGAAACAGAAGAATTCCTTGATGCTGGGATGCAAACCTATTAAAAATAAAGAAAGCATCTCCACAACATAATAAAAAATAGACATACTACCACTTAGAAAGGACAAGATGAAAGCATGCCTGGAGAATAGACCTTTCAGAAAGGGGGGTATCTCACACTGTGGATGAAACAACAGAAAGGATTAAGAAAATGGACAGTTTGCAGAGAATGCTCGAATTAGCCAAGGAAAAAATGAAGAGGTGGAAGCCAGGTCTCAGATGTTTGTGGTAGAGTGAGCTTATGCGTCACCGGTAACTAGGCCAATTCTAGAGGCAGCGGTATGGCCCATATTCGTCAGACTGATGGACTTCAGATATTAAGATAAGATCCTACAAATGGTGAGAGAGAAGAAAGAGAAACATTACAATGGCACCCAGATATCATTTTATCTGAATTTCATACACACTGTGCGGGAAGTAGGAAGACTATTTTGCTCAATCAAAAACAAAATAGAACAACTGAACAGTACCTATACAATGCCGTGCCCTGCTTGCCTCAAATTCAAGCATCCTGCTAAGACTCACATCTTCAGTGATCACCAGAAAGCTACAGCCTTTCCTAATAAACAGATTAACAATAATAATGCAAGACCCACAGATGATGTAAATGGTAATAAACAACATTTGAGTGATGTCGAAGAGCAGCTTTGGTAAGCTGCCTGATCCTCAAACTGCACTTTGTAGTATGGTTTGTAGTACTACATAACTACTGTAAAATGTATGTCTTGCCTATACTTATGTCTGTAGAGTTATACACCACAATTGTGGAGTATCCGCACATGCAAGTATTGAATTTAGAGGTAAATACGAGAGGGACACAGGGGAGAGGGTTGGAAGAGGGGCACACTTACTACTAAAGGGGATGGGATTAGGGAGGAGTAAGATGAGGATTAAGGAGGGCAAGAGAGGGGTTAAGAGAGGAACATCACCCACCCACACACGAGTAAGCCAATGACTTTACTCTGGGGGTGGAGACCTATAGCCTACACTTTTGCAGAAAGTTTACACATGGATTTTTTGAATAACAAATGTATTAAACTTACTACAAACTGTACGCTTATTCAAAAGTGTAACTTACTTGTGTGAATCAGGCCCAATGAGAATATATACACCACTTCATGGTACATAATACATAATCAAAAACAGATTTTTGTCTGGGAACAAAAGGCATATGCAACCGGACAAAAGCAATAGAGCACCAGGCTAAACCATGCTCTGATCACACCTCAGTATCCCTAGTATCAAACTGCCTTAGACTCAAGCCAAGCACAAGTACTAGAGGTATATCCTGAAACATTGTTCAAGTTGGCCAGGTCAGGTTGAGACATACTCTACTGTCTGGGAGACAGTTGAAGTGGTTCTTTGGGTGGGGATGCATACCCAATACTTCAGTAACATTAAAATTAATCTGTTCTTGGGTAGATAAACTGGAAATCAAAATAAAGAATGCGAAAACAACAGAACAGAAACGCTAGTTACAATAAAGGAAAACCTTATGGAATATATAACTGGACAGAACAGAGAAATAGAATATTTGGGAAGTATTCTATAGTGTGGAGGTATGGGAAGGGGGAAAGATAAGGCTGAATACTGGCAATATTAATTAGACATTAAAGAAATGCTGGCAAAGAACAGGGAATTTTATACTCAGTTATGTACATCACAGAATAAGATGGATACACTGCACCGAAATAGTTACCTAAAGATGGCCATCCTTACCTGGCTTGAAACACAGACAGAAATATTAAACATTCTCATTAGCATAAATGAAATAAAAGAAGCAGTGAAAGGAATGTTGAATGGAAAAGCACTAGGCAGTGAAGGCTCACCTGCCAAATCCTATAAAGAGTACGTTGACAATTTCCACCCACATTTGCTATCCATGTGTGTACAGGTATTAGAAACTAAGGGAAGCAGTGGTCAAAGCACTACTAAAATCAGAGAAACACTCACAGAAATGTGAATTGTACCACCAGATTTCACTTATAATATAGGCAACAAAATTCTGCTGAAATAAAGCCAATGGATTATTGCCATAACTTCCAAAATTACTGTTGCCAGATCAGTCTGTGTTGGACTTGGCCCTTTCTACAGGGTCAGCCCCAAATGTTTTGACTTCATCCTCCTGTTTTCTGATCCTGTTTTTGCTATCTTTTATGACTGTAAATTTTACCACTGCTAACCAGTGCTAAAATGCTTGTGCTCTCCTTTAAACATGGTGAAATTGACTTATACCCAATTGGCACATTTCATTTAGTTGTAAGTCCCTAATAAATGGATCATACTTACACCCTGGGCCTGTAAATTAAATTATACTAGAGTGCCTGCAACACTTATTGTGCCACCCACTGATGTATCCTTGTAACATTGTCTCAGACCTACCATTGCAGCCTGTGTATGCAGTTTAAAACCACAATTTCGCCCTGGCAAAATAAGCGTTTTGCCAGTCCTAAACCTTCCTTTTTAATAAAGATTACCCCTAGAGTAGGCCCTAACCAACCCATAGGGCAAGGAGCAGTATATCTATACAGTTGGACATGTATTTGTATGTTTCACCTATCCTGGTACTGTAAAAAAACATTTATTTTTCCCTACTGCAAGGCCGACCTCCTCTATATAATATCACTGGGTTACCTTATTAAACTAAATAAGTGCTATCTTTAAATTGAGAGCAATTGTTAATGTCAAGTTTTGTGTCTAAAGACTTGCAATATAAAATGTTCTTTGGTGGTAAAGCCGGAGTTTAATTCTGAATATGCCACTTTTATTAACCATTTCTTCCCTTTAGCCTGTATCCAGCTCACATGACTAGGTGTAGCTAGCAGTTGGTCTTTGTGTATTGCTCCCAGACAGTGAGACAAAGGAGAATAGGTGTTTGGCAGCATGGGCTGTCCCTGAGTTGATGAGGGCGAGGAGCTGGCACCTACCACACTTGCACATCACAAAGGCTCTGCCTGAGCACATTCACGAAGGGTTTGAAACTAGTCTTTGTGACCCCAAGAAAGCTGGGAACAGAGCAGGGAGGCAGGAAATTCCAAACACCTTTTGGGGTAGGAACCTCCAGAACATTCTCCTACTTCAAAGTGCGCACCCAACTCTTGAGTACAACTCTGGACCCGTGGACGATTCAGAAGGACTGCTGTGCTGCTCTGCAAGAAGGATTGCTACTCTGTTGCTCTGTTGCCCTGCTGCTTGAGTGAAAAGATCTAACCTGCATCTTGCATTCAAGACCAATTGAGGGATTACAAGGGCCAGTTGCTGGTCTCCTTAGCAGAGCTTCAGGGACAGAAAAGGCTCCAACCATCTTGAACCCAGCACATGGATTCTGTCTGCTGTGTGACCTAACTCCCCTCAAGAAGGGCCACCCCAGTACTCGACCATTGGAAGTGGGCCTGAATGTGCTCTGCTAGCCCAGCTGTGGTCCTGTGGGCAGAACCAATGCAGCGTGATGCATCTACTTGCAGGTCCGCTTCTGAACCACCACAGCACGATGCATCCCTGATGCCAGACCTCGTACCACAGCCCGCAGTCTCCTAGGAACTGCAGCAGCGCAACACATTCTAGACGCAGGTCTTTGTATTGCAAGCCCATGGTCAATGCCATCCTGAATGATGACGCAGGACTCCGCATCACAACCCCGCAGCTTTGTTCGAACTGCTGCTGTGCAACACATCCTTGATGCAGGATCTCGCAACGCTCCGCAAACCAGGATTTAAGGTACTTTGTTCAGCAGCCCTAACTTGATCCCTGTAGCTGGCCCATGTTACATAGCGGTCAACCTGAACCTGTAACTTTGTCCTTCTAGGCACTATTTTTACTTAAATTTTTCAAATTGAATATCTCTGGTTCTACTGATTGGATTTTTGTCATTTTGGTTTCACATAATTTCATAGAGTTTACTCTATTTTTCTAAATTGGTGTGTAATTTTTCTTGTATTTTCACTTTATTACTGTTTGAAGTGCTGCATAAATACTTTACACATTGCATCTACGTTAAGCCCTGGATGCTTTGTGATAAGCTACCAGAAAGTTGAGCACAGGTTCATTTGGGGTTCACGTGTGTCTCTCCCTGACAGAGATTGTGATTGGTACTTGCAAAGGATTTCCCTTCCCTCGGCCAGTAAATGAATTTCAAACAGGCTGTATATTTATTGGGCAGGTCTACATCCCACAGTATATGGACATTGTTTACTACTGAGGTATACAAAATTAATTCCAGATATTCAGGCAGTAGCCATCTTCTTAGACACAGCCAGAAGGCTTTGATTCTATGAAATGCTCATTGCTTTTACAGTACTTAGTGGAACGGGCATCAGCAGCAAATACCAAGGCATGCAAAAATGTTATTTGCTAACCCAAGGTTTAGCACCAGGATTAATCATATAATAGATACTTCAATACCAGCCACCAGGGCTACACAAAATGAATACTTTCCATCTGCAATACCTTTTGCGCTGGTGGTTGAGCTACTTGCTAGCATAATGAAAAAATCCTGCTCAGATAAGAGCCTAATCTTTGAGACAACAACACATTCTGCTCTCATTACATGCAGAAGACATACTTCTTTCATAAAAAACAGATACACATCTCAATAACCTAATTAGGGAAATAATAGTTTGGAGACACATTGGGATTACAAGTCAACTGGTCAAAGACATTTGTTACGCTGCTTGCATGAGTAACATTACCAATAGAGTCAGATGACCTCCTGCTGTGGCATGAAATACCAAAACTCTACCTTTGTGTATACTTCCACTGGAATATTGAGCAAGTCATAACATTAAATGATAGTAAAACAGTAGACGAAATGACAATCCAAGTGGACAGATGAATCACATTCCCATTGATATTGAAAGGGAGGATCTCCTTGAGATAATTGTACTTTTACCTAAACTACTATACCGGTTTAAAATATTCAGATCCCACTCAACCAGATATTCTTTAATCAATTAGGAACACTAATGATTAGGTTAGCATGGATAGGAGAGCAACCACATATCAAATGGAAATATGCACAATGTGTTATGGGATGGGGGATTTCACAAGACACAATTTATAAAGAGGATAATATTGCCAAAGGCAAATGGGAGGCAGACATAGGGCATTTCATTGGACATGTTGTTTTCAGATGCAGGCCATATCGTTTAATTGAAGTCACAGGCTTATATACCTTAAATCTGTATGCAAATGGTACTCCATAGCCCTGGGGATGCAAAAAATGGAAGGATCTACGGAATAAAGGAGGTGCAAGACCCTTAATGCAGATTTTATATTTCTAGCAGGGAATGTCCAGGTATTATACGTTATTGAAATGAGATAGCCCAGGAACTAATACAAATATTTGGATCAAGGTAACATTAACACCCCTATAAGCACTTCTGGGATATGTCCATACTGCTTGCTAAAAGAAGGCTGACCATAAGATGGGGCAGTAGGTCATGCGTAAAAATCCTTGACTTGATTAGAGACCTCACTTTTCCTAATTAACCATTTCGAAATATGTACATCTCTGCTCCCCTGTACATCTAGGCATAGATATATATGGGCAGTGCTTAGAACGTATCTAGTAGATAGACCTACAAGAGTGGCAGGAAACTAATGTTGGATGTAAAACCCTGATTGCCATATTAAGGCACATGATCATTTTAAGTATGTATTTTTAAAAAAACGGTATACCAGATTACATATGCACAATGAAAAATGTAATGATATAAAAAACGAAACCATTGAACCAGTTGTACCTTTTTCTGTGAATCGAAACTGCAGTTGTAGGCAGCATCAATATAACTTTTGCTGGTGGTGGTGTAAGCAAATAAACCTTCCTTGAAAGTTTTCAGACATTTGAAGCACAAGGGGAAATGTTACTGAGCTTAGAACTATGACTTTTTGATAGGTTGTGCCAATCCTGTGTTAAAAATGATGTAAACTCCTGAGCTACATTTTAGAGGTTTATCCCTGTCTGAGCTTTTCACTACAGAGGAATGCAACAAATACATATCTGTTTACATGGTGCCCTGTTTGGCTACTAATTCCAGCCTTGCACCTCAAAAGAATTTCTACCTAAGTAAGATTTATAAATCTAAAGGTAAAACTTTTGATAAGAATGAACCGCTAACTCTGAGTTGACACCGCTACATCTGCAGTCAGTTCCACAGAATGCCTCTGTTCTGGTTCCTCTATATCTTTTTAAAACTGTGAACTCCCAACTTCAACCTGACTTATTTACTGATGTATTCAAACCACATGTGACAATATATATACCACATGCCACCATCAGAATAATAACTAGAATAATGTTGTGCAAAATTAGACCTTGGCCACTACATTACTGAGATACAATACACGGGAACAGGAAACATCAGTATCATAACCACAAACAAATGTCACCTACTAAGGCTTCCATTTAAAGTGCTTGAGGTTTCCTGCCTCCCCTGCCCTGGCTCCAGGCTGGGGGAGGCACTGCAGTGGTGACAATTCATTTGTGTGAAGGCAGGGCACAGGCTATTGATTTGCAATTGGGGCAGTGCCGAGCTTCCCCCCATCCTGCCAGTGATGACCCATCCAGGTACACCTAATCCCTACTATTGTGTGGCTGTCTGGTGGGAATAAACAAAGTCCATTTGCCAACTATACCCAGTCATGTAACCCAGGAACAGGCTGCAGGCATCAAATAGTTAGTGCAGGAAAATGTAAAATTTCAAAAAGTAGCATTTTATAAATTGTAACATAAAATCTGACTTTACAATTTAAGAGGAACTTAAATTCCAATTTCTTTGGTTTACCTGTTCCTAAGAAAACGTTAGCATTTATTAAGAGTAATAAGGCAACCCAATGTTATCCTACTGGAGATGTACGCCTCAAAGTACTGAAAAAGAAATTTGGGAGTTTTTCAAAACCAGAGCATGCACAACTTGAAGGTACATGTCCACCGTTATAATTACAATGCACCCTACCCCATGGGCTACCTGGGGTCTGCTCTAGGGTGACCTAATGTAATAAAAGGGGAGATTAAGGCTTGGCAAGGGTGTTGTTTTGCCAAGTCATATTGTCAGTTTAAAACTGAATTCAGGTTTCAATGGCATACCTGGAGCATGTTTGTATTTATCGGGCCACATAAGTCGGTGGCACAGCAAGTGCTGCAGACCCACTAGTTAGCATTTAATTTGCAGGATCTGGGTATATGGTATACTACTTTACTTAGCACTTATAAGTAAATAAAATATGCCAAGTAGGTGTAAGGTCAACAAAACTATTTCAGGAAAAATGGGAGAGGTGAAGGCAAAATGTTTGGGGGTGACCTTGCATAGAGGGAAAAATCCAACACAAGTCATGTAAATTTTATGGAAGGTGAGCTTCACCTGAGATTCTCTAACACCCTCTCCATGATGACTTAGGATTGAGGCCTTTGCTTTCTCCATGCATTTCTTATGAGAGCCTATGTTTCCAGCCTGTTCTAAGGGCTGTACCAGTAGGAATTGAGAATGAGTCTATAATTTTTCCAGAAAGGTCGGAGACACCCCCACTGAAACAGCACAACATCGCAAAGTAAGCAAATAATAGAGATGAGCAAGCGTTGTACATTATTGGCACTAAACAGATTTTAGACAGTGAGACAACTAAACATATTGCCATCTTTGAGATGGCCGTATTCCAAACTCCAGTTGACTGTTGTTGTAGGGTTTGATGGCCCCTCTAGACCACATTTCACTGATACTACCGATGCTGGTCACTAAGCATTCATCCCCAAAAGAATGATAGTCTCCCTATCTTTTTTCATTCCTTACTAGGGAACCTCTGCATGCACATATGAGTGGAAGCTAAATAATTTTTGAGCCCCTTCCTTACTCTTTCCTCTCTGTACAGAACCCAAAACCCACTAGCCCGATCTCTTACTCCAGATAACCATATATCTAGAGAAGGGGGAGAACTTAGCAGTGATGGACATTAGGGAATTTAGGGCAAGAACTGCAGATGTAGGGCTGAATGGTGTAAGGAGTATATCATGTTTATAAAGAAAAGGTCTCTGTTTTCCATCTGTGGTTACTTTGCCTTCCACCCTTCCATTTTAGTGACTGGCCACTGCCAGAGGCTTTGGACCAGCAGGAATAACAACGGGAAAAGTGGGCATCCCCGTCTAGACACTCTTTCAATAGGAAACATCCAAAAAGAGGCCCCACAGTCGATCCTATCCTTGTGTTCTCATACTGCCATTTCCCCTTCTTTATGATGGATGGACCTATCCCCACACTGCATAATGTTAGGAACAGAAAAGCCCATTCCATGCAATTAATCACATTCTCAGTTCACCCCACTCTGGATCAGTTGAGAGCGCTAACGAGCAAAAATTATTAACTCAACTGTGTCTATAGACTGGCGGCAGCAAGAGGGCAAGGCTGCTCCTGTCCCTAATGGGAGACCCACTTAGCAATTCCAGCCAAACACACAATCACTGGAGAAGTCTTGACTCTCCCTTTGGACACTGTGAAGGAATTTCAAACTTTTTTACTCCATGCTCTACTTAACAGAAAACTCGCCTGAAACCAAGTGAAAAGATATGTTCATGTCGGGTCTCCGTTTCACCACCCTCCCCGGAGAACTTGAATTAGAAATTAGCAAGGAAGAAGACGCAGATGTCATCAAATCCCTGAACATGGGTAAGACACCTGGGAAGAAGGCTTTCCTCTGGTATTCTAAGGGGCCACTTAGGACCAAATTGCCCGGCTCCTTAAGGTAATGCTCCAGGAGCTTGGCCACCAATCCATGGAAATCAGGTTGACTTTGCCCCTTACAGATCATCCCACAACCACCTACAGACTCTGGTGCCTGCTTTATACTCTACCAGAAATTATGAAGGCGACAAAATCCAGCTTTCTGCACCTGCCATAAGATCTAGGATAAGGTCTGTTTATTGTTACTGTAGGCCATTCTACTTGTAAACCAAATTCGGAATGGCTCTCTTCAATCTGTTGACTAAGCCTTGAGAAAGGATATTCCCATTGGAGTTGTAAAGATAAAGTACAGTTGTCTGGTGGCTTGGTGGAATTTCAGGCAGTTGCTGATGTATACTGGTCTCTGGTCATAGAGGGCATTGTAGGAGTGTGGCAGCATCTTAAACTGGCATCTCTTCTGGCCGGAGAACCAGTGGAGGTTCCTGAGGTGCTGGGTGATGTAGGTTCATTTGATTCATTTGGGGAGGTTGAGGGTAAGTCTGGCTTCTGTATTTTGTATAGTATGGAGTTTCTGAGGAGTTGGGTGGTGATTCTGGCACAGAGCATATTGCCATAGTCCAGCCAGCTGGTGACCAGAGCTTGTGTATCGTTTTTTCTGGTGTAGAAGGGGCTCCATCTGAAGATGCATGCGGAGTGTGTGGAAGCAGGCGGAGGACACTGTGTTGACCTGGTGTTTCATGGTGAGTTTGCTGTCCAGGATGACGCCAAGGTTGTAGGCATAGTCAGCCGGGGTGTGAGTGGGCCGAATTCCGGGAGGGCCACCAGGTGACGTGCCATTGGGGACGGGTTTTTTCCAAACATCAGAACTTCCATTTTGGGCTTCAAGCAGTTGGTCCTCATCCAGTCGGCGACAGTCGTCATGGCATTATGCCACAAATTATGGTCTTGGGCTCCGAGATGAAGGGTGGAAGGCAGATCCTCTGGGGGCGTCCTGTGAGGAACGAGGCAATCCATGTGAGGGCGTTTCCCTGGATACCGATGTGGTGCAGTCTTTTGATGATGGTGGGGTGGGATACAGTGTTGACACCACTGAGAGGTCGAGGAGGATGAGGGCTGGTGTTTTGTCCTAGTCGAGGAGTGTTCTGATGTCGTCAGTGGTGGTAATAGGGGCGGTCTTGGTGCTATGGTTGGGGCTGAAGCTGGATTGTAAGGCGTCAAGCAGGTTATTTCTTTTTAGGTGTTCAGTGAGCTCGTAGTTGATGGCCTTCTTGAGGACTTATGCAGGGAATGGGAGCAGCAAGATGGTTGTTTGTGAAATTGCTGGGGTCTGCGGAGGCTTTATTTAGGAGGTGTCTGACCTCTGCATGTTTCCATCCATCGGGGATGGTGGCTGTGGTGATGGATGCATTGAGAATGGACCTGAGTTCGCCACTCAGTTCTTTGTGTCTGAGGTTGAAGAAGCGGTGGGGGCATGGGTCCATAAGTGCTCTGGAGTGGATTGAGGTCATGATAGCCATGGTGCTCTGCATGGTGAGTAGATTTCAGGTGATGAGTTGGGGGCTGTGGGTGGTGTCTGTTGATGTGAGGAGGTTGTCGGTGTCGGTGGGCTTAGGATGAAAGTTGCTGTAGATGGTGGATATCTTGTCATGGAAGTAGTTTGCTAGTGTGTCACAGAATTCTTGGGAGGGGCTGACTGTGTTCTCAGTGGCTGAAGGGCAGGAGAACTCTCTGATGATGCTGAAGAGTTCCTTGATGTGGTTGATGTTTGCTTCCACATGGTCTGTCAAGGCGTCTCTTTGTGTTCTTGAGGCTTGGTATTTGTTGAGGGCTGACAGGAATGTTGCTCAGTCTGTGGGGGTCTTTGCTTGAGCGCCATCATCTTTCTAGTCACTTGCAGTTGTGTTTGATGATCTAGAGTTCAGGTGTATACCAAATGGCTTGCTTAGTGGATCTGCTGGTTTTGTCTGGTTTCATGGGGGCTACTCTGTCGGAGCAGTTAGTGATCCAGGCAGAGAAGTTCTGGACTGCCTGTTCCAGGTTGGTTGTGGTGTCGGGCTGAGTAGTTTTGAGGGTGTCCGTCCATTGGTCTCTGTTACTTTATTCCAATTGCGGTTGTGGCAACCCAGGGGCCTGGTGGTGGTGCACGGGGAGGCTGTGATGGTGAAGTGAATGATGGTGTGGTCAGTCCAAGTAAGTTTGGTGACATTGCTGTACTTGACTGCGCTGTGTGTTGGGAGGTGACCAGTTGGTTGAGGCCGATGTTGCTTATGCTTTTAAGGAGGTTGGTGGAGTTGTTGTTTTTGAGGTCAGCAAGATGGAAGTTGAGGGACCTGAGGAAGATGTAGTGCTTAGAGTCAAAGGGTAACGTAACAATGAAGCAAAAAAATGGCACCGCGGAAGCCAGGGTGTGGTACTGGAGGTCCGTAGGTGAGGGTGCCTCTGCTGATCGTCTTCACGTAAGTTTGAAGTTGGAAGTTGAGGTGTTCCATGATCAGTGTGATGTTGTGTTCAGTGGTGGTGCATTGGATGGTTTCCTTGCGGATGATGGTAATGCCTCCTCTGTGTTTGTTGGTGTGATCTCTGTGTATGATCTTGTAGCCAGAGGGTGTTACAGTGGCAATGTTTGGGGTTGGAAGGGGTTGAGCTAGGTCTCTGGGATGTCGGGGTGAGGAAGGGGATTGTGTCCTATATTTCAGTAGTGTATTTTCACAGGTATCGGGCAGTAAGCATGATGCACTAGAGCAGTTGCAGAGGATTTGCAGTTGGTGCGATGGGTGTGGTGGGGGTTACTGTGCAATTGAGAGGTCCTGAGTTGCAAGTGAAGAGGCAGTGGCGACATGCAATGGGTCCTTCTGTTGATCAAGGAGAAGCGATGCATCAGTTGTTGCAGCATCTGGGGTCCAGGGCTAGGAGCTCTGTAGTGGAGTAACGGTGGGTGGCCAGAGGGTCAGGGTTCCTGGTGTTAGGCTTTGTCCAAGCACGGACAAGTGCAGACAGACTTTGGCATGCCTTTGGTGCACAGGCAGCGCAGCTGCACTTTGGCATCCACTAATTAGGTCCTGGGGAAGGATAGTCGCTAGATAACAGGAGGTGGGAGAAATAAAAACAGCGAAAACAGCGGGAAAGTGAACGGCGAGGTGGCGACCTCGCTGTGGGCAGAAAACAACAAGTACAACAATTAAAAGGCTATTGCACAATGGAAAGGTAAAACAGGTAATTTTGGCTAGCGTCTAGCTAAACAGGAAAGGAATGGCTAACTGGTGCAGTAATCAGTGGAAGCAGAAGAAACAAGCTGAGCAGGGCACAGATAAACTAACAATGGCACAGTTAATATGGCAAAAAAAACAATTACCGTGGGAGTGGTGCGCAGCGGTGAGCAGGGAAGTGAGTAGCTGGGACAGCAGCACATGGTCGTCCCAACAGCTTCAGCAGGGAGACCTGAGAGGCTGTGAGGGGGATCTGGCATCAGAACCTGCTCAATGGGGTTGTTCTGTGGCCTCCATTAAGTAGGTCCTTGGGGAGGGATGGGCACTGGGAGGAGGGAGAAACACAAACAGTGAAAGCGGCTGGGAAGCGAGCGGTGAGGCGAACAGCTCACTGCTTCAGAAAAAAAACAAACAGCGAGCAGCTGAATACTTTGCTTATATTATGAAATATATGTTATGTTTGCACTTGGCAAGAGGGTTTTCATCACCTTGAATTTTTGTGCTGCCTACTTTTCTTTTCTCTACTTCCAGTGCAAAACAAACTTTATCATGAATTTGCCCTTATCAAGGCTGTATCTGCTGCCAACACACCTAAGATGACACAACAGGCACCAGATTAGCCATGAGAAGATTTGCCAAGAGAGTCTGCAACTAACGTTTGTTCTCCATCTTTTTGTTCCTGCTCTACTTTATCTTCCTCATCTTCAGCAGAGGTGTGACCAATGCCAGGTAGATGCACATAAGCATCAGAAAATGATTATAGATACAATGCTGCTGGATGCTATGTGTTTGCCAGTGTAATATGGGACACTAAGCAGCAGTCTGTGCATGTGCAGGTCCCATGCACACATGAAAAATAAGAACATTCCCTCTCCCTTGATTGCAAGAACCTTTACACTTCCACCAATGGTTATCCATTATGTCTTTGAGGACACTGCTGTTTATACCATTGCTAAAGTCCCTGACTACCTGATCTATCTAGGACTCAGCCCACTGTGATATTTTGAATCCTACCAATCATCAATTTTACTTAGCCAAATCTGGTAAGACTATAGACAATTCAGTCACTATGTCTGTTCTCATTGACAGCAACTGTTTCCAAGGAGATGTTTTGCATCAAATCAATTGAGAATACAACGGAGGGAAGCTTGCGCATCGTCATGTCCAAAGTATTTTCTGCCATTTCCAAAGGTTGTTGGGGGTAGTTGGTCATATTTCTTTGAGTCCCCAAGAACAGAATTTGTCTCTGAGGCTTGGGGAGGTGTTTTGGAGACATTTGAATTTAAATACAGTCCAGCCAACTAAGATAATCAGAAACAAACCATGAATCAAGGGAGATTGCCAATACATACCAGAGACTCCCCGGTGCCAGGTCAGCATTAAGAGGTAGCACTGACTCTTCAATGTGTAGGGGGATGTACCTTCAACCACTGAACATGGGAACCTAGTATCTGGCCACATAATCAGGAGTCACTCCCAACTCAAGCAATGTTTAATGTAAAGCAGCCAGCTGTGCCTTCTATTTTGTGTGATTTCTTCCCCTTCAGTTCCTAAAATGAATATGTTTAGGAGCCTCTAATAAAGGCTTTTAGCCTTTCACTCAGAGTCAAAATAGGGTGCGTGGTATTCTTCATGGGAAGGGGAGGAGTGCAGGAAGAAGGAGATTCCCTGGTAATTCAGTTGTGTATGGCAGAAGAGCCCAGCTTTCGCATGTGCAGCTACCAAACATTATCCTCACTGCATCAAAAGGATAGCGAAAATTTGAGGCAACATCTTTTCCTGCTCTGCCGCGGAACTCCTTTGTTTGATCTAGCCATAGGTGTATACCACATTTTTTAAGACCCCAATGCAATCTTCAATCAGTGTCGCTCAGTGGTGGCCGGCATGTACCGAGAGTGGAAAAGGGGTGGCAGAGAAAAAAATAAAATAATAATAAATGTACCTTCCTGCCCGAGTGCGTCATCCTCCTTGATTGGTCTTTTCTCCTAGAGGCAGGCTCCCAACTCCCTAGCCAATCCGTGTGCTGCTCTCATGCAGTTAACCAGCATGAGAGAAGTGCCTGGATTGGAGGAAAAGGCCTCTCTCAACGCTCTTAGCACTACTGGGGGTCTGTATTTTCTCTAACCCAGGTGTCTAAGACAGCTGGGTTAAAGAAGTTTATAATGCACATATGTGGCTGGCCGCCGCAAGATAGCTGGCCAAAGGGACATGTGCACAGCTACCTGCTGCCACTCAGCCGCAATGGCCCCACACCGTCCTGATGCTCAGTTCAGGATGGGTTGGTTGCTGAAAAATAAAATGGTAATAAATAAAGGTTCTTGCTATTTCATTGATCAGCTCTGGCCTTTTCTTTGTGGGGCGACGCACTTCCGCTCAAATGGAGGAACTGCCTCTGCTGTTGCTGAGGACCACCACAGTCCATTGCTGGTCTATGTTGCATCATCAGTCCCAGCTAGCCTCCCGCTGCGAGGTGTGAGTGCTTGCTTCAGCCTGGAGGAGTACAGCAGCCTTCCACTTCACTGGATTCCTAGTTGTGTTTTGCACACTCTCCCTCTCTGGCAGAACCACATAGTTCACTTTCAATGACTGTTAGATAATTTAACTACCCAGAAAGATATGGTTTCTCTGTGGAGTCCCTCATTACACATTACACAAAATGACCACTGACCATCTCTGACTAACATGCATGTTTTAGTTCCTACTGTTTTCTATTGGAAGATTTGTTTAACCTCTTGATCCCTACATCTGATTGTCTTCATTTTGTGTTATTTCAATATTCACTTTTTTCTTTTTAATGATCCTTGGAATTTTAAATCATTTATTTTTTAACAGCAATGATGTACTGGATGTTGTTCCACATCTAGCACTTTCTCTGAGGAAAACCCCGTTGCTTTTGCCAGACTACGAAGTGTGAGTCATGTATTCGTCACTATAACCAGTTCACCAAGTAAAAGTCAGATTTTTATAGATTTCTGGGAGCTGAGCCAATGCTCACGCCAGGAATGCTGCCTCTCTCCATCATATTTTAGCAATCCCGGTTACTGCAAGAATGAATACTACTAATTTAAGGTTTCTTCCTGTTGTGGCAGCCAATCAGGTCCTTTGGTTCTGGGGATTCCCACAAGATCAGCCAAACAAATACCATTTTTTGTCATTTTTTTCCTGTTCGAGTCCTGAGGGACTCCTGTAGCTCTCCCACGGCAACATATATTTATAGAATTGTAACCTTAATTTCTTTAAAGCAGCTTTATACCAGATCAGAAAATGCATGTTTCTGGATTAATATCTAGCTTTCTGTCAAATTTGGTGAATATCTGTTCAGCCATTTTTGTTCTGTACCATTGTCTAATTTTCTGTTTGGAAATTGCATGGAGAAGAAGTGTTTTTGGCCCCCTTCTTTCTCGGACCCCACTTGACAGATGACCCTGAGGTAGCTAATCCCTTTGGAGCCATATGACAGATTTTCACAAAATGTTCAAAAGAAAAGTTCACTGACCTCAACTCCTTCCTAAAAATGTTTGGGGGGATCTGTCAAGGGTGAGCCAGGAAAACGAGGAGTCCCAAGGTGATGATTTCACATTTTAATTCCTATAGGACTGGTTTAGTTTTTGTTATATTAATGTCTATATCCTGCAAGGGGGTGACTATATATTGTTTTGTGTTTTTATGTATGGAGACCAGAGGCGTAGCGTCAAGGGGTGTTTGGGGTGTTACACCCCCCTATTGAATGCATTCTGAAGTAAATAGTTGGGAACAGATGCTTTCTGTCGGGGATGGTGAGGTGTCTGTCTGATTTCACCTTGGATTTTTACATGCACACACAAACTAAAACACACACTCACTTTCCTCTCCCTAGGCTTTGGCTTGAAATTATGCTCCGCTCGTGGAATTTGCGGAGTTTTTCCCACTCCGTGCTCCACGTAGCATGTGGAGTTATTTTCTTTGCTCACGCTTACCAACGTTAAGTTGGTGAGTGTGAGCGAGCAAAATCTTACTCCAGACCACCTACCGGCGAAATTTCTCAGCGCGGGCAGTCGCGGATGGCCACTACCATTCACATTAAGAAACCTTCCATTTGCATTGAGGAAGCTGCCGCACGAGTAGAACTTCTATTTGAGCGGCAGAAAGAAGCAGCCCTCTCTTGCGCTGCACATGGTGCTGTTCATGCTAATTTTGGAGCGTGGGACAAATACCTGGTGCTAAAAATCAGCACCCACGGCGTGACCTAAAACACTACGCCACTTGTGGAACTCCGCCCATGCCTTGCCTTGAAGTTCCTAAAAAATGTTGGCTATTTTACAAAATAATTTAAGTACCACTAGCAATCTGCATTGATCTCCATTTCCACTGCCCTGCTCTCATGTCCTGCAGCTTCTCAGATAATGTATGTTAGCAATATGCTCATACCCCCTAGTCTTACTTACCAAGCTACATCTCTGATGGAGACTCATTTGTATGGTGTTTATCTCCCAGTGCTTTCATGGATTTTCACGAGCATAAATAAATGCAAGACAGATATTGGGATTTTTCTTGCTGATTCTATCTTCACCGCAGCAGCTCCGCTCACATTCAGTTGAGCATACTCCTCCTGTCCAGATTCATATTCATGTTTGCAGAGCGCACAGTGGCGGTATGGCAGTTCCCTATTATGGAAGGGTAGAGGCATGGAAGGTTCCAGTGAGCTTGCTCCTCAGTTCGTGCTAAAGGAAGCTTTAAGGGGCTGATTACCATCGTCTCGGGGAGTGGGACCACCCACCTACAAGGCGGCGGTTTCACAGGGGGTATCGCACTTGCTATACTTTGCATTGCAGTGGGAGCTGCTGGCTGCAGCACCTGCCGCAATGTAAAAAAGGCAATGTTTACATTTCCCTGCACTATGTGGCAGGCACCGTGCAGTGCCTGCCACATGGTGCAGATAAATGTAGGACGGTAACATAGGTGCCCGCAAACCCCAAATGCAAGTGACCTGAATGAAGGTCCATCCCGCCAGCCTTTCCATGGCGGGTGAACCGCCATGGAAAGGCTGGCAGGGAGGCACATTGTAATCCCAACGGCAGTGCCTGATTGTGGCCACGGCCACAATTTTTGGGATGGGAAGGCCACCGACACACCGGCACAGACCTGCCCACCATAATAATATGGCAGGCGGGAAATGGCCTCATGATGGAGGTGAACCTGCTACCGGCAGTCTGTCAGTGGCGGGTTCACCGCCATCGTATTGACCCCCTGAGTGTTTAATTAGAAACCAAGTGCCATTTGGATTTAAGGAACTTACCAGGACATCCCCCTACCAGTTTTAACCTCACACACAACACCCCACTTTAGAAACCATCCCCCTCACGTGTATGCATCTATACGGCAATTCTACAAAATATCTACATCAAAGCGACTCTTCGGGGGACCCATTGGGCATTGCAGCGATGGTCCAACGAGTAGCAATGCCCAAAGATGAAGCATGAAATCCCCTAGGGGATGTGTGAGGGCAACATGAACAGTCTTTGTGACTGTCCACTCCCGTGATTCTGACATAGGCACACTATACAGCTGTGAGACTAGGTGCCCTATATACTCTCTATTATGACTTAGAAACACGAGACCTTTGATTAGTTTCTGTATTGATCCTTGGGAACACTGGCTCTTGGACCTCTTTAACGCGCTCCTTGTCCCCCCCAGGAACACCTCTCTTCTCTGACATGGTTTCTTCCTTTTTTTTATAACGATATTTCTTTGACAACACATAATTCTTCCTTTGTATATGCTCCTTTCTATGGGGAACTGGGATGAGGAAATGTTCACTTTCTTTACAAGTTAACCATTACTCCACTCCATCATCCTCATTCTGCCCTTATGCCCATCCCTCCCTACCTAGGTATATTTATGTCCTTGCCATGGTAACCTTGGGTTTGACACTCAGGAGTTCTTAAGGGTGTAATACTGCGTAATAGTACCCGAGAAGGAGATGCCTCCCTTTGGGTAGAGAGTAGGATGCTTGCCTGGGAGGTGCAAATACTACATTTCTGTAAGGCCTGGGATTAGAATAATGGAATCCAAATAATGGGATTACTGGTAAGTAATCAAACTATTGGCAATGCAGTAATACCATGCTCATCTAAATTAAATTTGTGTTAAATGCCTGGTAATCAATTTTTCCAAATACTTAATAATACTTTACACTTTTCAAACATACACTTTGTTGTGAAGAAGGGCACAAGTCATTTGCATTTCCTACTGAATTGGAGGATGGCAGAGCAGTGAATTGATTGGGGGAGAAAAATTGTATGAAGTTATTTTTTTTTATCTTGACCTGGGTTCAGAAAAGTAACTGTACTAACCTAATTATAGGTATGTCCAAGAAGGACATGAATATGAGGGTTTTCAGTTCTATATTTATAGGACGAAATGGGTGAAAAGCCTTACTAAAATGACGTCACTCCGGATCCTAGATGCACCCAGTTTCTGGGTTGGAGGACTTAACACCATGGAACAGGATAGAAACATCTAGAATAGGGCACATATGGTTGCCCATGCATAATAAATCATATGCTGATATAAGGACCAAATCTGAACTGCATAATTTGCAATCAATTCTTTCTATTTTTGCAGACTAACCATGTTTTAGAGAAATATAAAGAGGTTCTAGCCCCTATCCCAGGCTTTAATCTAAAAATAGTTCCAGAAAAAAATGAAAAAATGCTATTTCATCGTTATACCAAGCTGTATATGTACATGCTATAACAGCGCCTTGAGACCCTAACAGGTGAGTAGTCGCACTTTACAAGAAACCTGATTGATTGGTTGATTGAGCTGTGGTGGTTATTGCACCAGACTCACTCAAAACCTTAAAGGGAAGATGGCCCGCATATTTGGGTGATTTAGGAGACAACAACTGGATCGAGACCAAGATGGCCACCAGGGTGTCTGCGATTTTGCCCAGATTGCGGCTTATCCAGTTAAAATATTTTAATTGAGTCTATTATACCCCTAGATTTTAAAAGATGAGTACTGCATGACAGACGACTGAAACATTTGTACATATGATCTGGGACTGCCCCACGATCCAGATGTACTGGTCGCAGGTTCATTCTATACTACAAGAAGTGATCAGCATAACATAGCCCAAGACCCCTAATGTGTTCTACTGGACATAATTAATGACTGGGATGGGTCGAGTGTAGACAAAGTATTGTTACAAATTGGACTCAGAAACCGCAACCTCAGAATGGCATCATGGTATGGATTACATTGCTCTTGCAAAAGAGCCATCTATAAAAGACACAGTTGCCCACGAAAATATCAGAAAATATGGAGAAAGTACTTATACCATTTTCATGCCCTCTGAGAAAACCTAACTGATTACTGTGAAATAACTTTGAGAAAAGATGTTCTAGATACTCTTGTTCAAGATGTATGTAATATTGCTGATTTAGCCAAATGATGATGATCGAATTTGATTCCTCTGTGTTTTCTTTAAAAAAAATCTTTATTATTCATGCCACAGCCAGGGCCTTTTAAGGGATTCACATCTATATCCTCACTTGAATTTCTATTTAGTTAATGCTTGTTTTCATGGAAAAATGCTTAATATAGAAACACAAGTTTTTTTCACAAAGCAGAATGCAAATGTAGATTAGAATATGTCTTCTGTCATTTTAGGAGCATTAGAGTGATTGTTGTGGCATTTCTAAGAAATGTTTATGACATGAGAAATGTGTTTTCTCTACTGGAGCATGCGCTAAAAACATAAAGGTCTTTGATGACAGAATATAAAGATTTTCAAAATTAGCACACCATTGGACATAATGCAATCGTGTGAGATGAATGGTACGAATGTCTGAAAACAATTGTCTGCACCATTACCTGTTAATTAGTTCAATCTTCTCAGGTTCAAAGAATCCTTTAATTCTTGAAAACAGCGTTACTAAATATGAGGTGATATCATTAGAATGCAACACTTCTCTTATTCCTCACTTCTCTATTAAGCAAATTCCTAAAACAAGGATTATCCTTGATGTGCTTAACACTATGATTGAGCAACTGCAAATGTGCTTCCTCTTGAGTCTTGGAATTCATTGGAAACAGAATCTACTGAATGCAAGTTCTGAAATGCTCTGGACCATTTCAATATCTCTTGTAGAAAATTGAGTCCTTGTATTTTGGTTAATGGGGCACAAGGCACATAGGAAAATAATTTCTGGATAGGCAGACCGTGTAGGGTGTTAATGGCTAAGGTCCCTACACCTGAATAAACAATGGAATGGGCCTGCACAATTCTGGAACCTCTGGAGATGACGTAGTAAATACTTCAGAAGGTCCACATGTGGGCTGTTACAGTAGTCTCTCTTAGATTACAACAAAATAGTAATTCCTCATAAAGTAATCACTGGAGAAATAACTCTTTGTTGAGATACTAAGGTTGCAGAAACCATCTTTTACCATCTTGAGCATATGGGGCTCACAAGAGAGGTAAATACTTGCAATACCTCCCAGATTTCTTGCTTGTTTACTTTGGTAGGGCAAGCTTCACACAATGTCAGGTCAAAAAAGTAGGCCATGATATCACATGTGCTCCAACATTAGGGGCCATGTTTATGTGGCCAGTTGTGTCTCACTTGTACAACGCAACATGGTGCATGCACAACGCAACTCAAAAATTAGATTTATGAAGCCATGCAAGGCCAATTTGCGTGGTCCTGAGTGGCTTCATAAATCTGAAGTAACGTAACACTGCGCACCTCAATGCATTGCGTTACTCTGCCCTGGTAAGGCTTTCCATGGGCGTTGCATTGGTGTTCCCACCCAACTCCCATGGATTTTGACACATTCCTAGATTTACCAGAACTGGTCAACCTTGGAATGAGACACAATGCTACACCTTCCCAGGGGAGGCATAACAAGGAGAAATATCTTTATTTTTCCTAGCTACTTCCTCATTCTGTGTGTGCGGCGTTCTGCAGCATGCAGAGAAAGAGGTATATACGTCAGGGGATTGGTTTTGTGCAGGAAGGTGCCCCTTTCTGCTTAAAATCAATCCTGTATGCAACCAACGGAAGGACCCTTGCATCGTGGTACAAGGGTGCCTACTTTGGTGATAGTCATCCCATTATGCACTAGTGCTGAAGAAAGGATAGGAATGCACCCGTAGTTTCTGAGTTTTCAAGGGATTAGTTTTAAGATATTTGCATCATCTGCATAATTGAGATATTTACTCCAAAAGACTTCAAAGAGGGAAAGAAATAAGAGCATTCCACTCGTAAATTATAGCTCATATAAACGAGGGCCCCTGAATGCAGTAGTGTCTTTCTATCAGAAAATA
Source organism: Triturus cristatus (assembly GCF_964204655.1). Classification (NCBI taxonomy): domain Eukaryota; kingdom Metazoa; phylum Chordata; class Amphibia; order Caudata; family Salamandridae; genus Triturus; species Triturus cristatus. The sequence continues at coordinate 640,776,518 of NC_140589.1, forward strand.
TTATAGTCTGGCGTCTTCCCATGGAAGTCAGCTGCCTGAAACTGCTGCAGTGCTACATTATGGTCATATGGTAAATGGTTTTGATGACATTTCAGAAAGGACATAATAAAAGTGCCCTGACATTGTTACCAACATTTTCCTAAGACACATCATTTAAACAAGTAGTGGTGACAACACCAGTCCACGTGATCCGTCAACTAAAGAGGAAACACCCTTTCTTTCGTAACGAACTGTGGGATCACTCCTGCCAGACAGGTAATTACTCTCAGTTGAATATTTTCTAGCAATAAACTATACATATAGGACTTATTTTCAACCAAGATCCAACATTTTAGACAGAAAATAGTTGGTTATCAAACCAGAGACCTAAACTGACGTGAGGATATCTGAACTTCATCCTCTTTATAAAATGATCCAAACAAATGTTTCAATTGGTCATGCGGACCTTTGTTAGTCGACTTGAAGTGTTGTAAGGGAGCTAGAATCATAAATGCATTTCAATCTCCGTGAAACCAATGTGGCTGCACAATGAAGACCAAGAATCATGTATCTCATCAATAAAGGTTTATTTTAGCACATTTATCCAAACAGTATATATGCAAAGCAAAGACAGATTCAAAAGATGCAGTAACACACTCTGAAGGCTGAAATGTACCAGCCATAATATGAGATACAAAAGAGTACCAGCCATAACGCAGAGGAAACAGATTAACCGCAATCAGGTGATCCATAAAGAAACATTCCCTTTCTAGTCTAAACTTAAGCTAGCACTGAGAAAGTAAGAAAGTATTAAGGCTCTCTGAAGGGGGAGCATTGAAAGTGTCAGCATAGCTCAAATCTTCAATAGAAGTTCAAAGAAAATTGCACAGTGTTCAAAATGAAGCTTTACAATAAGGAAAGCCCAGTAGAGAGAGAAGTCTGCTCCCTCTAAGAGCCAGGATCGAGTCTGTCTAACTAACAATGAACCACCAATTAAAAGTACAACTAACAGTTTCCAGAACATCCGTATCTCATTCGCAGTACTGAGAGTCAATCAGCTATCCACATTTTAGGGGAGTTGGCATACTTCCTAAGTTTCTATCTTCATACAATGAGACACACATCTGTTGTCCTTGGATTTTGCAAATTGAGAACACAGTGGTCGAGAATTTCCAAGGCTGCCTCACCACGGTGGTCAATTAGATGAGGCAAAATTATTTGATATTTAACTCAGATAAGTCTGAAATTCTGATGTTTGGTAAGTCTTCCCCCTTCGATTTTAAATCGTTATTGCCAGAGGATCTTGGGGAAGGGACTTCACCCATAGGAGAAGCAAGACATTTGGGAATTAAATTTGATAAAGCTTTATCTCTCAAACCTCAAATAAGGCCCATTTCTGCCACGTTTTGCCTTGCTTAGATCTTTAAAGAAGATACTAAAGAAACTGACTTCCTATTAACCAAAGGATCACTTTTAAGGCAATTCTAATAATATTTAGAACACTGCATCACAATGGGCCTCTGTATTTACAGGAAAGATTTAGTAGATATACCCCTGCTAGAGCTCCTCACTCTGCAAACCAAGGAAAGGTATCCATTGTGAGAATTTGTAAAGAAATGTCTTGGGGCTGATCTTGTTCTGGGCAGTTAAATGGTAGAATTCCTTGCTGAACGGGCTGAGGCTTCTTGATTCCGCAGAGGCTTTTATGTCAAGATTGGAAATCTATCTTTATAGTGAGACTCTCTTTTGTTTGTCCACTGGCTAAATGCCGAAATGCTTCTTGTGAATCAGCTGCACGCTTTACAAATGGGTTTTTATTAATTCAAAGGCCCACTGGGAGGCTCCAAACAGGACTGACCATACTCCTGCGTTCTTCTGCCAGTTCTCTCTGCAAACACCTCACTGCCTGAATATTCTGTCTGTGACATCATACGCAGGGTTGGACTGGGAACCCAAAGCAGCCCTGGCAATTTTGTTGGACCGGCTCCTGTCCTGGTGAACTTGCGGGCGGGGTGCAAGTGTGAAGCACTGCTACTTAACAAAACCAACCCCCAGTAATGCTGCTTTTGATACTGGGGGCAGATATTGCACCATTACTGCAAAACCGGCCCCCAGTAACAAAACTGGCCTCCACCGCTACAAAACCGGCCTGCACTCTTCCAGTCTCCCAGGAAAATGCCTGATGCCCACTATGGCCAGTCCGGCTCTGATCATAGGACCTGCTTTTGAGGCTAGGTCATGATTGAGAAGCAAGTTCTCTCTCAGTCATACAGAAGGGAAACATTAAAAAAGAAGGGCCTAGTCCTGCTGCAATCCAGGTAAGTAATCCACAATATAATTGCCCAGCTTCATAATTGCCTTTAAGGTTTAATCAACCTTCTCTCTCTGTGTAATATTAGAAAAAGTTGAATGTTATATTCTCAGCACAAGGACATTCCAGCTGTAAACCCTTCCATTTCTATAGGCAACCTGTGTTTCTTCAGCACCAATTTATTCTCTACAAACCTTAACTACAACATAAGCTAACATAAATGAACATGTTTCTATTAATTTAACTGTAGAAAACTTCATATTACGGAGTTCAGTACAAGATTTCTTGTTTGAAGCTGAACAAATCCATACATCTGCTATAAAAAATATGCAAAAGTACGCTCAGACTTGTGGACTACTAAATCAATAAAGCCCATTAATGTCATTACTGTACTATAATTCAAAATACCTCATTAGCATACTCTCTAATTACAATATATACTGCATGAGTGGAGGAATTATAAACTCATATTGATTTTGTTGCCATGGCAAATATTTCTGACATATTTTTATACCTAGCTCCATTCTGCCTTCTTAGCTAAAACGGAATGTTCTCAAAGTTGCCCATGTGCAATTGTCATGTAGATTATTATATGAATTACTGGCGTTCCATACAAGCTGAAGGATGTAGGCAGGTTCCTGCCTTATTTGCTTTTAGTCTGAATCCCTGCAGCTGCATCCAGGCACCCACTCACGATCATTTGCGTGCAGTGAATTTCCATTTCTTGCAATTACACAGCACACGATTACTTATTAGATTGAAATGGTTGTCAAAAGACTAAAATGCAGTATAAAATGCAAAGAACTATAATAGCTATGAACGTTGCTATAGTAATAGTTGGTTGGTAAAGCAACACTTTGGCAGGAATGGAATAGAACTTGTTTTTTGTTCTGCAGCAGCTGTGGTAAAAATCCTCTACAACACAGCAGAGGAAATGACCAGGTATTTATGTCCTAGATATAGCGACGTGAGTGTATATAATCTTACTTTCCTACCATGTGTTTCTCAGCAGTGGCATAGCATGGAGGGAATGAGGTGGGCAGTCCACGAGTTTTGGGGTAGGCGGCCTCCTTCCTCTCCTACATGCGGCCGTTGTGGGGCAACGAACGCAGGAATTGCCAGCACTCCCCCGTACTCTTACCAGCGGAAAAAGCAGCTACTACTACATGCGGCAAAAGGGCTAGCTACGCCACTGTTTCTCAACTTTGGAACATTTTACTAACGAACTGGAGCAGGCCAGTTGCTTGGCAGCTCTGGTTCCCCAAATATATCCTAACTAAGACTTCTCCATTATCTTATTGGGGCGATACCAAGGCCTGAAATAATCATTCTTGCCTGTATATCCTGATGAGATGAAATTGATCACAAGGTAAAGTCTTGAAATAGGAATGGCCTACTCTACCAGGAATGGCTGTGTCCACTTGATTAGGAGTTCAATATAAGTACCACCTTCTGTGAGCATGTGGTAGATATCTATGGGTGCAATGCTGAGGGTTAGGGTGTGTGGGACCGGAGGCGGGAAGGGCATCTAGATTGTAGGGAGGCTCTTGCCTCTATTGGGAGGACATTGCCAGCTTCATCCATGGTTGCCTGTCAGGGCAGATGGGGGCTTGTAGGAGAGTAGGATCTGCACTTATGTTGCCCCCACTTTTTTTCTGATGTATACACTGGTTTCTGACTATAGTCTGGCTGGGTCCCTGCTAATCAGGGCCCTAGTCTCACTGATCTCTTTAAAACAACTTGGTGTGCATATTAGATGCACTAGTGATTGGATACTGTGGTACCTTATGAGCCCCTAGGCACCTAGGGCATTGGTACTTCACAGGCCTACCAGGGGCTGCAGCATGTATTATGCCACCCCTGGGAAGCATTCACAATCTGACACCACAGGCCTCCTGCTGCAGCCTGTGTGAGGTAGTGTTAGCACTCCTCACTGAGGTGTAGGTTCCTATATCTCACCATACACACACATATAAACCTATCAGTCACCCCTCTTGCAGGCCCTAACAATCCTGAGGGCAGGGTGCTTGGTTTACTATGTGAGGGGGTGCTTCTGCATGAACAGGACCCCTCTGCAGCTGGCAGAGTCAATTCTCTGCTGCTGTTTGTGGATGCGGTTAAACCATATACTCTTAAGTGCATTATAACCTCGCGGTAAATGTTAACTTTTGAATGACTGCATCAAAACATGTCATGTTTGTCAAACAACTTGGAATCATACCCCCACACCAGTAATTGGTGTGGGAGTATGATCCCACCCTTCTAGGGGGGACGACATGTACCCACTGTACTAAACGGTAGAAATCTTCTAGAGCCCTGGCATCACGAAATGGATGCCACCAGCACAGACACCGGGCTGCCCTCCTGCTGCTGACTGAAACTCGCAGTGGAGGAAGCCCAACAAAGGGTATCCTGTCACAGGGAGGTGTCACCACCTCCCAGACAGGATTTAGTGTATTGGAGCTGGGTGGGTGCACTCTTAGAGTGCTTTGAAGTCCTGTACTGGGGGAGCAGTAGGCTCCTCTGTGCATATGCCAGCTCAAACCGGTTCAGGGGCTACCTGCCCCTGCTCTGGCGCGAAATTGGACAAAGGGAAGTGGGTGTAACCACCCACTACCCTGACCCTCCTAGAGGAGTGGTCATAGAGCTAGTCCCTCCCCTATCTTCACTATAAGATACCAAGCATTGCCAATGCAATTCAGATTACACCTGGACGACGCTCTACAAAGAAGAATCCTGGCCCTTCGACGTTCCACTATCTCTGGAAGACTGAAGAATCTCCCTTGGAGTCAAGGAGTGACTCCCCTGCTTGGCAGGCACCAGTAACTTGATCAACGGTTGCAAACTTCACCGCTCCTGCCGGAGTCCGAAGTCCCTGCGTCCCCTGAAGCAGATTTCCTGACCTCTTGACGGCCATTTTTAGTCCCCAGCGAAGCTGTGGCGTCTGGACCCCACGAGTAACGAGGAACAGCAATAACAGGGAACCGTGCACTGATTTCAAGTGCAAACCCTAAACAACGTTCTACAAACTTGTGCTTTGGACCATCTGTAGTCCTAGTCCGTAGCAGGTCTGGTACCGAAAATCAGCAGCCTACCCTGTCCCGAGTGACCGTGGGCTCCTGTGGAACTTTTCCTGCCAAGGCGTCTTTGTGGTTGCTTGCCCGTTGGCTAGTGACGCACCCGAAGACTTTCTCATCAACTTTAAGGGCTCTCCTGGTTGCTCCGGGCCTGCCCTCACTTACCCTTGCTGAGTAAATCCATCAGACCTTGCTGGTCTGCATCACCTTCAATCTTCACTCCACACGAGACTTGCAGTTGCAAAGGTTTGTTGGCTCCAATCCAGTTGCCGACAACGTCATCAGCTGCAGACGTTGTGGGACCCTCCGAATCCAGCTGCTGGTCTTCGTTGATCTCTCCTGGACCTCGTGAGTGAAGAGACAAATCACCATCGACGACCTGAAGTGACGCGACATCAGTGGTCATCCATCCTGCTGGCCACCGGTCACTGGCAAGTGACTTTGAACTCTGTCCCCTCAATTTTCAGGTCCTCTTCAACTTCAATCCATCTTCGGATTCCAGCGGACACCTCTCCAGTCGTCACAAGCAGCAAGTCTTCAGTGATCTCCATTGAAACAGCATCGCGACCCGACACCAAAAGACACCTATGCACCCGGCTTCCGTGGGTGAGGTAACTCGTGCAGTCCGGTGCCCAAGTGTGTGTTGGCCCTCGAAATACTTACCCTGTAAGTGGCTTGCTTGTTGACTTCTCTGAAGTGCCCTAAAACTTTAAATTACAAACCGCGACTTGTGCCATTGAAACCAACAGGAAACCCGCGGCTGTGTTTAGACACTGCACGCGTCTCCCGTGGGCTGATTACTTACCTGCTAACACTGCAGAAGTGAAGCCCCAGCGATTCCCAAGGCCCTAGGCCTTTTCATTTTGCAAGTCGAGTTTGTTAAACCATTTTCTTAGTATATGGTCTGGTACGCCCCTAGGGATCCAGCCATATTTGTGCTTAATTTATTGAGAAGTGTTGACATTTGAATGTGTATCTGGGTTCTAATCTCATAAAGAGATTAGTAGAGTGTATCTAAGAATAAATACAATATATTTGATATATATACCTGTGTGGTGTCCTTTTCATTTGGTAATTCAAGAGATTATAAGGTAAAACAAGCTGCTTTACATTCCTCAGAGACTTAGCCTGAAGGCTGCTCTCCACAGCTACCACTAGGATAGCTTTCTTTAAAAGGTTGTGTTAAACCTATCTACCATAAGAGTCGAACTGGACTGGTGCAAGGTGGCCACTATAACTAGTGACCAGCATATGCCAGGCCAACTTCTCACATTGGTGGGTAGCGTGTGGGATTCCAGCTTGCCATTGTTTTACCAGAAAATCTCTATTTGAATTACTAACTGAAAACCACTAAAGGTACTCAAGGTACATATAAAGTCAAGCTAGTATCAATAAGTTCTACTGAACTTAGAGCTGTTTGTGAAGGGATAAGCACACCCTTGCTACAGCTCAAGCTAGGTCCAGTAGGCCTCAACTAGTGTAGGTAGTAGAACACTGCACAACACTAGTATGTCTCACCAAGGTGGAGCCAGTGGGTCCACCCCATCTCAGTACAAAGATATAGCCTACACTGAACTGAAGGCCTTATGCTTTGACAGACAACTGAGGGTGGGCAGGAGTCCCTCATCACAGCACCTGATAGATCTGTTAGTAGCAGATGACCTGAGACAAGCTCTAGGAGCTAGTGGGTCTGCATCAGGGAATGGGTCAGCCATAGGCTCTGGGTCTGATGGTGAAAATCAAGATGACCTGGAGTCTGTGATTGAAGGGCCAGGCCCAGAAGGGTCTGAAAAGAACAGAGGAATTCTCCCTAAGAGAACTGACAACGTGGGAGAAAGGCCTAGGTCCCTCTCAAGGGACTCTGACCATTCATACCACTCTGGATGAGAATCTGTTCACCAGAGGAACTCCACCTATCCCAGGGAGTCCTCCTCTGAAAGAAGGTTCAAGATGCCGAAGGATGAGGAAGCTATGCTTGCCCTCAGAACCAAGCAATTGGCCTTAGATAGGGAAGCCTTCGAGCTCCAAAGAGCTTCTAAGAAGGAGGGGTTAGCTACCCCTGGTGGCAGCAACAGTGTCCCTAGAGGCAGAGATTACATTCCAGACCATAGGAACCTGTCCAAGGTTGTTCCTCCCTACCAGATTGGGGATGATATACACAAATGGATAACTGCTATGGAGAGGGCCTGTAAAGTTCAACAGGTCCCCACACACAGTGGGCAGCAATCTTGTGGCTCTCCTTTTCAGATAAAGGTAGAGACAAGCTCCTCACTGTTAGAGAAGAGGATGCTAATGATTATGAAGCCCTGAAGAGTGCTTTGATAGATGGGTTTGGCTTAACCACTGAACAGTACAGGTTGAAGTTCAGAGACACCCAGAAAGCACAGACTCAGGATTGGACTGACTTTGTTGATTGTGCAACCAAGGCTCTAGAAGGTTGGCTGGTTGGTAGTAGAGTAACTGACTTTAAGGGATTGTATAATCTTATAATGAGAGAACAGATCCTTAATAATTGCCAGAACCAGTTGTTGCATCAGTACCTGGTGGGCTCTGATCTGACCTCTCCCCAAGAATTGGGAAAGAAGGCAGACAAATGGGTCAGACTCAGAACCAGTGTGATGCAGAAAAACCATAACCAAGGTGGTGACACTAAGAAGCAAGATCCTAAAGGCTCAGCGAAAGGTGGGGATAAATCTAAAGATCAGAAGCCTTCACAAGGGCCCCAAAAATCTACAACTGGTGGGGAGTCACAATCTGCAAAGGGGAAAGGCCAAAAGAAGCCCTGGTGCAAATTCTGTAAACAGAAAGAGCACTGGACTTCTGACTGTACAAAGTCCAAAGACCAAACCACCACCACTCCAGCCCCTAAGGCAACTGTTCCCCGTAGTGCAGTCATTGGTGGAGGTAATACTCAGAATAAGGGTGTAGTAGGGTTGACCCTGGGTTCTGATGTGGACTCTGGCCTAGTCAGAGTACCAACACAGGCATTGCTAGTTTGTGAGGGAGACCTTGATATGTCCTTCCTAGTGAGCCCCAGTAATCTGGGCAAATACAAACAGCAGCCTATCATAAATGGCAATCAGGCTTTGGCATTTAGGGACACAGGTGCTAGTGTCACCATGGTGGCAGTGGACCTAGTGGAACCTTAACAGATCATCCTGGGTGAAATGTACCAGGTAACCAATGCAAGCAACACCAGGACCAACCATAGCCTGGCAGTTGTGAATTTCTCCTGGGGAGGGGTAACTGGCCTCAAAAAGGTAGTAGTCAGTGCAGACCTCCCTTTCGAATGTTTGTTGGGCAATGATCTGGAGACTTCAGCCTGGTCTGAAGTAGAATTATGGACTCATGCTGAGATGTTGGGCATACCTGCAGAGGTATTTGCTGTGACCAGGTCACAAGCCAAAATGCATAAAGCTGAACCAGCTCTGGATCTTGAAACTATGGACCAGGTGCTACCCAAGAGGAGGAGCAGTAGGGTTAAGGCTGGGCCTTCCCCTCTGTCTCAGATCTCAGATTCCCCTCCTGAGGGAGGAGAAGCAGAGCCTGAAGAAGGAACTGCCCCAGAGGAACTTGAGCCTGGTCCGGTTGAGTTCTTGGGGGCAGGGGGACCTTCCAGGGAAGATCTGAGCAAAGTGCTGCCCCACTCTTGAACCCCTCAGACAGCTGGCTGCTACTGAGGCTGCTGGGAGTGCTAGTGGGTCCCATAAGGTTTATTGGGATGAGGGGCTCCTATATTCTGAGGCTAGAGATCCTACCCCTGGAGCCACCAGGAGGTTGGTAATTCCTCAGAAGTTTAGGGGGTTCCTCTTGACCCTGGCACATGACATCCCATTGGCAGGACACTTGGGCCAAAACAAGGCCTGGGACAGGCTTGTACCACATTTTCATTGGCCACACATGTCTGAAGACACCAAGGAGTTTTGTCGCTCCTGTGTCACTTGTCAAGCCAGTGGTAAGACAGGTGGCACAACAAAGGCCCCCCTGATACCACTACCTGTGGTGGGGGTTCCCTTTGAAAGGGTAGGGATTGACATTGTTGGTCCGCTTGACCCACCAACAGCATCTGGGCACAGATTTATACTGGTGGTAGTGGATCATGCCACCAGGTATCCAGAAGCTATACCCCTAAGGACTACCACAGCTCCTGTGGTAGAAAGAACTCTCATTGGAGTCTTCTCCAGAGTGGGTTTCCCTAAGGAGGTCATCTCTGACAGAGGTTCTAACTTTATGTCAGGATATCTAACTGCAATGTGGAAGGAGTGTGGTGTAAACTACAAATTCACTACTCCCTATCACCCACAATGCAATGGGTTAGTTGAAAGATTCAACAAAACCCTAAAGGGAATGAGTAAAGGACTCACAGAGAAGCTTAGGCGAAAATGGGACCTTTTACTTCCCTGCCTTCTGTTTGCATACATGGAGGTTCCTCAGAAGGGGGTTGGCTACAGCCCTTTTGAACTTCTGTTTGGGCACCCTGTTAGAGGACCATTATGTCTGGTGAAGGAGGGATGGGAGTTACCTCTCAAACCTCCCAAACAAGATGCAGTGTACTATATACTTGGTCATTTGGTAATTCAAGAGATTATAAGGTAAAACAAGCTGCTTTACATTCCTCAGAGTCTTAGCCTGAAGGCTGCTCTCCACAGCTACCACTAGGATAGCTTTCTTTAAAAGGTTGTCTTAAACCTATCTACCATAAGAGTCGAATTGGACTGGTGCAAGGTGGCCACTATAACTAGTGACCAGCATATGCCAGGCCAACTTCTCACAGGGCTCTGCTGTCCATCTGCCCTGAAGCCCTTGCTTTCGTTTTTCTGTGAGTTTCCAGACCTATCTTTTTATGTGCAGAAGCACCGAACCACTCAGGGTTGCCTGTAGTAGCATCCCTACTCGGGAATATTGCTCTGGGAAACTTCTAATGAAGGTCATAGTCTTTATTGTGTGCTCTATAAGGTTCGAAGTGAAAAGAAATCAAAGTCTATCATTTGTTCTTTTGACTATCAGTTCAATAGATCTTTGTCCATAATTTCAAGCCCTATCCATGTTGCAGATTAGAGAGCTTCAAAATAATTTGCATATCACCATTTGTACAACAACACAATCCCCAGGCATACACTGTCGGACCTGCATCACTAAACCATTTATTATTTTCGACCTTATGTTATCCGGTTTGTGTGTGCACTAATAGAGTCAGATATTAAGGAAGAGGAACTCATTAGTTACACTGATCCCAGGATTCCATCAACTCTCTCTTGTGGCACAGGCCAAATAAATTGCCCACATCTACAGAATTGATCAGGTGGTTTAGTGATAGCGTAACGTATAATATCAAATAGTATAAAACAAATGCTTGCAATCACACACACAAGCCTCCTAGACTGTCACCACATTTTTTAATTTTTGTTTCTTGGTTTCATCATAAGACACAATACATACAATTGAACGCAGTTATACCACAATAAGGCATCCGAATACGCATCAATATAAATACTCAAAGGCATGAATCAGGCATTTAGGAAATTCTGTTTATACAGGTTAACCATTCTACTCTACTGGCCAGTGTCTTAGGTAAGGCCCAGCTCCTATTTTGTGGACCAGCCAAAGATGTTGTGCCATCATCTATGGACTTCTTATGATTCTATGTTCCGACCTCCTGCGACGGTGCCTCAATGGTAACAGTCTGTGGGTCTGAGACCACATCCACAGCTTTATTTGAAAGGTATGTTTGGTATGGTCCCTGGGACGTTTTCTGGGAGGGAGTAACTTGTTATATACATCGGCTTGTGCGATACAATACAACATGTCAGCATGCAATTCTTTAATCTGCGGCCCATCCAGCGCAATGCCACCCGGAGCTTAGTTAGGAGGAGTCCAATGGCTATTAATGGACGCACTGTCTTACCTACTGAGAGATCCCACCCCAGGAGTGTCATTCTAGGGTCCGGCTCCATGTCAGCACTAATAATGGTTCCCAACTCCTGAAACACTTTGCCCCAGAATGCCTGAATCCCGGAGTACTGCCAAGGTAGGTGCCGGAATCCCACATCTTCCACCCCACATCTTTGGCAGTGGGAGGTCTCTGCTAACACATGTCGAGAACTGGCGCTCAGGGTTGCAGTACACCCTGTGCAAAAACTTGAAGTGGATACATCAGTGCCTCCCAATGAGAGAGACTGAGCAGGTTGGGAACGACAATACTGCCACTCTTTGCCACTCAACGGAGTTCTCAGATCTTGCTGCCAATCCTGTCTAACCTTGAGAACTTCAGACCGACGAGTGTCTTGTAAGCTAGTGTAAAATGTTGTGATTAGCTTAAGGAGCTCCTCAACCTTGATGAGTGTTGTGAATGTTGCCATAGCCTGTGGTTCCAGCAAGGTGAGCCTAGAAGGGTGCGCCACGTGTGCCTGGCCCTGAAGAAGTGAAATAGTGCTGTGCCTGCCGGCTGCACATCCGGCCGTTGCAAGGCCTCCCAGGATACTAGTGCACCATCTCTGAAAAAGTCCCCCATTTTAGTGATTCCTATAGTTGGTAGTGCCTGCCTTGCCCCCACATCTTGACCCAGCGAGACCCATAAACCCCACTGGAGTGGCATTTCTGGAGAATGCAAGAAGGCCCCTGTCTGCATATGTAGTAACGTCTGCCCGGCCTGAACAGTGACAGCCAGAGAATCAAAGACCTGTAGTCTGTTGGATGTCGGGCGTGTAAGGAGCTGGGGTAGTGAAAGCAGATCCGCCGCATTTCTTTCCGAATATAAAAAATGGTGTATTCTGTGGACCATGTATCCAATAATGGCGAATGTGCTATTAGCAGCTCTGTAATACTTTTCTAGATCTGGGGCTCCCAACCCACCCAATTCGTAGGGCAGAGTAAGAGAGTCCCACCTTATTCGGGGCTGTTTGCCTGCCCACGCCAGTTGTATCAGCTGTGTGCGCAAATTTTAAATAGGCGTTTAGGTAGGAGAATGGCTATGTTTTGGAATAGAAATAGGAATCTTGGTAGGATCACCATTTTCATAATGGTGATTCTTCCCATTGGTGAAAGTGGGAGCCTGATCCGTTTATCTACGTTTTCAGTTAGTTGCTGTGCGGCCCTACCATAGTTTTCCCAACTCACTAGTATCGGGTCAGTGTGAAATTGAATTCCCAAATACCACACTGCATCCGTGATCCAGCGCAGCGGGAACTCCATGATGGGTTCCGTGGTGGCAGATGTGAGTGGGAATATGATGGATTTATCCCAGTATACTCGTAGATCAGAAGGACCTCCAAACTGGACCACTTCTTGCAGTATGGGGGACAAATTTACCTCTGGATCATAAATGTATAGTAAAGTGTCATTTGCGTAAGCAGAAATATTAAGTCTGTACTCAGGAAATCCTTGCCTTCTGCATGTGTGATACTCACGGATGGCGCAAGCCAATGGTTCTGCGACTAACGCGTACAGGAGCAGGGAGAGCGGGCAGCCCTGCCGCGTTCCCAGTGTAATATTGAATGATTGTGAGACTTCATCCCCGATCCGTACTCTGGTGGTGGGTAATGTGTATGACACTGATACTAACCAAAGGAATATGTCTCCGGCTCCTATCCTGGACAATACCGCAAACATGAAGCCCCACTCAACAGAGTCAAAAGCTTTCTTGGCGTCGAGAAATACTGCCGCAGCCTTGACCTCTGGAGTCAGTCTCTGCGCCATGCCAAACAGGGTTATCAGATTTTGGGATAGGTTACGGCCGGGGACAAACCCCGCCTGTTCTGGTCAAATAATGCCGGGTAATAGTGGAGCCAGCCTGTTTGCTAAACTTTTTGTGTAGATCTTTGCGTCCACATTAAGCAGGGACAAGGGTCTGTATGAGGAGTAATTGCTAGGCGACTTTCCCGGTTTTAATAACGTGACGATGACAGCTTCATGCATAGAGGGCGGCATGATGCCTGACTCCGCCATTTCTTCATAAAGCATTTTGAGATAAGGGGTCAGTATATCTTGAAATGCTTTGTAGAAGGCCACCGAAAGACCATCCGCTCCCAGGGCCTTCCCTGCTGCCATCCCACTCAACGCGTCTCGTATCTGATCAGATTTCAGTGGCCCCATGAAATGTTCCCTGTGTTCATTTACTAGCCAAGGCATTTTAATATATGATAGATATTCCTCTAATGCATTGCTTTCTGTTGGGATTTGGGAAGTATACAACTTCTGGTATTAAGCACCTAAAATGCAAATGTTGTTCCTCCTAGATCTCGCTTCGAGATCTTCAGCCTTTACCCGCAGCGCTCATAAAATCTTGTCCCTTTCTTTTTCGGTCTCCGCATCCGCACGTACGATATCTTCCAAATCGTATAAGCGCTGCTCCACTGTGTGTCGAGCCTGTCCCCATGCTTATCCAGCTGTTCCGCCATTCGGTGCATTCGGAATGACAGTGCATCAATTTTGCTGCCTATTTTCGAGAGACTTTGTTGAATAGTGCGGAACGCGTGTTTGACACCTATGTTCTCCCCTGCTTCTGGATCATCTGAGGCAGCATCTTGCTCAGTAGGCGTTGGACTCCTTGACCTGGGGGTTTTGCGCAAATGAAAATGCAGTTTGGACTGGAGTTTGTCCGTTTTGCCCATGATGTGGGGATATTCATGGAATGAGGGTGCTACGCAGGGTATCTTGGTAGCCAAAGCAATGCTGTCCGGGTGCCCAGTCTTACTGAAGTTTTAGGGCGTGAAGAACCAGGCTGGTGCGCCTTAATCTCCTGAGTTCACCTGCTTTGTTGAACAGAGACACAGGACACTCTGTTGAGCGTAGAAGATCAGGTTTATTAGCTGCAGCTAAGTACAGTTGTCCCAGAAGTACACCTGGTATGTTCTTAGGAGACTGCCACTTTACTCCATGGCGCACAATCTTTTATAGCACATAGATTCACCAAGAACACTCCCAATGCATACATGATTAGCCAATGAGAAGAGTTTGAAAACAAGGTATAACCAATGAAAAGAGTTTGAAAACAAGGTATCAAGTAACTCAAATAAACCTCTTTTCCAACTGTTTTTTCACCCCTCCCCACAAGTTAATCAGTGGTAGTATCTACAACTCAACTTGCAGGTGACAGGACACATTTGTATGCTTTGGAGGACAGTTGTGAAATGAGAGAATACAAGTAGAGAATAGCGAAGGCCAGAAGATAAGATAAAGTCAGGAAAGAATGGTGCGAACCAACAGACAGTTGAGACAGGGATCAGTCGGACCAGACGGGAATTAGTGGACTTAGCTAGTCCCTCACATCAGTCTCGTAAACAGAGGCAGGAGGTTATTTTGACACGTTGCAGTGAGATCAGCAGAAAAACTTTGTTTATTGTGCTGCCTGAGTGAGGGCAACACAAAATTGCGGTGGAACACAATTTCATTTAAGCAGGTATATGTAAGCTATCAACAGGGATACAAAGAGAACAAGCATCGAGTCATAATTAACATTCAGATAGCAGAAGAAAGTAATGACCACTATTACAAACGGGATTATCATTTTTTCACAACCCTAGGCAAAAGCAAATCCTAAAATTATTTAGCTAACCTTTTCAGGGCTCCTATGCATTTCAGTGACTATTGTATACTCAGGTGAAACAGTGGCGATCCTTATCAATGCCCTCAGGTGAAATGGAGATACTCTTCAACAGAGGATAGACTTCATTCTGCTTTTACTAAACAGAATACAACTCTAAAACAATGCCAGCAAAACAATAAGAATCAGTCTCCTAACACCCATTCTATGCAATTGAACGGGAACCCCTTGTTCAATCATAACTATGCCAAAGTCCGTTCTAAGCCTCTCTGGTAGGCTTCTATCGTCCATCAAATCTGCTTCCATTGTCGCATTGGGCCTCTTGATTCAGGCCTTCCATGATAATAGTGCTTCTCAGTATCCGTTGGAGTGCCCTCCTGGCAAACACTCACAGATCACTCGAAAGTCTCAATGTCTCAAGGCAGTGCACCAATATATTTCCTTTGCGGCAGGCACTACAGATATTGTGCTCTTCGTTGGTCATGGGCACAGATCATCTCGTGCAGACCCAAGTACTATTAATCGGAAAGAGCAACAGACTTTCACGCTCAGCAACACTTTCAGGCTCCAACACTCGCTATTCAGTGTCAGAGGATGTTTGGGCTGCTCTTTCATTTAATTTTCCTTTCATCATGTAGTGCCTTAGATCCTCCGGTGCACTGCCCTTCCGTTGGAGCAAAGAAATGAGGGGGGTTGACCAAAACTCAGGCCAAGGGGCTCAAGGGACTGCACACTGTCAGAGGTTACCAGCACATGACAGGTAGAAAACGGAAGCCTCAAACCAGCCCTGCTATCAACAACAGGGATCCTTCTCTTTCGATCTTTTACACTGAAACTCTGGTTTTGTGATGTCCAATGCCGTCTGATGGAGCAAGTTTGATGCTTTGGAGATACCATTTATGGCGCGCTGGCGATCACTCTCCAGCCCTGCTACTTTCTGTGTGCTGGGACTGTAGGGCCAAGACGTCCGTCTTTCATCTGTAGCTGTCACTGATCGGAATTAGGCTTAAATCAGTGTTCTGCAGGTTATTATGACTTGATACCCGCAGAATCTTGTGACGTGGGAAATGTGACACAGTTGTTAGTTTCCTTCAATTTAGTACAAAAACAGTTCATTGTATTTAACAATGGGACTGCAAGCAGGTGGCCTGCAATCTGCGAGGGAGTGACCATATGCCATGGGACAACTCTGATCTAGAATACACTGTCATTCTCAAAGGCAGTACTTCTAGTCTCTTCAATTGGGTACCCTTCATTATCCTCTGCCATCTAAGGGTAGATAGTTACATGGGAATTCTATCATGTTCAAAAAAATAAATGTAAGGTATCTCCTATTGAGGTGGAAAACTTCCATCACTACCCTGACAGTCAGACTGGAAAACATCGAAGTAGGCCTAAAGAAAATTCTTGAAAACCAGTCTGGTCATACACAAGGGAATTATACATAATATGGGGGTCCCTGGTACATTACTGCAGTCTGGAAGTGTAAACCTGAACAATACTCCAACAATAATAAAAGGGCTGACTGGTGAAAGGAATACGGAAAAGGGAAATGGGATTAGGACACAGCTAAAATCCCCAATAACTAGGCACAATGTGACATCAATCAGGGGAGAAGTGGCAAAAGAAAAATCTATAGGAAGAACAAGAAATTACTCGGGTGATAGTAAAGTTTGTGACACAATACCAAGAGTATGGGTGATACACAAAAGTCAAAATAGTACACAAATTTTAACTCTACCGCTGGCCGCTACACCATATACGGTAATCTCAGCTAATGTTCCAGTTCCTTCTTCAGGGAAAAATGAAACCTGGTTTCCTTTAAGGAACAAAGCCATACACTACTTAGGTAGCAGAACAAAACTGACTAATGTAATATAGAAATTAGGTCACTGTTAGATCTGGGGGTCTCTAGTTGGCAGAGGTATACACCTTAGACCAAATAGGGACCCTTGCTTCTAGTCAGGGTACAAGGACACACACGGTAGATAACCCCTGCTCACCCTCTAGGTAGCTTGGCTCGAGCAGACAGGCTTATCCCCAAGGCAATGTGTAAGGTATTTGCACGTAGACACCACAATGATCCCCCCTCCGCACACCACAAACTTAGACCACACAGGTGAGTTATATCAAAAATAATATATCTTTATCTAGTTTCCGCAGTTGAAATCAAGCATCACAGGTTTACACTATATTTGCTTTCTTGGGTGGTCGGGATCTCAAGACAATAGTCTCTAGTCTCTTGCGTGATTCGATACTCACTGAGAATGAATCAGTTCGTAGGCTCTTGTTGTTTAGGCAGCTACGTTGCTCCGACGGTGTCGCTACGCTCGTTGTAAAAGCGCTCCTCTGGCTGTTCGGTGCAAGGTTTCCACAACTCCCTCGACGAGCCCCCAGTGACGATGTCGACGTCACCGGAGTCAGCCACTCACAGTGCGGCTTCGTAGAGCAGGGAAGTACGACTCTCGATCTGCTTCAGGTCTCCGGGTCGCGGCAAGGCACGTGCCGATGAGCACGTCGGTCTTCTTGATGCGGCAACCGGTGTCAGGCCCGGGTCAGTGCGGCACTCTCCAGCAAGACAGAGAGCAGCCAGCCCACTTCACAGGCAGAGGTTGAGAAGCTTGGTAGAACAGTCCACGGTCCCGGCAGCACACAGCAGCGCAGGGGGGACACAGCAGAGTCTTGAGTTCTTGGCAACCTTTCTATCCCTGGGTTGCGAAACAGGAGGCCAGCTCCTCTCAGGCCCTTGGAGATTCGGTTTAAGACACAGCACACAGCAAAGTCTTGTTTGGTCAAGTGGGTAGGGTCAGCACACAGCAAGACCCCTTCTCCTCCTCAGCTTCGGTTGTACAGCAGAACAGGTCAGCCCTTAGAGCACACAGCAAGGCAATCTTCCTTTAGTTCTTCAGCGGTCCGTCTTTCAGCAGAGGTTCCTCTTGATGGTAGAATCCGAAAATCTGTTGTCAGGGGTCCTTTACTTATACCCCTAAAAGTCTTTGAAGTCTTTGTGCAAGTGGGTCCTGAGCCCGGTCAGATCCAGTTCTGGGTGTTGCTGGAGCACTTTGTTTTCCTGGCTTCTACTTTCTTTTCAGAGTGAGGGGCAGAGTCGTCAGCAGCCCAGCAGGAGGTGGAGCCAGCACCGTGGCAGGCAGGCACAGCCCTATTCACTCCCAGGTGCTATCTCCTCCCTCCACTCTCCTTGCAAATGTCACCATTCAGCAGAGGGCTGACTCAGCCAACCTCCCGGGGGATCCCCAGCCCCTGTCACTCTCAAGCCAGACAGTCAATCCACAAGCATGCCCAGGCACACAGAAGGGTCAGACAAGAGAACAGCTACTCTCTAAAAAGTACTATTCTCCAACTCAGGATTTAAAAACAACCTCTCCTAAAAGATGTGTTATTAAATGCTGAGCTCAGGGATATCAAACACTCATGTCTTATCTTGTTCCTATGAGAAGATAGGCGGATAGCCATTGGCACCAGCCTCCCCCATGTTAGCCTACGGAGCAAGATAACCTTGCAGCAGTGAACACACAAAATGGCCGTTGTTCACTACCAGAACATGTTACCTGCACTAGTACATGCTCTACCTTTTGCATACACTGCACCCTGCCCAGGGGGGTACCTTGGGCCTTCCATAGGGATGACTGACGTGTATAAAAAGGGAAGGGTTAGGCCCGGTCAGTGTGGACACTGGCCAGGAGGACATGGCAGTCCGGGGACTGCAGGCAGGCCTGCGGTGGCAGGCCTGAGACACCGTCTTAGGGCTACACAGGTGGGTGGCGCAATCAGCGCTGCAGACCCACTAGTAGCATCTGTCATCACCAGCCCTGGCACACACAGTGCACTTTACTAGGGACTTCATGGTGATACAGATATGCCAATCAGGTATATCCAATCAATATGATATTTTACACAGGGAGCACTTACACACTGGCACTGATTAGCAGTGGCAGAGTGTCCAAAGCATCTAAACCAGCAAAAACGAAATCCCTCACAGCATCAAAAATCCAGGTAGCAGAGGCAAAAGATAGGGGAAAAACCCACGCCAAGGATGTCAGGTCTAACACGTGTCCCCTCCAGCTGAAAGTGGGGAGAACTACCCACCCTCTTGGGAGTTCTCATCGCTAAGGCGGAAAAACCTGGACAGACCATCAGCATTGGCGTGCTCTGTGCCGGGACGGTGTTCCACCGTAAAGTCCATTCCCTGTAGGGAGATGGACCACCTCAACAGTTTTGGATTCTCACCCCTCATCTGCATTAACCATCTGAGGGGCCTGTGGTCGGTCTGAACACGGAAGTGAGTCCCAAACAGGTAGGGCCTCAGCTTCTTCAGGGCCCAGACCACAGCAAATGCTTCCCTTTCAATAGCGCTCCACCTCTGTTCCCTGGGGAGTAGCCTCCTACTAATGAAAGCTACAGGTTGGTCCCCGCCCTCGTCATCCATCTGTGAGAGTACTGCTCCCACGCCTTGCTCTGAAGCGTCTGTCTGCACTACGAACTCACTCGAAAAGTCAGGCGCCTTAAGCACCGGTGCTGTGCACATTGCAGTTTTCAGGGCATCAAAAGCAGTTTGACAGGCCTCGGTCCAATTCACTTTCCTGGGCTGATTCCTAGAGGTTAGTTCTGTCAAGGGGGCAACAATGGTGCCGTATCCCTTGATGAACCGTCTGTAATACCCGGTGAGTCCTAGAAAGGCTCTCACCTCTGTCTGCGTCTTGGGGGGTTCCCAAGCCAGAATGGTATCAATCTTCGCCTGTAGGGGCGCCACCTGGCCGCTCCCCACCTGGTGTCCCAAATACACCACCGATCCCTGCCCTATCTGGCACTTACTGGCCTTGATAGTGAGGCCTGCCTTTTGCAGCGCCCTCAATACTTCACAGAGGTGTTGCAAGTGTTCCTCCCAAGTGGAGCTGAACACAGCAATGTCATCCAAGTACGCGGCGCTGAATTGCTCCAGCCCGGTCAGTACCCGGTTGACCAGTCTCTGGAAGGTGGCAGGGGCATTTTTCAATCCAAAGGGCATGACGCGAAACTGGAAGTGCCCCTCTGGCGTGGAAAATGCCGACCTCTCCTTCGCCCCTTCAGTTAAGGCAATCTGCCAGTACCCCAAAGTCAAATCGAAGGTGCTGAGGTACCTGGCAGCTCCCAACCGATCCACGAGCTCATCAGCTCTGGGGATGGGGTGCACGTCAGTCTTGGTGACCGCATTGAGCCCACGGTAGTCCACGCAAAACCGAAGTTCTGACGGACCACCGGGTGTAGCAGATTTCTTGGGAACGAGGACCACTGGGCTAGCCCAGGGACTGCTAGAGGGCTCAATTACCCCTAACGCCAACATCTTGGAAACTTCTTCCTTGATGCTGGCCCTGACCTTGTCAGCTACTCTGTAAAACTTCTGTTTCACAGGCAGGCTATCTCCAGTGTCCACATCATGGACGCACCAATTGGTGACACCTGGTGTCAGGGAGAACAGGGAGGCAAACTGACCCAACACCTGGCGACAGTCTCTCTGCTGCTCTGGGGTCAGGGTGGGCGAGAGGACCACACCATCCACTGACCCGTCTTGCTCCTTGGTTGCCAGGAGGTCAGGGAGAGGATCACTATCCTCTTCCCCACCGTCATCTGTAGCCATGAGCATCGTCACTTCAGACCTCTCGAAGTGGGGTTTGAGGCGGTTCACATGCAAGACTCTAAGGGGCTGCCTAGGAGTCTTCATGTTGATCAGGTAGGTCACCTCACTCTTGCGCTCTACCACCTCAAATGGCCCGGTCCACTTGTCACGGAGCGCACAAGGCTCCACCGGCGCCATTACCCACACTTTCTGCCCAGGATGAAATTCTACCAGAGTGGTATTCTGGTCGTACCATCTTTTCATCTCCTCCTGGCTGGCTTCTAGGTTCTCCTGAGCGAGCTTCCTGAAGCGCTGCGTCTGGTTGCGGATGGCCAGCACATAGCTGAACACATCCTGGGGGGTTTTCCCACGGGATTTCTCCCACCCCTCCTTCACCAGTGTGAGAGGTCCTCTAACAGGGTGGCCATACAGCAGTTCAAAGGGGCTGAACCCTAAGGACTTCTGAGGCACCTCCCTGTAGGCAAACAACAGGCATGGTAACAAGACGTCCCACTTCCGTCTCTTGGGCTCCGCTAGGCCCATAATCATACCTTTCAGGGTGCGGTTGAACCTTTCAACCAACCCATTTCCTTGAGGGTGGTAAGGAGTGGTGAACTTATAAGTTACCCCACACTCCTCCCACAGAGACTTCATATACCTAGAGATGAAGTTGGTACCCCGGTCGGAGACCACCTCTCGGGGGAACCCCACGCAGGAAAAGATCCCCATCAATGCACGGCCCAACACGGGTGCTGTGATTGTCCTGAGAGGGACTGCTTCCGGGTACCGAGTGGCGTGATCCACCAAGACCAGGATAAACCTGTTGCCTAAGGCGGTCTTGGGATCCAGGGGCCCTACGATATCAATGCCCACCCGCTCGAAAGGGGTGCTCACTACAGGAAACAGCTGGAGAGGTGCCACGCACTTCCCTCCGCTCTTACCACTGGCTTGACAGGTTTGGCAAGACTTACAAAAGGTACCGACGTGCTTCCTCATCTGGGGCCAGTAGAAGTGGGTGACAAGCCTGTGATAGGTCTTGTCTTGCCCCAGATGTCCTGCGAGAGGCACGTCATGAGCCAGACCCAGTAAGAAGTTCCTGAAGCGCTCGGGTACCACCAGCACACGGGCTGCACCGGGCTCAGCAAACTTAGGCTCACTATAAAGTAAGTCATCCTCCCAGTAAATCAAATGTTCCTTGGACCCTAGGCCCGCTGCCTGGTCTGCAGCCTGCTGCCGCACACCAAGGAGAGAAGGGCACTCCTTCTGAGCCTGGCAGAATTCCTCCCTGGAGGGACCACCCTCTAGCTGCCAATGGGTCAGCTCAGGCAATTCCCCCAGTTCGGCCACCTGTTCCCCTGTCTGTTCCAGGGCATCCCCCTCGGGTTCTGCTTCCTCCTGGACCGTGGGAACAGTGGGGGCCGGTTTCCCGCGCCCTCTGCCCCTTCCTCTCCTGGCAGGTTCCTGGGCCATTGTTCCAGTCTCCAGTTCTACTAATCCACCCTTACTGGCTGTCATGGCACGTGTGGATACACAGATCCACGCTGGCAGTCCTAACATTTCCCAGTGAGTTTGATGCTCTACGTCCTTCCATGGAGAACTCTCCAGGTCGTTACCCAACAGACAATCTACCGGCAAGGCATCACTGACACAGACTTCCAAGGTACCAGAGACTCCCCCCCATGTAAAGGGAACACGCGCCATCTTGCAGAGGCGCACTGAAATGTCAGCGGCCACTACTGGGCGAAGCACATTGGGAATGACTTGCTCTTCAGACACCCACTGACACCTGACAGATGTCACACTCGCCCCGGTGTCTCTCAGAGCCTCTATCTCCCTCCCATTGATGGTCACCTTTTGCCTGTATTTCTTAGTGTTAGCGGGTATCAAGGTATCCTGGACCATCTCTTGGTCTCCTAAAGAGACAAGGGTCATCAGAGCTAATCCCTCTTCCCCACTGGAAATCAAATCCCCTCCCAAAGCTACACTAGTTAACCCTGGGACTGGAGCAGCAGCTGGTGCTGGGGGTTTCTTGGGACATTTAGGGGCGATGTGCCCCACTTCCCTACAAGCATAGCAAGTAGGCGGTGGTCTGTTGCCCTTAGGGGGCCAAGACCTCTTAGGCTTGGGGGCTTGGGACTCCTTCTCCTGGGAACTGTTTTGGGGCCCTTTAGAGAACTCCTTACTGTTACCCTTGTCCTCCCCACCTTTCTGCTGGGGACCCTGTCCACCCTTGGCTGGGATACTTACCACCCCTTTGTTGACCCTGGTGCTAGCCCAGCGGTCTGCCTCTTTAGCAAGCTCACTGGGATCAGTTAACTTGCTGTCTAAAAGATGCTGGCGCAGCTCTGGAACACATAGACCACTCAAGTGCTCCCAACTAATCAAGTAACACAACCCCACATAATCAGTAACTTTGCTGCCCTTTATCCAACCTTCCAGTGCACGCGTGTACATACTCACACACTCCACCCAAGTACTTGAATCAAGCTTCTTGAAGTTCCTAAACTTCTGGCGGTACTGTTCTGCTGTAAGCCCATACCTGAGGCATAAGGCCTCCTTCATAGTGGGGTAGGTTAAGGTACCTGCTGCTTCTAAGGGTGCTAAGACATCCCTCCCAGAGGCCTCAAAATGCTTCCACAAACCCGCTCCCCAACTCTTCTCAGGCACTTCATTCATCTTCAAGGCAAGCTCATAGGATCTAAACCATGCATAGATATCCTCACCCCTCTGATAATTCTGTACCAAATATTTCGGTATGTATACTTTACCCGCCTGTACTGGTTGTGCGCTGCCACCATTCGGACTGGACTCCACCTGTTTAGCTTTAATATCCAGCTCCCTCATGCTCAACTCATGAGCCTACTGGAGTTTTCTCTCTTCCAAAGCGAGAGCATTCCTCCTCTCCTCCGCCTCTTTCTCACTGTCAAGGCGCAGTTTCCTTTCTTCCGCTTGAGCTTTGAGCTTAAAAAGTTCAATCTCATGGGCCCTAATCCTCTGATTTTCCTCCAGCTCCTCTGGAGAAAGGCTCCTACTGGAATGGGTGCTGCCAGCCCTCGACGCTGGCCAATTCACTGGCAGTTCATCGGATCCAAATCCGTGCTCCGGTGTGCCATCCCCTCCAGTAGCTTCTTCTGTTGCGCCATTCTTGGCCTCCCACCAGGCCCTTAGAGCTTTCTGTAGCTCCGTCTTGTTGGCGCCGCCCTTCACTGGGCATCCAAGCTGCTTGCAGAATTGCTTGAGTTGCTCCTTCTTATATTCGAGCAACTTTTTCACATCGAATTGCAATTCCGACTCCTCACCTACTCCATTCAGAGACATGATGCTTCGTCGATCCTCCAAGAATAGTCTTCGCAAAAACTTCGTGCAATGCAACTGCTCACTAGATTAGTGATGTACGAAGAATCACTGCAGGTCAAGTGCAAATACTGGTTCTAATCCGCACCGCTGACCACCAATGTTAGATATGGGGGTCTCTAGTTGGCAGAGGTATACACCTTAGACCAAATAGGGACCCTTGCTTCTAGTCAGGGTACAAGGACACTCACGGTAGATAACCCCTGCTCACCCTCTAGGTAGCTTGGCTCGAGCAGACAGGCTTATCCCCAAGGCAATGTGTAAGGTATTTGCACGTAGACACCACAATGATCCCCCCTCCGCACACCACAAACTTAGACCACACAGGTGAGTTATATCAAAAATAATATATCTTTATCTAGTTTCCGCAGTTGAAATCAAGCATCACAGGTTTACACTATATTCGCTTTCTTGGTTGGTCGGGATCTCAAGACAATAGTCTCTAGTCTCTTGCGTGATTCGATACTCACTGAGAATGAATCAGTTCGTAGGCTCTTGTTGTTTAGACAGCTACGTTGCTCCGACGGTGTCGCTACGCTCGTTGTAAAAGCGCTCCTCTGGCTGTTCGGTGCAAGGTTTCCACAACTCCCTCGACGAGCCCCCAGTGACGATGTCGACGTCACCGGAGTCAGCCACTCACAGTGCGGCTTCGTAGAGCAGGGAAGTACGACTCTCGATCTGCTTCAGGTCTCCGGGTCGCGGCAAGGCACGTGCCGATGAGCACGCCGGTCTTCTTGATGCGGCAACCGGTGTCAGGCCCGGGTCAGTGCGGCACTCTCCAGCAAGACAGAGAGCAGCCAGCCCACTTCACAGGCAGAGGTTGAGAAGCTTGGTAGAACAGTCCACGGTCCCGGCAGCACACAGCAGCGCAGGGGGGACACAGCAGAGTCCTGAGTTCTTGGCAACCTTTCTATCCCTGGGTTGCGAAACAGGAGGCCAGCTCTTCTCAGGCCCTTAGAGATTCGGTTTAAGACACAGCACACAGCAAAGTCTTGTTTGGTCAAGTGGGTAGGGTCAGCACACAGCAAGACCCCTTCTCCTCCTCAGCTTCGGTTGTTCAGCAGAACAGGTCAGCCCTTAGAGCACACAGCAAGGCAATCTTCCTTTAGTTCTTCAGCGGTCCGTCTTTCAGTAGAGGTTCCTCTTGATGGTAGAATCCGAAAATCTGTTGTCAGGGGTCCTTTACTTATACCCCTAAAAGTCTTTGAAGTCTTTGTGCAAGTGGGTCCTGAGCCCGGTCTGATCCAGTTCTGGGTGTTGCTGGAGCACTTTGTTTTCCTGGCTTCTACTTTCTTTTCAGAGTGAGGGGCAGAGTCGTCAGCCGCCCAGCAGGAGGTGGAGCCAGCACCGTGGCAGGCAGGCACAGCCCTATTCATTCCCAGGTGCTATCTCCTCCCTCCACTCTCCTTGCAAATGTCACCATTCAGCAGAGGGCTGACTCAGCCAACCTCCCGGGGGATCCCCAGCCCCTGTCACTCTCAAGCCAGACAGTCAATCCACAAGCATGCCCAGGCACACAGAAGGGTCAGACAAGAGAACAGCTACTCTCTAAAAAGTACTATTCTCCAACTCAGGATTTAAAAACAACCTCTCCTAAAAGATGTGTTATTAAATGCTGAGCTCAGGGATATCAAACACTCATGTCTTATCTTGTTCCTATGAGAAGATAGGCGGATAGCCATTGGCACCAGCCTCCCCCATGTTAGCCTACGGAGCAAGATAACCTTGCAGCAGTGAACACACAAAATGGCCGTTGTTCACTACCAGAACATGTTACCTGCACTAGTACATGCTCTACCTTTTGCATACACTGCACCCTGCCCAGGGGGGTACCTTGGGCCTTCCATAGGGATGACTGATGTGTATAAAAAGGGAAGGGTTAGGCCCGGTCAGTGTGGACACTGGCCAGGAGGACATGGCAGTCCGGGGACTGCAGGCAGGCCTGCGGTGGCAGGCCTGAGACACCGTCTTAGGGCTACACAGGTGGGTGGCGCAATCAGCGCTGCAGACCCACTAGTAGCATCTGTCATCACCAGCCCTGGCACACACAGTGCACTTTACTAGGGACTTCATGGTGATACAGATATGCCAATCAGGTATATCCAATCAATATGATATTTTACACAGGGAGCACTTACACTCTGGCACTGATTAGCAGTGGCAGAGTGTCCAAAGCATCTAAACCAGCAAAAACGAAATCCCTCACAGCATCAAAAATCCAGGTAGCAGAGGCAAAAGATAGGGGAAAAACCCACGCCAAGGATGTCAGGTCTAACAGTCACCATGTACAAGAGTCACAGATCTATAATGTATCCTTACGTCCAATCAGGATACATAAATCTAGGGCTGCCTGTTCCTTAAGGGAAGGGGGCAGTAACGTGACTAACTGCAGGTGACACACTTTGATCCTGTATATCTCTTTTTATTTTCCTTCAATTCCATTATAGCCAAATAGACATGCACTGGTGAAGTGTTGTCTCTCATGTTCACAGCATGAAATATCATTATCTGTGGAATTTAGTATCAGAATATGTCCAACCAACTGTTGCGCAGTGATGGGCATCGTCATGACCATCCCCTCACAACACAGGGGAGCTTGAAACAGTATTAAAAGCAAAAAGCGTAAACACAATGCAAAAACAAAAACAAACGTGCATAAAATAAAAACACACATGCCAAGCCATCAGGTATACTTGCTGTATACCAAGCACAGAAAGCATAGACAAATTTCAATATCATATGTGAATGAACGGTGACGCACAACACTATGTCATGTACTTTATGCACAATGAACCTGCAACTCAACAACTAATATTCTGGCCTGCTTAATTTGTCAGGCTGCACAAAAATAAACACAAACATTTCTTTCCAAAGAAGTTATGCAAAAACACATCTGTTTCAACGCACAGCTGACAGCACCCTCCTTTTTGCAATTTGCACATTGATTAGGTCCCACAGGGACATATGGAACACTCGTTCCAACACCTTATGATATGGACCATTGCTATTTCGTTGGCTGTTAACCCCTGCTTTTTTCACTACTCCACTTCACCTACTGTAACATTCTTAGTCCTTTCTAGTCTTTTCTCACCCTGATTTCCTGCCTATAACCATTCAGGGCGCTCATTTCACCATTATTCCTTCACAACTGACATCTTCGTCAAACCAACTCACGTGTCCAACTGTAGTCTTGTCAGCCCTCGAACCACCCAGAACAATCCATGAATGATCTGTGGACAGAAGCAAAAACATACACAACACACAAAAGAAAAACACTTCACATAACACACAAAAATATCAACTATAACTTTTAATCAGGAGACAAAACATAACACACATTAACAAAACACAAAAAAATAAAAAAAATACAAACCTAGTGGTACTTAACTGTAACCATCTTGTCAACTTTGAAATGACTAAAACATATAAGCATGTTAAGCCACCTTAATTTTAACTGTCTAAAAGGAAAACATTTTCACAGACACTCTGTGTTCCCTTGCGCCACAATTCCTCCTGTGAAAAATGAAACTTAATTTGCTGATCGTTTTTACCTAGGCATGTAGCCCACAAAATTCTAAGAAAGAGCTTCATCTTACTTTTTGTCTGAGGCTAATGCCACATTTGTTAAATGAAGGCAACTACATGGACATTATTTTTCGAAAGCAGAAATATGAATGTATCACTTCCTTTGAGGCCCTGCTTTGAGCGAGGCCGTGCAGAAATGCACTTCTCGACCTTGCACAGTCCTCCAAGAGCTAAGAATAACACCTCAGCAGAACTTTCTGGGCTGCTATCCAGCCTCTGCCAGCATTCCTGGTCCCCGCCACTTTTCAAGGTTCCTATAGTGTGCAAGCATTAATGTCTTCTTGTCAGAGAAGCTTTTCCAAGCAATGGTTTTTCATCTCTTTACACTCACTCCTAACTCCCACCTTACTGACCTCGAGGTCAAAATCTGCCTCGCGTGTCTCTCTTTCCTCACCCTGAAGCTGTCAAAGACAAAGGGCCCGGTTCACAGAATTAACTTAAGACAAAATCCTAAACTTACTACTTTTGGTATTCACAGAATGCACTTACTACTTTTGGTATTCACAGAATGCACTTACTACTTTTGGTATTCACAGAATGCACTTACTACTTTTGGTATTCACAGAATGGATTTACGACTACTAACTTTACGTCCGCACTCGGGCCGGAAATTCCAGCCCGGAGGCGGAGCTTCCGGCCAGGAGGCGGGGCTTCCGGGCCGGAGGCGGAGCTTCCGGGCCGGAGGTGGGGATTCTGGCCAGTGGCAGAGATTTAGCCATGGTCAAAATCTCCACCTCTGGGCCAGAAGCTCCGCCTCCGGCCCGGAAGCCCTGCCTCTGGCCCGGAAGCCCCGCCTCTGGTCCGGAAGCTCCGCCTCCAGGCCGGAAGCTCCACCTCCGGGCCGGAAGCTCCACCTCCTGGCCGGAAGCTCCGCCTACGGGCCGGAATTTCCGGCCCGAGTGCGGACGTAAAGTTAGTAGTCGTAAATCCATTCTGTGAATACCAAAAGTAGTAAGTGCATTCTGTGAATACCAAAAGCAGTAATTGCATTCTGTGAATACCAAAATGGTAGTAAGTTTAGGATTTTGTCTTAAGTTAGTTCTGTGAATCGGGCCCAAAAAGCCTTCCTAACTCTTTTTAACCTGCAATAATTAACCTTATTTAAAAACACATGTTATATATATTACTTCTGTTAGAGGCTACAATTTGTTTCTATTCTTAGATTATTAAAACAGTTACTGTGAATAATTCGCAGAACATAATAACATATCATACTAGCTTTAGAAAAAATGTTTGTTACTACCCTATGCAACGGCACTTAGTTCATCAACCTTAAAAGGATGAACGTCTCAGTAGGTCTAGCTAGAGTTAGAACCTTCAATCTTGATATTAAACTCAAACCTCTGCACTGGGCAACCCCAAATGGGAACAACCTGCAAATTTGTATTATACCTAAATGTATGCATTTACTGAAGCCTAAGGCAATTTAAAGCTAATGTAAATGGCAAGAATGCTGTTTGAATAGTCTATTTTGCACCAATTTTGACTATGATATTTGGGGCACTTAAAAATAAATATCCTATAATTGTGTTACATATTAATCATCCTCAGAATGTACTTTTACAAATTGCAGATATTGGACATTAGACATATCTCATGCAAATCCTTAGAAAAAATGAGTTTTTTAAAGCCTGCGCCAAGTGAAATTCCATATACAAATGTCCTCATTATGCAGTACAACACAACTTATAAAAATGCTTAAAGAGAGGAAACCCTTAATTGAAATGACTTCCTGTAATACAAAATAATGAACCTTAGTTTTGGAACCTTTTTAAAACAACATTTTGAAATGCAAAGTTTCACCCGTGTTCAACTGAGGGCGAAGTCCTGGCTGAGTAAACATTCCTGTCTATTAGAGCTGCTTGCTTAGCGACAATAAAAGCTTGTCTCTCAGTGTTGTAACATGAGCACGTGGCAGTTTTTTTTCAAACGAAGACATATCAATGCGTGTTGCGTTTGAGTTCAGCAAAAATTTACTTCAGCTGAAGTGTTTGCCTGTTAATATCTAATACAATGTATCTAAGTAAAAAATACTATAAGTTTATTTTTCTACAAAACACACAATTTCGTTTTTGAGGCCATTGTATTCCTAGTGAATGTGAATTTTAATTTTATTTCTTAAGCATTTAACAGTTTGTTCATGTGCATAGTTGCTTACTCTATAAATTATATAGCAACATATAGCTATTTAGCATATCACATGGTTCATTTCTGGATTTTTATTTAATTTCTACTTAATATTAATTAACTGACATTTTGCTTAACAGACTGAAAACATCAAGAAAAACCACAAACACACATTGAGCTCATTTCAGACATAAACAGAAAGGGGTCAAACACTCAGGACCCATATATTTAACCCACAGAGACACACATTTAACCCACAGATCAACACTTAGGACAGAAACAAAGGACAGCCCACAGACTGTACTTAAACCAAACCATTTGTAAATACTAGTTGTAAGTCATATTTACAAGAAACGCTTCTTAATAATGTTCCAAAAGACTGCAAAAAAAAAAAAAGAAAAACAGCCCAACAGACTGCTATATGTCCAATAAGCCAAAATACACTTCATTCATAAGATTGCGCAGAACAAAGGATCCTTGTATGTATTATGTCCATATTTTAATTCCCTGGGGATACAGAATCACCAAGGAAGAAATATGTTTTTATACCTAAACCTATTTAGGTATTCCCTCAAGGGAGCCGGCTAATTTAATTCACATAGTTCCAACCGGAGGAATTGGACAAGAGTCCTCCAGCCGGGAATCCCTATCACAACCAAATCAACAAAACTTTCTAAACTTACTCAGACCAGGCATCGTTATTTCACTGGACTGTTCACAAACATCAAGGGGTTAAATCAAATAACACAGCACAAATGTACTCACCCCTCGGCTTCGGCTTTTGCAATAGCCGAATCAAAGACCCAAATCAAACAAAATTGTGGGAGCTACCCACCAATACTTAACTAAGTGTCTTCTTACGCCAACAGAGGCCCGTCTAACGTCTTGCATTACCATACATCACCAAAAAGGGCCAAAGCAAGGTGGCAGTCAGGGCAGCAGTCAGCAGCCGTCAGGAAGGAGAAACCGTGTTGAAAAAGACCTTCGGACCACTTTGACATACAGGGGTCGCTTGACGTGGTTCGCGATTCCTCCAGAATTTTCTTGCGGGGTTCCTCACGACCTTCAGGCAAAACCGCTACCTCTGAAGCCGCCTCACAGAGGGCACCATTTGAAGAACCAGGCTGAATTAGGCCTGGCGGCGCAGGGTACGCCTTACTCTCCTGAGTTTACCTGCTTTGTTAAACAGAGACACAGAACACTCTGTTGAGCGTAGAAGATCAGGTTTATTAGCTGCAGCTAAGTACAGTTGTCCCAGAAGTACACCTGGTATGTTCTTAGGAGACTACCACTGTACTCCATGGCGCACAATCTTTTATAGCACATAGATTCACCAAGAAAACTCCCAATGCATACATGATTAGCCAATGAGAAGAGTTTGAAAACAAGGTATAACCAATGAAAAATTTTTGAAAACAAGATATCAAGTAACCCAAATAAACCTCTTTTCCAACTGTTTTTGTCACCCCTCCCCACAAGTTAATCAGTGGTAGTATCTACAACTCAACTTGCAGGTGGCAGGACACATTTGTATGCTTTGGAGGACAGTTGTGAAATGAGAGAATACAGGTAGAGAATAGCGAAGGCCAGAAGATAAGATAAAATCAGGAAAGAATGGTGCGATCCAACAGACAGTTGAGACAGGGATCAGTCGGACCAGACGGGAATTAGTGGACTTAGCTAGTCCCTGACATCAGTCTCGTAAACAGAGGCAGGAGGTTATTTTGACACGTTGCAGTGAGATCAGCAGAAAAACTTCGTTTATTGTGCTGCCTGAGTGAGGGCAACACAAAATGGCGGTGGAACACAAAATGGTGGCTAAATACAAGCAAGATCGAAAATCGAATTTCCTCAGGCGGTGTTAGGCCACATGGTAAACCTGCACTGCGACTCTCACAAGTCTCTTGTCGGGACTTCACGTGTGACCAGCGAGTTTGGCACACTTGATGATGGTTCCACTGTTGTGGCCCCCCACACTCTAGTGAGGTAGCACCCGTGGGTTTATGATGGGCTGACCAGCCGTTGTGAGATTATGCCCCTTTGTTAGTCTTTCCTAGCCCCCAAGGACTATGGGCATGTTCTGTGCCTGTTCTTGTGTTCCCGGGGGTCCCGACAAGCTGTCTCCTGTGTATCATTCTATGTTTGTCTGGATCCCGGTGTAATGTGCACCGCGGGGCCTTGTAGATCACCACCAGTCTGGGTCCAGGGCCTCCCTCCGATACAGGACTGTTGGGGAATCCGCCTCATGGGGATCGTGTGTCTTGCATGGTTGGAGTTTTCCACTAGTAGTGGGTGGCTTCCGATGGGTGTTCTAGCAGTTGTCCTTGGGGGAACTCATCACCCGGGCCCGCAGCTCTGCACATCACCGCGCGGCTCCAGCCACTGCGTGCGTCGCTCACTTCCACTCGCTGGCACCTCGCGAGTCCCACAGCACACACCGTTAACGGGGCTCGTCGCGCCTCCCAAAGGGGACGCTCGCCTGACTTCACTGCACCAACACGGCCCATACTGGTGGTCTGTGCCGTTGGAAGGACTCGCGCTTCACTGGAGTCGATGTGCATTACTGCCGAAAACCTCCATTTTATTGCACCAATTTGAATTGCGCTGGGTGCAATAGGTAGCGCTTAGCGACAGCAAGATGATGGCACCTCTCAGTTGGGATAAAATCAGAAGTTATGCTCGGATTTTGACGGATTGTTGGTGGTGATCGGGAGAGCTGCACTAACTCGTGGCCATCTTGGAGTCGGGCAAGCGCCGACCCCCAGCTATCACCACAGTTGCATTAAATATATCAATGTCCTGCCAGAATTGTTTTACTATCTCACTGTGTTAATAAATCAAGGATGTATAAACATATCAAAAGTATGAAAGCCAAGCCAAATCACAGAAAGTTCACAATACACAATTAAATACCTCTGTACAGCAATAGAATCAGGGCCTCCATCTATGCATAGTTTACTGTCAGGATCAATAGATGACATTGGCAGCATTGAGCAATGAAAGCAATACAACTACAATACAGTTAATTAACAATGGAAAGAGTTAAGCAATGTTCCCAAATAATACAATTATCTCGATCACTGGCTGACCAGGATCAGTATACTACAATGTGAAGGATATCTCATGGAAGTGGAGGTACTTTGTTATGAGTCTATTCATTGATTGTGTTTCATCTTCCAATCAAGCTTGTTGATCTGTTCCACATACCTATTTCAAGCCTCTGCATCCTCGAACGTTAGCACTAAATTTCCTTTTTGTTCTTTTTCCCATAAAAATTAGGTAAACTGGACACTTCCGTAAAAGGAATTTTCTACCTAAGGTCTATTTTCTGCTTCGATTTTTGTGGTTCTCATGAAAATGATCGGTTACCTTGCAGCAAGATCAGAGTTAACTACAGGCATAATGTGTGGCGTAACAATTTAGATCAGACAGGCTTACGTGTCAAACATGAATCTAATCTAAAAAAGGATTTGTATTTTCCATAGTGGTAGCTGGAAATTATAATAAAAAAATATACTTACCTTTTCACCACCTCTCCTCCGTCTTCTTCAGGTCTGCTACAGCACTGGAAGCACTCAGGCTTCCGGGTTCTCCCAGCATATCACAACGCATTCTGATTTGTCTGAGCGTCCTGTTTGGATGCTCAGGCATTGCCTGGGGAGGTTGGGCATGTACACCACAGGGCTGTGCAACACAGCCCAATGGAGAACATGCCAAGTGTGCAAGACAGTTTGGCCAAAACTGTCATTTAGAGGAGTGCAAACCACTCCTCACTCTGGCTCTGAGTGCCACATAGAAAAAAAATATATAATAATGTCTTATTATTATTTTCTTTTTCTTTTGTGCACTGCTTAATTAAATAGCAGTGAGGCGACGCTCCTCCGCCTTAGCTGAGGAGCCGCCACTGATTTGTTGGATAATATGTACATTATGAACAGAAAAGTTTCCAAATGTCAGCCAAATCTAGGGTGTCCATCATGCTAGATAATCTGTTTTTCATACTGGTATAATATTTCATGGAAAAATAGTGACTTTATCATTGTAAACATAAAGAGATTAAAGTTACATAATCTGTGAAAACAAATTGAAAAGTGCCATGGTATGACAATATATTCTCTAGACAGTGAGCTCTATTCCAAAATTCCCCATGCACGAAACTGCAGCCTAAAAACTCTAACATCTGAAAACAATATCCAAACTTACAGATTCATGAGTAGCATAGAACAATGTTGTGCATTGGCATACTGGTTGAAAATATATTGGCTGAAATTGCCAGTGACTGAGGTTAAATCACAGATTTCTTCTGTCACTTTGTTGATTATTGCAATAGGTGCCTACATGCAAGGAATATGGCTGGACATCAGTCCAATGCTTGGCCCGCCATAGGACTCAAGATATATCTTATTGACCAAGCCTAAGTAGGATGAAACTGGAGTGGGTTTGCTTGTGTTCCCATCTGCAGACAACCTCACTTCGCAGTTTGGTTAGGGTCCCCACTCATGCCAAACCAAGACTGATCTGCATATCGC
Organism: Triturus cristatus; assembly: GCF_964204655.1. Lineage (NCBI taxonomy): Eukaryota > Metazoa > Chordata > Amphibia > Caudata > Salamandridae > Triturus > Triturus cristatus. Next base: position 640,810,635 of record NC_140589.1, read on the forward strand.
TAGTCTCTGTCAATAGTGGCATATTGAAAGAAAATTGATAGACTGGAATACGGCCCAAGTGATTGCTTGTAGCTGAAATTAATTTAAGCATGCCTTCATTGACTTTGTTGATTGTTCCAAGAGTAACTATCCATCTTTTGCTTTATTCACATTCAAATGAGCTGGTTCATATATAAAGATGTCAAGTATCTTCCCTTTAAACAATTGGAAGACTTGTAACTATTTAATAACACTCATCTTACTCTTAATAAACACAAGCTCAAAACTGTATTTGAATAATTATTATGAACTAAGAAAAGGATATGAGATCCAGAAAACCTATTCCTATATGAATCATATAGTATACCTACAAATACCATGTCAGACTTACATGCCTATAGGTACCTTTATACTAATCGGCTGCCCCATCAGATCAGGTGGCAGCACCCGTCCATCTGCCTGATGAATTCATGTTCTATTATTGTGGCATGGAATGCTGGCATCTCAATCTTTAACATTATTTTCAGCTTCAAAGGAAACTTTAAACTCTCTACCACCTACTGTCATTAAGAGCACCTGTTTACCTATGCCCAACCTTTTCTTGTCTATTTTTTGCACAAATTCAACCTAATAATATATAAAAATGTGTTGGTGTGAATCAAATTGACCTTCTTAGCCTAGATCCTGATAATCCGCCTCGCAAGCACTGTAGCACACCAGAGCAAAGTCACTATAGAAGTTATTCAAACGATTCAATCCTTATCAATGTAAAGATTTTCATTGTTGTTCTGTCCATTTAAAGAGTGTACTAAATGATACAGAAAACTCCACAAAGTGTTCCAAATCCACGTTGCGATTTCAGTAATCAATCTTTATTCCAAATTCACACAGCAGCCGACACCATCAATCTTATCTTGTCAGTTCTAGGCTAGTCATATACAGGGAGAAGCTGTCGGGACTTAGAACAGCAGTGATGACGTAACATGGTCCTATCAGTGATGATCTGTCCTCTCCAAAACGGTTCAGAACTGACAAGATAAGATTGATGGTGATTGGATCTATCACTACGTATTCCACTGTTTACACTTGAATCCTAAAGATTTGTTCTCATCAAAAACAGACATTTTCCAATAGATCGACTGATTATATCAAAGAAAGAATTTTTCTTCCAAAAGCCTTGAGGAAGCCCTGCCAGGCGAAATGCGCATCAGCTGCTGTGTGAATTTGGAATAAAGATTGATTGCTGAAATCGCAATGTGGATTTGGAACACTTTGTGGAGTTTTCTGTGTCATTTAGTACACTCTTTAAATGGACAAAACAACAATGAACATCTTTCGATTGATAAGGATTGAATAGTTTGAATAACTTCTATAGTGACTTTGCTCTGGTGTGCTACAGTGCTTGCGAGGCGGATTTGGATTTGGACTTCTTCGTAGTTCCAAAAGCGTAATACTCTAGGTGGATGAGTATTTGGCACTGTTATAGCATCCAATACTGAATGGTTGGAGAGTGACATATTATAATTCTCATGACCTTTGTACATATGATGATGTGCAGATCTAGATAGCATATCCACCCAGTCGCTTTATGTAAATAGATCATGATAATATTCAGGATCTTCCTTGGGTTTCAGCAACCAACTGTCAGGCAAAACGGGTCCCTATGAGCTCTTTAAACTATATTTAGCAGCCTGCAATCCAGGAATCAATTAAGGAATGTTTTTCCTGGTAGTAACATTACACTCCTCACCCCAGAATGAGGCATGTATCATGTGCGGCAAATTCCTCGTATTCTGACTTTTTAACTTGCAGATGAGGCATAACATGAGGAATCGGTATTTAGCAGACCAGATTCCAGGTTTTGTCCTTTTTTACAGGTCTATTTGCAAAACTTTTTTGCCCGGTTTCATCTGTCAGAATTTATTATTAAAAACTGTAAGGGTGTGATAATTATCACATAACTCGTAATTCAGATCCCTTTGCAAATACGTTTGCAGGGGGATCAGAATTTAGCCCTTATAATGAGAGCCTTTGTGTTTGCAAGCTATGTGGCTCAGGGGGACTGAGCTCAATTTAGGGCAACACTATTGAACACCTAGACACTTATTACAGATAGGACACACTTTACATAGGAATGCCGTACTCAATCAGGGACAATACACCCTATTACAAAGAATGCTTTTTCCTCAGGTCGGCTGCTAACTCATGCTGCCTTTTGGGCAGCACATTCAAGTGAAATACACAGTGGCTGTTTCATAGCCGCTCCACAGTACAGGCTGCCATCCCCCTGAACTTTGAGGTAGGATTAGAGCTCCCCTTGCAGATGGGTGCAGTGAGTGACTGCATTCGCCTACAGGGAGTGTCTGAGGGGTCCAGAAACCAGCATTTTCCCATTCCACAGGGCTGCCCTCCCCTTTTTGTGGCACACTTTCAGTGTGCCTTATTACAGTTTCTTTGCTTTTTCAGCCAATGCTAATTGGTTGTTTGATGGACATAAAACAGTCCCAGCATCCTCTTACTTAGTAACGCATACACATGTTTCATTCTTGAGCAACTTAGCTGGCTTTGCCTTGCCTGACCTTTTCCCAAGATATGTTCTCTACTCAGTCACAAAAGTGCTGGGTATCTAGCCTTTAAAACTTTGGTTTCCCAAATTCATCCTCTTACCTCAGTGATGCAAAAGATCAAAGTTACTTACAGTTCATACCAAATAAAGTGATCTCTTACTTAATCAATCAAGAACAAATAGCATGAGTATATAATTCCCAGTTGAAATGTGTTGAGGCAGATGAGGCCCTTAATCTGTCTTCAGAGAAATGCTTTAAAAAAGTTATTTTTTTATAATGTGCGAATTTGGAAAGGCAAATTTGCCCCAGAAGCTCAAACGCCAAACACACTCAAGATTGTTGAATAGCTTCAAAATGTTGAATATTCTTGTTTGCTTCTTTGGTGTCTCCTGACCTAGCGGTCAGCAATTTTTAGGAATTTCTGACCAAGTGGTTATAAATAAATGACTTTCGACTAAATTTCTCATTAAATTGTGAGAAAGCAGATGGCCCGTTCCAGCTGCAAGAATCTTAACATTGCCTTTGATACATCCATATATCCATTTGAATACATTTTTAGATGATGGTAGTTTTAGAGCAATGCATTTTCAGCCCCACCCTACATACATCATGTATATACATTTATACACTCATATACAACATTTATATTCAAAGTATGGTTTAAGATAATCAACATGTGTGGCACATTTAAACAAATTAATGGTATGTAATAATTTGTTCACTGAGAGTTTACACACATAAAGTGTATTATATTGATTAATAAACTGATGTAACCAAATTCATTGAATATTCATTTTAACATCGATTGTTTGCTTTCCATTAACTCTAACATGCATCCATTTTGATTTTTGAGTCAACTTAGCTTGTCATTAGGCCTTTGCTGAAAGTGTTTGCTTTTATTCTGCCAAGCATGCGTTTTTTCTTCTCTGCAAGTGTGATCCTTTTTAGCTAGAGTAGGCATATTGTTATGTACCAGACTGTTGATAGTGAGGCCTGAAAGAGAAATATTGGTAGTGAAAGTGGAGCGATGATGGTGAGAGGAAGCCTCCTGTCCTGGTTTACCAGGAGGGAGCAACATCCAAGGACAACCGATACTATTCTCATTATATGATGATGGGAACTTAGGAAGTATATTGATTGCGGTTAGATAATTGACTCTCAGTACTAGGAATGAGATTTGGATATTCTGAAAACTGTTAGTTTTACTTTCAATTGGTGTTTCATAGTTAGTTTGACAGATTCCATCCTGACTCTGAGAGGGAGCAGACTTCTCTCTCCCTGCCGTGCTTTACTGGGTGAAAGGCTTCACGCTGAACACTCTTTCATTTTCTTTGAACTTCTACTGAAGATTCAAACAATGCTGAAACCTTCTATACTCCCCCTTTATAGAATCTTAATAGTTTCTCCGTCCTAGCTTAAGTTTAGACTAAAATGGGAAAGTTTCTTTATGGAACACCTGTTCGCATCAATTTGTTTCCTCTGTATTGTGGCTGTTACTATTTTGTATCTCATATTATTAGTTCTTAGTTTACTCTGACATTACAGACTTTAGACTGTGTTGCTGTATCTTTTAGGCCTGTTTTTGCTTTACATATATACTGGTTGGTTAAATGGTTTAAAATAATCCTTCATGGTTAAGATAACTGATTCTTGGTCTTCATTGTAGAGCCACATTGGTTTCACAGTGATTGGAATGTATTTCTGACGCTAGCTCCATCACAATACTTCAAGTCAGTTTGATGATTTTACAAACAGATTGTAGTTCAAATACACAAACTCCTTCAGATGGTAGCAGAAGGATGGCTAGTCACTGAAGTGTAGGGAGATAGTAGAGTTTTGGATAACATTTAGAGTTGCCCAAGCCCAGTCCAAACCCTTAAATTCAGTGACACAGTTCGGAGGATCAACTGTGTTCCAGAGGTTCAGAGAAAGTTGTAATAGCTGAGGGGAGTGAGTATTATTAATAGGGTCGCGTGTTGCAATTGTGTATGAGATTGTGCGCTGCTGTGTACTGGTGCTTTGGGTTGTTGTGTAGACGTAGCTTAGTTCTGAGCAGTTGAAGTTGTTATTTGGCTCATCATATTCCAAGATCCCACAGCAGATAGGAATATTGTAGTGTAATTTCGTTTACCTGCTACATTTTGTGGTGTTAGTTATGAGGTACAATCGATGGCAGAATTGAGATAGGGAAATATACCTTTGTTGTGAATGTACTAACAGTGATCGGTGCTGGGGGATCTTGTTGTGCAAAGGAGAAACTGCATTGGTCAAGGTGATTTTCCGCTGGCTCATACTTCCTCTGTGTATGTGAGCAGGTTGGAAAGTGTTACTCCAGACTACTTCTGACGTGGTTGAACATTTTGGATTTCTTTAGTAGAGTAGACAAAGGTTTTGTGTATTGTGCCTGCTGAGTGTTGAGGGGGGTTGCATTCAGGAAGAATTATGAAGGAGGGCGAATCACTGTAAGGAGCAAGAATTGCGTCAAAGTGTATCATAATGGGATTATACGGTTGATGAAGGTGCTGCGCCGCTGATGGTTGTTACATCATTGAGAGTTGCGCTGCAATAGGTCAGGCAGAAGGTGCCACACAGAGATTGGTTATTAGTGCAGGATAATAGTTGATTGTAGTCAGGTTCAGGAGTACCACTTGTTTGAAATTAATTTCTTGTTCTTTGACTGTTGAAATTATTGTTGAAATAAAATATTTCAAAACTTGTAGATATATGATTAGAGAAAATGTGATGGCATAGCAGGTCATTAAATTGCTTTAAATATGGGGCTCCACATGTTCATTTGATTGAGCCAGTGGCATAAGATCAGAGATAATGATGGTGCATTTAGATTCCCTCGCTATGGCACATGTTTCTTGAGAATTATTTAAAATTTGAGAAGAGTATGGTATGAGATAAAGCCACCTTCTGAAGCCGCACACTATGAAACACTTAATGCATGGAAACGTGCTGCCTGTGCTAATGATAGGGATGCATATCAAGATAAAGCTAAGAGAGTAATGCATAGTTACACTGATGCTAAGTGGGATGCCGAGCAACAAAGGTGGTGAACAGAAATAATTGAGGGGATTAGGCTGTATGTACCCTGTATTGACAAATTAGGAAGTTCAGAAAAAGAAAGATTTGAAAGGAGAGGAAAAGATAGTCGATGTGGAGGGCTCTGGAGATGATAGTGATTCTATTGATGAGTTTTTGGACATATTGTTCTCATCTCATCCACCACTTATAATTCTGCCCCATCTGACAGTTTAAGTGGTGCTGGTAAGGGTGGAAGCACTGAAGAAGCCACGGCCCCTATAAATCCAAATTAGATCCCAACCGGAGAAATTTCAGAGATTCGTGCCCCTCCTAATACTTTGGTTCCAAATGCTTCGGATACAATATTTGCCCCTGTCACCATTGGTTTCACAATTGTTATGTATAACCCAGAGTCTTCTAGGAGAACCACACATTCCTTGACAGTACCTACTGGAGTGAGTGCTCCTCACAGTGTCCCTGTACCTCTGACTTCGGGGACCACAAGAAAAACCTCTTAAATCCTGACTAAGACAGTCCCACCATATGATGCGACTACATCTTCAACATTGGGCACATTAGGACTTGCTCTCATAAAGGAGCTTGCCCCGATATCTAGAAATTCTTCCATGTCCACCACAGTGTATTCCGAGCAGTAGTCTAAGAGAAGGAATAGCGTTTAATACTCCTGGATCCTAAAATGGTGCCAGTTCACTGGATATAGATGATTTGGTCTGATTCTTTAATGGATCCCCTGGAGGCCGAGAGATTTCTGAGTTAAGAGGGGGAGTCCAACTTTCAGAGAAAGAGAGACCTGTAGATGTGGTCAGGTTAAGGTTGGAATCAGATTAATTGATTTCAGGCAATCTTGATTTTTCCCACTTAGACACTGATACACTGATCAAGAGAATGAACTTGTCTATATGTTTAAAGATGTTACACAATATGCAGGCCAGGCCCTTAACAAACCTTTCTAGTTAGCCCAGGTGTGTGGCATAGATTTTAACAAGACTAAGGGCCTGATTTAGTTCTTGGTAGATTTGGTCCCACCGTCACTTTTTCAACGGTTTCACCACCCACCTACTTGGTGGTCCACCAGCTCTATTTAGATGTTAGCAGGATCATGGATGAAAGACTTCTCGAGTGCCATTGACCTCACCAGGAATTTTCTCCTGCGTCAACAGCATCATAGGCATAAGCAGCTTTTGGTGAGAGTCCAGCCAAGATTACCGCTGGGCCAATCACGATGTGCCTTTTCATTGAGGAAGCTGTGGTATGAACACCTCCTACTTTGAGTTGATGGAATTGAAGTTTCCATCTTAATGCCCATTATTTAGGTCCTCTCTTTGCTGCTACTACATGACCACAATGCTACTGAACTCCATTGTCGCCGGGACCTAAGGTAAGCTTCCTTTACACTTATCTTACTATGAATAGTGAATTGACAATTGTTTTAGTCTCATGTATTTTTACATTGCTCTTACATGCACTTTTTTTATTGTGTTATGAGTTTGTGTATGTTTTACAGCTTATCAAAGTAAAATTACACCTGTATTAACACTTTAAAAACAATGTTTTGTTGTTGAAGTGGTTGTGGGTATAGCGCTTGTGGTACCTGTGGATGTGTATTCAATAGTGTGTGTGTTGTTAGTGTGCTATGCAATATGTAACAAAAAAGGAGCTTAACATTTTACCTACATATATTTTATAAACAAACACAGCATATATGTGTATTGACACATAAATCAGTAGTCTCCACTCCACCAGGGACTCACTCCATCTGCAAACCCTGTTCGGACAATGCCAGCACAAAGAGGATATCTAAATAGACTGTGCAAACCCACCAACCTGACGGCGATAGAGTACTGTTAGCCAGCAGAGGAGTCCACTGCCTCGACAGTGTGCCACTTATGCAATGAGAAACATTCTGGCGATGCAGATGGTGGTTCAGCCAACACACATCTAAATACGGCGGGCGGGATATCGTCAGCCTGGCATAGTACTTGGATACTCCACCATGGAGGAACGTCAGGAGTACCGCCAAGATCTAAATCAGGCCCTCAGACCTTACAGAAGAGTTATTGTGTGTGCATGGTTGAAGAAGTCATAATAAATATGAGAGTGTCATGGGTGAAACTGCAAGTCCGGGAATTTATTGGCAATATACCAAAGTGAAGTAAGTTGGACAAGTGGGAAAGCAGCTGTGCAAAAACAAAAGACAAGAAGAAATTAAAGGTATGTTCTACTACTTCCCCCAGACAAAGAGGAAACCCAGATTTATCGATTGAGAGAAACTGTGGGTGGAAGTTATCTGCACATGCCATTGAGTCGGAGTGATCTTGCATCATTTCTGAACGATTTCCTGAAATAAGAGAGAATCCTGTTTAATCAAGTGTTGTAGATTGATTTGAATACCTTTTTCAACATTGTGGTGCCAGATGATCATTGGACCAAATGTAAAGTGGCTCTTCAGTGACCCTAAACAAGCCTCAGTGGAATCTGATATCAAATGTACTGTTGCATGAGGTGATGAAAAAGCTAAGTCTGGGCGGTGAACTCTGCTCCGCTCACGGAGTTTGTGGAGTTTTCCACACTCCGCATTACTCGGAGCTCGTGGAGTTCCAAAAATCTCCGCTGCACGGAGCTGAGTTTTTTTCTTCACTCACGTTCGCCAACTTCAAATTGGTGAGCGCAAGTGAGGAAAATCCACCTCCCAGCAAGATTTTTCCTCTTTCGCGATCGTCAACATCAAGTTGACAAGCGCGAGCATGGAAAATCAACCTCCCGGTGAGATTTCTCAATGCGGGCAGTCAAATTTCTCATTGGAAGTGTTCGCGTATGCTCCTGACCGCTCCCGTTGAGAAACCGTCCGTTCGCGTTGAGAAAGTTACCCTCGAGTAAAAATTTAGCCGAGTGGCAGGAAGGAAGCAGCACGTGCTTGCGCTGTGCATGGTGCCATTTACCATGATTGCACAGTGCGGACAAGCATCTGGCACTGAAAATCACCATGAACGGAATTTATCCGATGTACTCCGTCGCTTGCGGAGCTCCGCTTAGCCCGGCAGAGTTTTTTTGCACTTCGCAGAGTTTCGCTATACGGAACCTCGCAAATTCCACCCAGGCTTAGAAAAAGTATGTAAACGTGATTACATTTCTGAAAGGGAAAGTGTCAAAGGAAGATGTTAATTGGGTAAAGATTGATAGGACCCCACAGGAACCTAAAGAGAGAGTGCATTATTACTATGAGAGATTGCTGCAAGTATATAAAAAGCACAACAGAATCCAGAAAAGAAAGATATGGGAGGTTTTGTGTCCAGGTTTGTGATGGGATTGCGGCCTGAGATTAGTATGATGATTCAGCTGCAGTTGATTGCTGACATAACAAGTATGTTGATGAAATATTGAGCTATGCCCGATATTGCAGTGATGAGCTGGAAATGAAATAGAAAAGGTTGAAGGAGAAGTTATGTTGGCACAAATGAAAGCGGCGCACGGGGAGTTCGGAACCAACTTTATGTAGGGAATGTGGGTGTAATATAAGGAGATGCATACCCACAGGGAGGACCTATGATGTAGGGTAGAAATGGTGTTCTGCAGTGTAGAGGTCATGGTGTTCAAATTGACCCAAATACTGAGATTGATATTGCGATGTTGAAGAGGTCCAATCCTTGCCATTATTGTAATAAGTTGGGGCATTGGAAGTGCGAACACCCTTTGAATCCCAATAGTAGGACAAATGAGAATCAATACAGATTGTTGGGTTTGTGCTGACACAAAATAGTAATCATCTCAGCTGAAGAGTGTGCCAATCCATAGTACGAGATCCTAACATGCCTGTGTTGCAAGTTCCTCAAGCCCCATGTCTCAGCAGAATAGAAATGGTCCTAGGTTTAACACTAACCAGGTTCCTAATTGAATCAGGGCCAGTTTCAAATCCCAAACACATTCCAATAGTTCCCCATGTTTGATTTATTAGAAGGCTATGGCTCTAACTTGTCACAATGACGGTGCCTGCGAGGGGGGGGATGTCATTCATGGTTCAGTCTTAAAGATAGAAGATGAGGTGAATGGCCATGCGTGCCATTGCTTATTGACACAAGTGCTACCTGTTCCACTGTTAAAACAGCAGAAGCTCTATACCTGCTTCTCTTGGGGAAAAGAATCCACGTTGTAGAAGTTGCTAATAAACAGATCACAAACCCGGTTGCCAAAGAAGTTCCAGTTAAAATAGGGTCATTTGAAGAGAGTCACCAGTTCATGATTGTTAGAAATGGAGATCTCTGGTTGGTAATGGTTTGCACCTTTGTCCAAGTAGGAACCCTTGCTTCTAGTCAAAGTAAGGGAGTTACGTCCTTAGCAACCTCTGCTCACCCCCTTGGTAGTTTGGCACAAGCAGACAGGCTTATCTCAGAGGCAGTGTGTAAAGCATTTGTGCACACATGCAGTAAGACAGTGAAAACACAACAAATGGACACCACACTAGTTTAAAAAAAATAGGAAATCTTTTTCTAAACCAAACAAGACCAAAACAACAATAATCCACCATAAATAGATCTAGGTTATTCACAAATATAAAGCTTGTAACAAATAGCTCCACCTGGGGCTATTACAACGTTGTGACAGATGAAAATCCCAAAGTATGGCACCAACCGTGAGGTGCACAGCGTTGGGCTCAGAGTCAAATAGACCCTACAGAACAGTACATTCCTAAATGATGAAAACAAAGACGGTGCACAGCGTCGGGGAGGTGATGCTTTGTTGGTGCTGGGTGGTGTTAGTTCCTTATGACCACAGCGGAGGTGAGGCGTTGGTTCCTTACTGTTTCCGGGGAGGTGACGTTGCAGTGAAGTCGAGGCGTTGGTTCCTTATGACAGTGCGGGGTCAATGGATTTGGGAAGTCAACCACATCAGGTATCGGCTCCGCCATGATGAAGCACTGGCATCGGTGAGGTTGGGGCTGCTGTGCGAGTCAGAGCAGTGCGTCGCGACCATCACTAGCAGTGTCCTTGGCTCCGGTGCAGGCAGCAGCCTCGGTGATGGTGTCAGAGTCGGTACAATGCGGCATCAGCAAGCATCAGGGCTGCGGTGTAAGTCGTGGTGGTTCGTCGCGCACTTCACGAGCAGTGCCCACGGCTTCGTTTTGTAAGTCGTGACATTGCTCACTGGCGTTTGTGTTGTTATTTCCCTCTGTGGCAGCTGAAACAGCAGTTCCAGGTGCAGTAGGAAAGAGGAAATTAAGTCTCTGTGTTCTTGAGACTTCAGAAAAGGAGGCAATCTCTACACCAAGCCCTCGGAGATCATCTTCAAGCAGGATACACAGCACACAGCAAAGTCTTGGTCCTCTTCTTGGCAGAAACAGCCATTGCAGGCCAACCTCACAAAGCACACAGCAAAGTGGCAGTACTTCTCCTTCAGGTTTCCCAGCTCTTCTCCTTGACAAAGGTTTCTCTTGAGTCCAGAAGTAATCTAAAATCCTGGGGTCTCAGCCCCAACATTTTTACCACGTTTCCCTTTGTTCTCTTGTGGCAGACATTGTCTGTGCTCAGTCCAAACCAGTTCTGTCCTCTCTGGCCCAGCTTCCTGGCAGGAAGTGGAGACAACAGTGTCCAAGGTAGACCAGGCATATTCAGGTGCAAGGAAATCTCCTCCCACTACCCTAAATGCAGCTCAGGTCTATTCAGCCCAGCCCTGACTCATTCAGGAAAGGCAGGACACACCTCAACCTCCTCAGTGGCTCTCTGAAGAGAATGCACATCCCCATTCCCTATCAATCCAAAGCCAGACAGTCAATCCACAAACCAGCAGATGTACACTGGATGACTAGGCAAGAAAATACCCACTTTCTAAATGTGGTATTTTCAAACACACAACATAAAAATTGTCTCTACTAAAATATGCTTTTTTTTTTTTTTTTTTTTCAGTTGAAAAGTTTATTTAGCACAGCAAATAATCATTATGCTACCAGGGCTGAAGCCGTTGAAGATTCATACTTCCAGTTTGGTGGTAGCACTCTCCTAGTCTTGTAATAGCGGGCCAGCCTGTGAATTCTGCTTTCGATCAGAATGAGACGAAATTTAGCATCCTTGTCCTTACGGTTTCTCTCAAGATGTTTGCGCACTGCAACAGCCTTCTTGATCAAATGATACAGATCCTCAGGAAGGTCTGGGGCAAGTCCTTTGGATTTAAGTATTCTCAGGATTTTGTTGCCAGTAACAACGCGAACCTGTGCAACACCATGTGAATCTCTCAGAATCACACCAATTTGGGAAGGAGTAAGACCCTTTTTTGCCAGCTTGAAAATCTGTTCCTTCACATCATCCGATGTGAGCTTCAACCAAGTTGGCACGCTTCGCCTGTACGGCAATGCAGATTGGGACAAGCCCTTTCCGGGAGCGTGCATGCGACCCATGATGGCGGCGGGAGGCCCCCTATTTTTTGGTCCTATTTAATGCGATTTTAAAGGGCATGCAGGTACCCCGTACTTGGCTGGGCGCAGAGGTGGTCCCGATTTTTAAGAAGGGTTCGCCCCTGCTCCCATCCAACTACAGGCCCATTAGCCTGATAGATGTTTCGCAAAAACTCTTTGGAAGGCTTATCCTAGACCGCTTGGAGAATTGGATAGAGGAAACCGCCACTATGAGTTCTCTTCAGGCTGGGTTCAGAAAGGGGGTATCTACTGCGGACCAAATTTTTCGCCTTAGTCTTATTTATTGGAGGACGGCACTTGTGTAGGGGGGGTGCCTGTACACGATATTCGTGGATTTACGGGCTGCCTTCGACCTGGTGCCTAGATCCAAACTTTGGAGCGTCCTGGGCGATTTGGGAGTCCCGCCAGACATCCTGGCTATTCTGATCAAATTACATCAGGACAATTTTGCGCAGGTCAGGTATGGCAGGATGGGAGGCCTAACGGAAAGATTCCCCGTTGACAGGGGGGTGAGGCAGGGATGCGTGCTTGCACCCACCCTGTTTTGCCTCTTTGTCAACGGGGTCGTCGACCACTTGTCCAGGCTAGATGATATTGATGCCCCCAAATTGAATGGCAGCAGGGTGCCCGCCATAATGTTTGCAGACGACACCCTGCTGCTTTCCAAATCCCCCATGGGAATCCAACGGATACTCGATGGGTTTCTAGAGTTTTGTACTGAGAGGGGCCTTGAAATAAACGCCTCCAAGACAAAATTTATGATTTTGAACCCTACCCCCTCCACACGCCCCAATCCTTTGTTAGGCACGGTGCGTCTGGAGAGGGTTACCACATTCGAATATCTGGGGGTAACCCTGAATGAGAAAATGACATGGGGGACACATACGACTAAGGCAAATTTGAAATTATCCCAGAAGGCGGGGGGCGTTCTGAGAATGGTGGGCAAATCCATTTACCGCCCACTGGGCCCTATGATACAGATTTATAAATCCCAAGCACGGGGCTCAGTTGTATATGGGGCGGAACTTTGGGGCCATGTTTCTGTAAAAACTTTATCAATTACAGAAAATAAATTTCTTAGACAGTTAGTGGCCCTTCCCTTGAGCACATCATTGCTCCCCCTCAGACTGGATCTAGGTTTAAGGCCAATTGCTGAGGAGTTAGGTTTAAAGCCCTTAGCTTTTTGGCGACGAATATGGAGCAGCCAGGACCTTGGTGACTATAGAAATGAGCTTCGAGAGTTCTTGGCTCTACCAAATACCAGTAACATTCCCTGGCTAAAATACATAAGGAGCACCTGTGAAAGTTTGGGTCTCCCGGAATTATGGACTGACCCTGCGACCTCAAGTAGGAGGATCTCCCGGAAGGCACTCTCACAACTTTATTACCAGCGGAAGTTGACTATTGATATAGGTAATACACGGGTGGGATCACTGACCCACACATTTTTACAATTTAAAGACTCCTACCAAATGGAAAGTGTATTAGATGGCATGAGTCCTGTGCTGACAAGAAAGCTATATCTTCATTGGAGATATGGCTCTCTGCCATTGAGGGCCTTCACTAGCTCTTGGTCCAATTCATCAGCAGCAGAGCAGTGTCCAGCATGCACACATCCTTATGAGAGTGACCTACATGTGCTCTTCTTCTGTAAAGCCTACCAAAGAGCGAGGAGGTACTGGCTCCTGCCTATTCTCAAAAATATGGGCTTTAGGAAATATCTCCCCGCGTTCAGAATCCTCAAAACTGACTTGTCACCCCCAATTGTCTTTGCTGTAGCAAAGTATTTAATGGCTATGTGGCACACACGATCTCGTGTTTTAAAAGAGGGGGATATTGTATAAAGTTCCAAGATATTGGTTTATCTTTATTATGGATTTTAATGTCTGAACCATGCAATTCTTAAGTTTGTGTGCAATTTAAAATCTTTTTTTAACATTGTAAATTTTAAATTTCAAATAATGTCATGTATTTTTATCTTTGATGGTCTAAATGACCGAGAATAAAGATTATTGAATTGAATTGAAATATGTTATTTTATATTCTGAGTTCAGGCATACTAAACTCCATTTCTCCATCTTGTCCCAAAGGGAAGTTATACTTATAAGATGTTAAAAATAAATTCCCATTCTATCCTACGGGACAGATAGCCTTTCCATAGTGAAAAACCAAATACCTTGTATTTCACTATCGGGACATGTCGCACACACTAATACATGTCATACCTTTCACATACACTGCACCCTGCCCACAGGGGTAACTTGGGCCTACCTTAGAGGAGACTCACATGTAATCAAAAGGAAGGTTAGGGCCTGGCAAGTGGGTGCACTTGCCAGGTCGACATGGCAGTAACAACTGTGTGCAGACACTGCAGGGGCAGGTCTGAGAACCTTTTGCAAGACTGCTTGTGTGTGTGGCACAATCAATGCTGCAGGCCCAGTAGCAGCATTTGATTTACAGGGCACACACAGTGCACTGTACTTGGGACTTAGTAGTAAATCAAATAAGTCAATCATGGAAACTCAAATCCCTAATTACACAGAGAACATATGCACTTTAGCACTGATCAGCAGCGGTAAAGTGCCCAGAGTCCTAAAACCAACAAAAACAGGGTGAAAAACAGGAGGCCAAAAAAAAAAATGTGTGGGGGTACACTCGCTGAAAAAGCCAGGTCTAACAATGATGTGTGATTTAAGTCCTGTAAATCTCTTGGGATACGATTTGTTGTATAAAATAAACTGTGTAATCTATTGCACTCCGAAAGGTATGGAATTTCAAATGCATGTTAAAGATGTTGATTTGAAATTGGCTGGGCAAGCGGATGCTGTTGGACTATCCCCCTTGATGACTATAGATGATCTACCACCATATCTTAAGGATACAGTGAAGCCTGAAGTCTGGAATTTTAAAGAAAATGACATAGGTCTCATAAAAGGAGTTGAGCCTGTCCGCATAAATGTCACACCAATTGCTGAGTACCATAGATTGCCTCATTACAATCTACCAATTTCCCCAATGATGAAGCCAATTAATACAGCAAGGCATCTTGAAAGAGATAGTAGGAAGGCCTTGTAACTCATCTATTATGGGCCGGCAGAAACCGAACCGTAACTACTGGATCGTGAGGGACCTTAGAAAGATTAATAACATTGTTGTCTCGTGTTGTCCTGTGGTACGGAATCCAGCTGTGAACTATTTAAAATTTCATGTGAGAGTGAGTGGCCTACTTTAGTCAATTTGTGCTTGGCCTTCTTCTCCATACCTCTACATGAGGATAGTCAGTAACTTTTCACCTTCTGGTTCATGAACCATGTTTTTAGCAGAGTGCCGAGTTATGCAGCGGTATATGGAGGGACGCTCAATCTTTAATTAAATTCTCAAGAAGATGTTTGTGTTCTTGATAATGCCCTGTAATTCCATCCCGTGCCAACACACAGATGAACGGTTGGCCCTGATACCCAAAAGGCTTGTAAACAGGACTCTGTCGCGTTGCTACATCACTTGGCTGAGAATGGATACAAAGTGTTCCCAAGTAAATTACAATAATGTCAAAGGGAAGTCATGTATCTGAGACACCACACTGAGAATGGAGCAAGGAAGGTGTCACAGGAAAGAATCTCTGTGATTCTAAATATGAATCCTCCAACTACTCAAAGAGAAGTCAAGATGTTTCTGGGAATGGTGGGCCACGTTGTTGCAAAGGCTGACACACAAGGATGTGTCTGATCAACTACCACAGGACAACAATTGTTTGGCTGCCTTTCTAGAGCTGAGAGAAAGCCTCTGCCATGCCCAGGCACTCAGAATGCCTGATTACAATAAAGCATTTACACTTTTCTTCAGTGAGAGGGACAGCTGTGCTCTCTCTGTGCTTAACCAAATGCAAGGTGGGGCTCAAAGACCTGTGGCTTATGTTTTTTGCTACTCCTAATCAAGTAGTCAGAGGACTGCCCAGTTGCCTTAAATTAGTAGCAGCAGTAGGTGTCAGTATTGAAAGATGTGAGAGGATAGTCATTTGCCATGCTGCCTCACTCAGTTGAGGTCCTGTTAACACACACTAGCACACATGTGACAAATTGCAGGTTGACTAAACATATTTGCTGTGGAGAATATCACCCTTAAGAGGTGTGCTTTGCTAAATCCTGCTACCTTTTTTTACCATTGCCCGAAGATGAAAATGATGATGGGGAGGTGGGACATGACTTTCTGGATGGCATAGAACTGTGCCTCAAGCCAAGAACAGATTTTCTAGATGGGACCCTAACAGAG
Organism: Triturus cristatus; assembly: GCF_964204655.1. NCBI lineage: Eukaryota > Metazoa > Chordata > Amphibia > Caudata > Salamandridae > Triturus > Triturus cristatus. The sequence goes on from NC_140589.1 coordinate 640,826,904, forward strand.
ACGGATTGTATACTGTTTGTGGATGGATCTTGCTTGAGATATAAAGGGGAAATCTGAGAGCTGTCTATGTAGTCTGTACTGTGGAAGGCATAGTGGAAGCCTCCTGGTTCTGAGGTGTAGCCTCTGCACAAGTGCCTGAACTGGTTGCTCTTACCAGAGCCTGCTGCATTTCAGAACAATTGAGACTGACTATTTTGCTGCTAGTCAGTATGGCTTTGGTGTGACCCATGATTTTGGAAATGTATAGTCCCAAAGGAGATTTTTGACGTCATCGGGATCCCCAATACAAAATGGAGAACATGTCATGATATGGCTTGAAGCTCTTCAGATTCCACATAAATTTGCAGTTGTAAACTATTCAGAACACATATGTGGAGATGACTATGTGACAGTCAGCAACCGTTATGCTGATGCGTCCACCCAATATTGTGCTTTTGGGACTTGAACCTTCAATGGAGTATATATAAATGAATCTGAAAATTAAATCAGCTTAAACAGGTTGTTGGCAGTGGCTGATACTTGGGAGGACATTAAAAGATTGCAAGAAGAAGTACCAGTGACAGAAGAGAAGGGTTGAGTCAGAGCAGGTTGTGCCAAAAGGGATGATGACATTTGGGTATCTAAGGACATCAGAATGCAGCATAAATGCAAAGAGCAAATACTAAGGAGGAACAGAAATATTTTCCTTTGTATGCCAGCCTCAGTTAGGCACCCATTTTGGTGCAAATCCATCTTTACAGGTCTTTGTAAATATGGGCTAACATCAAAATACATTGGTAAATTCATGGAAACCCCCATGCATCACATATGTAACATCTACCTGATGCTCGGTAACAAAAGGTGGCGTTATGCACCAGCCGCGGCCCATGGAGGGAGTTCCGTGGGGCGGTAAGGCGGGGCGGGGAAGGGGCAGGGTGGGGGGTTCTAAAAACCGGAATATGGATAATTGCAGGTAAGTAAACAATTAAATAAATAAAACGAATTTCGTAGCGCGCGCTGCATCGCATTTTGCGATGCAGCGCACGCTACGAAATTCGCAGAAAAATGATGTAACATTTAGAGAGGATAAGTGTATAGTTGGTGTGAACAAAATTAAATATTTAGAACATATGCTTTTGAAGGATGGGCTGCAACCTAAACGTAGCACTCTTGAAGGTATCATTAATTCTCCCCATCAAATATATAAATAACAACAACGTTCATTCTTTTGTTTGTGCAAATTTTAGGCAAAGTTCATTAGAAATCTGTAAGGTCTTACAGAATGTTCCAGGAGTCTCTTATAGAAAGGAGCAGACTTTATTTGGACCTTGTGATTACCAACAAGGGAGGGGGTCCCAGTAGATTTTGAAGACCTGCAAAGGTTGGCTCCCCAACCTAAATAAATATCTCAAGAAAAGAACCCTCAGGTCTACGATTGGAAAGCACTGTCCATGGGAGTGACCCAGCAAAACTGGAGTGCCCTATATAAGGATTAAAATTCCTCACCCACCAATGGTAACATGATTCATCATTGGGATTCTCCTTGTGCCATGATGCCTAGTCATGGCATGGGCTACAACCCCAACTTAATTTTGCTTGTGCTCAGGATTCACTGGTGGTACCTGTAAAATTGCAGGAAACAGACCTCACCTCAACCTGGTGGTGGTGTTACCACTTTATAGGTCGGTGATCCAGGCACTTTAACTTGCAGCCTTGAGGAGACGGGTACCACCAGTAAATCCCTCCACAAATAAAACTAAGATGGATTAAGGACCACTGGTTCTGTATCTTTGTATTGTTGCATTTTTTAACTTCTATTACTGTTATCAGTTGTGTCACTTTACGTTAGATAGTTTCACAAATAAAAAGACTGTCAAGCAGCAGGACAAGATGGTCCTGACGAAAGCCACAACACTTCTCATGAGGGTCATCAGGCTGAAACATGTCGCCACCTCTGTCCCTTACTGCAGCTATATGTTTTCCCTGCCAGTGCCCTGCTTTAAATCCTGGCCCAGGGACATTCTAATAAAAATACATTATGTACCCATGAGCTAGTTTTACTCCTTTACACACATTCACACATTTGTCTTGGCGCTGCGTCCCCGACTAAACCTAAAGCTCACCATTGTGGTATTTAGTATACCTCTCATTTAGAATAAAAATATCCCTGAGTTCCTCCCTCTCAGTGAGGGGGTTGTAGCCTGTGCCATGACTAGGCATCACATTGCAAGGAGAATACCAATGATGAAACATGCCACCATTGTTAGGTGAGGGATTTCGTCCTAATAAAGGGACACTCCATTTTTGCTTGGTCACTCCCCTAGACAGTGCTTTCCAATTGCAGACCCGAGGGGTCTTTTCTTGTCATAGATATTTATTTGGACCTCGATTTGTCAAGAACTTTTTCAGTAAATTAAACAATGTATAATAGCAGCTCTGGCACTTTAGGCATACGTTTATATGTGACATTTGACACTAGTAGCAGTTCTATTGCAAGTAGTTGGAGAAAAAGAGGAAACTGTTGGGTTTGCATCGAGAAGAATGATGGAAGTGGAAATTAGATTTTCAGTGATAGAGAATGAATGGTAGCTTTTGTGTGGAGGTTGAAACTTTCAGAGTTTTGGTCAAGAATGGACTATAAACCTTTGGTAGATATATTTTCTGGATACAAGAAAAAGAAAGAAATAGCTAGATTAGCGAGACTGTCAAGAAAGTTATTGGAGTTAAATTTTACGGTCAGTCATATCACAGGAGGAAAAAATATAAAAGTAGATCACCCATCATGAACAATGAGCAAGAAACAAAACAACAAGAGGACATTTAATAATGTATTATTGCAAGTGTTGAAGATAGGGTGGTTTGTTCAAACACAGAAGAATGGCACTCTGCTTTAAAGGCTGATGTGGTGCTAAAAGAAGTCATGAAGTTTGTTATCACTTGGTGCCCTAAAGAGAAGTCAGTAGATGTGGATTTACAACAATTTTGCAAAACGGTTGATGCATTGTCTTTAGAAAATCATTTGTTAGTGAGGGGTGGCAAGTTGATTATTCCTAGGTGTTTTAGACAAAGAATACTGGAGATGGCCCATTCTGACCATTTAGACATGTCTGCGACCAAATCAAGAATTAGGAATTACTTCGGTGGTCCAGTGTAGATCGAGAAGTGGAGATGTTAGTAAGGAAATGTGTACAGTGTTCATATAGTAACAAACATTTATCTACAGTGACACCTCCTTCGAGACCTGCAATGAAACCGGACAGAGTTTGGCAAGGGGTAGCAGTGCATTTTTAGATCCTTTCTATGTATTACCAAACAGAATGAGGTATTGTATTGTATTAATAGGTCATCTGTCAAGATTGGTTGATGTGAGAGGCATTTCAGAACCCAACACTGTCAATCATTTGTTTCTTACAGGATGTGTTCAGTAGAAAAGGCTCTTAGAAGACAATGGGGTTCAATTTACATCAGCTGCCATGTTGGAGTTCTTAACTGAAATGAGAGTGAAGCATTTTTAAACACCATTGTATCATCACCAGGCCAAAGGCAAAGTTGAGAGGTTCAACAGTGTATCGGTAGAGTGCATAGGGTGAATGTTGATTGTGAAACAGCTATTAGAGATGCAGTATGCGCTTACAGGACATCTCCACACTCAGCCACTGGAATTATTCAATTTGAGTGAATGAGAGGCAGGAAAGTGGTTCTGACATTGAATCAAGTTTAGAAATCCGAAGTATTAGGTGGGGAGAGCGATGTATTGAGTGAATCATTCAGTGCCAAGATTTCCAGTGAAAAGTTTAGTGGTTACAGATGTAAAAAAATTAAGTTACAAAGAAAAAAAGTTTGAATTTTACAGAAGGTGATGTTGTTCATGTTAGATTTCCATTGTTGCTGCAAAAAGAAAAGTCAATATTTAAGGAACCAACTTCTACAGTTGAAATGTAAGGTCAGGCGGTTAAAACTAGTAATGGGCAGTGGTGGAACATGGCTAATTTGGCAAAAATAAACAAGTTCAAAATTGGACTACATGTAGATAAACAGTTGGGAGGCTAAGATGTACAGGTGTTACGTAGAAGTGCAGCAAGTAGAAAGATACACATTTTTATGATCAATATTGCGCAGTATTTGCATGTCATAATGTTATAGGTAAATGCATATATTTTTGTTATATATGTTATATATATATATTTTTGTGTTTTGTTATCGAAGTGGGAGATGTGTAGTGTTTCTTATTCTGCTGAGCTTATATAATAAGGTGTGTTATAGAATTTGGATTGTAGAATGTGATGATGTAGAGGGAGAGAGTCTTGGAGTTGGTACTAATCTCCTGGGCACTTTAGACCTACTGCATTCTGTATGCAATATCTGAAATAAATATTTAAATTTGGAAAGAACATCGCTGACTGGACATTATATCATTACAGACTCATGTTTGGAGACTATACATCATGAACCTATCCCTTATGCAGACTTTATCCCATCAGCATGCTATTTGACTAACATCAAATTCGAAAGGAATATGCACATTTCTTCTGTGGCAAGAAAGCCTATTTTTAGCTGCCCTGAGACACAGCTGAGGCCTATAATGCCAGAAATGTAGTCCTTGCAACATGGCACTCTGACAATTATCCCCCTCAACAGCAGCGGGTGCACTGCAAGGTCTATGAAACAGATTCTTACCAACTATGGTGCAGGGCAGGCCATCAGAGAGGCAAGACACAATACTCAAATATTGTAGGAAGTCGCCACTGCCACATCCATTTCTTTAGGCCTAATAACTGATCAGCTGGATGCAGAGAAAACCCTTCTCCTACAGAAAGAGGGGCCCTGGACTATGTCATCACAGCAAAAGTGGATGTTTGTGCAATATTGGTGGTAGAATGTTGCACTCATCTCCCCTACACCTACCTCAGTATCCATAAAACAATAGATCATATCAAGGGCAGTTTAAGAGGATTACATGTGATTCGGACTGTCTTCTGCTGTTGGATAACTGGGATATTTGGGAAATTAAGATTTTTGAAATAGTAGTTGCAGTGATTCTTGTTACACTAATCCTTTATTTTGTTTGGATTAAACTGACTTTGTGCATCATCAAACATGCCTTAAATAGTAAGGGCATTGCGCATGCTTATCCATTTGATACTGTTGAGTATGATTATGCAAAATGTAACAATAAAGAGTTCAAAACTGAAGTGATCAGGTTATTTGCTATCAAAATGCTATAAGTTTTCACTTCACAGTGAAAAAGGGGGGTTGAGTATCTGTTTTCTTTCACAAATGTCATTCTGAAAAAAAGATAGGAAGCAAACAGAACCTAACCCTAAAGGAAACCTGAATAGTTTACTATGAAACTGTTATTAAGAATTTCATTTGTAGTGCAGCTGTCATAAATACCGAGGCCCTCACAATGTAAATAAATTGAGTTATAAAATCCCCCAAAGCAGTAGTGTATAGTTTATCTCTCCTTGTGGACATGCTTGCATGTGGGACTGTTATGTGGAAAACAAAAGAGAGCACTTTTGTACATTACTGACCTGTTGTAGGATGACAAAGAAGAGAAACTTTATTACAAACAAGACAAACAAGAGCATGGGTCCTGTGCATGTTATGTCACTGGATTCAATCTAGTATGGCTGATGAGGGGTGATACCTGAATCAGGTCCCAGGACGCTTGTTTTCCGGTCCAGGCAGGACCTGGCTTGGCAGTTAAGGAGGGAGCAGGGTCAATACTGATTTACATATGGGTGAGCCAATACTGACGTGTCATAGTAAGAAAAAAAACAATGGATTTACCCCAGATCTGTGACTCGAGTTGGATGTTTGACAATGTTTAGCATTCCGCCCATCATCTTTTTACATCATTCACAACACATAATGGCCTCCCTTCACCAAGTGACAGCTGCAAGGTCATCTAATAATGGTCAGTAATATTTCATCCTTGCTTTTCAATTTGCAGCAAAAGAACATTTAGTAATTTGAGGACTACTGTGGCCTTGTTTCTTATTACACAGCAAGACAACTTATCGTTTGTGAGGACAGCTGCTAATTTTCCATATAGCAGTAGTCTATGTCTGTATATTTTCTTTGTATACAATGTGTGTTGTAGGTTGCAACGTTTTTAATCAATGTATTAATTTTGAAAATAATTGCTTGTTAGTTGCATTGTCTGTTATGTCGCTTGTGGCAAAATCAATTTTGTTATTTGTGCATTATATGTGATGCTATGTGTGAGGTCATGTGTAGGACATTAAGTTGGTTTGGTTGTGCTGCTCAACGCAACTGTTGAAATGTTCATGAAAATGGAAGCCTTAGCACAGACATTTATCACATACCCCAAGACAGAGCTAGTTTATTCATTTTCAGTAGCATTCATCCAGACCTCTGAAAACAAATGTTCCCTATGGACAGTTTCTCAGACTAAGTAGGAACTGTACTAGTTTGCCAGACTTCAAAAAACAAGCAGACACCTTTGTTAAAAAACTCCAAGAATGAGAATTCCCACATTATCAACGAATCCAGAAAAGGAGCCTGAAACACCAACAGAGAGGCACTCTTAGAAACATGAGCATGATCACATTATTTGTGTGACCACCTACAACACCATATATAAGCGTGTTAAAAAAGATTATTAATAGAAACTGGTGCATTCTCAATTCAGGGACATATCCTTGAAAAACCAATTTTCTCCTACAAGATGGACAGGAGCATCAGCTATCTACTGGTCCATAAAAGACCTAGTAACAAACCACCTGCAGTAGCAACTAATACATTATTGGACATAGCACCAGTAACTGGAAATTACCTATGTGTCAACCGTATTGTATGAGCCCTCACACAAGCAAGAAAATGCTGGAGTTCAGATTACATCACAATTAGGAATTAGCATGCCATACCAACAGCAATTCTTAAAAAAATATATATGACCACAGCACATAAGGGCTTTCTGTACAGCAATACAATTGTAAATGACATATACATGAAATGTGTCAGCCCACTGTATTTGATATGAACGTCCTTCCCTTACCGGCCTTTTCCCCCAATTACATGGACAGCCTAAGTAACAAGGATGTTACGGTGCTCCTTTGTGTTACAAGAAGATGACATGGTACTACATAAATACGGGGTGGTACATGCTCTCCAAACCATGCGAACAGACCCTCGGCTTACAGCTATCAGTTAAATACATCTCAGTAGTCCCCACTTTTCAATATGCAGGTGCAGGAGACTGTCAGTTGCAGCAACCAGTTCTTGATGCAGTAAGTAATACATCTCCTAGATAATGGTCAGGTTATTTAGACAGCAGTTTGTCAAAATGGTCTAATTGACAATCTCCATATGCCTTTTTTTTAAAGGCAGAGAGTTTGAGTACATGGATGATCTACTCTCTCCATCCCAATAGGGCAAAATTAAAACCCTACAAGGGGTAAGTTATCATAACACCTACAGGCCTACATGATTCTCTGCCACATTTATGTATTGTCTTTAATCTGTGTCTTATCTGTCACACGTTTTTCAGCACAGAGTGTGGTTTGCTGTGGATCACTTCCCCTTTTATAATACATCTAATATATGACTGTCCTCATCATGCTACCAAGAGTAATTCTCTTTTTCAGAAACACCTATTTATACAGATAACACCCCAACTGTGGTATTGCTGCTTGGGAGCAGCAGAATGGTCTGATGTCATCATGGTTGTAAAGTGAGGATGGAATGTGAGGTATGTAATGGGAGGTTCTATGTTAAGCCTGTTGCAGTTGAGGGTTGCGGAGAGGGAGCAGTTTTCCTCTCTGTGTTCATATTGGCAATGACTTCACCTCTGCTATGGACCTGGCGTGCACTACAGCATCTGAGGAGGATCGAAGGATTTGAGAAAATATTGGAAGATAACACAATAACTGACATTGATCATAGAAAACTGAAGGATCACAGTCAGTGGATGGTTGGACAGGCATTTAAATTCTCAAACAGAACAAGGCACTTGTGCAGTGTAAAACGGTAGGATGTGCAATTAGGCACCTATGAGGATGCGGGAGTTGGGCGATCGAGTGCGAGTCTGTCACCAAATTTGGGACCACATTTATGCTTTTCACTGATATCTGCTCGTTTGCTAACATGATACGCGTTGTACATGGGGTAACGCATTGTGTGACTAATGAATGGCCATTTCGATGAAGGAAAGTAAATGCATGCAAACAGTAGTGTTGCAGTCATCATACACAGAGATAAGAGCCGTGGCAGTGAATTTGGATTTACAGCTTTTGGTATGGTGCGGTTGTGCACTTAATACTGTTTTTGGAAAGGGGACAATCAACATACTTTCTGTGGCAACATCTTTGGTGTTGCCACAATATAGATAATTCACTAGGGCAAATGTAATTCTGGGAAGGACAGCTTGTTGCAGTACATGCCTTATTGAAGGGGAAACATTTTGGGCATTTGCTCTGCAGAAGAAAGAAAATTGATATATTATTATCTGTCTTGAACGGTAAGCCTCAGAACAAATATGTGTGCTGCACAAACTATAACTCTCACAACTCCTGTTCCATTTTTACCTATAACTGGAGAGCCACAAATGATGTGGCAGGAGTGGAGTTTTTTTTGTAAATATCAACTATTGACAATGAGGCTTTAGCACCTGACAGAAGAAAGGTCTTTTAATACCTTACTCGGGGCTAGAGGGTATGCAAAAACACAACCAAATGGAAAAAAGGTGCAGAAGTGTGAATGAATGTATATGCAAATGCTTTGGATGACTTGGAGACTTATTATTCACCAATGATTTGTATTGCAATTGATAGATACACAAGTTATCATCGGAAACAGGAACAAAGACAGAATGTAGATTACTATGTTTCAGCAATGAAGAAGTTGACAATACCATGTAGTTTTAAAGCACTGCAGGAAGAATTAATTTGTGACCAAATCAAAATGCAAACAAATAATAGAAAAGTTTCAGGAGATATTGTGGGTGAGTGGTGAGTGAAGTTTGAAGGCAGTGTTGGCTGTTTTCAGGAAATCAGCAGTATCTAATACACATGCCAAAGCAGCTATGATAGGAATTAAGGATAGAGGTGAGATGTGTGTTGTGATTGATAAAATGGATGAGAAATTTTCAAAGAAGTCTTCAGAAGGGAAAAATTCAGGATCCTCTGAGTTTCTATTGAAACCTGCAAATAGAGAAGTGTAACAAAATAGTTTTGGTTGCTTTAGGTGTGGAAGTTGTGACCATTTAGCCAACAGTAGAAGATGTAGGGCAAAAGATCAAATGTGTTCGGCATATAATGTGATAGGACATTTTCCGAGAGGGTGTAGACATAAGGATAAACGTTTAAAGGTTCACTGTGTGTCTGATTCACAAAGGGAGCCTACTACAGATGAAGAGCATTCTGATTCTGATGAGTGTATTTTAATGGTGAGTGATGGAGTTTTGGATATTTCTACAGGTTCTAGAAGTAAATTTATATGTGAATTTATTGTAGCTGGTATCCTGGTCAATTTGGTGGCGGATTCAGGGTCACTATATATTATTATCAACAAAGACATTTGGGAAGAGAAATTTGAAAATGCAATTGGAAGTGACTTGAAAGCTTCTGATGTTTATCCTATAAGTTTAAATGGGGAGCCCATACCGATGATGGATATTAGAGAGGAGTCTTTCAAACTTAAAGGAAGACATGCAGAAGGAAAGTTGTATGTTGCAGAGTATGGCAATGTGTGTGGGGATGGATGGATCAACGCAATTTGGGCATGGTTTTCAACTGGAATAGTAAATAACAAGTATTGTTGTTGGGAAAATACAATAATGTTGAAAAAAGAATGCATGAAGAGTTTCCTGAAGTATTTTTTGGTAAAAATTGGAATGTTGAAGTGGTTCAAACATAAAATTTAGTTAAAAGTAAATGCTGATCCAGTTAGTTACAAAGATAGGGATAAGCCTTTTGTGGACAGAGAGGAGATCGAAAATGAGTTTATAAAATTCTAAAGTGCAGGAGGGATTGAACGCATAGACTCCTCAGAGGGGATGTCCCCTGTGGTAGTCGCCAGAAGATCTAGTGGAAAAATTAGACTGTGTACTGACTTGAGATGTGTCAACAAAATAGTTCAAGTGAATAAGTATCCCTTTCCAAAAATGTATGAACTTCTTTCTAGTACAAGAGGAATGAAATGGCTTTCAACAGTAGACCTTTCATCAGCTTATCATCGCGTTCCTTTACACAGAACAATCCAGAAAATAACAACATTCATTACTCATTTTGGATGTTTTCAATTTGTGAGAATGCCCTTTGTACTCCTTCAGCAGCATCAGTTTTCCAAAGGCTAATGGGGGAATTTTTGAGAGGCATCACTGGGGTTCTGTATTTTCAGGATGATATTCTGATAATGGGAAAATATAGAAAAGAACATGATAAGAGGTTGTGGAGTGTATTGACAGTTTTGAAGTCAAAACGTTTGACTGCAGAATACTCAAAATGTTAGGTTGCAATGGATCATGTGATGTATTTGAGGTATGTTATTGGTCTTGAGGGAATTTCACCAAAGAAAGTTATTGGAGGTAGTTGAGAAAGCTCCAGCTTCAAGGAACAAGGATGAATTATGCAAATTTGTAATGATAATGGAGTACTAATAAAAAATGTAAAGATACTTCACAGAAAAACTATTGTTTTTAGACTGATACTTAAAGGAAGAAATACGTTTGTGTGGTTTCAGAAGTGTAGAGAGGCATTCAAAAATATATAGGGTGACAATTGGAATGGGGGCCTATTCAAGCTTTTGACCCAGAAGCATACAGTGTGATAATGGTGGATGCGAGCAAGAGGGGTTTGGGTGCGGTACTTATGTAAATGGATTCACATGGAAGAGAGACTGAAATTGGGTTTGCTTCCCACATTCTTACCCCTGTGGGTGAATGTTACTTGGTTTTTGAAAGAGAGTTGTTAGTCTGCATGCTGAATATGGGACATTGTAGATCTTTTGTATTGACCACAGAGTTTGAGGTGAGAACTGATATTAAGACATTGGTGAATTTGCTTACTACATGTGATTTTTTTAAGACTTGTTCATTTATCCATGAGATTTCAAGATTTTAATTATCAGATCAAATCTGTGCCTTGCATACAAAATAGGGTAGCTGATTGTTTGACTTAACTACCACTATCTGTGAAAGAGCTTCTGTGGAATGAATGGGATGATTTTCAGGTAGCTTTAATCAACAAGGATTGAAATCAGTTGATAAGAAGGAGTGGGTGGAAGCATATGAACATGATGTTGATTTGCAGAAAGTGAAATTGTTAATAAAACAAGGATGGAAGAAAAAGAATTGCTCAGGGTTAATAAAGGGATTTTGGGAACTCAGAAATGAGTTGTGTGTGAATACTGACTTTGCTATGTGCCCCCCCAAAAAAAGGTTTCAAGAGGAAAATAGTGGATCTGTGTCATAAAGGGCATTTTGGGATTGTACGGACTAAGAGGAGATTAAAACCTTTGTATTGGTGGCCTGGAATAGATCTGGATATTGAGAAGGAAGTCAATACAATGTGCCAATTTGGATAAGTGTTTACATAGTTTGAGACCTTCCTTGATTGCTATGGAATGCCCTGAAATGGCTTGGGAAGGGATTGCAGTGGGTGTTATGGGTCCAATCCAGACTATGGTGGGGACCCAGATATGGGATTGTTTTGATTGATTACTTCAGTAAATGGGTAGAGTTTGACTTGTACCAAGAGCTGATGTGGATTCAGTAAAAACATTTTTGGATAATATATTCTTGAGAGAAGGGTTACCTAAGAAATTGTTGTCCACAATTCAGAGCATTTTTGGTTGAGGAATTTCCTAAAAGTAATGGTGTAATTCATTCGAATAATTGAGCATTACATCCTTCAGGTAATGGTGCTGTTGAATGCTTTAATTGTGTGATTAAAGGGATGATTCAATTAGCAATTGAGAGAGACAGGAAGTGTCAAATTGAGAGCAGAAGGATGTTGTGGACAGTGTTGCAGTAATTATCTCTATGCTTCACCTGTCTTCTTTAAATTTATCTGAGGTCCCAACCAATAAAGACATTATTGTGGGTTCCTACTAGTTAATTTATTGTTTCCTTTCTAGATCCCTTATACTTGGAATATCATGTTTTCCCTTCAAGGGTGAGCCAATCCAGATGCATTGTCATTCCGGATGAAGAACTCTATGATGAAGCGTGGCACAAAATGTGCATTAGAGTCATTTTAGGGCAAATCGTGTTTTTGTAAGGGGGTCTGCATTCTGGATTTATCTATCTGGTTCCTTTTGATATCTTATGGCTGGCAAAGTCGTTGTGGTATGTACATGTATTAGGACAGAAAGGTGACATACTCATCCAAAATCTTTCTACTGCCCCGCTCTGTGAGACTTAGTCAAGTACATCATGAAAACACCAGTATTTCACTCAAGAAAAGTTTTCATTTGTAAGCATCCACAATCTAAAAAAGCACTGACATTGCTCAGCCTATTTAACCATAACTTCCCCAATGCTGTACTCATGAACTTGCAATGGCACTGAAGATGACATAACATAATTCCTCATTCATAACATCGCTGATGGCATGTGACCACACAAACATTATTTATGTGCAGTGAATTGTGTGGTTATGATCAGTGTGCTTGGAACGTATGGCATGTCACACACTGTGGCACCCCTCTTTCTCCTTTTCTTAACAAATCGCATTGGCTACCTGTTAGTAAAAAGATCACTTTCAAACCACTATTTGGCATATTCACAAGGGCTTTATATCCGCTTTTTTGGCTTTAAAAGCCAAAGAAGCGGAGATAAAAATATGGCCCATCAACAACAGCGTGCTAACATGCAAAATCGCATGTTAGCACCCTTTTTCACTACGCTTTCCTTTGCATCTCTAATGAGAGGCAAAGTGGGCGTTCCAGAGCAAAATATTAGGAGAAATGTCGCTAAGCGACATTTCTCCTATTATCAAGCTTCACGCTAACCCTGTTAGAGACAAAAAAAGCAGCGCTAACCATGGTTAACGCTGCTTTTTTACGTCTGCTAATTTTCAGATTTAGCCATGTAATCCAATGGGAGGTGGATTACATGGCTAAGTCCACCATGGGCTATCAACAAGGATATCTCTATCCTTGTAGTTTTATCGCTGCATTACCAGCGATAACCTCCCAAAATACCGCTATCGCTGGATTTTTTATTGCCTAGGCGGTTAGCGTTGTTAATAACGCGATAACCAGGCGATATTATCCAGCGATAGCGGGCGTTAAAAAAATTTATGCTAAGCGCCCTTAGCGTTAATATTCCCTGTTCCTTGTTAATATGCCCCTATGCTTGTTCATCGGGCTCTTCACAACACTGACCCCTGCTACCTGAAAAAAAGAATTAAGGAATACCAGCCAAACAGAAGCATGTGGTCGAGTAAAGCATATTTCATACTAGCCTCTTGTTTAAAAAAATCTACACTTAGTGGTGCGTCTTTTCTGGTAATCTCGGCCAAACTATGGAGTCTACTTCCAGTGCATCTCAGGAGTTTAGAAAGATAATTTGCCTTTCGAAAATCACAGAAAACATCTCTTTTGCCAGTTACCACTATCCCTATATGTTTGCATATTGTAGCACCAGGACACTCTTTTTGAGTAGCTGTTGTGCTTTACAAGTAACGTGATTCATTCAACAGCCCGTCTAACATAGCACTCTGAGAGCAGCCTTCAGTGTTTCTAAGCAGGCTCTTGGTTTTTTAAGACCAGAAAATAGCTGGTCTTAAGATTGGTGCAAACACTTGGGGCCTCATTTCAGAGCTTTGGGTGCTGGACAGAGCTGCAAGGAATGTTGCTGCGCTGCTCATCGACATAGCAAAAGGACAGAAATGCACACTATCAATATAATAGGGCACATTCCTGGGCCTCATTCATGAAAAGTTTTGCATCTCTGTGGCAAAACAGCTTTGCAACACTTTTCACAGCGCCTTTCTTGCGACACCATAGATGCGCCGTATTCACTGTATGGCACTCCATGGCGCAATTAATGACAGATACGTCTGGAGTCCTGACATATTTGTCAGTTCTAAAGACATGTAGTGCTGCAATTGTGTCACAAGCATGAAGCACCTCTAGCAATGCATGGGGCAAGCCTCTCCCTATGGCACTGCATTACAGCAGGCATAAGGTTCTGATGCAGTGTGTCCTAGAATTGTTGCAGTGAAATCTAATGGCTTTCACTGCGCCACTCCTGTGAGGCTTTGATGCATGGGAATGCCCACGCTGCATGGATCATACCTGACACAGGTATAATGTGTCACAGGGCTTCACAAGGTCACACACATACTTAGATGCGTCACTTTGTAAATACAGCGCAACGTGGTACAAAAATAACACTGCAAGTACATCAAGAAAATGATGCACTGGTGGCTTTAAACTGCCGGAAGGGGCTCAATGGACTCATGAATGCGCCCCCCTGTGTTTTTCCTCTACATTGATGCACAATGGCTGCCATACACCAGTGCAGGCACCCTTGTGCCATGGTATTGCGGAGTTGATTGATGTTGTGCAGGAAGGGACACCTACCTGCACAAAATCGATCAATCCACAGTATTTCCTCTTTCTCTGTGTGGTGTGTGTTGATAGTGGTTTTGAAGGTTGTGTGAGTTTCAGGGGTATTGTTGTGGTTCCATCTCTTCTCAAGACATCTGCAGGTGTGCCTGGACTAGTGGAGGGCAGGAGTGAACCAGTTGCCATTCTTGGAGTGCTGTCTGGTCTTTTCTTGAGGGATGCCAGGGTGTCAGCGCAGTTGGAGATCCATTGTGGATGTTGCGCACTGTAATGTTGGTGTCTGTAAGCATTGGAGTGGTGGTGCTGAGGGAGTTGATGAAAAGTTCTTCTGTCACCTTGATCCAGCTGCAACGAGGGGGCGATGATGGCAGTGGTGTACGGTGCATGTGGTGGAGAAGATGGGCTACAGCATGACTCCGGCTATGTGGGTTGGTGTGGTGACTAGCTGCTTAAGTCCAATGTTAGCAAGGTTACGCAGGAGGGGGGTGGTGTTCTGCTCACGAGAGTTGTCCAGGTGGAACTTGAAGTCTCAGAGTAGGATGTAGTCGATGTATGGGAGAGCCTGGGGTGTGATGAGGTCTACAATGGCATCAGTGAATGAGGGTTCATGGCCCAGGGGGCCTAAAGATGAGGGTGCCATGGAGGGTGGTGTTGGGGTTGGTCTGGACCTGGAAGTGGAGGTGTTACATGTTCGCCATTTGGTCATTAAAGTGCATGGTCAGTTGGAGTGTGCTTTTGTAGACAATGGCAATGTCTCCTCCTGGACGATCGGGCGATTTTGGAGCTGTAGGTGATGGCGATGGCAATGTCTGGTCCGGAGCAGAGGTTGGTCCAGGTTTCCATGAAGAAGGCGATGTCTGAAGAGGTGGCATTGAGGAGGTTCCAGATTTTTGTGGCGTATTTGTGGAGGGACCGCATGTTGAGGAGGATGCAGTTGAGCCGGTCGGGTGCACTGTTGCTCGGCTGGGTGGCAAGAGGTGCTGGTGTGCTGATGTGGCAGGAGGTGCGTTTACAGTTTCAGCAGGCGCAGGGTGCAAGGGTATTCTTTGGTGATGCTAGATGGCAGGCGGTGTGGCGTCCAGGGTTGAGGGCAAGGAAGGTGCTGGCGTCGTAGTGCTGGAGTGTCCGAGAGGCAGGGTCCCTGGTGCTCGGCACGGTAAAGGGGTAGATGGACGCAGACGGGCTTGCTTTTGGCTCGCCTTCCATGCCCCATTGGTAAGCTCGCTATGCATGGCCGCACAGTGTCCGCCATTAAGTAGTGCTGACAGCTGGGGGCAGGGCAGGGACACAGGGGATTGCAGCAGCAACAAGGGAGAAGATTGGGAAAAAGGAACTACAAAAAAGCACAGGAACAACAAAGCCAAACAAAGCAAAGATTATAAAAACGACAAAGGTAGAAATGCAACAGAGAATAGCAGAAATTTGAACGGGAACAGCCGAAAAGAGGGACAGGAGGGCAGTCAAGCTGCAGAGCAGTGACGCTCTACCACTGGATCTCCAGCGATGAGGCACAGGCAGGAGCCTGCGAAATAGAGGAGGGACTCGAACACCTGACCTCTGGGTCAGAGGAACCAGCAGCGGCAGTTGGGGACAGCAGAAGCAGCAACCAGAAGGTGCTGCGCTGTGGGGAGAGGAAGTCCACTAAGAGTTTGTCCCCCGTACACCCAAAAGCAGACTAACAGAGAGCAAGGAAAGGCAGCACCACCTGATTGCCTCTTCTGATCTAACAGCGGCAACCAGATTCCATGTTCCATAGTGAGTAACGGTGCATCAAGCTGCATACCCAAGGGCCTGGGCCAGAACCGGCCGCCGTGGCACCCACTGCCACGAATGGCTGATCTCAGCGATTTGAGCCAGTTAGTGGAGTACCCTACCAGTCTTGTGCGGTGCCCTTGGTGATGTAGGTCAGCCGCAGCGCAGGGATTGCTCAGGGCACAGTGTGCATCACTCAAAGGCACTAGGCCTGGACCTGACTCACCCCAGGTCCTCCTCCGCTACGTGTTCCATCTTCTCCTCACCTGGACATTGACACCGGGGCTCAATGTGCTGCACTCTCTCCAAATCTTTGACTCAGAAAGCAGGAGCCTCGGCCAGGTGTTTTTTTACAAGCATGGGTACAGCAGTCACCTCCAAGTCCACTGGGGAACCTCCCAATGCAGGTGATGCAACAGGGCCCCCTTAGGTGTGAAGTTGCAGTGCTCCCGCCACAAGCCTTCCACAGCATCCGGCCAGGGCAACATCCTCCAGCTTGTGATGCAGAGTAATCTCCTCCATGCACCCCGGTGTAGTGGTGGCACCTGGTATGCGATGCAGACCTCCCTACATTGGTACACAGGAGCACCTCTACTATTCACAGCTCCAAGGGGCACCAGGCGGTCTTCTCACACATGTTAGCAACGTGTCTACATGCGACCTGACGAACTTCTTTACCAGATAAGGGCGATCAACACCTCAATGTCTACTGCCCAGCACTCCACAGCACCTCTATCTCACACTCCGGGTCACAGACGCAGACCCAGTGAGGCCTCCAGGCCCCAGGGACTGTCCTCGCTTTCAAGGTTTTGGCTGCCATGGTATTGCAAGGAGGGCGCTATGAAAAGTATGCATCGCTGCTTTTTCCCAGCGATGCGCCTCATTTCACGGAGCCCTGAATCTGCATTTCCTCTTCCACTGGGACTCCGGCTGGTCATCCTGGCTGTTGCAGGATTTGGGGGGGTTGTTGATCTATGCTGCACTTGGCCCTGACTGATCCATTTAGCATTCCATTGGTTTTATTTCCTATTTTTCATTGGAGGTTGACTTATAGGCTATTTTTGCCTCTGGAGGCAAACAAAAGTCACGTTGGGTGACTAACATGAGTTTTTTTGCCACTAATGGGCCTTTCATCACTTTTCTCTCGCTAACGTCAACATTTTTATCGCCTTGACGCTAATGTTAGCGGCAGTTTTCACCACGGCTAGCTGTTACTATCTCCATGCAGCGACGTATTGTAAATACATCGCTAACAGGGCAATTGTTTTGGTGATAGGCTGCTTTAAGAAAACTGCTGCTAACTAACGCTAATGCTAGTTACCAGCAGTTCTTGTAAATATACCCCATAGTGTCTAAAAGGCCTGGGGCACAACCAAGTTAGTGATATTTGGGTTATCGATACAGGGCATGTTTTTGGCCACATCTTTCTCCCAGTCCAGCTGCCACAAAAGCCAACTGACCTTTTGCTTCCTGTACCATATATATTATGACTTTCCATCTCCTTTTCTCCTCTCTTCTTGAAGTGTTTTGACAAAAGAATCTTTAATAAATATTAGACTGTGAACCAGGAAGACATGTACATGACCCAAGAATATACAGACTAACTATTTTACAACAGTGTATCTTAAAGGTGATATTTCCTTTAGGGAAATAAGCATTCTGCACAACCCTAGAGTGTGCTTTCCGTTCTGGGGTGAAGTGTGCTCACCTCGCACCACTAGAGCCCAACATTGTTTTGTTCCAAATGTGTTTCTAGAAGGAGGAGGGTAGGTTCCTAAGGTACCTTTGTTGCCTGATGATGAAACAAAAAAGTTGGGTTTGTGATTCTTGTGGTCTAATTTTACACATTTTGGGAAGTAAAAAGCTCAATCCCACCCTTCTATTATGTGCCCTATTTCTCCAAAGCAGAATGTGATGTGCTCACCCTACCCAACAATGGGCTCCCCAAATTTATTTTTACAACAAGGTTTGTGGAGTAAAAAAATCCAATCACAAATCACTGAATGGGTGATGAGAATACTTAGCCAATCAGCTTCCAGTTTAGATTACATTTTTAGTTTGAGCCTAGGACCAGCGCGTATGTGCTGGTCTGTGAGACTTGTTGTAGTGGAGTAGGGAATAGAAGCCCCGCCCACTCTCCGCGCATATTTGCCATTGGCTTGTGTCATTTTCCGTCCTAAATGCTGGCTTCTGATTCGTAAATAGGCTTGTTTGTCCCTCCTTAGTACCGCCTCATCTTCATGTGTCACCTCCCATGGCGACTTGCCCTTTTTCTTCTGTTGTTACACAGTACCTGTCATTTACTCTTTAAGCACTATTTTCTTTACCCATTTTCTTTTACTGTAGGCACAATGTGCTTTGGTGCCTTCTGTACAACCCTGCCCTCCCTTCGGTTGTCCGTGCCTTCTCTACCCCCCACCCTCTCTCCCGTTGTCATGCCTTCTTTACGCCCCAGCCCTCCCTCCCAATGTTGGTACCTACACGCCCTCTCTTCCTCCCGTTGTCTGTGATGCCTACCATTTGCAATGCAAAAGGTCCTGCATTTGCGCAGGTTTGAGCTATTGGCATTGTAAATGACAATGCTTTTTATTTATGTTTTGGTTTTTAAAGGATAAATAAAACTCATTGTCATTTACAATGTCAATAGCTTAAACTTGCGAAAATGCCAGACCTAGTGCATAGCAAATGCTTGTTGGGTTGGTTATTGGCCAATGTACCATTCCGTCATGACTACGTCAGGAATCATTGGACTGGCTCCCGGCAAAATAATCACTTTATGTTGGGTCAAACACAGCCTACCTTCCGAGTATGCTATACATCTAAAGTTGTAAGGCTAATAAAACATTCTCATTTGACTGTACAGGAAAAAGACGTGAGTTGTGACGCTGCTATTACATTTCCTCCCTTGTCCACACGCACACAAATTTCAAAATTCGATCTTAGACACATGAATTCTCTTTGGAAATATATTGTGCAAATTCATCAAACAGGGCCTAAGGCATTCGTGATCAAAAAAGTACTTTTGGCGTGGGCTAGTGGTAATACCGGTAAATGGCAGCTCCCAGCGGTTTGTACATTAGTACACTCCGCCATTTACCGCCAGCCACCAGGTTGACAGCGGCAATTTTAAAACAATCTTTATGGTGTGCCTGCCTGGAACAATTTCCTCTCGTACTGTATGGATCTGAGATGAAAAGAAAAGTATTGTCACTTAATAGCAGCACCAGCTCTTTGACCACCTACTGGTGTGTTATTTAATCTCCCACTGTCTCCAGACAGTATATGTATTTTCTGCATAAGTGTCTTTTTGTAGTGCTTGAAATCCCTATTCAAACACTAAGCAATCAGAAAAAGAGGAATACATCTTCTTCCATGTACTTTGAAATCCCTGGAGGAAGCTTTGAAATTGAAAATATTAATCCAGTCACAGTCTGCTCTTCTGCTCCCTTGTGCACGGAGGGATAAATAGATCACGCGCCAAAAAGACGGTGAATTGTGAAGGAAGAGATGAACAACTGTAAGAAACGTAAGGATACATTAATGCTATTAATACCTCGACTCTGTTCTCCTGGTGCGTTCGTTCAGTGCATTCCAAGCCACCCTGCGTGCATCATACAGCATACACCATGCACAATGTACAAATGTACAGCTGTGCGTTTTTAATACGTTGTACATTTCTGATCAGATAGTGTCAATGCATGAAGTGGGAGGTGCCCTTTAACTGGTAAACTGGGGAGATTATAATACTGCTGGTTAATGCTGCCAGTGAAGAGGCTGCCTTCCTTGCAGGCACGGCTCCAGGAATTTTTATTTGGGTGGGCCAAGGGTGCATTTGGGTGGGCCACTGCGGGCTCGATTTGTCGCATATATGTCTGGGCAGGCCTGCTTCAGGGCCCTCCTTTATCTCTCCTTAGTCTTACAAGGCCCAGTAAAACGCACTCTTTTCCAAATCTTTTTCTAAATATTATCACTCTCAAAAAGTTTTTTTATTCCATGTAATGTTCCTTTGATGGGAAGAGGAGGTTTCTGAGGTAGTAGGTATCAGGCAAGTGACACTTCTCGGGCTCCCTCTGTGTGAGCCCCAGGGAGAATACCTCTTCAATACTACCTCCGCCTGATCCCGGACTCTGCAATGCACTCCCTTACAGGCTTGATTATCCACTACTCCTATCCAGTGCACCTTATCTCACAGCTGACCTTGGGCCCTAGCCCCATATCAGGCACCATCGGGCTCCACTTTCATTTTTCCCGGTAAAAACCTTAGTAAAATCACCTTCAAACTTAAAACATCGGATATAGCAGTGCATCTAATTAGCACACGCTTTAAAGTATGTTCCACAGTAGCCCTTATGACCCAACTGCTAATTAAATCAACAAAAAACAGAAAGGCCGTGACAGGGCCAGCTTTAGCGCTGATGTGAAAGTATTTTTTGGCGCCTCAACAATAACCTCTTTCTCTGTAAATACCTTTTTTCCACCTTCCAACAGTGCCCCTCATCCCTCCATTGCCCCCCCCTATTGACCTCCTCCTCGGATTCCCTCACTGCCACACACCACAAGTGCCCCTCATCTCCCCATAGCCCCTCCCCCTCATGACCTCCTCCTCGGATTCCCTCACTGTCACCCTCCACCAGTGCCCCTCATCTCTCTGTAACCCTTCCCCATCATGACCTCTTCAGACTCCCTCACTACCACCCTCCACCAGTCCCCCTCATCTCTCCCTAGCTCCCCCTCCACCCCATGACCTCTTCCTCGGATTCCCTCACTGTCACCTTCCAACAGTGCCCCTCATCACTCCACAGCCCCTCTCACTACATCCTCCTATGATTCCCTCATTGCCACCCTGCAACAGTGCCCCTCATCTTTATGTAGCCCCTCTCTCATATGCATTTCGTTTGTTGTATAGCGCTACTCATATCATTGCAGTGTGTGTCAGTACTTTACACCACGCACACATTATACAGAGACAATGAGTCATACAAGTATGTAAATCAGTCTACAGGGAATGTCACATAAACCAATGAGGATTACAAGGTGTAGGTATCACATGTCATCTATACTGGTGGGCAGTATATTTTAAGAGGGTTTGGTCTGGGGAAACACAACCTTAGGATTTAAAGAGTATTCCATGGGGGGTCAGCTTTACTGATAAAAATGTATATCTGCCCAAACATACTCATTTTAGCAACATTAGAATAATGAAAGACTGGGGAAGTTCTAACTATATCACAAAACAAAAAAAGCAAAGTTCTAACTATACCATTCATGTTTGTATGCAGCTCTTTGGTGGCAGTTCATTGGTCACTGTCCTATGTTAGGATTGTAACTTCTGAACTGCAAGTAACACAAGGATCTCTGTGACAAAGGCAGTAACCCACTGAGCTATCCACATAAAATACAGTTCATCTGCATTTAAAAACTACTAACAGACAAATGGTTGCTCTCCAGCAGGATCATTAATCACCGGCGTTATCGGGGCATTTTGTATTGTCTTATTGTTGTCCTACATCAGCCATAATAATGATAAAAACTGTTCAAATGAAGCACACACAAAGTATGTGTCCTGCTGGGCCTGTGCAGATTTTAGAAAGAAAAACAAACAGTAACACATTCTCTTACCTACTCCATTAGTCAAACTTTGTGTCACAGCCTAGTGTAATAAGCAGCTGCAGGGGTCAGGAAAGGTGAATAGGAATAAACAAACGTCTTTTCTCCTGTGCTGCATAGAAAAAGAATATGCACGGAGCACAGAGGTCAGTAGGCAAAGTAAGGATTTGTCGCCTTTCGCCATGTGGCGATGAATGGGTGAAAAAAAGAAACAAAGCCTCGTTAACATGTAAATGGTCTTTTAAAGCCCTGTGAAGTACTCGGGTGCGGCTGTGATAATCTCTAAAACTGTCTGTGTGTGTGCGCGCCGGGAAGCTGTCTCAGCCCGGGCGCGCACACACACAGACAGCCCTTTGAGCGCCTGCCTTCAAGCCCTCACTGCGAGGGCCAAGATTCCTGTTTGGGTGGGCCAGGCTCATGTCTTGGTGTGCCTTGCCCACCCGGCCCACCCGCTAGAACCGGGCCTGCTTCCTTGTTTATTAAATAACTCGAATGGATGTCCCCTTTTTCTCTCCCTATAAGGGTAGTGTTTTGTTTTATTGAATAAAACGTCTTTATATGGCACTGTACAGTGTGATGAGTGTGAGGGAACCAATGCTTTCACAGGCTTTGGTGGGGCTCAAAATAATAAAGCACCACAATCGGGAATATTATAGACCTTGGAAGGATGAAAGACTGAGTTTCATACAGATATGTGCATATTAACCCACAAGCCTATACAAATTACACACACTATTGAGTGTGCACAGAGGTTGGCGGGACACCTTCTTCAAGCACAAATTATTCTTTTTTTCTCATTTCAATCTGTGTCACCCCCAAGTGTCTGTTGTCCTTTGTGTATTACAAATAAACAAAGATGTGTTACAAGGGCATTGTTCCATTTCATGCAAACCCCACTCTGTTTTCACTTTCTCTGATAATTCCACCCTACTTACACGCTGGTGCATGTTCATAACTACTGAAGTATGGCGTTTATCAGTATTTGTTGAACTGGGCGTGAGGGCACAGTACTGTCCCTCTAAAGCAACGCGCATATTCTACAGGATTCGTTTTTGCAGGGATAGCCACCACTCTTCATTCCTCTCCACCCCCACCCTCCCCCATGGGCCTGACTCCTGCAAAAAACCTTTGCTCCTCAGGCGGAAATAGCAAGATCATGGTTAGACTACTCGGTCATTATTGTATCTGAATAATCAATCTCCTCATGTTGTCGTCAAGTTAGAGGGGGTCTGCCTAGAATAGAGCCCCGGGGAATTAGCCCTGGCTGCAGCAGCCTTGTGATGGTCCAAGAAGTAACCCGTGCATCACAGTGCGAGCCCTGCCGTGACAGCCAGCAGGGTGGGCCTATCTAAAGTCTGGTATCCCTACCAGAGTATCGACCTTCTTAGCCAATGCCGGGCATCTTCGCTACTATAAAGGCCTTCGGAGGTAAGCAACGCAATGGCCACGAACGATTTGTAGAGAAACATTTTTCCAAGAAGAGAGCCAAAGGACACTCACAGGTACCACTGAGTTCTACATATTAATATGAATGAACAACAGATAAAGCATATCATTATGTATTGTGAAATAGGGCATATGTCCATGCAAATTACCACACAAACCACTCACACCAGTGCGCAATCAATATGAGAAGAGGTAAACCTTGCTGCAGGCCAGAAAATAGTGTCAAGCTTGCACTATGTCACTTACCTCAAGTCACCTGTTACGAGGCCCAGCTCTGAACCCCAAGGTACGAAACACAACATTTACCGATCAGATAAATGCTCAACGTTTAAGAAAAACAAGCATTGGCAAAGCCAGCTGGTCTGGCGAACAACCGAAAATGTGCGGCTGGCAATGCTTGTTTGTCAATTTCTGTTCTAATAATGGTTGGAGCAGTGGTTCGGTCACTGGCTAGAGATATATCGCTCTGCATTCGGAGACAGCATCCCGTTCTACAACGGTGCCTTCAAACCCTCCCAGTTGGTGATGATGTGCAAGGGCCCCACCCACAGTAAGGGTGAAGGAGATGTAGTGTGTTCTTGATGCTATTTTAATGAGTACATTTGTCACTCACAGAACTACAAACGTAATCAAAAGAGCTTTATCTTCCCTCTTCAGCGCTCCAACCTGCAAGTGACAAAAACGGTAACAGTCCATGAACGGCCTTGCAAAAGTTACACGCTGCAGAGAAATACCCATCTTTGTACATGTATGTTGTGTATTGCTGAGTGTACTGGTGACATCAGGGCCTCGCCAGACAGCTGAAGCTGTCTGTAGCCGTACTGTAAAAAAGGAGGAAAGAAAAGAATACAAAACTGAGAGGATGGTCCATAAAAACTGAAATAAAGAAGTGTGGGAGATTTTTTTTAAAAAAGCAGGAGAAGGAAGCTAGGGAAGGAAGGAAGTGGATGGCAAAGGGAAATAAGGCAGAAAGAAGAAGGGAGTTGAGGGAGAAAGACAGGAGGAAAGGAGAGACAGAGAAGAAGGAACAAAAGGGCGGGGGTGAGAAAGGGGAAACAACAAAGGAGATAGAAGGAGAGATGGAAGGTACAAGAGTAAGAAAGAAAGGAGGAGAGAAAGTCACATTGCTTTAAAGCACGATTATCAGCTTCATGGCAGGTGAATGGAGACTGCATTGCAAAGGAGGTTGCCTCCATCAATCCTGCACAAAGCTTGTTCTTTCTTCACTGGCACTGTTTGAGGCAGCTGGGTGTTCAGCAGTTCTCGCTATTTAGAAGTGCACATGTATAATCAAAGAGTGGCACCACACTGTGGGGCAGATTTACAAGCCCCTTGCACCTTCTTGCACCGCCATTGCGTTACTTGTTTTAACTCAACGGTAGTGGAAACAATGTGGTCTATTTACAACGTGACGCATCTATAAAGATGCATCACGTTGTAAAGCCCTGCGTCATATTATACCTGCGCCAGGTATAATGTATGCAGGGTGGGTGTTCCCACGCAGGAAGTGCTCGTTAAAGTGATGAAATCTACAAGATTTCACTGCATCACTTTTAGGACACCACTGCATCAAAACCTTACGCCTGCTTGAAGCAGGCGTAAGGAGTGACGCAGTACAGTAAGTATAGGCCTCAAAATACATTGCTGGAGTTGCGTTGTGCTTGTGACACAACTCCAGCAATGCGTGACTTTTGGGCCAACCGATGCGTCAGAATTTCTGACGCATCTGTTAATCCTTGCACCATGGAGCACTGTATTGTAAATACAGCGCATCCATGGTGGCGCAAGGACATTTGACACTGGCGCAAGGAAACTGACGCATCTATGCAGATCCGTCAGTTCCTTGCAAATCTGCCCCTGTATTTTTGAGGGTTCAGGATGTAGAACAAAAACACTCCCTGGCCTCGCGTGTGTTTCTTGACAGCATCTTTTTAAGGGGTGCTTCTTGCTCATTCCGGTAGATAGTGACATGGGCCGATTTATGACAAAAATGTGGCTTTTATATATATAATAATCTCCATACATTACACATAGACAACCATTTGTTTCACTTATTCACTGGGGAGACTTTTGTCAAGGTTGATAAATTATAACTAACCTGAAAACAGAAAATGCAGATTCACAGTTAAGTTCACTATATTACTCCATCGGCCTGATGGAGTCCCCATCCTCCAAACTTAGAAACGACCGCCAAGCTGGCGGCCATTTCAAAGTCTTCGGCTGTAACTGCCATCACGGTGGTTCCTGTCAATGCTTTTTCAAGTTTGACACACGGCCGCTCTATATATTTTTTATTTTCAAAAATAAAATACAGAAGCAGGATTTTCTTTTTCAAAATAAAAAAGTACCCCCCCTCACCATCGGAGTTATCTTCTATGGCGAGGGAGGCATCAGTTCTTTACTACCCTTTACCGCCAGGGAATTTCTGGCAGTGATGGGCAGTAAAAAAATATATATGTTTGCCATCTAAATCAGGCAGATGGACATTTCTCTGATGGCCCTTACTCCGCTGGGTCATTGGAGAAATGTAGCTGTGGCAGAGACAAAGTAGTCGCCACCGTACTTCTAAATTCTGGAGGTGAACTATTTTCAAGGTGCTAAGGCTGCTCCATCGCAATCCTTATTTCCAAGATATAAATCAAGCCCAAAGTTTTAATAATCCACATCATAAACAAATATATTGACAAATGACAATTTGTACACAATTGTCCATATTGTTAACAAAACTCTATTGTGGTATCATCATTTAAGTCACAAATGATGTAAATAGACATCGACTGAACGTTATTGCCTGCAAATTAACGACATAATAGAGACAGAATAAAACTGATGCATGGTTTTATTCATAACTCGACGAGAAAGGCTAACATGTTATAATGAAAATTAAGCACCTAAGGAAAGAAGGTTAGTGGATATGTGCCATATTTCAAATGTTTCTGGGGTGCGATGAGCAAAGAAAACAGTCAGAGACTAAAGCTGGAATGATTCGGCAATGAGAGTCTGAGAAGGGCCGAGCAATATGCAGTTGTTAGTAAAGAACGCGTCATTTTCTTCCTTTGCATCTGTCCTCGAAAACGCCATTGCAAATTGCTTGCATGCAACTGATCAAGGATCTTCCTTGTGCGTCACTAAGCAGGTATCTACAATTGATATTTGCGATGGGATGGCTGGAGAAGTACGGTGTTGACACCTCAAGATCAGCAGATAGGATCTACACAAGGCACATTACCTGGGTAATTATAAGTGCTTGCCACACTACCAAGAAAAATCGAAAAGCTGGCCAGAAATCAAATTATAAAGTGGTAAAATGCTTAAGTGAAATAATGGCTTTGATAGACAATTTAGTGAGTAGAGGTTGCTCTTGTTCACACCTCCACTGTCCCTAGACTTCCTCCTCCTCGTCGCTCCAAAGCCTCTCCTTCGGGAGCCATGCTCCTGCCCTCTCTCCTAAGTCTAGACCCCGTCAGCCCTCCCCGGGGTACCCCCATGCTCTCCTTTTTAGAGTCATTCACCTCATTGCGGTACGTTTGCTGGATACTGTGGGGCTTATTTATGAGAGCCCTGCACCACTTTTGCACCAGGTAACGTGGTACATGCGTGACGCAGGGCTCTCCTTTTGATTAATGAAGCCACGCAAAGCCACACTGCGTGGCTTTGAGTGGCCTCATAAATCACAAATAAGGCAACGCAATGCAAATCACTGGGTCACCGTATTCTGCAGCCGGGGAGGGGGGTGGGGGGTTCCATGGGTGCTGCAGTGGGTTTTTCCACTTAACACCCATGAAATTTGATGCTGCCCAAGATTTACAAAAGCATGCAAACCTGGGAAACCCAAATCCGTACACCTTCCGAGGTGAGGCGTAGCATATTTCTCCTCTTTTCTTCTCTCTTTCTATGTGTGCTGCATTCCGCAGCACACATAGAAAGAGGAAAACACCTCCTTGGATTGTGTTTTGTACAGGAAGGTGCACCTTCCTGCATAAAAGCAATCCTGCATGCAAAGGAGGCACCCTTTAACCAAGGTGCAAGGGTGCCTATGTTGGCATTAAGCTGGGGAAAGGACAGGAATTAACCATATTGCTTAAATACAGTGCATTCTTGCCCTTTCACTTTGGCATAGGGTAGTGCGGAAAGGTACATTGCTGCGCTGCCCAATGCCAAAATCCCATAAATAAGCCCCTTTCTCTCTTAGAATCACTACTCCTTCCCACTATGCACACATTTTCAGCTTACTTATGTGTGACATTTCCATTTTTTTAAAGTTCCTTTGTGTGACATTTTAATGCATGTGTCACACTTTGAGTGCTACTTTAGTGTAAATAGAACAAAGCAATTATGTCAATGAAATACCATAAATGACAGAACTGTCGTACTCACTGTAGTATAATATTTTCTAAGTGGCTTTAAAACAGCCCTGAATGCAAGGTAATTGTTAGACCAGCATCCTTGGTGTGGCTACCCCTGGCTATTTGCCTTCTGGCCTCCTGTTTTGCTGACTTCCTTTTTGCTAGCTTTAGGATTCTGGGCACTACACCACTGCTAACCAGTGCTAAAGTGCATATGCTCTGTATTCTATACATGGTAACATTGGCTTATCCACAATTGGCTTATTCAATTTACTTATAAGTCCCTAGTAAAATGCCCTACATGTGCTCTGGGCCTGTAAAGTAAATGCTACCGGTATGCCTGGAGAACTGATTGTGCCACCCACTTCAGTAGCCATTTAAAACATGGCTCAGGTCTGCCACTGCAGAGCCTGTGTGTGCAGTTTAAACTGCCAATTCGACTTGGCAAGCTAATCATCTTGCCAGGCCCAAACCCTCCTTTTTAGGTCGAACATTGAAGACCTCTTGTATATAATTTGTGGGCTCTATAGATCCGCCCTAGGACTTGTCTGCTTCTGCTTCGGGATTTTTTTTGTTTGTTCAACTGCCTCTATACAACTGTCTTGATAGAAAACAACCAGTAGAGGTCAGTAAAATACCAGAATTGTTTTCTGCTTGTTCAACTGCCTCTATTTAACTGTCTTGAGTGAAAATTACCAGTAGAGGTCAGTAAAATACCAGAATTGCTTTCTGCTGAGGCACTTTCTTTTTTTATTTTTCTGGCTACTGCCTCTATTTAACTTTCTTGATAGAAAACAACCAACAGAGGTCAGTAAAATACCAGAATCACTCAAGCATTCTCTAGATTCCAGTCCATAGAAGTTGTATTCCATGAGCACCAGTAGACAATCATTTTTTTTTCAAATCTTGTATTTTCAGTGATATGACCCCCGAAGTCCATGATTTTATATGAAAAACAGAGCTTTGGACTATACCATTTCCCACTGAAAGGCAATATTTCTCTCCATGTGTTCCCATACCTGACGTGTCACGCAGTTTGGTGCTTACTTTCCCTCCATGTTAAATAACAGTAGATGTTTCCGCACCCAGGCTAATGTGCTGCATAGCTAAATACATATAAGGTCCAAAAGGCGAGACCGATTGCATTGCAAATGCTTGTTTATACATATATATCACGCCTAAAGTAGGTCCTAGGTTGCTCCAAGGCCAGGGTGCAATGTATTTAAGAGTTTAGACATGTACTTTTTAGGTTATACCTGTACTGGTAGTGAAATACTCTTACATTTGTTTTTCAATATTGCAGGGCCTATCCCTTCAATAGGTTAACATGGGGATGGTATCATAACATTTTAGGAGAGTACTTTCCCATTGGGACAGATAGGACAGTCAAATTTGGTGTCTCTGGACTCACAATCTAAAAACACAACTTATGGTGAAGTTGTTTTTTGAATTGCAGTTCTGAAAATGGCACTTTTAGAAAGTTTACATTTTCTTACTTAAACCATTTGGTGCCTTCTGTCTGTCCCTGGAATATGCGTCCGGGATGGATGAGAGCTGGCCTCCTGCATTCCCTCCAGACGGCCTCACCCAAATGCAGAGTTGGTGTGACTGAGCAGTCATCTCCCTGTTGATGGATCATCCTGATGTAGGATGAGAGGGAGGAGCTGATATATGCGACTGAATAGGGCAGTGCCTGTCCCCACATAAAGGGTTGCATACCCCCCTGTAGTGAGGCCAGGGCAGGAAAGTTGGGCCTTGTGCATTATAAAGCATCTCGTTGAAGTCTACCTACTTCAAAGGCCAAATTCATTATAAGTACTGGACCTCTGACACCATGAAATCAGAAACTTCGCTGGAATCAAGGACATTCTGCTAGGAAGAAGAGCTGGTGTGCTGTAGGAGGGACTGCCTCTATGCTAACTGCTTTGCTGTGTTGGCCTGCTGCCTGCTGATTGCTGTGTTGCAGGAGGGACTGCCACTTTGCTTCCCACTTTGCTGTGTTGGCCTGCTGCCTGCTGCTTCTTGCCTGGGGCCTTCTCTCCAAATCCTTGAACCCAAGTTTCTCCATGGGCTTGCTGGCTTTCCTCCTGTTTTGAAGTCTCAGGGCCATCCAAGATTCCTTCAACTCTCCTTTAGGTGCAGATCTCTGCCAATTGTGAGTCTTGGCCTGTCAAGAGGCGAAAATCCAGTAGTGAGTCATAAAAGTGGGTTCTTTAGCTGTCTTCCACACAGAAATCCATGCAGTGATGACTTTGCGTCGATCACAACTAATGCAGTGCCCTTCAACACCAATGCAGAGCTGCTTTGAGGACATCCCTGAGCGGCTCGACGATGAAGCAGGACCTAACTGCGAGGTTCAACACCGATGCAGCACCTGTATCGTGAGGGGTTTTATGACGATGTAAGACCAAACTGTGAGGTCCACTATGATGCAGAGCCTGCCTTTTAAAGGGTTTGATGACAGCATGGACCCAACTGCGAGACTCGACGATGACGCATCTGTCCGACTGCATGAATCAAAACTGTCACATCGAGTCTTCAGAAATTACACTTGCTCCATCCAAGGTACTTTTTCAACTGGCCCTGCATGGGTCTTGTAGCCAGCCTGCTCTCCATCACAGTCAACCTGAACTTTGGATTCACCCCAGTCCAGTGTGATGTCAAGTAACCCCGAAGCGCTATTGACTTATAAACACTATATAGCAGTTTATTCTTTAAAAACTCATATCTCAAGTTATACTTATTGGATGTTTGTCGCTGTGGCATTATTTTACTCAGATAAATATTCTGTATTCTTTAAATCTGCTGTGGGGTCGTTTTGAGATGTATTCACTGTGTTACTGTAATTATAGTGTTGCACAAATACTGGACATGCTTCTCAAGTTAAGCCTGACTGCTCTGAGCCAAGCTACCAGAGGGTGAGCACATTTTAATTTAGGGTGTGTATCTAACTTACCATGACTAGGATTGTGGTCTCTTCTTGGACAGGGTGCATACCTCTTCCAACTAGACACCTTATTTCTAACAGTGATTTAACTTAAAAGGAGAGAGGAAGTGAACAGATTTGCAGGCATGTAATGGGTCTGCCGCTTCCCCATCACGCCCCTCTGCACATGTGAACACCACAAGGCCCCTTACCAACACGTATACGATGAAAGAATTTCAAGTATTGCAAATTGCTCATTTTAAGCTGTTTGTGTATAATTTAGGATCTACAAACTTTAATTTGTCATCCACAAGACTATTATAACCTGGTACTTTAATAGAGCAACTGAAGTGAACCAAAACAAAAATTATGAGTTGATGTTGTTAATAACTGCTATGCACTTTGACACAACATTCTGATTCTTTTTTTAATAGTCCTCATTTCCTTTGAATCAGATGGATGAAAGTTGGAGTAGGCCATGCTAGGAATTTAATATGTGACCTATAGATTATCAAGCAGAGAGGATGTTCACAAGGAAATCATTTTTCATTAAAGTGAATAATTTTTGCAGCAATTAATGTATCCTGTTTGACTTAAACAAAATAAACAGATATAGAATAAAGCCATAGGTCAATAAAGTATATCAGTATTTAAATAGTTTTTTATACATTACAACCCACAGGACAAAATGTTTACCTCTTCACTTTAGCCAAAGTGAGTGTAATTTATTATTGCCTAGTAGTTTTTTACACAAAAAGAGCATTAGAAAGATGTTTCCTGTCTGTGTATTTACATTTGTATATTTGAGGGTGAATAGTAAGCCTCAGTGAAATAACCATAACCGAACCCGTGAAATATAAAAAGTACAAAAGAAAAACTTGTAATGATGGTTTTTGGTACTCGTAATAGACTCCGCTGCCTTTGCTGTTTTGGAGCCCTGAATTACCGCCTGCGCTACAGGAGTAGCAAAACCACCTTTACCCTGCGCTGCTGCATCGGCTAGGACGCCGGCAAACACCGCGTGGCCGCAGAGGAGGGTGAGGCGCTGGCCCCGGGACTGCGAGGACCAGCACACAACAGCTCCAGCTGGTCCTCTTCCCACGAGAGCCGCGCCCCCTCACAGTGCCACGCCCACAGCCAAGCCCTTTAACATCTCGCGGCACCCGCTTCGCGGGTGCCACTCGTAATAGACTCCGTTGCCTTTGCTGTTTTGGAGCCCTGAATTACCGCCTGCGCTACAGGAGTTGCAAAACCACCTTTACCCTGCGCTGCTGGATCGGCTAGGACGCCGGCAAACACCGCGTGGCCGCAGAGGAGGGTGAGGCGCTGGCCCCAGGACTGCGAGGACCAGCACACAAAAGCTCCAGCTGGTCCTCTTCCCGCGAGAGCCGTGCCCCCTCACAGTGCCACGCCCACAGCCAAGCCCTTTAACATCTCGCGGCACCCGCTTCGCGGGTGCCACTCGTAATAGACTCCGTTGCCTTTGCTGTTTTGGAGCCCTGAATTACCGCCTGCGCTACAGGAGTAGCAAAACCACCTTTACCCTGCGCTGCTGGATCGGCTAGGACGCCGGCAAACACCGCGTGGCTGCAGAGGAGGGTGAGGCGCTGGCCCCGGGACTGCGAGGACCAGCACACAACAGCTCCAGCTGGTCCTCTTCCCGCGAGAGCCGCGCCCCCTCACAGTGCCTCGCCCCCACAATCCATCACATCTTAAAAGCGATCCCCGGAACGCGCATCGCGGGACGCGCACGGGTCGCAGCCCGGGGCGAAGACCGGGCAAAGAGCGGGCCGTTTGAGGCCGTTCGAGAACGTGAGAGTCCGGTCCGGCCCACCCCCCTAAGCTCTATATTTTGGACATCCAAATACAGGTATCTATCACTTCTCTGACCTCTCCTCAAGCTAACAGTCGCCACACAAAGTTCTCCCTATAAACACTCTTCGGAAAATGAATACGAGATCTAGCAAGCAACAAAAACTTTAAAAAAACGGGATAGGAGAAAAACTGCTAGGCCCAATGGATGATTTTCTCGCCAAAGCAAATACATTCATTGACCAAAGTATAAGTCTAATTGAGGGGAGGGTCTCAACCGAACTTGCAATCGCACGTCGATCCTCAATGGGACTATTAGCAACCGCAAGAACTCCAGATATACAGTCACCGCCAACCCAAACCTCTGTGGCTGCAAACAGACTTAGCCTCCCAAACAATGTAGACCTTTCAGCCTCCCAACTCTCTGTAACTTTCACAGAAAGTGACCTAGAAAAAACCCCAGACATCTTCCCTGATCCAACCCTTGAAGAAGTAAGGCAAATGAGAGGGAGGCGGGAGGGAGCCATAAAGAAAAGGAACGCTAGAAAAAACCCAAACCACACTGAAAATACTAAAGCAACTGAGCACATAGTTTTGGTTGGTGATACAAACCCAGCAGTATTACCCCATCACTCTGCCCCCCCAAATAACAACGTAGTAGTAATACATCAGCCACCACATGACCTTCAAGATACCTCTATTCCAGATCCCCCAAGCCCACAACAATTAGGCAAAAAAAGAGAAGCAGCGAGATTAATCAAGGAGATAGCTTCCCTCCTAAATTCCTATATTCGCCCTTTAGAAACTAGACTTAGTAACATCGAGATTCAATTAACAAAAATGTCCGGTTCTTTTAAACCTATGCCCCCACAAGCCCTTCCAAAACCAGCCTCAAATCCCACGACTACTCTTCCTATACTTAAGAAATTTGTAACCTTACCTCCTCCGCAGACCAAAAAACAACCCACAGTAAAACTCCCTACAGTACCAAACCCTCCCACTGTTCAAAAACCGATCCCCAAGCCCCTGACCATTCCCCCACAAACTAATTCCCAACCTACACCAATAGTAAATACCCCAATCATAAACACACCTGCCTCTAAAACCCCTGTCATAACAAACACAAATCCACCAAAAACAAAAGGTGCCCCGAAAGGGACTACTGATCAAAGACCTACTTTAAACATGCCACCTGAGGCATGTCCATACGTGGTAGTCATGACGGGGGTCCCCGAACTTACAGGTGAGGGGACGGAACCCAACTGGTCATTGAAGAACAAAGTCCAGTATTGGCTGAATACAAACCGCCCCGTCCTGCCACCCTGGAAAAGCAGAATAGCATCAGTCTGCAGGACTTCGTGGGTGGGCCATAGGAAAAAAACTATCCGGGGAGACTGCGTTGTAATCACGTTTGAGGACCCCAGTATAGCTGAGTATATCTGCTCCTGGGAATACAATAACACCACAGGGGGGATCGCCACAAGATCTTTGTCATACTTCTACCCAAAAAGATATAATAACAACAATTACATACGTGACACTGATAACATCTGGCGGAAACCTATTCCACAGCCGTGGGAGCTAGATGTCGCTGGACCAAAACTACTGCCGCGACATAGTGACCCTGATAACTCCTGGTGGTCAGTAAATCAGAACCACCAGCAAAGAGAAGTCCCGTGGCAGATTATGGGCCCACAAAACAGACCTAGAAACTGGGAGCAGTGGGAGAGACCACCCCACCAACTATACGGATCCAACTATAGAGATACCATCAATGGGCAAAACTGGCCAGGCATACCGACTATGAATCGGTTCAGCGGCTTGGAAATGGTCGATTGACCAATAATCAAATCCCCGGAGCCCCCACAAACAACCTTGGCCCCATCCATCTCCACTCCAGCCCCTCCACAAATGAAAATCTCAGCCTTAGATAACACATCCTCACAGCTTCCTGTGATCTTTTGGAACGTGGCGGGTCTCCGAAACAAAATAGAGGACGGTTCGGCCGCTGGTTTCTTGAAGGACGCCCAAATCATTTGCTTACAAGAAACCTGGGCAACGACGCCCCTACACCTTGAGGGATACAGGACATTTACATCCCCCGCCCTTCCTAGCATTTCAGGTAGACCTAAAGGGGGACTGGTAATCTACCTAGCAAATACAATTTCTGACATGAAGATCATCAAGGTAGACCTATTATCAAATTTCCAGATCCTCACCTTCATAATTGGGAAAAAACTCTTCATCACAATAATCAACTTATATAACAACTTAGAGGATGACAACTTTTTGAACGTTCTTTCCCTAATTCAAGAAAAAATAACCGAACATTGGCATCCCAAACAGAAAATCGAAAATGCCCATATAATTTGGGGAGGAGATTTCAATCTACATCCCTGCCCCAACAACGACACCTGTGGAATGGTGGATGAATATGAGAACTCTATAGTCCACTTTATCCATTCAGGAGTGGGGCTAGCCATGAACAAAATACTTTCCGATCTGGATCTGCAAATTATAAACCCCATCCAACAGTCAAATAACAAACTAGAACCCACCTACAGAGGAAGGGGCCACGAGACCATCGTTGACTACGTAATAGTCTCAGAAGGCCTCAAAGATCAAATTAATAATTTTAAAATTTTGGAAAACAATCTTAGTGATCATTCTGCTCTAAGCCTAAACTTTCAAACAAATCAACCAAGAACACTGATGGCAATTATAGCAAAAACTCTAACACAGAACAGGCTAGAACTGGGCAAAAATAATGGATATACCATAAAATGGGAAAAAGTGGATCCCAATATTCTCACAAAACGGTTAGTAAAATCTGCCTATAATAACATTTTGATCTGTCTCGACCCTCATGCGGAGCCGAATCAAATCGTGGAAAACTTCAAGACAATAATAGAGCAAGTCAAAAAACTGCTAACCAAAACACCTAACCAAAATAAAACAAGCTCCATAGGTTGGTTTAACCGAGACTGTACCAAGGCACAGACTAACCTGAAGAAAGCTCTCGGAAATCCAAATAGAGACAAAACAAACATCCAAGCTCTTCGACGGGAGTATAACACTGCTAGAAAAGCAAGGAAAAAAGAACTGAAACAATCTTTGTGGAACGCTCTGCACAAGAGTGCACTTCTGAAAGACAGCCAGGCATTCTGGAAAATAGTTAAATCCCCCTTGCTAACGGACCCCAATGGCCCAAAAATAGACGTGGCCATCGACGAGGATTCGTGGGTGAACCACTTTTCAAAAATCTTCAAATTGACATCTACTAGTGAAGAACACCATCCTAACATCTACCCAGTAGTTTACCCAATTTCAATGGATGTTGAGCTGCAGGATTTCGAAATGGCGTTATCTTTAAGTAAGAGTGGGAAAGCTCCCGGCCCTGACGGGGTCCCAGTCGACTTATTTAAACATCTTCCAGACCTCTGGGTACCAATACTCACAAGAGTTTGCATAGCAACAACGAAACTCGGCCTGTTAGAGTCATGGTCATCTTCCATCATGGTCCCAATCTTTAAGAAGGGGGACCGACAAGACACTAAGTGCTACCGACCAATCTCGCTCCTCGACTCCTTGGGCAAAGTAGTTGGCAGAGTCCTTCTTGAAAAGCTACAGCAATGGGTAGAAGACAAAAACATCCTCTCGGACTTACAGTTCGGGTTCAGGGAGGGCTTTGGAACTGTCGAACAGGCCCTAAATCTAAGCTTGTTAACATCAAAATATACC
This sequence comes from Triturus cristatus, assembly GCF_964204655.1. NCBI lineage: Eukaryota > Metazoa > Chordata > Amphibia > Caudata > Salamandridae > Triturus > Triturus cristatus. Next base: position 640,863,054 of record NC_140589.1, read on the forward strand.
CATGCTAAACCTGGTCCCATCTACATGGTATATGTGGATTTGTCCTCCGCATTCGACTGCGTTTCGCACGCGAAGCTCTGGTCACTGCTGAGCGCAATGGGGGTAGACCCCCCTCTTTTGGACTTTCTGAGGGAGCTATACAGTGAAGCCACGGCGAGAGTGAGGTACGGGACAAAAGGAGAACTGACGTCACCATTTAGGGTAGAGCGGGGAGTGAGGCAAGGCTGCGTCCTGGCCCCCTTCCTCTTCTCTTTGTACACCAATGGCCTAGAAGAGACTATGTTGAGAGGGGGGAGGGACCTCCCTAGAGCAAAAGATCGCTTGATCCCCGCGCTGCTTTACGCGGACGATGCAGTCATTTTAGCACGTACCCCCATCGAACTGCAGAAATCTTTATCTAAATACGCAGACTTCATGGGTGCCTTGGACTTGCACATTAACGTCAAAAAAACTTTTGTCATGGTAGTCGGTGGATCAAGAAAAGTAACTAAGTCCATCTTTCTGAAAGATCAAAAAATTGAAAAGACCTCACAATATCCCTACTTAGGCATTATGATCGATGACGCCCTAAACTGGAAAGCGGCGGTTGAGGCCAGGAGACATCTCTTCAAACGAGCGATCATGGCGTTGATGAAATTCTCCAATAAACTCGGGAAAAGACCACCAGTAGAATTGCTACAGATTTATGCTGCGAAATGCCAAGCCATCGCACTATACGGTGCAGGGATCTGGGGACATACACCCACCGGCTCTATACAAAAAGAGGAGAATATCTTCATGAGATTCCTTTTATCAACTCCAAGAGGCACCTCCACCTATGCCTCACACATGGAACTGGGAATCCCACATATCGAAGATTTAATGAAAATCCAACCTCTTTTACTTTGGAGGCGAGTTTGGTTGTCAGAAAAAAATAGCCTGACTAAAAGCATTCTACACGACACTATGGATTTGGACCACGCTCACAAAATAGCCTGGCTCTCCAATGTAAGACATTTTTTTTTCCGACCTGGGTCTACAAAAATATTACCACACGCCAGAAAATTTGAAAGAAATATCCAAAAAAGAACTGAAACTAGTTGCGCTGAGCCATTTGGAATCCCTGAGACTGACTTCGCTGATTGCGAAAAAATCTGTTACTCACGCAACTATGACACAGCAGTCCCCGAAAATTCAGTCATATTTGACTCTGGAGATCACAACATATGAAAAGATGCTCCTAACAAGGTTCAGAATGAATCTCTTCTTCAGACTAGTGACATTTCCTGAAAAAAATAACTGGAATACTCAGATGGATCCGTGCCCATGTGATGATCTTTCCCAACAGTCCACCATGCACACAATATTGTTTTGCAAGTTTTTCCATACCCACCGAAAAATCTGGCTAATCCCTTTACTAAAAAAATGGGGCCACAGACAATGCCGTCCAGCTATGCTGGCACTTCAAACTTTGGACTCCGAATGTACTGTTTACCACGTACTGAATTTTCTAAAGTGTATCATGAGGCACAGAAATAACCTGTAAAACAGAGGACTAATTCGCATACCATCTAACCGTTTGCATTTTCTCTTTTTAACTGTATATTCAACTATACTTTTTAAACAAACTTTACTGTGAATATTTGTATGCTATGATATCTTTTATGGTTTTGCAATGCTAAAAAACCGAATAAAGATTATTATTATTATTATTACATAAAAGAAGAGCCAATTGGAAATCTAATACAATCAATTCTTTGGGGACAACTATATGATTTGTTAATAGCTCTCCCTTTTTAAAAAGCCGACGACATTTCGACCCTCATGCGGTATGGGGTCTCTTAAGGACTAAAATTCAGGGGACTAAAGACAGGACAAGATTGGGTATAGTGACAAAGGAGTAGAAACTGTGGGCCAAGGGACAGAAAGTTGAGCAGGCTTACCAAGTGAATGAATCAGGATGCCTGAATGGTAATTTCCTTCTGGATTGATGCCAGGTACTTCCCATGGTAAAGATATTTAGTTCCTATTAATGATAAGGTGGAGTCCAATTTACCACCTGCAATTGTGTATAGGTGTGCTGCTAGAAAGGAAGTGAGTGTGCACGGGGATTGAGCTTACCCTGACAGGAGGAAAAACCACAGCTTGGCTTCCGAAGATGTTCACAGTAGCAAAATTGACTATAGATCCTACAATTAGGAAACTAAGTTAACCAATGTATGGTGGCCATTCCCACTATGTAGTAAAAACCCCAGTGTAAAACAATTTCCATTGAATTGGGGCCTGCAGATAATTTATAAGGTGGAGTCAGGTATTTGGCACTATTACCTGACCAACCAATTAATGCAATTTGTCGAGATTCACCTTACTACTCTGTTAGTAGGTGAAGATCTGTGTCATTTTTAAGAGGCACACGGCGAGGAACGGATAGAAAGACAACCGCCAAGGAACTGAAATAAATCAAAGAGGAGTGCAAGATTAGAGCGGCAACCTGCTGCAATGCCAGGATGCAAGGACTCGCAAGGGGAACAACAAAGAATGCTACTACAATGAGCTCCCGATTATAGGATCGGCATGGTTTACCTAATACCTCGGCGGCGTGGCACTGATACTGGCAACCTTGTAGCCAGATGCGCTTGCAAGATGGCTTGCATTTATGCCTGTCATGAATGGGCATGCGTGACTAACCTTGACGGAGCGACACATGCACGCTGCACTAGTGTGTGGGTCTCGTCAAGGACTCTGTCACGGCAGTGTCCATATCAGAGTGGTTAATTACGGGTTGAGGTACAAGGTTTAGGAAGCACAATCCCTCTAAGATAGTAACCTTGTATCCTTAATTTCCCGTGCAATATAAACAATGAGCAATGGAGGTCTCTTGCACATACGGAATTACGTATTTTATTACAGCATCATGATAAATTCAGCTCCCAAGGTGAAACTATACTACATGTGCAGTAACGGCCTGTTCTTATTTAGCCAGGGAGTATACAACAGTGGAAGGCTCATGTTAAAACAAGAAAACGTGTAACATTAAACCACTATGTACTGAGCGATCAACAACGTGTTTGACAATGAACTCATCACAATGGTTACAAGGATATTGGTTACAAAACATTGTCAAGGTTTTACAGAGATGACATCATTCAATTATGTCAATCCATGCTCAATTTGGATTAGACAATTATTCTTTTTTTTATATATATTTTCATTTATAAATCAATAGTGCATATGTTCTGAGCAATGAAACACTATATAGCTCAAAACATTAACTTAAATCCATCCCAGAGCTGGATTGGTACATATGTCATTAAAGGTGTTAACCTGGGCCCTGCTGAGAGGTGAAAACCTTCAGGGAAATGACCCAATTTGAGTTACAGCATGTTAGAGTATAAGATGGTTTGGGTGAAGTCATTTAGCACTGACTTGAAAGTCTAATCTAGAGCTATCTATCTCTCTTCTAGGTGGCATCTAATGTGTGGGTGTTGATGTTTAGTCACACTATTGGGGGGTGGAGCATGAATAATATACAGAGGCAGGTAGAGAGTGATGGCTTAGAGGTTGCTCTAGAGATCATGGATTATAGTGGTTAGTTTAGACTAATACATTTCCGCAACTCTCCCAGACTATTTAATCCCTTTCTGATTGAATCACATTTTTCGATCCATTTGCATTCCAAGAGTTGCAGAGTGAGGGAGATGTTACCACCTCTGGGTGATGTTCTGGCTTTCTCAATTACCTGCCAACGTATTTCCTCTGCAGTGTGTGAATTCTCCTTGTAGTATTGCAGGGAGCAGTTTCTACCTGGCAACGAATACTGCTACGGTGGTGGCCAATATGGGTCTTAGATTATCAACATTTCTTGGCAGCAGGGGACCAAGCCAGTGAGTTACCTTACCCTAAACTAATATCAACTTGAAACAATCACTCCATAACCCACTTGAGAGGAAATTGCAGCAAATCTCTCAGAAACCAGACATGGATATTGCGCAAAAGGAATTCAGATAAGAAGGAACATTTACTCCAAAATATGGAATGATCCTGCTCTCAAAGGATCCAACTCTATAACTTGATCCGTGTGAATGAAACCTAATGCAAAATATTCAACTCTGTATGACCTGGTGTCAAAGTATAGTTCTCAAGTACTGGAAGAGCTGCTGCAACAGCAGATGCCAAAAAAGGAGGAAGTTTATGTATGCTATTGGTCGCTGGTTGAGATAGCAGACGGGGACTTGCCGAGGACACAGTTAAACAACCTATGTTAAGTATCAATGCACACTTTGTTTAGAACCATGAAGCCTGCTTTTTTTAAGGAGAAACCATCTCTTTTCCCTTCACAGGGCATGTTAGACACCGTACAGAATCTCAAAGATGGCAAGAGGGAGCACAACAAAATGCTTGAAATATGATCTGGAGGAAGCAAAGGATCGACAAATGTTTATTGAATGCCCAAAGATTCAAGTGTTTTGGGAAAGCGTGGGTAAAGTAATGAAGACATTTTTGGGAGATTATGTACAGGAAAGCCCTTCCCTCAATATTTTTCTGACACTGGAGAGCCCCACGTTCCTGTGTAAGGACAAGAACAGATTATTGTTCTATATGGTTTTGTTGCCACGAAGAGATATCTGTAGAGAATGGGTTTCCACACTAGCTCCATTAGGTGTAGAATCACTCGCATGGCTAATATATATTTCCAAATTAGAATATATAGTGTCATCAATCAAGAAGCAAAAGATGTGGGACCCCCTGATGATCTGGGACAGAATTAATGGAGCAGTTAATCCTCAGTCTTCAGTTGTTAAGATTTGGCTTCTCTCAAGCTTGGCTACTTATCGTTCCCCTCTGTTTTTCTACCCTTTCCCCATTTCTTTCTATTCTTTTCACATTGGCTAGCCCCTGGTTGAAACATAAAGATACAGGTGTATGTTTGGGAAAAAAAAACAAGTATCCCCTTTGGGCAATGCTACCCCACAACAGTGGGCACAGTTTGGAAATCCCTTGAATGTGCCTGAGGTGAATAAGGACAAAATACAATTTTAAAAACGTATAGCTGTCAAGTCACCTCATACCATAAGTGATACCTGACAGTCCTGACATGTTTTGCCACAGGTCTTTGCATTTTGTGAAATGTAGTTGTTCCTGTTTAAGTCAAGGTTTTACCAATCACTCCATGGAAGTAGTGTTGGCTGAAATGAATGCCACAAATGCAGCCTCTAAAAAAAGTGCAAATGCCCTTAGTTACATGTCAAAATGGTCTCAATAAAATTATAGACGGTGTTGAATTTCCACATAAAATGTATATAAACCCTGGAAAAGTTTGCAGATGTCTACATTATGGTGTAACACCGATATTGTTTTGTTTTGGCACTGCAAATCAAATCAATTATTACACTGTTTGAAAATACCAGGGTTTGCACATGTCCTTGCTGGATACAAATGGCACGGATGGCAATTCTGGATCGTGCAGCAGGGAAAACTTCGCCAAAAGCAAACAAGTCAACCTTTAATTTTGATTAAGTTGGTGCACTGTTAGCCTCAGGTGTTGTAAAAGGTACAACAGGGCCCGTGCTAAGTCTCCATTTTAACTACACGTTTTAAATTGACATCTTTTTCTAATGGTGCCTTTTAATATGCTTTGCACTTACACCATAGTGTACTTCGAAATTATTCTGCATACAGTTCAGTTCTTAGTAAGCATATTATCATGTTGCCTGTACAGCCTGTCAAAAGCTAGGAACTTTGAAGGCATTGCACTTGCATTTTGTTGTCCAGTTTGAACCAGCTCTAAGGCTCCAGACAAACAATCACATCAGCGCTGCACCTTTGACATAATGCCATTGGAACGGTGCTTTTATTATAGAAACTGTCTCTGTGCCACATTGGGCAGAGGAGCACTTTTAATAGGACTATCCTGTAACGCTTTGCCCCGTTACAGTGATGTGGCCCTGGTGACTCTAAACTTCATCCTGCAAAGGACGATAGCCTGCTGTACACCAGATCAGCTTCCTGACACATCAAACAGAGGTATGGGGGAAGGCAGTTCCTATGGATCTGGCAGAGGGTACTCCCACTATGGTCTTGATTGTGTAGGTAGTATTGTGGTAGTGGACCTCAGCTAGGCCTACCAGTGCAAGGGGTTCACCCTTCTCTGCACAGAGTCCTCAGACCAATAGGAAGAAGTTGGCACAGAAACTGGAATAGAAAATACAAAGTTTAATAAACCTCATGAGGTTGAACTACATTCACACAGCACCCTTCGGTATTGAGTGAAGTAGCACACTGAACAGAAAGAGCATGGTCCTTTTATACCCACACAGGGGCTGAAAAAAGGCAGTACAAGTACACATGAGAAGAGTTATGCACATAGATGGTCATACAGAAACTGCACAGTCGACAAGTAGGAGGAGTTAACAGTTTGCCAATGCTAGTAAACACATCCTGACAGTTACATACTACTAACAGCTGTACACTCAACTGGGCATGTGCGAAGGCAGAAGATACTAAATATAGTTTATTTCTAGGCAGATTACAAGAGCAGTTAACACTAAAGGAGGACAAAGCACATGGTGAGCACATGGCAAACAAAATGGCTGCCAGAAATACAAAATAGATTCCAGAAAATGGACAAGATAGCCTCTAAATACCAGATGGATTCCGCTAATGCTAATCCAATCGCAGCCAATTTACAACAGACGACCCTTTTAGCATTAGCTGAAGACATCTGTTCCTCTGGGGTAATCTAAATATGCATCCAGTACATCTATTAGCATTATTTCGGCCACTTCTTTATTCAACATTTGTTGGGCCTTTGTCTCTGCAATATTCCTTTTGACAGGTATACAGACAGAAATGCAAATGGAGCAAAGCATTGGACCACATTGGATACATACACAGCATGTAAAAAGTATTGTAATAATTATACACAGGATAGTTAGTTACTTCCAGCCCCAAGCAGAAACAAGAGTCCAAAACCATCCAGCCAAAGTCCAAGTACCAGTCTCTGGATGAATTTCTGCAGCAATCTTATGCAGCTTTGATATTGCGTCATATACTGAAGGTGAGTGATCCGGTATGAATACGCAACAGCTGCTACCGATGATGCGACATGCACCACCTCGATCAGCCAGAACCACATCTAGGACCATTCGGTTCTGGAGAGCTACAATCCTTGCAATTTGCAGCTCCTCCGTAATGTTCCCAAGTGCCATAGCTGTCTGATTGGTAACAGCTTCCACAACTCTAGTTAATCGTCTTACTTTCCTACTGTTTAATGCAGCACCCACAAGGGAGAACAAACCTAAATTAAAATCGACATATTGTTGCAGAGTGGTATCAGTTTGGTCTACTTCGTCAGTACTTATTGTCCTCTTGTATCTATTTCTAGAGATATCGTTAAATAATTTAAGGTCCCGGTGATATGATGCAGGTGCCAGAAACACAGGGGGCAATAGAAAGGACACATAGCACACGCCTGACCACCCAGCAGGTAGTTGATAATATCCGTGGCTACCACAGATAAAATAAGTATTGTGTGAGGCTATGAAAGTGCTATTGTTTATACCTTCAATAGACAGAATTACAGTACATTCGCTTTTCCCCACTGGAATTCTTCCAATACTGCTTACACATAAATCTGCTTTAGCTCTGGTAACAGAAATCACAAATTGCTTATTACTGGTAAAAGTTCTCATATTTGTGAAGATATATGGCGTTGAAATATTGTCCGGTTGATACTCTTCCCATTCCCATTTGGTCCCTTTGGCTTGAGGATAACCATCTTTATCTTGGTAGCATACTTTATTAAGGCGAAAAAGAAGCCCGCCTACTGTGCGTCTTCCAGATGCAAACAAAAGCGCATACCAAGCTTGACAAGAACCATTATGAGAAAAGGGAAGAGGAATAAAAGGTGTTCCTCCTTTCTTTTGATGTGCAGGTATCATCCCACACACCCAACAGTTGGTAGTATTTGTGGCATTATGAGTATGATGCAACATCTGGATAAAGGTTTTATTTAAGTAGGATTGTCGATGCTTCTGCTCATGGTAGGGAAGCGTAAAGTAGTGGTGTTCAACTGATACTGGAGTAGTGGCGATCAAAAGTTCTCGAGCAGGAGCCACTTTCTCAACGAACCAGGTTATTACTGCTACAGCCACCATAGCAACAACAAACCCTATAGCACAAATGATCTTTCTCTTAGCAACAGTTGATCTCATTGTGGACATGATCAGCTGATTGTTGAAAACAATCGTTGGAGCTCTTATCCCTGGACAGCCGTTGATTTCTTCACCGAGGGTCAAAACGGGTGTCGCTACACTATACAAGACTGATCCTCCCCCCTTGCCACATCGGCATTCCGTTTCACTAACCCAGGGAGGTTGCTCAACCAGTCTATTTCAGCAATGCAGGCTCTTTCCGTTGTCTCAGTTGGTATCGAGATACTCCAGGAATTGTGTGGTCCGGGAAGACTTCCTCAGGTTAGTCAGGTGATATGGCTTGGCCTTTCTCTGTATTCAGGATGTCTCAATGGTCGATTAAAGCAACAGGATCCACCAAGGTAGACGGCACTTTCTTGCAGTGGGTGGAGTGCACCCAGTTCCTTCTGTTCGTCACTCGGACCGCAGTTCTCGTTGAAAGGAGCACCTGCGCCGGGCCGCGCCACCTCGGTTCCTAGCTGCTCGACCTCTGGATCGGATCATCACCTGGTCTCCAGGTCGAAGTCCATGGCCTTCACCGGCAGACCTATCAGGAAGAGCTTCTCGAACCTGTTGATGAATAGAAACCAAACTGTCAGTCAATTGTGATAGGTATTCACTCATCAACACACATGGTACATCATGTATGGGGCGTGGTTTAGGAATTCCCCAAATGTTCATAGGCCTTCCAAACACCACCTCATATGGTGTAAGACCAGATCGCGAATGTGGCACTGATCTAATGGACAACAGTGCCAAAGGTAATGCGTCTGGCCAATTCAAGGATGTGGAAGCCAGTATTTTCGCCAGTGTTAATTTAAGTGTGGCGTTATACCTTTCCACTAACCCTGCTGATTGTGGATGGAAAGCAGCGTGGAACTTCTGCTTTATCCCCAACCCCTTCAGGACATATTCGACAACTTGCCCAATAAAATGGGGTCCGTTATCACTCCATAAAAGTTTACAAACACCAAATCTAGGGAAAAATTCCTTCAAAAGCACCTTTGCTGTAGTGAGAGCTGTATTGTCCTTCGTAGGTTATGCCTCTATCCATTTACTAAAGGCACATACCACTACCAAAACATACTTTAAGTTATTACAGCACTGAAGCTGGATGTAATCCATTTGCAAAACTTCAAAAGGTGCGGTTGTCCCTTTACCAGGATTATGCTGAAGACAAATCAGACAAGACTGCACCATCTTTTTAGCTGTGCCGGCAATTTCTGGATGCTCCCAAACTTGCGTGAGCAATTTCGTTATCGAGGAGGCTCCAACATGTGCCGGCCCATGAGCCATATGAATCATAGGTTGTAAATAGGCTGTCAGCAATCTCCACTTGCTCATCTCTTTATTCCTCCAACAGCCCTCATCATCCAATGTTCCCTCCTTAGACCATTGCTCAATTTCTTCTGCAGAAGCAGATCTCTGCATATCTAGCACTTCCTGTCTGGTATCATGCCAACGTTCAGCCTGTGACTTCACTACAACCATAGACGTGGTGCTTCACTGCATGGCAGTTTCATGGGCTGTTTGGTCTGCAAAAGCATTGCCTTGTCCTATCTTATCAATTACTTTCTTATGTGCGCTACATTTAACAATTGCTATTCTCTTCGGGTATGTTAAAGCAGTCAAGAGATTATGTACTAATTCTCCATGCATTATTTGCACCCCGTGGGATGTAAGAAAGCCCCTTTCCTTCCAGAGTAGCCCAAAATCATGAGCCACTCCGAACGCATAGCGCCTATGTGTATAAATGTTCACAGATAAGTCAATACTAAGTTCACACGCTCGTGTCAAAGCTATTAGCTCAGCTGCTTGAGCTGACTTTTGTGGAATACGAGCTGTCTCAACTACCATCTGAAGTGTTGCAATTGCATATGCAGCTGACATTGTACCATCTGGTAACTTCAAACAGGACCCATCAACCCATAGTTCCCCATCAACACTTGAAAGGGGCGTGTCTTGCAAATCGACACGACCCTTTGTCTGTTCATCAGTAAGGAATATACAATCATGAGACTCCTGTGACTGAGACTGAGTCACCGGGTATGGAAACAAAGTGGCTGGGTTTAGTATCGCACATCTCTTTAGTGTAATGTGAGGGGCCAACAATGTCAATTCATATCCTGTCAGACGAGCACTAGTTAAATGCTGCGTCTTCGTCTGATTTAAAAGGGCATCAACCGGGTACTAGCACCAACAGCTTATGTGACAAAACTATCCCTTCACTCTGACGTATTGACACAGCTGTTGCTGCAACTGAACGGAAGCATCCAGGTAACGCACGAGCAACAGGATCAAGTACTGCTGAAAAATATGCACAGGGACGCTGTTTGTCACCGTGTGTCTGCACTAAAACTGACAATACGCATCCATCTTTCTCATGTACATATAGTGTAAAAGGCTTCGTATAATCTGGAGTACCTAACACTGGTGCTGAACAAAGGGCTTGTCGTAACTGTCGGAAAGCAGTCTCACATTCATCTGTCCATGGGAGGGGCATTGGAGTATCTTTAGTCAAAAGTACTAGCAAGGGTTTAACAATATGCGAAAATCCTAATATCCATTGCCTACAAAAAGAAGTAAGACCAATGAATGCACGGACATCTTTCTGAGTACGGGGCACTGGAGTGTCTAAAATAGCTTGAATGCGATCTGGTGTGAGTGCACGGCCCTCCTTAGACAGAAGGTGACCTAACTAGGTTACCTTCGGTCTACAATATTGCAATTTCTTTCGTGACACTTTATGATGATGGGAAGCAAGAAAAGATAGCAAGGACAAAGTACATTTTTCACACTGTTCAGGGGTATCAGCTGCCAACAAGATGTCATCGACATATTGTATGAGAGCCACACCTTCAGGCAAAACAAAAGAATCAAGTTGTCTTTTTAATGCTTGACTGTAAATACTAGGACTCTCAGTGTAGCCTTGAGGAACTCTACAAAATCTATACAATCGATTATTCAAAGTGAAACCGAACAAATATCGGCTATCAGGATGAATAGGGATCGAAAAGAAAGCATTCTTCAAGTCTATCACAGAGAATGTAGTTGCTGTCGGAGGAACCAAAATAAGAAGTGCCGTTATGCCAGAAACCACGGGATATTGTGGTACTACAATCTTATTAACTTCTCGCAAATCAATAATGAATCGGTAAATCCTAGTGTCAGTATCCTTTTCCAGAACAGGAAGAATCGGACTGTTACAAACATTGTAAGGAACTTCCTCAACAACCCCCACTTCAATGAGATCATGGACAATACGTATTAGTGCTTCTTCACCTTCCTGTGAAATTTTGTATTGAGGCAAACGTGGCAGCACAGCGCCCTCCTTGACACTAATGTGTACCAGTGGAATAACCATTTGCCCTACATCGGTGTCTGAAGTAGCCCACAAAGTACTAGGGAGTGAAGCTAATGCAATATTCTCTTTAACAAGACAAGCTCTCTCCATCACAGGATGGTTGTCATTCAAGATAACACGTACACCTTCTGGAGAACATCGTATCGTAGCCCTGAAATACTTGAGCATATCAAGACCTACAATATTGTCTGGTGTATTTGGGGAAAGCAAAAATGGACACGGAGCAGTAAATTTATCCACATGGAATGCAAGTGGTTGTGACAATGGGCTAAGGGAAGGGGTTCCATCGAAACCTATCGATGTAATGGTTAAGCCAGACAAGGGAGCCCTTGGAACCAAGTGTTTAGACAAGGCGCTATGAGTAGCTCCTGTATCAACCAGAAACTGATCAGTAGAACCCAAAACATTCGCTGTGAAATAGGGACCCCTCTGATCTACTGGAACTTCAACTGATTCCTTACCCCATCCTAGGCAATCCTATGCATGAGCAGAATCTTGAGAATCAGACGGCACATAGTCAGACATTTGAAATTGGTTCCTTCTATCAAAAGTGTTAAACCCATTCAGGCCCACGTATATTAGCATCAAACCTAGCACGATCACCTGTACTTCCTCTAGGCCCTGAATATCCTGAACGATTTCTCATTTGTCCCCGACCACGTGGACACTGCTGAGCACACAGTGCTGGACAATCAGTACGCGCACTGGTCAGCAGACAAATTCGAACGAGTATAAGAACGGAAAGATGAACCATAAGATCCACGTCCACCTCTATCACTACCTCTAAAAGGCGGACCATAAGCCTGAGCCAACATAACCTTCGTTTTTAATTCTTTAGTCTTCTTATCCTCATTACCCTTTGCTTCTAATTCCTGGCGTTCATAATACTGAGCCATAGTCAAGAGAGAAACCGGGGAACAGGTAGTCCATGAACTCTCACTGGCTTTTAGGCGACTAGCTATTCCTGGCAACAGGTTTGCGACATATTTATCGACACACAGATGTCTGCCTGTGTCATCTGTCAATGACTGACCACTAAAATCGTGGAATGCTTCTTCAAAGCGTGTAAAGAAATCAGAGACCGATTCATCTGCCTTTTGCTTACAAGATGCTAAAACAGTCCAATCTACCTTTTTAGGGGGAATAATCGTTTTTAACTTAACTAATATAGCTGCGGGAAGATCTAGAATTAACTGACATGGCTTCTGTGCGGGTTCCCTTTCTACATCCATTTGTTCTAAGTCTTTCCATAACGCCCCAAAAGCTGCACGATCATCAATTTTACGAACAGTTCTCCACATATCAGGCGGTAATATCAATCCGAAAAATAAATCAATATCAGGCAAAGTCATAGTACAAGAGCTAATAGCACCCTCAACTTCCTCATAAAAAGCGGCTGGATTTTTCCGCGGATCAGGCAATGCAGTTTTAAGTGCCATGACATCCGTCCTATTCCAAGGAGTGTAAACCCAATTATAAATAAAATAACCCTTTGCATCGATAGAGGCCTTATCATCACTTGTACCCTGTCCTTTAGGAGGAACATACAAAGGCGCGGCCTCCCGCATAGGTTTCGCATGAACTATCATAGTCTTATCTTTTCCGGAGATAGAAGCTTGTGCCATGCCGGTCTGAGATGTCTGTGCAGCTACGTCTGCAGCCTTTTTCTCCTCTCGCAAACGGACTGCATCAACACGCAGTTTAACCAAACGCCTGATTGTATCATTCACCTGGGGGAAAACAAAAAGACCATCACGCATTTGCTTACAATTAACTGCTATATCGTCAGGCTTTAACTCCTCAGAATATTTCCTAAACAGCTCAAGGACCTCTGCGGCAAACACCTCAGTAAAATACAGCTGCTCCCTTTCCTGCCACCCTTTCATACTATCTAGAAGTTCAGAGGAGGGGGCAATGCTACGAACTGCTTTACGAGCAGCAGATCTAAGCTGGGTCGAACGCGCAGCGGTCAACATAGAACGAGTTTCTCGTGTCTTGTGTTCCTCCGAACTAGAGTCCTCATCTGACTCATGAGGGGCAGAAGGAACAGTATACGGAGGTGGAGGACGATCTAATAATAAGGAATCATCTTGTGGTTTATTAAGTATAGAATAAAGGGGCCGCCGAACAGCGTATTGGCCAGTTACCTGTAAATTGAGCTCCCTATCTTCAATCTCTTTTAACTCTTTTATTTCTTTGTTCTTCAGCTCTAATGCTTTCACATAAATGTTCTTTCGCTGTTCTTTTTCAATCAAGACTTGCTCACGCTTCATTCGGTCACGCACTTCTTTCTCCCACATTCGTACACAATCAAGCATATCTTGCCTAGTCTTTCGCTTACACAGACATTGTTCCACATACTCAATCTTTCGTAAATCAAATGACCCATACATAGGCCCACGCAACTCAGGATCCTTACGAGTGTATTTATTCCATAATGTGCTGTACATTATAGAAGAAAGACCATGCTTAATATACATATCCCTATTAGGTGTCCTGTCCCCTCCGGGGGGGGCCGGTTGTGCTTCATCGAGTCTCAAATTGGTACCACTACAAAAGCAACACATCCTACGAAGTGTGCTAAAAACAGGCATGCCATAAATAGTGCAGAATATGCAGTATTATAATCAAAGTAGCACTTAAGGTACCTTTAGTACGATGTGCCGTTCAACTCAATTCAAATAGAGAAAATTCTCCTCATTACCTGCCTATATAGATTGCAATCCATATATAAATCTCATAACAAACCAAGTTGGCCAACACAAATTCCGAAATCCAAAAGCCACAGTAAGTGTTACTAAACTACCTTACCAATCCAAGGCATCAAAACCAACAGCAAGCGCCGCAGAAGGACACTTACCAATCACTTGGTGTCCAGGTTCCAACTGACAAGTTCTAAAATCGACCAAATGGTCACTGCACGGTGAAGCAACAGAAGAGATCTCAGTCGAGGACCGGCACCACCTGGATGGTCAGATCAGAAAGAAAGGAAAAACGCCATGGTTGCCAAGACTCGGGTCTCATCGGGCAGCGATCGCGTCCAGAGCGAGATTCCAATCCTTCGTCGCGACCAATCCTTTGGGCATCCGAGTCGCCGATGAGCCCCACTGGTTGGGCGCCAATTTGTGGTAGTGGACCTCAGCTAGGCCTACCAGTGCAAGGTGTTCGCCCTTCTCTGCACAGAGTCCTCAGACAAATAGAAAGAAGTTGGCACAGAAACTGGAATAGAAAATACAAAGTTTAATAAACCTCATGAGGTGGAACTACATTCACACAGCACCCTTCGGTATTGAGTGAAGTAGCACACTGAACAGAAAGAGCATGGTCCTTTTATACCCACACAGGGGCTGAAAAAAGGCAGTACAAGTACACAAGAGAAGAGTTATGCACATAGATGGTCATGCAGAAACTGCACAGTCGACAACTAGGAGGAGTTAACAGTTTGCCAATGTTAGTAAACACATCCTGACAGTTACATACTACTAACAGCTGTAAACTCAACTGGACCAATTATTAACATAACGTAAAAATCCTCTTCGATTAAATCATTCTCCAATTTAGAGCTAATTAAACAGAAATTATTTGGAATAGCTCATGATATCCAATATAACATTATAACGTAGAAAGTTGCAACATCCAATTCTTGAATCACCATCTATTTATTGCAAAAACTCATAGATTCAATGATATTTGGCACATGGTTGCTCCAGAGGGAACGTGCATAAAGTAAAAGTGCTAAAGAGAAAGTAAGTAATGAGGGAGTGGTATGAAGGACAGTAGAAAGAACATTAATATACTTTACAACGAAAACGGTTGTAAATCACCGTTTAGAACAAGCCTGGTCACGTTAAGAATATCACCAAACATTTCAATATTTTACAACCAGAAATTAATTCTTGACAAAGCACGCTAGGGGGTTGCGTGTCCCAGGCTTTCCAAAAGGGGGCGTCGACGTTTCGACCCGTCTAATGGTACAGAGGTAATTTGAACCCTTGACCGTGCGGGTCTTCTTCAGGACAGGGGAGGGGTGGGGCAACCTGACGTGGTCCTCGACTTGACTGTGTGTCTAAAAATTAAGAAGGGAGGATGTGATAAGGATGTTGCATAGTAGAGATTACTACTGTTGGACACCAACAAGTGAAGAGTTGGCTTACCTGGTCTAAGTCCAGGTGTCCTATTCCGATTAGTTACGTGTCAGGGACGATTCGCATTACATGTAGTACTGTCTCGTATGATCAACAGACTGTCAATTTAAAATGAGCAAAATTGGAAGTTAAGGGGGGGGGGGGGTGGGGGTGGTCCCTGGATAACATATCCATACTTCAAGGAACAGTGTGCGTATCGTATAGATTAAGAATTACCTGCAGTCGTCATGGTCAATCAAGTCTGCAGTGTCATGGACTTAAATGCTGAGATCAATTAATCATCTTGCGTACGGTTAGTTCCGCCGAACTGTAAGGGAACAGATGAAGGATATATGAGGACGGAGTCCCGTGATGCCCAGGGTCATGGAACGAAAGCGGGGGGTTCACGCAGGGAGTTTACCTCGGTCCGTGTGGTTCCGCGCTTCACGTCGCGTCTCACCAGAAGGTTGTGTGTATGTATGTTTTTATTGTATATAATTGTAACCTTCGGTGTTTTTGATTGTCACGTTGTGTTTTTGTATTGTAATTATCTATTGAATGACTTTATCATTGCACAAGTGGATGTCTTTTGAATATGATCAATTTCTATGATCCCGAGCGAGCTGCGGGTTGTAATTCTTGCCCCTCGTATAGTTAGCTGCATGTAAATTACATCCCCCTGGTCCCGGTGAGTCTTTCCACCCTGGCAGTCACCGACGCACCGTCACTACGTGGGCGGTTGCCCCGGTGATTTCCTTAAGAACACCACGGTGAACGCGCTCCCGGTTCCTTCTGGTGAGACGCGACGTGAAGCGCGGAACCACACGGACCGAGGTAAACTCCCTGCGTGAACCCCCCACTTTCATTCCATGACCCTGGGCATCACGGGACTCCGTCCTCATATATCCTTCATCTGTTCCCTTACAGTTCGGCGGAACTAACCGTACGCGAGATGATTAATTGATCTCAGCATTTAAGTCCATGACACTGCAGACTTGATTGACCATGACGACTGCAGGTAATTCCTAATCTATACGATACGCACACTGTTCCTTGAAGTATGGATATGTTATCCAGGGACCCCCCCCCCCCCCTTAACTTCCAATTTTGCTCATTTTAGCTTGACAGTCTCTTGATCATACGAGACAGTAATGCGAATCGTCCCTGACACGTAACCAATCGGAATAGGACACCTGGACTTAGACCAGGTAAGCCAACTCTTCACTTGTTGGTGTCCAACAGTAGTAATCTCTACTATGCAACATCCTTATCACATCCTCCCTTCTTAATTTTTAGACACACAGTCAAGTCGAGGACCACGTCAGGTTGCCCCACCCCTCCCCTGTCCTGAAGAAGACCCACACGGTCAAGGGTTCAAATTACCTCTGTACCATTAGACAGGTCGAAACGTCGACGCCCCCTTTTGGAAAGCCTGGGACACGCAACCCCTTAGCGTGCTTTGTCAAGAATTAATTTCTGGTTGTAAAATATTGAAATGTTTGGTGATATTCTTAACGTGACCAGGCTTGTTCTAAACGGTGATTTACAACCGTTTTCGTTGTAAAGTATATTAATGTTCTTTCTACTGTCCTTCATACCACTCCCTCATTACTTACTTTCTCTTTAGCACTTTTACTTTATGCACGTTCCCTCTGGAGCAACCATGTGCCAAATATCATTGAATCTATGAGTTTTTGCAATAAATAGATGGTGATTCAAGAATTGGATGTTGCAACTTTCTACGTTATAATGTTATATTGGATATCATGAGCTATTCCAAATAATTTCTGTTTAATTAGCTCTAAATTGGAGAATGATTTAATCGAAGAGGATTTTTACGTTATGTTAATAATTGGTCCAGGACCATTGTTTTTTGTACTGAGCTTACACCCAGGTCCTTGACTTTTGGGTTACCCCATTTTTGTAATGGCTGTAAACTCAACTGGGCATGTGCGAAGGTAGAAGATACTAAATATAGTTTGTTTCTAGGCAGATTACAAGAGCAGTTAACACTAAAGGAGGACAAAGCACATGGTGAGCACATGGCAAACAAAATGGCTGCCAGAAATACAAAATGGATTCCAGAAAATAGACAAGATAGCCTCTAAATACCAGATGGATTCCGCTAATGCTAATCCAATCGCAGCCAATTTACAACAGTATGATATTGGAGTATAAGTATAATCATATAATCACATTGATAATGTTGTATACAATGCTTTGTTTCATCCTACTAATAATTGCAGCTTACGCTTTTTAGACATGAATGCGATTGTTTTCATAAATGTTCGAAAATTCAATTTGTACGTTCCTTGTGTTTACCTTGGGCATGCCGAAATAAACAATGAAAGGGTAAATCTGTTTCCACGATCTCCTTGGGAAAATTAGAGGGGTCATGTTCTAGGTTTCAGATTACACCTGTTACCCTGGCAAGGTTAGGGATTCAGATGGGGTACTGTGAGCTATCTAGAAATTGGGCCAACAGTTTCTGATGATATGTGTGGACTCAGTCCCCATAGTCTAATGTTTAAGATGTCCAGATACACAATCCTACAAAAATGTGTAGGAACCGTATGACAGGGTGTATAAGAGCTGATATGTGCTATTTTTTGCCTAATTAGAATAGTTGGCTCAAAGTCATTTGAGTGCAAGTTACATTGCATAAGGTCAGATATTTCTTTATTTTAAGCATGTGGAGATTAAGAGATTTTCCCAGATTAACAGAATGTTGAGCAGATACTACACTCAAACCTGTATCCCCAATTCCAGCTCGGCTGCTCTTGCCGTAAGTCCACTGGCAAATATCTTGCAAAGCTAATTTAAGTGCCAGTCGTGGCTGGTGACAATAGTAAGTGGGGAGGGTGAGCAAACACTCACTGAGAGACACCAGCAATGCCTTCAGGCTCAGTGCTAGAGCTCTCAATCGTGGCTTGTAATAAACAGTGCTTCTATTGAGCCACAATCGAGATCTCTGGACTCAAGGCGAAAGGCAGTGCGAGTTTCTCTCAGTGCCTGTCAGTGGGTCAAAAAACATAAAGAATAATCAAAATGTTTATTTATCAATGCATCCTCGCCCTCAGTGGTCTCTTCTGCAGTTCCAACGCGAGTCTCGGAGCCTCAGCCAACTACCCTGTACCACTCTAGACGCTTTTCTCATGCTGCTGATAATGTTAGCAGTTTGAGAAAAGCACCAGGACTGGTTGGAGCGGGCTGTCTTGATGCTCCTTTAGGCACTAGGTTCTAGTACTTTCTCACCACCCAGCTGTCTTAGACAGCTTGGGTTGGAGAAGTTTAAAGGGTGCATGTCAGGCTGGCAGTCGCAAGACAGCAGATGAAAGTGACAAGCACACTTTAAACTGCTGTCACCACTCAACTCTGCTGACAATCTGCAGCAATGGCGCCGCCCTGCCCTCGCAGCTCAGGCTGCTAGAGGAGAAAATGAAATGGCAATAAACTCAGTTTATTACCATTTCATTTTCCACTTTGGCTGCACCTGTCGTGGGGGCGGGGCAGTGCTCATTAGCCCATATGGAGCAGCCGCCGCTGTCCAGTGTGGAAACAATGCTGCTGTTTCACTGTTTGTCCCTGGTAGCATAGCAACTGAGCTCACCATGTAACAGTGACATTTGGCAACAACAGTCTTCAGATCAGATCCACAGATGGGAGGGCTCTCAGGTACTGCCTTCGACCAAACAGCCATGGCTGAAACATTTATTATGGTTTTCCATGGCAGCCAGTTAACTTCCACAGATGAATGGCATGAAGGTGATCGTCCGGAAGTAGGGCAGCGGGTGTTCCACTCATTCTTTTCAATATTTAATTCTCTCAGCAATTCACTTTCACAGAGGCGGAAGAGTGGCCTAGGATCAAAAGCTGCTGACTTTGCCACTTGGAAAACCTGGTACAAATACCGGTTTCACTAAGGCATCCTGGATTTCAGTTATAATCAGTAATGTAAAATGGTTCAAAGCGACCTGGGGCAACTGTTGCACACTATATAAAACTATCAAAAAATAATGCTGACACGTAGCGAAGTGGTGATGTTAGCACAGTAGTAAGGCAGTGCTGGGCATTATGGGGAATGTAGTCCATACAGGACCACTGCTTGTCAGAACACTTTGACGTCGTGGTCATGTTAGGTGTGGGGAAGCCAGCCATCAGGAATTCACTACTGTAGTGTTGTGATGGCACCAATGAAGAGCAACATTATATATAACTGTAGAGTTCGTTATTACAAATTGTTCACAGAAGCTCAGGTTGCTCCAACATTCCCTGATTACCACCTATCTTTATCTATCTGACTCCTTCTTTCCGATTCCCTGACTGTTTCCCTTGCCCTGAATTCTCTTTAAATACAGGGTCCTTGCACCCTTGTGTCATCATACTAATACATTACATCTCCCCACTACTTGCACAAATGAGTCTTAAGATGTAAGTCTTTAGATTTCTTCAATGAGGTGTGCTGTTCTTGGACATGTGTGCTGGGACTAGCGTACCAGACTTGGTTCTGTCAGCTCCCCTATGGAAGGGGAGGAGTGATGGTCATAACTGCTGGTTGGTTCCTGAGTAGCCTCAAGGGCATCACTTTCCAAAACAACCGCTGACTCTTTGGCTGTTGGATCACACTTTCTGAAATGAGAGATGTTCCGGTTATCCTCCTGTCATCACAGGCGGCCATAACCATAGTACCTTTTAAATAGGTCACTTGCAGTGGATGTTAATAACACTGAATGTCTGTCTTTCTCTTTTGTTCTTGCCTGATGAGCACTTAGTATCCTTCCTGGACAGTTGATGACTTGGCCTTCCGATGAACGTCTGCATATTCCTTCATGTTAGCTTTCTTATTCTGGAGTAGCTCTGCCAGCTCTTCGTGATCCAGGCGACTGGCAAATTCACCAAACACATGTCTGTTAAATGGAGGACCATTATCCGTTTTGACCACTTAATGGATGCCCCATGTTGCAAATACTTAATCCAATCCCGTTATTGTGATGACCGCTTTAGTTGATGATTCTTGTTAACCAATCGGGAATTGGGAATATTCATCCATTTATTTATTTATTTATTTGTGTCATTTGTAAAGCGCATGAATCACCCCAGATGGGGTATCTCCGCGCTAAGGACGGATAGAGGTGATGGCTGAGTGTTTAGAAGAGTGAGGTTTTAAGTATTTTCCTAAAAGACAGGTAGTTATTGCAGGGACGAATATCCAGAGGTAGCTGGTTCCATAATTGAGGGGCAAGATAGGAGAATGCTTTGCCTCCTAGTCTGGTTTGTTTTATCCTTGGAATGGTGAGGAGACCTTTTCCTTGGGAACGGAGGGTACGTGAGGGGGTATATTTGACTAGTTTATCTGCCAGATATGTCGGTCCCATTTGATTAAGGCCTTTGAACACCAGACAGCAGATTTTGAACTGAATCCTTTTACGTATTGGTAACCAGTGTAGCCTGCGGAGAAGGGGGAGAGAGGGGGTTCGGTAGGGTGCACTGGCTATCAGGCGAGCTGCTGTGTTCTGGACCACCTGTAAGCTGTTCAAGGAGGTCTCCTTTGCGGCGATTAGCAGAGCATTGCTGAAGTCCAGACGGCTGAGTACTAAAGCGTGTACCAGCGTTTTCCGAGTGGAAGGGGGGAGGAAGTGGAATACTCTACGGAGTAGGCCAAGGGCATGGAAGCATGCTCGTTTGGTGGAAGTTATGTGATCGTCCAGATTGAGTTTGCTGTCTATTAGGACCCCTAGGTTTTTGATCACTAATTTAGGGGAAGGGGGCAGGCCTAGTATTATAACAAGGAGGTATTTGCCTGACTGCAGAGAGCCAAAGAAGTCGACCGGCAAAAGTTGCCATACACCTTTCGCCAGTTCGGACATTTGCAGTGGTGAGGGTGTTTCTTCTCGACTGACAAGCTGACATTAAGGGAAGTCTTTTAGAAAGGCCTTGACCATCAGGTCAAGGGAGGGGAACCAGACACGTTCACGTAATGCCATTTTAGTGGCTTCAATGCCCCCTGCTTCCTTTGTGTGTTGGGTTGACCACCCCTTCATGCATTTGTTTTGGTATGACAATCCTTTTGTCCCTAAGCAGCAGCCCATCTTTAACAATTGTCAGTTTTATATTAACATGTCGGAAGGAGACCAGTTCTGTTGCGCCTACTTTTTGTCTCTTCCAAGTGTCTCCACATGTTTGTTTGGATGCAAAGTGCCACATCCTAAAGGGTTACATCTTCTGCGGTGGCTCAGTGATTGCTACAAGTGGGCCTGCAGGAGGTCTTGCTTGATCGATGACAAAGTGAATGTTTACCTCAGGTGGCGAGTGTTTAATTCTGAAGGATGCCCTGCGATGTCTTGACATGTAGTCAGCAGGTTTATGTGCTTTTCCTAGTTTGTGGATAATCTTATATGTGTATTCTTGAAGACGGAATCCTCATCGCTCGATCCTGGGTAGCATTTTTACTTGGGGCGGTTCCGAATATGGTTATTAAAGCCTGATGATCTGTAATAAGTGTGAAGTGTTGTCCATGAATAAAGATGTGAAAATGCTCACAGGCCCAGACTACCACCAGGCTTTCCTTCTCTGGCGGAGAGCATGCCCTCTCAGTGTCAGTCAGGCTGTGGCTAGCATGTGCCAGTATGTGTCGTTGATCACCTTCTTTGTCATATTGTGCTAACATGGCTACGGGTCCCATGGGACTGGCACCCGCAGTCATTTCTGTCTTCCTGGTGAATTGAAGTTGGCCACATTGCTGGCTGACTCAACTGTGGCCTTGATTGAGTTAAATACTTGATCACTCCTGGCAGACCATTTGAATGGTTGGCCTTGCTTTGCTAGTTCACGAAGGGGTTAGCTAATGATGGCATAGTCCTTGATATGGTGGACACAGTAGCTGGCCATTCCTAGGAAAGACAGAACATCACCATCATCTTGTGGGCAAAGGGTGCCACTCGGAGGTCAGAGTCAAGTTTGCTTCCCGTAGCACGTGGCATACATGATCCAGTGCTTCGTTATGTTCTCTGACAGTGGCACCATGCACTAGGATGTCATCACTGTAGTTGATGGTGTTGGGAATATGATGAATAGCTCTTCTTATTGCTTCCTGGAAAATCGCGGCTGCAGATGAAACTCTGAAACTGAGACGTTTACTTGATGTGTTGAAAACGTGGTGATGTAATGTGAACTCTCATAGAGTTCAAACTAGTGATAGCCCTTGTCAAGGTCCAATTTAGAGACGATTTTCGTCTCATTCAATATTGTGATCATGTCACTGCTGTGGGGTCCCAGGTGTCTTTACCGTTCAATGGCAGTATTTGGGGCTCTCATGTCCACACATAGATGTATCTTTCCTTCTGACCCTCGTTTGGGCACTGCAACCACTTGGGACACCTACAGACTTGGTCCCGATGCTCTCTCGATGATGTCTACCTGGAGGAGATTTCGTAATTCATTCTTTACTGCCTGTTGGAGATGAAAGGGCACTTTCCCATGATGTTGAGCCACAGATGTCACTTGTTTATTTATGTGTAGAAAAACTTGAAAAAGAGCCATTCTGCCAAGTTCCATTAACAGTTTCAGAAATTTGTTATAATATTTCCACTAATTTTCATTGTTCTGCAATAGGCAAACTGAGGAGACAATCCGCTGCGTCAGACTCATCAATGACATGAATGTGAGCTTGTACAGTTCTGACCTTGTAGGTGATAGATGTTTGAAATTGTCCTACACATGGTAGTGGTTCTTTAGCATCCATGTGTAGACTCACACAGCAGTTTTGTGCAATTTGGGTTTAGGGTTCCTTTTGTTGTACTCTGTGACACAGGTATAATTGACTGGCAGCCCACTGTCTAACACAAATGTTTCTGGGAGTTACCCATTTTGGATGTGTAGTCTTGGGTATTTCTTTTGTCTATCATGATCGGCAAGCATGCAGACATATTCCTCACTGTCTTGGGAGATTAGCATGAGGGGTCATGACCCACAGTACACAGAGCGTCAAGATGTGTATATAACGTGAATAGAGACCTGATCACAAAGAGCTAGTAGAGTGTTCTCATCAGTCAAGAACAGCCTTTGAATGATGGCGAGACCTGGATTCCCTTGACTTTCTTTGTATGCCTTTTTGAG
This sequence comes from Triturus cristatus, assembly GCF_964204655.1. NCBI lineage: Eukaryota > Metazoa > Chordata > Amphibia > Caudata > Salamandridae > Triturus > Triturus cristatus. The sequence continues at coordinate 640,886,828 of NC_140589.1, forward strand.
ATGCTTGGCATAATTTTTCAAAATGATTATCTTTTCCCTCCGTTGAAATTTCAGACCTGTAGCAGGGCATGACTTGACATGCAGGAATTCTTGTCCACAGCTATATCATTTCAGTCGGCGCTCCCCTCTCTTGTCAACCTGTTTGAGACTGCGATGACGATCTGGACGTTGGGGATGATCTGTGCATTTGGGTTTCTGCCAGTGTTCAAATGGATGAAGGTCATTATGACGAGTTTGAAGCCGGAAAGCCTGTTCTCGTTTCTCCAACTTTCCTGCCTCCATTTTCTTTGCATGTTCTTTAACTTGATCATTGACTCTTGTCATTTCTTCTATTTCATCTAGAGAGTAAATTTTCTTTCTGAGACATCAACGCAGAGGCTCTGATTGACATCCCTCTATGATCTTCAGATAAAGGGCATCTTCAGTTGTGAAGGTGTCAAAAGCACAGAGGCAAGAAAAACTCCCCCATGGAGTCATCATTTTTCTGGGAAGCTAGATTGAAGGTGTATCATTCATAGTCAATGTTCTTTTTGTGGAGGATTGTCCTGTTAAGTGCCTTACGGATATCTTGATAGGATGTTGTCACATCTGCCAGTAGTTCCTTGATGATCTGTCCAACCTCTTTGCCTATTGGGTTTTGAAGGGCGAAAGGGGTGTTGAGCTGGGTAAGTGACCTGTGACCCCTTCAGGAAGTCTATCAAATCTTCCAGCTATTCTTGCCAACGAAGGTCCATGCTGCCACCAGATGTGAGGGCCGGAGTTTACGACTGGCACAGAAATGATACTCCAAGCATAGCTGGTCTTTGCACAGTGTTGGGCGTGGAGTTGGGTAACACTGATGTGGCCCTGTCTGTGTCCGGTGAATTGCATCTAGTCTGTTGAAGTTGGCATGTGTATGGCTGAAACAGGTAGCTCTACATAATTAACTATATGCAGGAGGTGTTATGGTGACCCGGAAGAGGTGACTAGTGAAGGCCACCAGTTGAATGGAGTATTTTTTGTATGCTCATATGAACAGGAATGCAAAGAATTTCTTTTGCTGGTTATAGCTTATTGGGGGTGCCTAGATGAGAGTGTGAGTTGTTGCACCAGTGTTATAATCAAACCTGCTCAGAATGAAAAGTTTACAGTGGCGCCTGACCCCTAAAAAGCTACCACAAGTTCCTCAAGGCTCATTGGAGGAGCTGCCTGATTCAAAGATGGCCTCCTGGACTAGCTGCAGCCTCACAGGACTTTGCTGGTAATAGCCAGTCAATGTGGGAGGCTTGTAAATGGAACAGGGGTCAGTCAAGGCATAGATTACCGCAGGTGAATTGCATGCTGCAGAGCAAAGCGAGGATTTGGTACACAGTGGCTGTGCGCAACTGGGGTAGGCTCCTGATGTCGTGTCCTATGCAGGTCTGTCTCTGCACAATCAGGGTGGGCTCCGCTACATGAGGTTGTGAGGCATGATCGTGTGGACAGCTGCAGGGTGCCATGCCTGCCCTCATTGCCAGTTGAAGTATCCTGATGGCGCCAATGAAGAGCAATTCTGCATATAACTGTAGAATGCTTTATTACAAATTATCCACTGGAGCTCAGGCTGCTCCATACTTCCCTGATTACCACCTATCTCTGTCTATCCGACTCCTCCCTTTCAAGTTCATTGACTTCTTGCCTTGTCCTGAATTTCCAACTACAGGACAGCTCTATGGGATGCACTGACCATATATAGTGTTATGCACTTTCAAGTCTCTATTAAACTGGCACTGATGTTCATCATCTCCAGTATTCCAATTGTACATTCTTCATGGCAGAAGTCAATGAGTAAATTGCTCACAGTTGCAAAGGCCTGCATTCTTTTGTAAGTCCAGAATAATGCAGGCCTAAGCAGAACTTTCCAGCCTAGTCTTGTATAACCCATGTAACATATTAAGTTCAACACACCATCATTCTATCATGGTTGATCAGAATATTCTCTAGGGTTGTGGAAAATGTATGTAATTTTCTTTTACATAATTACGTGAAATTTCCAGAAAATTCCTCAAAAATACTAGAATCACAAAAGTTGACATTTAGCATGATGTCTTAGTGTGAAAAGCGCCCATTTTAGATGTGAAGATGCATTTTTGGGTAAAAATAGTACTAAATCTCACATGATGTGAACAATAGCCACACACTTCTTTTCATTCACATTGTACCAATGCTCCCATGATAGGATGTTTCCCTGATAGGAAGTAAAAGATACCTGACGTCGTGTAATGGTTTAATTTCAGACATTTTGGGTAAATTGTGTGGAGCAGTTTAATTTTGGCTCCACCCTTACACGTCATCTATTTATTTACATTGATTTGTGCAGATGAACATTTATTATATTTTATGTAGTCTAGCATTCTAATAAACGTTGACGTTTCAATTGTATTACTGAGATTTTCCATGATAAAACCATGATAGAATTATTTAATGTGTGCATACAAAATGTTGAATATTTCTTGGAAACATGTATTTCACGTTCATATCTATATGCATGTTTTTAGATGTAACACCTAGTTATATGTAATCATGATTTTATTTCACATAATATCCATTATATGTAATAATTATGAATGTGTGTGATCCTATATTCAAATGTCAAGTGCACTTTAACTGCTGTCCTAACTTAGCATAATTAGAGGCCTTAAGTTCCTGAGTTTCAATGTTTAAACTTTCACGTGGGAATTGTTTTGTTTGCATGGTCTCTACTCTGCAGGTGCAGATACAAGGCTACATTAGTCAGTGAAAGGCATTGATTAGTTATAGCGATAGTAAGGTACAGGAGGATACTTTTGGCAAGAAGAAGATATGCTACCGAAGTTGGAGACAAGTTCTCATGGCAGAGAAGGGATGCTCAAGGTAAGCCCAGGGGGGGTAACTCTGCTCCGCCAGTGGAGTTTACAGAGTTTTGCCTACTCCCCACTCCGTTGTGAATTCACAGTTTAGGCAAAACTCTGATTCCTTGGTGGAGTGGAGTTAGCCGGCCCCTCCACCCTCCCTAATTAATTATAATTTATAAAAAAGTTACTTACCTGCTGTGGCTGCCTCCTCCTCGCCATGGCCGCTCTCCTTCCTCGTCCTCGCCGTCCATGTCGATTGGAAACTCCTACGTGTACATCTTGCATGAGAGTGAGTGGAGCGGAGTTCCACAGAGTTTTATTTCAACTCTGTGGAACTCCGCATAGAGGCCCTACACAAACTCTGCCCGGGGTTAGCTCAAGGTCGATCGAATGTACCCAATTTAAGGAGTGGGAGAAGAGCTAAATGTTGCTAATTTCTACCAAGGGAGATGGAAATTCACTGGAGATGATGATGTTGGTTACCTAGAATACTCTGTGTGTTCATATGTGTTATATTGTTAGCTAGAGAGCAGAGACCCTTAGGATTTCATGAGGTACATACCTCCCTGCTATTTTTCTCACTTTGTGTCTGCATGCTGTACACTCTTTAGATTTGTAGTACTTTTATGAAAGACTCCATTATGCTGACACCTGTTCCTTGCCTCCCATAGCTTGAATAGGGCCTTCTTAAATTTAGTATAGAGCAGGCTAAGTTAGATTCCTTTAGATCCACTAATGACTAGACAGGAGGATCGAACCTTGCAGTTTCAGCTTCAGATCCTCTTGAATTAAATGAAATGGGTTTTTATAAAGCTTGTGTATGCCTAGAGCTGTCATATTCTAGACAGAGGGGGTAACATTAGATTAGGAGTTGGGTGCGAACAACCAGGATTTGAGCGCCTTTCTGAACATTTGTCTGTCTGTTTATAATCTTAGGTTCAAAGGCAGAGTATTCTAAAGTTTAGGGGCCAGGTGGAAGAAAACCTGGGGATGACCAACAACGAGGCAGTCGATGATTTAAGACATCGCTGAAGAATGTGCCATCTGATTCGATTGTTGAAGTATACAGGTCCCATCCTGTAGAGGGTCTTGTGGACGATGCATAGGGACTATAATTGTACCCTTGCATGGACGGGCAGCCAGTGCAATTCTCGGATCCCTTTGGACACAGAGCTAAATTTGGGTAGTTTAAGTAACGATCGTGCTGCTGCATTTTGGAGAGATTGAAGTTTGTGTATAGTTACTTTATTTGCACCTAAGTAAAGGGAGTTACAGTAATCTAGCCTGGATAACACTAGGGTCACAATCAATGTTCTCCTTAAATCCATCGGGATAAATGGAAAGATTTTTCTCATAATCTTCAGGGTGTGATAACAAAACGATGTAATGGAATTGACCTGATTTGACAAGAATGGCTGATTATCAAGAAGGACGCCTAGACTTTTTACCTTCTTTACAGGGGATGGGCAGGATCCTGCCCCTTCCAGCCACCAAGCTGTATTCCAGAGGTCGGTGTTCTTCCCAAAGCGTAGCACCTCAGTTTTATTGGTGTTTAATTTTAAGCAGTTATCACGCACCCAACCTATTATATGGACCATACAGTTGTTGAATTTTTTTTGCAATGTCACCAGGGTTTGATAGAGACACCACTATTTGTGTGTCATCCACAGAACAAATAGCGGTGAAATTGTGGGAGCAGATGAGTTTTGCAAGAGGGGTCACATAAGCATTAAACAAGGTTGGTGACAGTGAAGATCCTTGGGGCACTCCACATGGCAGGGCGTACAGGTGTGATTTGTGCCCACCCATCGTGACAGTTTGTTCTCTGTTTGTTAGGATTGATTTAAGAATCTTGGAGGCTGTACCTGTGATCCCCATTTCAGCTAAATGCCGAATGAGAACTTGATGGTTTACCGTGTCAAATGCCGCTGAGAGGTCTATCGAGATAAGAATTGCCTTCTCTTCTCCATCGAACTGGCAGTGGATCTCCTCGGTGGCTACAATGATGGCTGACTCCGTGTTGTGTAGAGGCCAAAATCCATGTTGTTCTCGGTCCATTTTGTCGTTTGCAGGAAATCTCGCAGTTCTTTATTAAGTGCTTTTTCCAGAATTTTGGAAGGAAATGGCAGGCAGGAAATTGGCAGATAATTTTTGATCTCAGTGGGGTCCAGAGAAGGTTTTTTCAGGATGGGTCGTACTAGAGATTTTGTCCAAATATTTTGGAAAGATCCAGCATTTAGCATGTTATTTAAAAGAGGTGCTAAGTGGCCCGCTATGGTGTGAGGTGCTAGGTGGAGGACCGTAGCTGGACAGGGGTCCAGTGGGGAGCCTGATTTGGTTCACATGATAAGTTTCTCCACTCGCTCGGGCTTTAGGCAGCTGAAACAGCTAAGCTGAGCCTGCGCAGTCTCTTCCCCATTTTCTAGAACATCTGTTACATCTAGGCAATCTACAATTTGATGGCTAGAGAATTCATCAAAGACACTGTTAACTTTGCTGAGGAAGAAGTCAGCTAATTTATTACAAAAATCAGCCTTGGGCGTGTGCTGTTTGCACTCGTCTAATTCAGATAGAGTCGTGACTGTTTTAAACAGTTCTCTGGCCGAGTTCTTTGCCGAGTTAATTTTCTTGGTGAAAATGCATGATTTTGATGTAATAAGAGCTTTTTTGTAGTTTTCAATAGCTTTTCTGTAATCGTCTTTATTGCCAGGTTCGTTCTTCGGCCCTACACTTTCTTTTTAATACTTTCAGTTCTGACGTTTACCACGCTGCTGACGGTTTCTTTCTATGGTTACATTTCTGTTTTTCGGGCACAAGCTTGTTAACCACTGACTTAATCCAGCTTTCAAAGTTGCGAGCTGCAGAATCCGGGTCAGTACTTAGGTCAGGTGTGATTAGAGATAGGGCCTTGTCTAACTCTAGAGTGGTTAACTTATGCCAAGGGCGACTTGCAGCTGTGTTGTTGTTATTGTGTATTTTAGAAACCTTTCCTGGAACAGTCAACTCAAAAAATGCAGCACTGTAGTCTGTCCAGGCCACAGGCAAAGCTTTGTGGAAGGAGATCAAAGCATGATTAGTGAAGACACCATCATTTGTATAGCGGCCACTGAGTTTTTGGTGTGCTTCTTTTTATTTAGGCTGGATTACATCAGGAGATTTGGATTTATTCTTGTGATGCTGTACTTTCATAATATGCTTCTGAGACTCATCTATATCAGTTGTGTTTATGAGTTTATAATAAACCCTTTAACTCCATCTAGTAGATCTGGCCATATTTCATGACTACATTTATTCATGTGTTATGGTAATAGAAAGTGATGCTAACTCCCTCTTACCTTTTATGGAACCAAAAAAAGGTCCACCAACTTAAGAGAAGATAAATCAATGGGCTCGGAGCTTTCTCAAATGTCATGCAAAGTGCCAGAAATTACACAAGATTACATGATCCAACCAAAATTTCCACCAGGCCTAATATCCTTGGAAGAAACATGACTTTCCCTTTCTCTGTATCTGTTAGACCTGACATCCTTGGCGTGGGTTTTTCCCCTATCTTTTGCCTCTACTACCTGGATTTTTGATGCTGTGCTGGATTTCGTTTTTGCTGGTTTAGATGCTTTGGACACTCTGCCACTGCTAATCAGTGCCAGAGTGTAAGTGCTCCCTGTGTAAAATATCATATTGATTGGATATACCTGATTGGCATATCTGTATCACCATGAAGTCCCTAGTAAAGTGCACTGTGTGTGCCAGGGCTGGTGATGACAGATGATACTAGTGGGTCTGCAGCGCTGCTTGCGCCACCCACATGCGTAGCCCTAAAATGGTGTCTCAGGCCTACCACCGCAGGCCTGCCTGCAGTCCCTGGACTGCCATGTCCTCCTGGCCAGTGTCCCCACTGGTCGGGCCTAACCCTTCCCTTTTTGTGCACATCAGTCACCCCTATGGAAGGCCCAAGGTACCCCCCTGGGCAGGGTGCAGTGTATGTAAAAGGTAGAGCATGTACTAGTGCAGGTAACATGCTCTGGTAGTGAACAACGGCCATTTTGTGTGTTCACTGCTGCAAGGTTATCTTGCTCCATAGGCTAACATGGGGGAGGCTGGTGCCAATGGCTATCAGCCTATCTTCTCATAGGAACAATATAAGACATGAGTGTTTGATATCCCTGAGCTCAGCATTTAATAACACAACTTTTAGGAGAGGTTGTTTTTAAATCCTGAGTTGGAGAGCAGTACTTTTTAGAGAGTAGCTGTTCTCTTGTCTGACCCTTCTGTGTGCCTGGGCATGCTTGTGGATTGACTGTCTGGTTTGAGAGTGACAGGGGCTGGGGATCCCCCCAGGAGGTTGGCTGAGTCAGCTCTTTGCTGAATGACGACATTTGCAAGTAGAGTGGAGGGAGGAGATAGCACCTGGGAGTGAATAGGGCTGTGCCTGCCTGCTACACTGCTGGCTCCACCTCCTGCTGGGCGGCTGCCGACTCTGCCCCTCACTCTGAAAAGAAAGCAGAAGGCAGGAAAACAAAGTGCTCCAGCAACACGCAGAACTGGATCAGACCGGGCTCAGGACCCACTTGCACAAAGACTTCAAAGACTTTTAGGGGTATAAGTACAGGACCCCTGACAACAGATTTTTAGATTCTACAATCAAGAGGAACCTCTGCTGAAAGACGGACTGCTGAAGGACTGAAGGAAGATTGCCTTGCTGTGTGCTCTAAGGGCTGACCTGGTCTGCTGTGCAACTGAAGCTGAGGAGGAGAAGGGGCCTTGCTGTGTGCTGTGCCCCTGCCTACTTGACCTAACAAGACTTTGCTGTGTGCTGTGTCTTCAACTCTGAATCTCCAAGGGCCTGAGAAGAGCTGGCCTCCTGTTTTGCAACCCAGGGATAGAAAGGTTGCCAAGACTTTAAGACTCTGCTGTGTCCCCTCTGTGCTGCTGTGTGCTGCAAGGACCATGGACTGTTCTACCAAGCGTCTAAACATCTGCCCCGGGAAGTGCGCTGGTTGCTCTCTGTTTTGCTGGAGAGTGCCGCGCTGATTCTGGCCTGACACCGGCTGTCGCCCTGAGAAGACCGACGTGCTCATCGGCACGTGTATTGCTGTGGCTGCAGGATTGAGGGCGACCCCCGTGCTAACTAAGCCACTGCGAGGCTTGGCGGCATCACGATCGACCCGCTGACACAGGGCGCCGTGGAATACCCTGCCCGCGATACACCGCCGTGGCCCGGGGGCCTGAAACTGATCGAAAGCTGCCCTTCCCCGCTCTGCGAAGCCGCAGAGAAGAGAACGGGGAGGCCGCGACCTGATTGGCTGCTGGTAGGAGGTTTGGCCGGAGGAGCCGCACTGCGAGCGGCTGACTCCGGTGACGTCGACATCATCACTGGGGGCTCGTCGAGGGAGCCGCGACCGGATTGGTCCATCGCTCGGGAGCGGTGGAAGCCCTGCACCGAGCAGCCGGAGAGGAGCGCTTTAATAATAAGCGTAGAGGCACCGCAGAGGAGCGAGGCTAACTAAACACCGAGAGCCTACGAACTGATTCTGTTTTGTTGAATACTGAATCACGCAAGAGACTAGAGACTATCTTCTTACGATCCTGACAACCCAAGAAAGCGAGTAATGTGCAACCCGTTGATACTTGATTTACACTGCTGAAACTAGATAAAGATATATTTTTGATATACTCACCTGTGTGGTCTACGTTTGTGGTGCACTAGGGGGGGTCATTGTAGATGTTAAGTGCGAATACTTTACACATTGCCTTGGGGATAAGCCTGTCTGGTCGAGCCAAGCTACCTAGAGGGTGAGCAGGGGTTATCTACCGTGTGTGTCCCTGTACCCTGACTAGAAGCAAGGGTCCCTATTTGGTCTAAGGTGCTTACCTCTGCCAACTAGAGACCCCCAGATATAACAGTATCCATATTCACCCTTCATCAAAATGACACTTAGAAAATTGGATCCTTGAATGATAACCTCTCATCTACCCCTCTTCTAATTTGTTTTATAACGGTGGCTTTTCTTGGCAGTGAGCTGGTATCTGTGTCTGTTTTATGGCACCTTCGAATGCTGTATTCTCTTCAGATTTTGTAGGCTATTGAGATGCATAGTGCTAAGGTACGATTTTGGTTCTGAATCTGTGGTACAAGATATGTTAGGACTTTACATCCTTGTTGAACCTTAAATTGCATTGTATATTTCTGTTTCTTGCATGTAAGGAATTCCAAAGTTTTGTCTCCTGTACTGAGAATGATGTTTAACCAATAGGCTTCTTCTTGTAGGTATAACTTGCTATCCATCCGTGGTGTGAAGCTTCTGGTTGGCAAATAGATCTTCCCCTTTGAAGGATCCATAGGTAATGCAGAATGCCTTAAAATTATAGCTAAATGTAGCCAGAGAAATGTAGAGCCTTCTGGTGGGATGCATCACCCAGGATTTAGATGTTGTATGAATCTGTGTGTTTTGAATCCTTTGCAGTTTATGTAGTAAAAATAAGAGCACTCTTTAAAGGTAGATGACATTTGCATAGACTACCTTCAACAGCAACAGTTAAAGTCTGTGAGTATCCTAGAAGTGCATCTCAGTGTCTGTGTTGCATGGAATGCACTTCTTGTGACTTCCTTCACATGTGGGAGTAGGCATTGTTTTGGGTCCATGATTACTCTGAAGTTTCTTACCTCTTTTGATGTAGCTGGTGATATCTCTATTCCTTTGGCCAGACTGAATTTGACGTGTGTAGTGAACTACACAGAAGTATTTGCACATAGATCATGGTCTCAGTTTTCTAGGAATTGAATTTAGGATAATTAAGCATCCATTTTTCAGCTGCATTGAAACAATCTTCAAGTCAAGTTTTGTAAAGATCCTCAAGATTTGCCAGTTTTAGGGTAATTTGTGTGTCACCCACAAAGGTATGCCATTTTATATTGGATGACCTGAGAGGTATAGTAGGTGGATGAGCTTGAAATTGACCAATCATCCCTAGCAAGTGCAAATTGGTCACACATACAAATTTCAAAGTCAGGAATTTGAAAACTTGGAACATGCTTGCAGCCAGGCACGAGAACTGTTAGCTTTTAAGCTTACAATGTTAAAAGTGCTCTGAAGTGAAATGTGTACAAGCTTTATTTTGAATTAGTTAGTAACATGCTTGATGGTCAGAGGGGAGGTGATAGTTTGATTAGCTCCATCACTTTTTTATTAATCATGTTTTAAACAGTGTGCCAATGAAAGTGATGCTTTAGGTGGGAATGGCTGCTGTGTTGACAAATAACATGAATGCAGTCGCATAATGAAAACTTATAGCCCGTGTAAGGGATTCCTCCCTCACATCCCCATGCCATTTTTCTTACCCACATTCTGCTTCCAGTAGGCGCAAAGAATCAAGTTATCTCACAGATTTCACAGGCCCATATGCTCTAGATTTAGACTATTGATCTATTTGTTAGGTGAAATAGAAAGTACAGACTCAGACTTCCCACTTCATACAGCGGATCTATCTCTCAAATTCAATGTAAATGCCTGTGCCCTTTGGCAGAAGATGTGTACATTGGGGTACACTGCTTAAGTCTTGTGACTGCTTACATATCGCTTACATATCACTTACTTCACTGAGTGACTTGCGCTTGATCCCTCCAAAATCAGCAAGGTGCTAGGAAAACCTTATTTGAAACTCTGTATAAAGGAACTTTTTCTGCCTTATGTCCCCCACCCCCTGCCCCCAAAAGCCTCTTTACTCAGATGGATGATATATTAGGGGTTTTCAATAGTCACATTTCATTTGGGTTGTTTTGGTTACTATTATGCACCACTATGCACAATACCACACCTGTATTTATTTTCTGCCCACCTTTTGTATCTCCTAATCTTTTTTCTGAGGGTCTTATTATGCATCCTCTTCAACACTGGATGATAATTGCACAATTGGTGACTGTCAATACCATCTGGAGAGGTGCCAACTGGGTGAATTATTACTACACTATTCTGATTAATGCACCTCGAAATGGGGGAAAACATGGTAATGCCACACTACTGCCACGTTTCCTCATAAGGGATAAATGTAAACTCAGAGTAGATGGTGTTTGCACAAGTCCCAGTATTGCTCTCATATTTTTTCAAGGATGCATTAAGAAAACTCAGGACATTTCATCTGGGATTTGTGCCTAATGCTAAAGACACCCAACTGTTGGTTTATCTGCAGAAGGTAGTGTGCCAAAGAATAGCTTGGTGAGTGCTTAAGTAAAGTGTATTGGGTGAAGAGAGTGATTAAACTAAATGTTACATATAGAATATAGAATTATAGCTGGGTAACAGTGAATTGTGTGGATGCCAATACCAAAGTTTTTATTGCATGTAGTTAATTAAAACCATTACAAAAACACATAAAAATGTGTCAATAAGATCGCAATCAGCATTTATGAATAAAAAGGTAAAGTATGAAAGAGGAAGGTATGTCCGTTTCCCAAAGTTCAGAATTCATCATAATTAGTCAGCTTGATCGGTGCTCAAACTCTTGCTCAGTTTAAAAGTGCGCAGTGGCCTCTCTCCTGTTTGAAAGTCATGTGCAAATGGCTGCTATTCCTGTCCATTTTGATGCCATTAACACACTTACACTTTGGCGCTATATGTTGGATTTAGACAATAATAAGCTCACTTTCTGCAGAAATTTGGTTGCCCAAGAGAAGTCTGAAGTGAATGGCAGTTCAATAGTTGCATGATGGCTGGTCGACAAGATCTGATTTGCGAAACGCAAAGTGCGTGGAGTATGTATTGCCATCTCAGCTTATTCACAGCTGGGCAAATGCACACTAGGTGAATGAGAGACTCTTCGGTTTGGCCACAAAGGCTGCAAAGCATGGTTGGCCATGACTGTTTCCATTTTGGGACCTGATCTTTTGTGGTAAAAGCTCCCAACCTGATCAACAGTAGCTGGTGCTGGGTTGATGGGAGTAACATGCTGGACGAGGTACGGTTGGGGCGCTCGCATCTCATATGAGGATAAGACCAACCAACCACGTCTTTTCTTTGATAGGGCAGCTTTGTCCATTATCAAGGCCTTTTGCTTAGCTGCGTTGTTGATTATTTTTTTAAATGCATTAAAATATTAAAACTGTGGTCTGAATTCCAAGCGTCGTGCATGTCAAGCTAATGCTTGCTCGAGTGTGGTGTGTCAAGCTTTTCCTCCTTTGGGTTAGTTCTTTATTTCCGTCCAGCAGTGCCCCAACAAAGAGTCCTCTAGTGCTGCTTTTAATTTCCAACACATCTTTATTACTGCCGCTTGTCTGATCGGATGTTGATTTAATAACCCGAATTCCAAACCAACCTGGGCTTGAGATGTATGCTGCGAAATCCGTAAGACTTGTTTAAATATTCCTGATTACAATAGGTTCAAGAAGTTGGCATCTTGTCCCTTGGAGCCGTAAGTGAGAGTTGGGAGGAACTCGGCAGCTATGACTTTTAGTAGATGAGCGTTTGATGGACACTTTAGTTTCAATTTTAGCGTGTTCAATGCAAATTGTAATTTGTTTGCTTGAGGTTTTTCAGTGATTAAGTGGTCTTTAATTGTGAACCTTGTGTCGACCACTCCTCCCTGATATTTGTAGGAAGCGCTCTGCTCAATTCTATTTCCTGATGCATACCACTGTTACTTTCCCCTATTGGGGACCGGTTTTGCAGAAAAACACATGACCTTTGTTTTCTTATAGTTGAAAGACAACCCATGTTCCTTAGTATATTCCACCAACTTTGTAATCAAGCGCTGGAGTCCCACTATCGTCTGACTGCATAAGACAATATCGTCTGCATACTGCAGACTTCTTATTTTGCAGCTTGCGATTTTCGGAGGGTCACCTTGCACTTCTGATAGCCTCCTATCTAAGTCTGCAGTAAAGATGTTGAAGAGACTAGGTGCCAGAACGCATCCCTGCTTTAAGCCGGTATACGTGGGAATCCTTGCTGTGGTGCTTTCTCTATTGCCCAGTTTTATCCGGACCCATGTGGATGTATACAGATTGACTATGGCCCGTAGTAATGATGAAGGAACACCCAAGTTTGCCATTTTTTCCCACAGCAGTTCAGTTCTCTTGGTACCATGTCAAAGGCTGCTTTTAGATCGACAAAGCAGGTGTACAATTTGGTGGATTTTCGTTTGACATTTTCTACGAGAAGATTCAAAGCCAAAAGATTGGACAACGTATTTGTGCCGGGTCTGAAGCCTGTCTGTGTAACTGGGATGATCTTATTGGAGGAGACCCATTCTTCCAGAGCTATCAGGAGGTTTGAGGCGTATATTTTAGCTTGCACGTCAATTAGGGCGATTAGCCTAAAGTTTGCAGGGTCCGACATTGCGCCCAATTTGAATATCGGGTGCAGAATACTACCTCTCCAGGACGCTGGTATGCTATTTGTTTGAAAAGCATGGTTAAATAGTGAAGTGAGAAATTCTGCCCAGAACGATTTGTTTTGTTTAAAGAGCCCCTTCGATAAGCCATTTGGGCAAGGGGCTCCACTAGATCTTAGGTTTTTTATTACCTTTTCAACCTGGGAAGTTCGAATCCAGTTTTCCTCAGATTGATTTTTTAAGTTGTATCTTTTTGGTTGATGTACTGCATTATAATCTGTGTTCACGACATGGAGGATAACATTTTCATTCATGTTGCTTTAGGTTAAGTGGGCTATCCAGTCTGCCTCTAGAATATTTGCATTGTATTAGCGGAAAAACTCATTAGCTATGTTATTTATTTCCGCCCAAAATTTCTTGTTGTTATTTGATTTGCTTACTTCCAATAATTTTAACCAGATTTCAGTTTGTTGTGTTTTTTTTACAGTACAAACTTTTTTTTTGTAGTTCTGCCTTAATTGATGTATTTGTTGCTATTCGCCTTTGCTCGTGTTCTGTGCATTTCCACGTAGTTTTCTCAATTCTAGGTTAAATGCCCTTTTTTTCCCTGCTAAGGAACCTAAGGGCTCTGTTGTTGGTGTCCTTGAATTGTTCCCATGGTGTCTTTCCTTCGAGGGAAATTTGGAAATTAGCATTGTGATCATGTTCACCCAAGTTGCCCATGGCTGTATCAGATTTTGTTCTTGTGTGACCAACGGTAAATTTTTCAAGTAGATCATTATTTCACCGGCATTTTTGCCATTCCACGCAAGCCTCTTTAAATTGTATGGACTTGATGTTTCGGACAAGCTTTTACATTCCTCTGCTTTTGGAATGTAAATGTGAAAGTCAATTAACTGAGGACTGTGATCACTCTCTAGTCTGTGCATTATTTGGTAACTAGAGATCAGATGTAGTGACTCACTGTCCACTATTGTGTAATCTATGACCGAGTGTGTCTGCTTGGATATTCTAGTTGGTCTCGCTGGTTGGTCTTGAGGGAAGCGGCCATTTAGAGTTATCATCCCTGTGTCGTTTAATATTGAGGTGCACAGTTGGCCGTGTCGATCATTTTTCCGATAATTTGTAATTGCTTGGGGAATTCTTTTTCTTTTTGAATTTAATTTGTATCTTCTTTTGTACCTGGTTCACTTGAAAGAGGAACATATTAAAGTCACCAGACAACACAATTCCTGCCTGCGGGAAGGTTAGTAGCAGTGATTTGATCAATGCTTTGAGGGTCATAATATTCTCTTGTTTTGTTTTTGATGCTTTTCCTCATTGTTGTATCTCTGCCCGTTAAGTGGATTTTGTGATAGTGAAATTTTTATACATTGAATCCATGTTTGTCCCAGGTCAATCGACTCATAGGACCATGGTATGCTTGTACTTAAAAATATTGACAGACCACCCGATGGTCTGCCGGATGCTTTGACTTTGGAGGCATTTTGCTGAAATTCTTTAAATCCATTGATCGGCGTGGGTGACAAGGACCAAGTTTCCTGGAATAGGGGTATGTCAAATTCTTTTAAGAAGGTTTGCATGTCTTCTACGTGTGCCTTATTATCAAGGCTGTTGATATTCCACGAGCACATTTGTAGTTTACTATTTCATGCCGTCTTTTCCTTTGACTCCATGTTCCGAGTGGTTGAAAAAAGTACTTGACTTGCTACTTCAGATGCTACTTGAGGTAACAATTGATGGATGATATGTAGATTTGTACAACTCTCCTGAGCATTTACTGTAGGACCTACTGCCCCCCGGAGTATTCCACTATCCAATAATGATCTTGATTCAGTTGTTAGACTTAAAGGCCCGGGATATCTTTCTGTTTCTATAGTTCTTAATTCGATTTCCCATTTGGCGAAAAGGTCTCTGTGGTTCCATACATCTGTTTTAATTTTTGGGTCACTCCAGGTTACAACCGTCCTTTCTCTTCCTTTGGCATTTGGAGAAGTTTTAAACTGAACGCTTTCTATGTGGGTTGTATTTAGGTGTTTTAACGTTTCTATTGCATTTGCCAATTTTAATATTACACTACGATTTAAGGTGTCATGGTTTCCTTTTGATGTGTAATGTGGGATTAGTTCTAACTTTACTATGCCTTCTAGGCAGGTTTGTCCTTCGTTCCTTTGCGAGCGATTAACTCAGTGGCTTATGATGTCTCCTGCTGGTATGGTCCCGTCTGTTGCAGGGTGGGGACGAGTTGTTTTTACCACCGCATTTGTTTCTAGTGATCTGTCTTGGTTTGCTGGTGGGGGACAGTAATCTATGTGATTTGCCAGCCTATCGCTGGGTGTTGGAAGTTGTTGCAAATATACCATGTATTGCTGCTTTGAGATTTTACTTGTTTGGGGAAGTATTGAAAAATACTTTGTTGCTCTACTCCTGGATTTTGCCATAAATTACCGTCCTTATCTTGTTCCTTATTGGTAACAAGTGTTTGCCAGGGATATTTGTGGTTAGTTGTCTGCATTGCTATTGGATCAATAGGGCAACTGTTGGTATTATGATCTTCTGGTTGGGGTCTCAGTTCGGACGGATTTTCAATGTTATGCTTACTTGTCTTAGCTTCCAATTTCCTATTCCCTGGACTTAGTTCGTTTGAGTTCCTTTGATGATCACTAAACCCAGGTCGACTTGGAGCCTCTTGAGAAGCAATCTGTCATATGGCATGGCGTCTCTTTTGCTTATTTTGTCTTGACTTTCTCTGTCTCTTACGTTCCCGTTTGGTTAAGGGATTGTTCAGATTTTGTTGCTGTGGTTTTGAGGCTGCCGCATCTGGTGCAAGATCATTGCAGGGATCACCAATCTGATTATTTCGATGATTGCTAAGTGTAGACGTGTTGTTTGATGTTTCTGTCAGTGTTTCTGAATATGAGTCTCTTAGGATGCCATCCGATTCCTCTGTGTTTTTTTGGGTACCCAATGCTGGTGTGAGATCCTGTTGGATCGTTGCTATGTTAGTTGAAGAACCTTCGGCAGAAGTCGCCATTGTTTTTTTGTACTTCTGCCAATATGTCTATCAAAATCTCCGGAATGGATTTTAGTTGATTCATTGTGCTTGAACATTGGCACTCGTGGTATGTTGTATGAGGATTTTTCTGCACCCGCTCGATTATTGAGTTTAATGATAGTATTTTTCTTTCTTTGCCAGAGACGTGTTGTGCAAGAGCTTGCAGGAGATCTACTTGTAACTCTAGTTTTTCTGAGTGTTGAAATAATGCGGATGAGATGGTTTCCATTATGTTGATGAATGGAGACCATAATGGAGCTTGTGAAGGTGAAAATTGATCTGTAATGTTTACGTCTGGTCATGGGCTGAGATGAAAATTACTTCCCGATTTGATCCTGGAGTTGTCCTTTGGGTTTCCCATCAAGCTTAGGTTTAAGCTTAGGCTTGGTTGTACTGGTGATCCTGGCCCGATCTGGGCATTGTGGGTTGATCATGTCTTGAGTGGGCTATGAAACCGGTCCCTGGTCCTGTCTTTATTGGTGAGAATATCGTATTGTGGTCGTAATCATAAAGAAGCCCTGTCGTTGTTTGCTTACTTTGGTTGAAAAAGGAGGATTTTGCCATCTGGTCTACACATTTTGGCCTGAACGAGCTTATCAGGCATTCCTAGGTTTCATGAATTTCTGAAACTTGTTTATGTTCGCCACTCTTGCCCATTCCCGTCCGCCATGCCGCTGAAAGTGGCACATACCTGGTCTTCACCTAGATCCACCTCACGGAGACGGGAGAGTACCGCAAGACTTCGTGTTTGCAACTTGTACTTCTTTTGTTGGGTTCCTTTGGGTTCCTTTGTGGCTTTTGCGCTTTTTCAATTGAATTTATCTGGGCTGTCACGGTTAATTGGTTGCCAATTGTTTTGAGAATTTTTGGGGTGCTAGAGCTGTCTTCCAATAGAATATTGGTGTGTGCGCTCGCCATGACCGGTGTGGTTGTAGGTCCTCTTAAAGCCCACGATTTTGTGTTTAAGTCCTGGGTTCTAGTTGTTCTGGTTACTCTTGCCTGGGCTCGGAGATTAGGGGAGATTAGAAAGAGATTAGAAAGTCTGTGATTTTTGTGTATCTCCGTGCTAACTTTTTCTTTGGCGCTGATAGTATTTGCGGCGTTGTTGATAGTAACTCCAAGCTTGTATCCAAATGTGTCGCTTCTTTGGAATGGACAGGGGCACTTTTGCTGGTCTTCCTACTATTTTGGCACACTCTTTTCTTTGGCTTTGCCTCGTTTCTTATTCTTTCTGATCTCATGTCTTAAGTATAGCTTGGAAGTACCTTTTTTTATGTTTGTTTGTTTGCTCCTATGATGTTTCTGTTTTATTTGTATTTTGTGCTTTCCACCCCAGCATGCACTCTTCAAAAGCAGTTCAGAAACAGTTGAGAGCAGAATCAGGGCGCTCAGAAACAGTTGAGAAACAGTTGAAACCAGGAGCAGGGCACTCAAGTTGACCGCTAGCCGCACCCAACCTAGTTAGGTCGCTTTCGCAGTCTGCTGGGCTTAACACTCTGCGACCGCCTCTAAAGGCAGTCACACTCACTGATTTGTATGCTGTATGCTGTTTGCTGTTTGCCCCAGTACAACAATATCCAACGATGTCCAATTCTCTCCCACAGTGTCAGTATAAGTATAGGTATAAGTGTGGCAATGTGGGGCCAATGCCGTGCATTGAAGCACCGCCCCTTCCCCCCGTCGACACGAAGCTGCAATGGAACGAGGAGTTTTTGGGTCTATGATTGCAATTAGACCCCCTGTGACGATACCACAAATGAATACCGCACTGCTGTCTCTGCTACCGAGTGCGGTGCTCAGTGTGGTTTGTGTGACATATGTGGGGAAATGCGGGAAAGTGCCGAGGCCCCACTCCGCCCGAAAATAAAAAAAACAAGTAAATACCACTGCTGACGCCGCGGGAGCCTGCAGCCCAAAGTCCGAGGCTTGAAGTTCCGATTGCTGCCAGGGATGGGGGCGGGGACGGTGGCTGCTGCTGGGAAGCCAAGGAGCTGAAGGGGCCTCTTGAGATTGCCGTCGGAGATGAAACTGCTCAGCCCTGTCCCTGCCCTGTCCCGTCTGCCATCTGCCCATCTGCTGCACTCTGTGCTCTGTGCTCTCGCTCGCTCCAACCAATTATGTGGATGTTAGTCACTGAGGGCTTCTGAGTGACATCAAATAGACAATGAGAGAGAACTTCAATCAATTTGTAGAGTGCAGCGTGTCACCTGTGAGGGTATCCAGCCGCTGGCAGTGTCCAAGTGATCAGCTAAAGAGCAGGTCTTCAGCACCTTGCGGAACTCCAGAAGGGATGGGAAGATCCGGAGATGTAGTGGTAGTTTCTTCCATGTCTTTGCTGCCAGGTAGGAGAAGTAGCATCCTCCACGCCTGCTTTGTAGGATGCGGGGGTGTGAGTTAGTGAGAGGGAGACAGAGCAGAGGTATCTGGTGGGCTGGTGAAAGTTCAGGCAGTGGTTTGTATAGGCAGGTTTCCAGTTGTGTAGAGCCTTGAGAGCGTGGGTCAGGAGTTTGAAATGGAATCTCTTCTGAACAGGGAGCCAGGGAGTTCTCTGAGGGAGAGATTGAGGTGGGTTAGTCTTGGGAGGTCAAGGATGAGTCTGGATGCAGCATTCTGTATGGTCGGTAGACTTTGGAGGAGGTGGGCTGCGATTGCTGCATAGAGAGAGTTACTGTAGTCCAATCGGCTGGAGATGAGGGCCTGGTAGATGGTGAGGTTTTAGCTCTGGGGTAACCATTTGAAGATCTTATGAAGCTTGTGAAGGATGAAGAAGCAGGAGGATGAGGCAGAGTTTATCTGGGCCATCATGATTAATTGTTGTCCAGGATGATGCCTAGGTTTCTAGCGTGGTGAGTCGTGGTTGGAGCAGGTCTGAGTACCGTGGGCCACCAGAAGTCGCCCCACCGGGAGCTTTTGTTACTGAAGATCAGTACCTCTGTATTGTCTGTGTTGTGCCTTAGGCAGTTGTCCTTGATCCAGATGGCGATGTTTGTCATGCAGTTGTGAAAGTTTGTCTAGGCATTAGTGGTGTTTTCGGAGAGAGTGAGGATGAGGTGTGTGTCATTGGCATAGGATATGATGTTGAGTCAGTGGGTTAGGATGATGCTGGCCAGTGATGTCATCTATGTGTTGAAGAGGGTGGGGCTGAGTGAAGATCCTTGTAATACTCAATAGATGATTTCTTTAGGTACGAAGGTGAAGGGTGGAAGGCAGACTTTTGAGTTCTTCCAGTGAGGAGGGAGGTAATACATCTGAGAGTGGTTCCTGGGATGCTGATGTTGTGCAGCCCAGCAATGAACGTGTGGTGGGAGACATTGCCGAAAGCTGCTGAGAGGTCTAGGAGGATCAGTGCAACTGTCTCTCCTTGGTCGAGTAGGGCACGGATATCTTTCGTGGCTGTGATGAGGGCCATTGTGGTGCTGTTTTTTCTGTGGAATCTAGATTAGGGGATATTGAGTAGGTAACTTCATTCTAGATGTGAAAAGAGCTGTTGGTTGATTGCTTTTTCTAATACATTGGCTAGGAATGGAGCATGTATATTGGACGGTAGTTGTTGTGTTGATTTGAGTCGGTAGGTTTCCTTAGTAGGAAGTTGACCTCTGTATATTTCCAGTCCTTGGGAAAGTGGACTTGGCTACCAAGGTGTTAAACAGAGTGGTGAGTGTATGGCTGATCCCAGCTCTGCTTAGTTTGAAGATGTGGCATTCACATGGGTCGGTGTTAGGGGTGGGCGGAATTTGCGGAATTAACCTCCGCAAATTATCGCGAGATTGCAGAAAATCTCCGCAAACACGCCGGAAATATCGCGAAGATGCGGAAGTTTTTTGCCGCCTGTTCGCGGTATTTTTTGCGTGTTCGCGGGTCGCCAACTTACCCATGCGGTCGCTCATGGGCGCGGCCATCTTGTTTTCACTTGTCCCGCCCTCTGGCGTTGTTTACTTCCTGTTCCGGGTCGCGCAATGCATGTTCGCGGTCGATATTTCCTGTTCGCGATCGCTTTTACTTGATCGCGTTGCTTTTTGCTTGCTCAGGGAGAAAATATCGCGCGAACTTGCCCACGTGGTCGCAACGGGCGCGGCCATCTTGTTTTCCACTCTATTGCATGGTTCTGGGGCCTGATTTTCAATCCTCCCTAAATCTTTTCAATCCTTTGTTTATAGCCACTTTTTTCGGATCTTTATTACTTATTATTTCTCTAACTATTTTCCTGCCTCTATATTTTTGGTTTTTGTGTACCTTTTTTTTTGTTTTTTAGCTACTTTTTCTCTTTGTATTGCCTGCTATTTATTTCCTTTACTCCTTTATTTATTTTACCTTTTCTTTCCCGCCCCGTCCCCAGAACCATGTCCAAGGGCAGGGCTGTTCGCCGGCGCAGCCAGAGCCGCGACCGCCTTCCTTGCGGAAGGCGGCGCCCACAAGGGGTGCATGCACGGGCCTTATTTGGGGAGGCGGAGTTGGCTGCACTAATTTTCTTTGTGCAGCGCCACCTCCCCTCAACCCTGGCAGCAGGTGGCAGGCCTGGGTCCGGGTACGGCCTCCGGGAGCGTCGGCAGCGGTGGGGGAAGGTGCGCCGGGCAGTGTCTCGCATCTCTGGGGTCCGGCGCACCCAGGCACAGCTGACGCACCGGTGGTCCGACATCCTGGACCGTGAGCAGGACCTGCTGGACCTGCTAGGAGTGGAGGTCCCGGGGCTTGGTGAGTACCTATTTAATTATTACAACTTTGTGTCTGTTCTTCTGCTCTATGTTATATATTGCGAATATCTTTTTTTCCTTCCAACCAGATAGAATGTTGCTGCTTGCAATACATTCCAGGTTAATAATGTTTAAAAGTCTTCTGTGATTATGACACAGGTGCTCTTCTGCGCTACTACTAATCTTACTTGTTTGCAGCTTTGCGTTTGCGCTTGCTTAGCGTGATTCTTTACGAGTTTATTTTAGAGAAATTAAGTTACGTAATGCTACAGTGACTCATGTCCACTCCTTACTTTGTCCTGTCACTAATAGATAGGGGCGGATTGATACATAGGTTTAGGTACTTTGTATGAGCTTCTAATTGGTTAGTGGTATGCGTGATGCCCCCTCACTCAGTTACGTGACGTGCTGCTAGTACGCCAGTCTTTAGAACCTTTCTAGTTTGTTCAATGAGTGGAGGTAGGCTTTGCAGTTACTTAGCAGTAGCAGATGAGCATCAATCAAACCAAAATTGTGTATATACAAAAAATGTAGTCATGTTAATGTGTCCTCCATGATTGGATCATACACATTGTTGAGGAATACAGTCGAAATGCATACTTAATGTACAATTGGCATGCCTGGAATAGGTGGGCTAGGTTGGGTGGTAGGTTGTACTAATACTTAGGCTTACTTGTAACTTAGTTTTCTGGAATCAGAATGGAAGAATGGATTACTGTTGATAAATAGTAACTTAAGTAGTCGAACTGCGAATCCCCCGATATTACATGTTGACCAGATGAGATCGGTCAATGTAGTTATTGCAATTGTTTACATTAGTGTTTTTTGACCGTTGTTGAAAAAAATTGTATTTGCTTAAGT
Organism: Triturus cristatus; assembly: GCF_964204655.1. Lineage (NCBI taxonomy): Eukaryota > Metazoa > Chordata > Amphibia > Caudata > Salamandridae > Triturus > Triturus cristatus. The sequence continues at coordinate 640,908,613 of NC_140589.1, forward strand.
TGACACCATCCATCAATGTTTGTCTTTCTTATATCTTTCCTGTTCATCAGCACCCAGGGGCAGACGGGCAGGGACTGGGCAGTCGGCGGGACAGGAACACCACGAGGAGGACACCGCTGAGGGCTCCTCTGCTGGCCCCAGTAAGTCTTCTTGTTTTTAATAATATTTCTTATTCCATAACTTTTACTGCCCCATTTCTCCCGAACTATAGTGTGTTTCCAAATGCTATTTTTTACCACCAATTATCCTTCGATCTGTACGGTTTCAAAAAGCTTATCCCTGCCTCCGCTATGATGACTGAGTACTACTACATACTATCAGTCTGTCTGTCTGTACTGTAGTAGCTAGTCTTGCCCAGTGCCACTCTTTGTGAAAGGTTGTAATATAAAACTCATATTCACCAGTAGCTCGTACAATCCGTTGGGTCGTTGTCTTGTACTACTTTTTACTCTTGTTGATGTTTAGGCTTTGAAAATTCACAGCAACAGCCCTACCAGATTTCTTAATATTTTGATATGATACCCTATAGGACATACAACTGTTGTAGGGATCTTGCACATACATTTGCACCAGAAAATAGGATGTTGGTGATGGTAGGTTGGACCTTCCTTGCACACCTCAATCAGAAATTCCGCACCCACCACAATTCCACTGCTTGACTATAGTACTGTCTTGTCATACCTATTAGGTCTCGGAACCCTCCCCCCAAGACAACCAACAAGTAGACAACCCAGAACATTAACACACCCAACCTCTGTCGTGGAAGCAATTCACATGCACACCCTTACTTTAATTTGCTCAATCGTGTAAGTTAGTCCACTCCACACCAAATACCACAAAGTCTATGTAAGTTTAAAATTTTTATTTCAATTTGAGAAGGTCTGTACACTGTTATCTTAGCAGCACCAACCGGCAAATCAATAACATTAAAACAAAATACATTGTTACACTAATACAGTTGGGAATTAAATCATGATAACTGAAGTGGTGGAAGGCAGCACCACCATCCCATAGCAATTTAGTTTATATACATTTATAAATGAAGATGTGAGTGAAGGGACCCCTCACCTCAGAAGAACCTAGTACTGGTAGTTGGTGCATCGTTCAGAAGCTCTGGTTCGTAGAAGCGAATCTTGCGTCTGTAATGCGAAAAAAGGAAATGGTGTGCGTTAGTATATTGCAACTTGCAAGCATTTCTCAGCCGTGCCAAAAAGTGTAGCATCTATGGATAAGCAATATGGACTAACAGTAACAGTAGTACACCAGTTCTTCCTAAAAAAGTGGCTTGTTAATGTTTGTTGACCGCCTGTACGCAGCGCGTAGACTAGACAGTAGCAGTGTGAGGCAGGTCATGTGGGCTCAAAGGTGTCTTAAGAAGCTGCAAGGTAAAGGTAACGTCACATGTGCATGGCTAGGGCTAATCAAGCAAATGCTACAATGATCATATAACTTAGTGTCTACTCTACTACTACCTGATTTGTACTAGTGATTTATGTTAGTATTAACTCATTTTTCAACCTTGCTACTGATCAATAGGGGGGAGGTGTATATGTTGCCTAATAAATGTGTAATGTTTTCTAGGCGCACTACCGACCACCATTGCTGGGGCCAGCGAAGGCGACGCAGAGGGCGAGGATGCGGCAGTTGCAGATAGCAACGGAGGGGGAGTGGCAGCACCAGTGGCAGGCGGTGGTAAGTTAGATTCATAATCTTTAACTATTGTTGAACTTGACAGCACACTCACTGCAAAGGTGTACTGTATGTATATGTATACTGTAAAGTTGTGAATTAGGGCCCCATTAGGATGGTGGGCGTATTGCCCCCGCCGGGCTGGCTGGAATTCACTGCCGTCACAGCAGGGGCAAACCTCCCGCCATCCCTGTAGAAAATATTCAGACATGTCTAGGCGGAAAAGGGTTCAATATGGCGGTGGTGTCTCTCTCACCACACCGGCAGCCATATAATCTGCATTTTGGAATGCCTTTGCGTGGCGGCATTACCGTCCGCCACGGAAAGGCATGCACACATTGCAGAGTATGCTTGGGGGCCCCCATGGAGGGTACCTACCGATGCTATGGTACCCCCCGACTTTCAAAGCAAAACGTGACAGGCTCCGTGCGAGGCCCGTCATGTTGTGCTTGGAAAAGCAGCACAACATTTTAGCATTGCTTTCAGCGTCACTGTGCCGGGCGCATCATCCTAATTAATTGTCCCCACGGGACCCCCACCCTTTTTAGCAGTCGGATGGCGGGCGGACAAAGTCCGCCCGCTATCCGATGTCGTAAGTAAGTATGAGTTCTTGGGGACGTTTGAAGAGTGAACTAGAAGACTAGAATTCCCTTTAATTGGTATAGGACTAGGAGCCAGAGTATTGAGTAACCAATGGCCTCATCTATCTGATTTCAACTCCGCTTTGAAAGTTTTATGGAGAAGAGCACCTGGTGCACTGTTCAACTAAAAAGTGTAAGACAGGTGGAAGGAAGAAGGACGGGCGACATTTAAAATGTTATGTACTACTGTGCTTTATTTTATAGTGCTACTCTACCATGCCACTATGTGTATAAATAATTACCTTGTCCTACTGTTTTATTAAGACTATATTTTACAATTGTCTTGTTTTTTTCTTTTTGATACACAGCTACTCCGAAAATCAACCGGAAGGAGTTGGCCGCCAAGGCACGGCGCCGGAAGCTGGAGGCAATCCAGCAGGAATACCGGCGGCTGGTGGTCCTAGCCGAGGAGGAGGAGGAGAGTGCAGCAGCAATTGAAGCCTCCTCCAGTGCCCCGGGCCCCAGCCACCGCCCTCCAGCGGTACGGCGCCACCGTCTGGCGGCTGCCCGCCGCCACCGTGCCATCTCCGGTGCCCCCCCCCACTGTGGTTGCAACTGCCGCGGCCTTAGACGCCGCGTCGCCCATTTAGAGGACCAGATTCGTGTCCTCCTCCAGTCCCGCCCCACCAGTTAGTCCCTGTCACTGCCCCTTTTTTAATTCCTGTTTGTTTCCTCACTCGTTTGGGCGTTCTCTATTTCTATGGACAGTCGTTGGGGTTAGGGAGGGGGGTGGGTCAGCTTTTGTGGGTTTAGTTTATTTGTTAGGGTCAATTAAATATATTTTTCTATGTTACATGCAATGTTGTTAATGTTTTGTAGGTGGGGTAACTGTTTTACATCACACTGTTTCTTTGCTGGTGCATGGCCGCCCATAGCGTGTGTTTGATTTCAATAATTTGCTGACTGTATAAGACACAAACAGATAGATGCGACACACCTCACTCATTGACTGGTCCTACTATGCATTCTTTGGAGTGGTGTTTGAAACTGACATCATTGACAACATGTCCATTATTGATTCTGCCTCCCCCAAACTTCTCTCTTACCGGTGCTTGATGTTTATGTCCAACTGTGGCACAGCACTGGCTGCATGGTGAAGATGGTTTCCTTTTTCATACATGCCATGATTGGGGTGGTGGTGGTAGTATAGTAGTAGTATACACTGGCAGGGTAGCAGCATTTCCAAAAAAAGAAAAGGAGATAGTCAATCGCCTTTGAGAGACTGTTAGAGGAGTAGTTGAATGAAGTACATCACAGAATTTACCGAGCAACAATTATATGCTCAAATATTTGACAAAAAAAATGAATGCTGGATATTATGAGGATAGCCTACTAGACAGAGTTACAAACTATAGTTTTGTCGACTTGGCTATGCCTACAGTCTAACAGTTAGTGCTGTATATGAGGAATGACAACAAACAAATCAAATCAATGCCGGCAATTCATGCTGAGGTATATGTTCCTTTGTTAAATAAAATAATCTGTGAAATATCCTACTCATGGGTGGGCAAGCAGAAGAAGATCATCGCTCTGCATTGAAATTGAAGTAGTGTTGCTTTCACCACATCCGCCCCAGCAAGTGTGTGATTAAGTATTGGTGTACATTTAATTTAGTTACACCTCGACAATAAGTCACACAGCCCGGGGGAAGAGGGTTAGGGTCCGTTGATTGGATGGGAAGGGGGATTTTGGGAAAGGTTTGACATAGAAAAACAGTATGCATACATAGACAAACAAACGACAATCATTGAAGACTACCATACCATATCCATTCCATATGTTAAGGTATAAAAAAGGAAATGCATGCATGATGAGACCCGGATTACATACACTTCTATTTCTTGTTCTGTTCCGGCCTTAAAACTTTAACAGATAGCAAATAGAAATTTTAAATATTGGTAGTGAAGAATCGTAAACACAGAGCAAACGTAATGATGATTGATAATAACAACTCCAAGAACACACTGTTGTAAAGAATGTATACAAGATATTAATCAAATTATTTAAAAGAAGTGAAAAGTGGATACTGTTACTGTGTTATCCTGGTCAAAAATGTGGACTGGTTTTTTGCATCTCGGCATTCCTCTTGCTCCTCTCGTCCATCAATCTTGGGTGTGTCGCCTCACCACTCGCCACTGCCCGGCTGGAATAAAAAGGTGATTGATTGGTAAGGTAATTAATATGCATTGTAATGTTTTACAAAGTTTTGGACAAGGCCCGGCCTGTAATTTTAGATTGAAAACCAAAGGGGATATTCAGAAAGAAAGTGAAAACAAATGCACAAGTGATGGTGTAGTGCAACAAGAACACTTTCCGAGGTGGCATGTATGCATATGCATCATCTCTACTGTAGTCTGTTTCCAGCATAGACCTTCAACAGTAACAGGAGAGATCAGGCCCACAGTGCTTACCATTAGCACATCCTACGTTAACACTTTAGAGTCCTTTTTTTTTTTCTCTCAAAGAGTTGGACAAACGCAAAGCACATTATCCATTCCAGACATAGCATTTTACAGTTAAAGTTAGTAAAATCAATGCACTGCAGTCATCCCACCGCTACACTCTATTCAACTTCTACACAGACATTTGGGTGTGCTGTGGTTGTGGTTCACGTGTTTACCTTTAGGCTTTTCCGTTTTATGCCACTCATGAAACATCCTCCTGACTTCATCATCAGCTCTGATACTTCTACTGACTGAAGATCGGCCTGCAGTACAAGTGTAATTTTTAGAACACAACAAGAGTAGAAATATAAATATTACTGACTTGAGTCATTCTTTATTGTGTACAGAAAGATAGATTAACACTAGTACACTTTGACATCATTCACTTTGTGCACAACAAACAACGCAAACACAAAGATCAATAGCTCAGAGTCAGGTGTCCAATGCATGCCATTAATTATCATCATTTATTACCTGTTACTTCTCATCTTAAGTTAACGGGCCGTCTCTTTCGCCATCATCATGACGGACGGTGCTGTTTAAGTCACAGTCATTTGCATTGCGCAGCAGATTGAGTGAGTCCCCTTCCTGTATTGAATTAAAAGCAATGTATCACCAAGATGCAGGAGAAGTACACATTTCTTGTTTGCCAGAAGAGGAAAATTAGTAATTACTAGTGTGTTCTGTAGAAAGTTGATTAGTGGCAGTGCACAATTACATCAATTCATGCGAAACACACCACAAAATCTACATCATTCAGTCTGCTATTCTGCGGCCAATGCATGGCATCAATCATTACCTGTTGCATCTCATCTCGTTAACGCTGCAGGCCGTCTCTTTCGCCATCATCATGATGGACGGTGCTGTTAAGTCACAGTCATTTGCATTGCGCAGATTGAGTGAGTGCCCTTCCTGTATTGAATTAAAAGCAATGTATCACCAAGATGCAGGAGAGAAGTACACATTTCTTGTTTGCCAGAAGAGGAAAATTAGTAATTACTAGTGTGTTCTGTAGAAAGTTGATTAGTGGCAGTGCACAATTACATCAATTCATTCATGCGCAACACACACAACAAAATCTACATCACTCAGTCTGCTTTTCTGCGGACAATGCATGGCATCAATCATTACCTGTTGCATCTTATTTTCAGTTAATGGCCAGTCTCTCTCGGCTCTGAAGGAGGATAGCTATAGAAGTCATCAGATTCATGGTCCACTTGTTTTGGAAGGACGAGGAAAGTTTGAATTTGTTGTTACCATCATCCAATCATCATTCATGAGGGAAATGGAATTGACCAGGAGATGCAGTATGATCGAGCGGAGGAGCTGGATTCTGAGGACTGTAGTGTCAAATGGCAGACACCTGAAACTTGTATCTTAAATTAGAAGATTAGAAGACGGTGATAATGCATTGGTTGCGATTCACAAGTTTATAACCGGAACAACAGACACAAACAAAGGGGGAAAAAAGGGAGGAAGACAGTAAGTGCGAGCCTAATTGTCAGGGAAGTATAGCTCGTCCTCAAACTCTGGGGGATCGTCCAGTAGTAGGTAATCATCTGACACAATACTTCCGTCACCTGAGCCGCTGTCCTCATCTTCCTCTGTTGATTCATGCATTGTGTAATTCGGTGGTATGAAGTGCTGATTCATTTTGATCATTGTTAACCTCTCCACGTTTTTGGGAGATAGACTGGTCCTTCTCAAGGTTACAATGGAACCAGCAGCACTGAAAACACGTTCGGAAGAGACACTTGCGACAGGGCAAGCCAGATAGCTTATTGCCAGCCTGCTGAGCTGTGGCCATTCAGACCTTTTCCTATACCAATACTGCACTGGGTTTTGATCAACGTACACCTCTGTTGGGTCGTCCAGATAGGCCTGGACCATCCGCTCAATGTTCAGGGTTGCTGCTGGTAAGCTTTTGTGCTGTTTTTTCTGTGCATCAGCACTGTGCTTACGGCCCATCTTTACATACCAATCTGATAATGATTGTACTCGGCTGAATGATCCAGTTATTGTTTTTGTAGTCGATGGTGATGGTGAGTGTTGCGATTGTGAGCCAACCGCACTGCCCTCAGCCGACGAAGTTGCACTTGATTCTGCATGGCCTGCTTCAGTATCAGTACTTGTTGTGGGTTGATGTGGCGGGCTTTTAATTAGCAGCCCTTCGTTTTCAAACTTGATGGCTGCTTCAGCTATACAACTTTTGTAGCGGGCAACATCAGTGTCGGAAAAAGAAAGGAATAGTCCTAATTTTGCACGTGGATCCAGAATTGTGGCACAAATGTAATGGTCTTGTGACAAAATTTTATTTTGTATCCTTACATTTTCTGATAAGCGCCTGGATAAGCTCTCCACCAAGTCATGGGCTTGCCTTCTGTCCTCTACACCTTTGTAGGATTCAGACACATTATTCAGCTCATGCTCTAGCATTTGCAACAATGGGATCGCTTGGCCCATTGTACAGTCCTCCTTGCTGACTTCACGTGTGAAGACCTCAAAAGGAGACAGCATCTCAGTCAGGCATTGAATTAGGGTCCATTGCTCCCTCTGAAGGGTCATGCCTTTAACACTAGCATCACTGCTTCTGTACCAGACATAATCATTGAGTGACCTGTGCTGTTCGTACAGACGATCAAGCATGTAATACGTTGAGTTCCAACGTGTTGCCACCTCCTGGATGAGTGCCTTGACTGGCACCCTACGCTCACGTTGGAGGATCCTCAGCTGCTTCCGAGCTTTAAAAGAATGGCTGAAATGAGTGCATATTCTTCGGCAGATGGACAGTAAATTGCTTACTATGGGTTCTTTTTTCAGAAAGTCTTGCACTATAATGTTTATGCAGTGTGCCAAACACGGAACCCTGAAATAGGAACCAAGTTCCATGGCCTTAAGTACATTACTGCCATTGTCTGTGGCAACAAAACCAATACCAAGCCCTCTGGGCTGCAGCCATTCCAAAACCTTGGTGCGAAACTCTTCTAAAATGTTTTCAGCCGTATGAGATTTCTCCATGGCGAACATGGCTACAGTTGCATGTTTCCGAGTACCTTCAAAAATCGCAGCTGTGTCAACAACACCTCGTGCAGATAGTTGATCTTTAACCCCCACAAAAGAGATCCAGTGTGCAGTGATACACATGTAATCTGTGGCTTGGCAACTGGTCCACATGTCTGTTGTCAGGTGGATATTGTGCACAGCACTCTTCTGCAAAGCTTGTCCAACCAATTCCAGCACATCATGATGTAGTGCCGGAACAGCAATTCTTGCGAAATAGGACCGGCTTGGAACTTTCCATTTCGGGCAGATGGCAGACACAAATTCAAGGAAACCCACCCCTTCCACAAATGAAAAAGGAAGAAGGTCCAGCGCTAACATTTTAGCCAGCTTCGCATTGTACAATCGTGCCGTTGGGTGGTTGCGTTGGAACTGCCCCTCCAACCTAAACATGCTGTCAATGGTAGGCTGGCTTACTTTCCTTAGTGGTGCCATTAACCCACTAAGGCTCAACGACACAGATTGTCTCATTGAGGTACTCGCCGCCGGTCGCCTTGGTGTCTCACCCACACTCTGAGTATGGCTCTTACTGCGGTGCCACTCTGATGTTACTGAGGAGGATGTGGGCGTTACCACTGCAGTGACTGCACTACTGGAGACAGGGCTAGAAATGCCTCCCTGTTCTTCACCTGCCACCACAATAATATCGCTCCCTGATTCCTGACCAACTTCAAAGGGTTTAGTTTTCCTACTTTCTTTTAACTTAAGTAGGTGATCCTCCCACACAATAGTGTGGTGTATTCTGAGATGACTTGCTTGTCCTCCGGTACCATAGTTTGTACCAAGCTTACCACGCCGAACACCTTGCCGACAAATTGCGCATATAGCAATGTTCTCCTCCTTGGCGCTAACAGAAAAGAAGTCCCAAACTGGGGAGGAGAACTTTCTGGCACTGCTGGATGTGCCACTTTCAACACCAGATGAACTTGAGGGGGTCCTTGAAAATATGTGACCCTGTCCACCTACACTGTGACTTTTACTACCACTTCCTACTGAGGTGGTTGAGCTGGATGTAGGTCCCTGCCGGGCCTTGGAAAATATGGCAGCTGGAGGTAGTGGTGGTGTAACCTGTGTTGGTGAGATCCGTGCTGCATCCCACTCAGTAGCAGCCTTTCTGGATAGGGTTAGAATGTCGGTCTCCAATCCCTTTGGGGCGGGAGTAATGTGCGTGATGACTGGCTCGTCTTCATCAACATCATCACCCCCCTCTTCTACATCTACCTCCATAACTCTAAGTTTTTCTGGGACCTTCCTTTTCAGAAGCAATGTCTTGTGGCGTACTTCACTCTCAGACCGAGCTGGTGGGACCCAAGTGTCATCACGATCATCAGAAGCGGGGCTTGAAGAAGAAGATGATGGACTAAGCCTCCTTTTCCTTGCTGGTGGTCTGGAAGACAATAGATGTTCTGAAACAGTGGTTTGACTTCGCTCCGCTTTGTCTGCAGGAAGCTCGATTTCCTGAAATGCCCCTACGTCAGGAGCAACAACTACTATGGTGGGCTGTTGTGGCGGCTGCTGCTGTTCTGGTTGCGGCGGCTGCTGCTGCTGTTCTGGTTGCGGCGGCTGCTGCTGCTGGTCTGGTTGCGGCGGCTGCTGCTGCTGGTCTGGTTGCGGCGGCTGCTGCTGTTCTGGTTGCGCCGGCTGCTGCTGCTGTTCTGGTTGCGCCGGCTGATGCTGCTGTTCTGGTTGCGCCGGCTGCTGCTGCTGTTCTGGTTGCGCCGGCTGCTGCTGCTGTTCTGGTTGCGCCGGCTGCTGCTGCTGTTCTGGTTGCGCCGGCTGCTGCTGCTGTTCTGGTTGCGCCGGCTGCTGCTGCTGTTCTGGTTGCGCCGGCTGCTGCTGCTGTTCTTGTTGCGGCGGCTGCACACTGATCTGCTGAGTTTGCGCCTGCGTTGAACTTGATTGTGTACTACTTTGCGGTAATGACATTTCTTCAACATCGCTGCCCGTTAGTAGACTGGCTACCTCTGCGACAGTAAAGCCCTTGGGCCTAGGTTGGTGGGGTTGCTGGACCGCTGTGCTGCTCCCAGCTTGGTTCCCGGACAACGCTTTGGTGCCAAAAAAAACCTTGGCCGGCACACCACCAGTCGTGGTTAATGGCACTTCCTTTTTCTGTTCCTTCTTCTCACCAGCAACTTTCTTGGTACTGGACCTGGTACCTTTCTTTGGGGCCATCTTATTCCGACGTCAGGCAGGAGGCAGATGCACAACAAGTTCTGGTCACACGTGGGCGTGATGCGCAGCAGGACTTCTGTCTGGCTGGCAGTACAACGGGTAGCCAGGTGATGCCGATGACACCTCCTACTCTGTCTTTTGTGCACCTAAAAGCAAAGAAGACAGGAGAAGAACATCAGTGAAATGTTGCATTTGTTTTTGTGGTTCAGTTACTTAGTACTGTACTAGTGCAAACAAAAGATAGTCTAGCCATTTATGAATTTTTTTTAACTAGAGCTATGTTATACTACTAGTACTGTGTACAGCCACACTACACTCTCAGGAAGGTGATGTCTAAAAATTCAACAGATCACATAGAAAACACTTGATCAATAAAGCTGTGGCTACCTGCTCTGGTAGCAGTGGATGAAAGCAGGCCTGCTGGCAGACAAGGCCAGGCAAGCTTGCAGGCCTAGGCCTCAAAATGGCCACCAGCCACATGGCGAGCCCCAACAACATCAGCAAGGCCACCCCAAAATACACACTTCCCCAACTCAATCCAATGCCATCCATGCCCAAAATGATGTCTAAAATCAACAGAACACACAGAAAACAGTAGATTACTAAAGCTGTGGCTACCTGCTCTGGTAGCAGTGGATGAAAGCAGGCCTGCTGGCAGACAAGGGCAGGCAAGCTTGCAGGCCTAGGCCTCAAAATGGCCACCAGCCACATGGAGAGCCCCAACAACATCAGCAAGGCCACCCCAAAATACACACTTCCCCAACTCAATCCAATGGCATCCATGCCCAAAATGATGTCTAAAATCAACAGAACACACAGAAAACAGTAGATTACTAAAGCTGTGGCTACCTGCTCTGGTAGCAGTGGATGAAAGCAGGCCTGCTGGCAGACAAGGGCAGGCAAGCTTGCAGGCCTAGGCCTCAAAATGGCCACCAGCCACATGGAGAGCCCCAACAACATCAGCAAGGCCACCCCAAAATACACACTTCCCCAACTCAATCCAATGGCATCCATGCCCAAAATGATGTCTAAAATCAACAGAACACACAGAAAACAGTAGATTACTAAAGCTGTGGCTACCTGCTCTGGTAGCAGTGGATGAAAGCAGGCCTGCTGGCAGACAAGGCCAGGCAAGCTTGCAGGCCTAGGCCTCAAAATGGCCACCAGCCACATGGCGAGCCCCAACAACATCAGCAAGGCCACCCCAAAATACACACTTCCCCAACTCAATCCAATGCCATCCATGCCCAAAATGATGTCTAAAATCAACAGAACACACAGAAAACAGTAGATTACTAAAGCTGTGGCTACCTGCTCTGGTAGCAGTGGATGAAAGCAGGCCTGCTGGCAGACAAGGCCAGGCAAGCTTGCAGGCCTAGGCCTCAAAATGGCCACCAGCCACATGGAGAGCCCCAACAACATCAGCAAGGCCACCCCAAAATACACACTTCCCCAACTCAATCCAATGGCATCCATGCCCAAAATGATGTCTAAAATCAACAGAACACACAGAAAACAGTAGATTACTAAAGCTGTGGCTACCTGCTCTGGTAGCAGTGGATGAAAGCAGGCCTGCTGGCAGACAAGGCCAGGCAAGCTTGCAGGCCTAGGCCTCAAAATGGCCACCAGCCACATGGCGAGCCCCAACAACATCAGCAAGGCCACCCCAAAATACACACTTCCCCAACTCAATCCAATGCCATCCATGCCCAAAATGATGTCTAAAATCAACAGAACACACAGAAAACAGTAGATTACTAAAGCTGTGGCTACCTGCTCTGGTAGCAGTGGATGAAAGCAGGCCTGCTGGCAGACAAGGGCAGGCAAGCTTGCAGGCCTAGGCCTCAAAATGGCCACCAGCCACATGGAGAGCCCCAACAACATCAGCAAGGCCACCCCAAAATACACACTTCCCCAACTCAATCCAATGGCATCCATGCCCAAAATGATGTCTAAAATCAACAGAACACACAGAAAACAGTAGATTACTAAAGCTGTGGCTACCTGCTCTGGTAGCAGTGGATGAAAGCAGGCCTGCTGGCAGACAAGGCCAGGCAAGCTTGCAGGCCTAGGCCTCAAAATGGCCACCAGCCACATGGCGAGCCCCAACAACATCAGCAAGGCCACCCCAAAATACACACTTCCCCAACTCAATCCAATGCCATCCATGCCCAAAATGATGTCTAAAATCAACAGAACACACAGAAAACAGTAGATTACTAAAGCTGTGGCTACCTGCTCTGGTAGCAGTGGATGAAAGCAGGCCTGCTGGCAGACAAGGCCAGGCAAGCTTGCAGGCCTAGGCCTCAAAATGGCCACCAGCCACATGGAGAGCCCCAACAACATCAGCAAGGCCACCCCAAAATACACACTTCCCCAACTCAATCCAATGCCATCCATGCCCTAAATGTGATTGAAAATGAAATATATTCAAAAAACAAAAGGAACAGTTGCTTCATCATGCACACACACACCCATGAGGCCATGCCCATGGCTAGCTCGGGCCTACTACTACAACCCACAAAATTAAAATAAATTAAAAAAAAAAAAAAGGAATGATGATAATTAATTATCAAAAATAAATTGTAGTTACACAACAACTGCAATGCCCACAATCAAACACAACAACCACTTACTTGTAAAATATCCTATTCCAAAAATCCTGAAATCCAATTGCAATGATGCAGCAGACAAAAAGAGAGATCTTTCCAGCTCCAAATCCAAAGGCAGAATGAGCAGGAGATGGACAAAGCACTGGGAGGAGCCTGCTGGACAGGAACAGGAAGTTGGAGAATCTGTGTCACTTCCTCCCTCTCTCCACTTTGTAAAAAAAAAATGACTCCTGGAGTCCTTGCACAAAAAAGGAAAGCCAAATGTGAATGTAAGGAGTTCTTTTCATCCAAAATCAGTATTTGCAGATGGTTTCATGCTGCTAGAGCCGATATTCCTCTCCAAATTGTAAATTTTACATTGTTGAGTTCTCCAGCTTCACATTACTTCCGCCGGCGTGTCGAAAACGATATGATCGCGTTCTCTTCTTTGTCCCTGTCGCGTTGGATATGACGTGTTCGCGGTCTCTTTCTCCTGTTCGCGTTCGATTTCATGTGCCCGCGTCCTCATTCTCTGGCTCGCGATGTAGAATGACATGTTCGAGATCTCAATCTTCTCATACTCGCGCGGTGCATGATCGCGAGAAGAAATACCTGATCGCGCGACAAATGACGTGATCGCGTGAAAAATGACTTGAATGCGGCCGCGAACTCTCGCGAGACAGCGCAAAATGGCTACCAAAATCCAACATCTCGTGGAGAACGCGACCGGGTCAAGAAAACTTGTCGGAGAACGCAGGGATTCAGGTAAGGCGATCGCGCGCGCGCGAGAATGTATTGTTTTACAGCGCGAGCAAGAAAAAAATTATCGCTAAGCTGCGGAATGCGGAAATTTTGACATTTTCGCGCTTTCCGCGGAACGCGAGAATGCCAAAATATCGCAACTTCCGCGAACGGAACGGAATTTTGGCCCAGGCCTAGTCGGTGTGGGCCCCTGAGTGGACTGAGGTCATGATGAAAGTGGTATTCTGGGGGGTGAGCTGGTGCCATCCGGTCAGTCGGTTCTCTACATTGGTAGCGGGGCTGTTGCTGTTGTGATGGTTGAAGAAGGTAGTGGCCTTAGGTTGGGGTTTGAAGTTCCTGTAGATTTTGGTGATCTTGTTGTGGAGGAAGTTTGAGGGGGTTGGAGAATTCCTTGATGATCTTGAAGAGTTCATTGCCGGTGTTGGAGCGTGACGCTTGCAGCTAGGGCTTTTTTCTTTCACTCTCTCAGTTGTCAGTGGAAGAGGGTGAGGGCTGTCTTGAAGGAAGTCTTGTCAGTGGTGTCTTTGCTCATGCCCCATCTTCTTTACAGTTGTTCACAGTGGTGTTTAGCAGTTTTGAGGTCTTCGGGTTACCAGCTTGATTGCTTGGTGAACCTTCTGTGTTTGTTGCTGTTTGCTGATGGGAGTGGCGTTGTCAGCGCAGTTACTGATCTATACGTTGACGTTTCTGGTGTTCTGGTTAGGGTGTTCTGGTGTTCTGGTTAGGGTGTTCTGGTTAGGGACATGGGGTGGGTGGGGTTTAGGGCATTGAACCATAGATGTTGAAGTGGACAATGGAGCGATTGGTCCTGGTGAGTTCTCTGGTGTGTCTGTACTTGATGCAGCCACTGGAGGGGAAGATGGGGTCTAGTGTGTGGCCTGCGGTGTACAGGGAGTTGTATACGACTTGGATGAGTTGATGTTGTTCATGCTCTCGAGGAGGTTGGTGGTGTTGGTGTCATTGCAGTCTTAGAGATGGAAGTTGAGGTCACCCAGGAATATGTAGTCTTTGAAATCTATGGCGAGGGGGTTGCTAAGGTTGGTGATGAAGTTGCAGAAGCTTAGTTGTGATCCTTGGGCGCAATAGGCGAGGGGGAACAAATGTGGTTTTTCTGTCCATTTGGAGCCGAAAGATGCTGTGCTTCTTGGCTGGGGTGATGTTGTCCATTGTGGTGGTGCATTGGATGGATTCCTTGTGTATGATGGCAATTTCTCTGACTGGCTTGTTCATGCGGTTGCAGTAGATGATCTAGTAACCATTGGGTGCCACAGTGGTGATGTCGGGTGAGGATGTGGGGGGATGAGCCAGGTCTCTGTGTGAGGACGTTGGTTGGGAGAGTGGTGATGAGGTCCCAAATTTCAGTGGCATGTTTGCATAGTGAGCGTGTGTTGAGAAGGGATCATGCGAGCTGGTGTTCTTGTGTTGGTGCGGTTAGCAGTATGATCTGAGAGGGGCTTGGAGGCTTGTTGGTGTACTTGCTATAGCAGGTGAAAAGGCAGCCTGGTTGTATGTAAATGGTCTTACCATGGAGTGTGGATCTGCATAGCAGCAGTGTTCGTAGCAGGGTCCGAGGCCAAAGGCTCAGAGAGTGGCAGCAGTGTAGCAGTGACGGGGCAAGACCAGGGTTTGCGGTGCTGGGCTCTGTCCAGGCATTGACTGGTGCAGACGGGCTTGCTTTGGCTGTCCTGCTGCACGTGACCACCATTAAGTATGTATTGGGAGGTGGGGAGTTGGAGTGAGGCTTTGTACGGGGCTACAGAAGGTAGGAAGAAGAGGTAGGCAGATTTGCCGGAGAACAGATAAGGAGCAGAGCGGAGGGGGAAGTGGGTGAGAGGTGGTTGGAGCAGCAAAGGGGAATGAAGGAAGCCATAAAAAGCAGTGAGAGAGTGGGGGAAATGGCAATAAAAAAAAAAGGATATCAGTGAGAAAAGAGCAATGCAGAAAGGCAAAAGGGTGCGATTAAGAAGAGAGCAATGAAGGCAATGAAGAAAGGCAAAAAAGGTGCAAGTGAGAAATGTGCAATAAAGGCAATAAGTGGGAAAAAAGATATGAAGGCAATGCAGAGAGGCAAAAAGCGATAGAAACAAGAATGCGGAAAAGAGAAGGAGTTGAAGTGGAGATGAGGAGGAGAGGGGGTTCGCAAAGAGGAGCAGTGGTTGCTGGCACAGCGGAGAGCTGAGTCGGAAATGGCCTCTACTAGTCGGAGGACTAGTCTTGGTAGGTGGGTGTTGGAAATGGGAGTTTCTGGTTGGCAGAGGTATGCACCCTGTCCAAGCAGAAACAACAATCCTAGTCAGGGTATGTCACAACACACCCTAAATTGTCCTGTGCTCACCCTCAGGTTTGTTGGCACAGGCCAGTCAGGCTTTACTTAAGAGGCAATGTGTAAAATATTCATGCAGCACTTCAAGCAGAAACACAGTGAAAATACCACAAAACAACTCCACACCAGATTAGATTAGAATAATAGAGCTTAATTTTAGAAATAAAACAAGATGAAAATGACAAACATCCAACAAGTAGAAGTCAATATATTAATTTTTAAAGAATAAATGTAAAATAGCATGGGTTATCTGGTCGTGCTGGACCAGGACAAAATCAAAAGTTCAGGCTGACCATGATGGAATGAGGGCAAGATACAGGGCCTGCTGAACCAAAGTATCTTGATACCTCGATGTTGAAGAAGATGTGAGGTCCAGTCAAAGCAAATCAACGGTGATGAACCACGCAGTGGGTGAGATGCATCGAGCTTATTCACACAGTGGAGGCAATGAATTTGTTGCGAGCGCGCGTCACAGGTTCCAAAGGCAATGCGTGGCTACGGCACCCACAGAAGGCGATGCGTTGAGTCTAGGCTAGATGTGTAAACAAGGTAAACCCAAAAATTGTTACGGACCAAGGGTGTTTGAGTAATTCTAGAGACAACAGCCCCTTAACAAAAAAATGAAAAACAATCGTTCTAGATACAAAAATCTGTTCCATAAGCGGATTCAATTATCAAAATTTAAAATTTTATGACTGCACTTAAATTTGGTCAAAAATGGGAATTATGCCTTCCAGAGTAATTTCAGAAACCAAAGAGCAAGGAAGCAAAAAAAAAACAATCATGAGCAACAAAGCAGGTGTTAAAAACTGGCATTGCACCCTGCCTAGTGTGTTTGACAGGGCCTATTTTAGGAGTGACTTTCATATACAAAATTGGACGGTTTAGGTCTCACTAGAGGGTTACCTTGCCAGGTCGAAGTCGCAGTTTAAAACTGCACATACTGGCTCTGCAATGGCAGGCCTAAGCCATGCTTAAAGGGCTACTTAAGTGGGTGGCACAATGAGTGCTGCAGGCCCACAAGTAACATGTATTTTACAGGTCCTGGGCCCAGGAAGTGCACTTTACTGGGGACATATAAGTAAATAAAATAAATTAAATGTGCCAATTGAGGTTTAAGCCAATATTATCATGTTTAGGGGAGAGAGCACAAGCATGTTACCACTGGTCAGCAGTGGTAACGTGTGCAGAGTCCTAAAGCCAGGAAAAACGAGGTCCGAAAAATTATGGAGGCAGGCAAAACGTTGGAGGAAGACCACCCTCAGGCTGTCAGGTCTAACATGTGTCCCCATCTGAAAGTGGGGAGAGCTACTCAACCCCTCGGTAGCTCTAATCGCTAAGGCAAAAGGATCTGGAGAGATAATCAGCATTGGTGTGGTCTGTCTCCACGCGATGCTTCGCAGTAAAGTCCATTCCTTGTAAGGAGATGGACCACCTCAACAGTTTGGGATTTACACGCCTCATCTGTATGAGCCATCTGAGGGGTCTGTGGTGTGTCTGAACCAGAAAGGTAGTCCCAAACAGGTATGGTCTCAACTTCTTCTGTGCCCAGACCACAGCAAAAGCTTCTCTTTCAATGGCACTCCACCTCTGTTTCCATGGAAGTAACCTCCTATTTAATTTAATTTAATTTAATTGTGGGTTTATATAATGCTAGAACCGACTCCCGGAGGAGTATCTCCGCGCTTCGACCGCTGGGGAACCCGTCCTGGCTCACCCTGAGAGATGGTCCCTAATGGGTATCTCTAAGGTGCGACCAAGCATCCCCGGCGGTCTGGGGGGGCCGATGTGAAGATGAGGCAAGCTAATGCCCAGAGTTGCCGAGTGTGGTCCCTGACTGGAGTAGGCACCGAGGCGAGAATTATCGAGCCCGCTGACCCTGGTCCACGACCCTGCCGCGTCGGGAATCGAACCCTGGTCCCGGGCCATCCTCTGCTTACGGGTCTGCCGCCTCTAACCAGTGAGCCACACCTCTCCACTATTAATGAAAGATACCAGGTGGTCTAGGCCCTCCTCATTGAGCTGTGCTAAGACTGCCCCTATGCCATGCTCTAAAGTGTCCGTCTGCATAATGAATTGCTTGGAGAAGTCAAGTGCCCTGAGCACAGGTCATATGGGCATGGCTTCCTTGAGAGAGTTAAAGGCTTTCTGACAACCTCTGTCCATATCAACAATGTAGGCTCTGTCCTTGAAGTCATCTTAATTAAGGGGGGAACAATGGTGCCAAAGCCCTTAACAAATCTTCTGCAATAGCCAGTGGGACCAAGGAAGGTTCCCACTCCTCTTTAGTTTTTTTTGATGGTTGGCAGGCCAAGATGGTTTCAATCTTGGCCTGGAAAGGCGGCCAAGATGGTTTCAATCTTGCCTTCACCCAACAGGTGACCCAAACATACCATAGAACCCTGCCTAATCTGGCACTTACTGGCCTTTATGGTCATGCCGGCCTGAAGCACCTCATGGAGGGGATGCAGGTGTTCCTCTCAGGTGGAACTGTAGACAGCAATGTTGTCTAAGTAGGTAACACAGACAGCCTCCTTACCAGCCAGGACCCTGTTAGCCAACTGCTGGAAGGTAGCAGGGGCATTTTTCAATCCAAAGGGCATCGTCCAAAATTGGAAGTGGCCTTCTGGGGTTGAGAATGTGGACCTTTCTTTGCCCCCTCAGTCAGAGCGATCTGCCAGTACTCAGATGTCAAATAATAGATACTGATGAACTTGGCAGTGCCTAGCCGGTCAATGAGCTCATCAGTCCGGGAGATGGGCTGTGCATCAGTCTTGGTGACTGAGTTGAGTCCTCCGTAGTCTATGCAGAACCAGAGTTCTGGTATGGCGCCTGGTGTGGCAGCCTTTGGCACCAACTCCACAGGTCTAGACCAGGTACTATTACAGGGCTCAATCACTCCTAAGGCTAACATCTTGGAGACTTCCTTGTTGATGCTGGCTCTCACCCTGTCTGACAACCTGTATATTTAGTTCTACAAAGATGGACTGTCCCCAGTGTCAACATGATGTGTGAGTCTAAGCGTGAGTGAGAACAGTGAAGCAAACTGTCCAAGAAACTGTTAACAGTCTCTTGGCTGTTCTGGGGTCACTGTGAAAGAGTCGTCGACACCCTCCACTGACCCATCATGTTCCTGTGTAGAGAAGAGGTCAGGGAGAGGTTCACTCTCCTCTTCCACTCCCTCATCTGTCACAAGGAGCATGCTCACTTTCGACCTCTCAAAGTGAGACTTTACTCTGTTTACATGAAGCACCCTTAGGGAATTTCTTGAGGTCTGGAGATCCACCAAGTATGTGGTCTCCCCCATATGCTTCTGCACTACATATGTGTAAGTCCAGTGATCCTTGAGAGCTCTGGGCTCTACTGGGTTCATGACCCACACTTTCTAGACGGGCTGAGAATCCACCAGAGTGGCCTTCTGGTCATACCAAAATGCCATACCTTCTTGGCTGGCCTCTAAATAGCTTTTTGCCTTTTTACGGAAGCTGCATCTGACTGCAGAGGGCCAGCATGTAGCTGACCATATCCGGGTGGGTGTTCCTCGGAGATTGCTCCCACCCCTCGTTGACAAAGCTCAGAGGCCCCCTGACAGGGTGTGGATAGAGGAATTTGAAGGGTCCAAACCAAACTCTTTCCTGTGGAACCTCCCTGTAGGAGAAGAGAAGGTATGTCAAGAGGATGTCTCACTTACGCCTCATGGGCAAAGTCAGGCCAAAAATGATGCCCTTCAAAGTCTTATTGAATCTCTCCACAAGACCATTGGCTTGGATGTGATAGGGTGTAGTTAACTTGTAATTCACACCACACCCATTCCATATGGACTTCATGTATGCAGACATGAAGTTAGGGCCTGTGTCAAACACTACCTCCTTGGGGAACCCACCATTGGTAAAGATCCCCATCAGCAACCACAGATGCAGTTGCTGACCTCTGAGGGATGGCCTCTGGGTAGTGGGTGGCATGGTCGACCAAGACCAGGACAAACCTGTTGCCTAGGGCTGTCTTGGGGTCCAAGGGTACAATTAGTTGATGGCCACCCTTTCAAAGGGTGTGCCAACGATGTGTAATGGCTTTGTGCTTTTTCCCTAATTTCCCTCTGGCCTGGCAGGTGGGACAGGACCTGCAGAATGCATCTGAGGCTGCCTTCATTTGGGGTGCATAAAAGTGGGAGACAAACTTGGCAAAATTCTGGCCTTGCCCCAAATGCCCTTCCAGGGGAATATCATGAGCCAACCCCAAGTAAGAAAGTGCAGCAACATTGGTGGGCCACAAGCAAATGGGCTGCCCCAGCACCAGGAAACTTATGCTTGCTATAAACGAGATTGTTCTCCCAGTAAATTAGGTGATCCCCAGAGGCTTCACTTGCTGCATGGGCTGAGGTCTTGCGCCTCAAGCCCACAAGAGTGGGACACTCTGTGCTTTGAGCAACTCTTCCATGGTGGGTTCACCCTCAACCTGCCAGCTGGGAAGCTCAGGTAGGTCACCTAGGGCTGCAATGTTTTCCTCAGTTGACTCAGGGGCCTTCACCTCAGGGACTCCATCAACCTCCACCGCAGGAACTTCAGGGAACGGTTTCCCGCACCCCTTGCCCCTCTCTTTGGCTGCTGTCTAGGCCATTTTTCAGCCTCCAGACATCCTTGACTCCCTTCTGTGCAGCCATGACTTGTGTGGTCATACAGACCCCCTCAGGCAATCCTATCATCTCCAAATGAGACCTGAGCTCTACTTCCCTCCAGATAGTGTGCTCCAGGTTGTTGCCTAGCAAGCGATCAAGAGGCATGGCAGGGCTCCAAGCAACTTTCAGAGAGCCTGAGACCCCCAGCTCCCACTCAACTGAAACGAGAACCACTGGTAGATGGGTCTTGTTATTGTTGGCGACTACCACTTGGTGGAATGTGTTCAGTAGGACCTGCTCTGCAGACATGTACTGCCACTTGACAGTTGACATGCTGGTTCCTGTGTGTTGCAGAGCCTCCACCGATTGCCCATTAATGATGACCCACTGCCTATACTTTGAAGTGTTTGAGGCATGTGGGCTTTTTGCACCATTTCCCTATCCCCTGAGAAACTAGGGCCATATCTGCCTGTCTCCCAAAACTTAGTGGGACTACCTCCTCCCCGAGTGCTACACCCGCCAACCCTGGTGTCTGCCCACCAGTGGGGGCTGTGCCTTCATGGGACATTTGGAGATGCCCTTGTTGTGCCCCTATTTGTAGCACTCTGTACATTGGGGTACAAACCTCCCTTTTGTATGGTCCAAAAACCCTCATGGTACATTGTAAGATTCCTCTTCAATTAAATCCCATACTCAGGTTAAAAGATGTAAGAGAAGTTTCTTCCTCATGGAAGATCCCATCCATCAACCAGCAGGCAAAACTGTAACTGAACATTATTAGAACTATACACATTACAAGAATCCATGACATAGATAAGATTCCAGCATGACATAAACTCTGCACATGGCAGCTAGCAAACCAGTGTGGAATACCACACATCTCCCTTCCTTATACATAAACATTTTTTTTTTCTTTTCTTAACAAAAGAATCAAACAATTACCTCAACAAAATCATCAAGATAACTGGGTTTTTTGACCACTCTAGAAGATGTCCTAAGCCTAATTAAATCCCTTTCCTCCTCACCCTTAGTTTGATGAGAAGAAAACCTTTCATTAGAAGAAACCAACCCATTACCTGGTTTCAGCACATCACCACACACGACCACTCTATTCAAATTCCATATGCGATGATCTTGCGTTTGAATAGCATTTCTAAACATTTTGATTACCTTAATAGGTTTCATGAATTTTGAAGGAGAACAGCTTCCCAGCAAACCAGGACATTTAATCATGACCCAATCACCTACATTAATTTCAGTTTTCTTTACAGCATGTTTACTATCAAAGTATGCTTTTCTCAACTTAGCTTTTTCTTCCTCTATTCTTACCATATGATCACCATCACACACTCTCTCCTTTCCTTTTAAAAGTTCATATCTGTTAACCCAATATGGTTCAACACTAGTATTGGGCACCCTACCACGAAACAGTAAGAAAGGAGTCTTCCCAGTTGTTGCATGAGGAGTTAATCTGTATTCCTCAATCTTACCGATGACCTCCTTTTTCCAATCAGTACCCATTCCTTTAGCCAATGCAATGGTCTCCTTAATCACTTTATTAAATCTTTCCACCATCCCATTGGCCTCTGGATGATAAAGAGCAGCGGTTTTGTGGATAACACCTCTAGCAGCCAAAAATTGCTCCATCTCCCTAGAAACTAGTTGAACACCGTTATCAGATAAAATAGACTTAGGAAGCCCCTCTCTTGCAAACAACTTCTTCAAACACTCAATCACATTACTAGTATTAATAGATGATAAAAAAAAAACTTCTGGCCACCTGGAGAACATGTCTATAACAACCAAAATATATGCTTGTAACCCTTTTCCTTGTATGGGGCCCACAATATCCAAGGCAATATCTTCCCATGGGCCACTTGGACGTTTTCTCAACACCATAGGTTGCACATGCGTAGACTTATTCTTATCACTAATGGCACAAGAAGCACAGTCCCTTATTATGCGCTCAATCATTCTGTCCATTCCAGGCCACCAATAAGACATGCGAATTCTTTCTTTACTTTTAGACAAGCCTGAGTGAGCCACATGCACCAAATCAATTAACTCCTTTCTGAGGCTGGTGGGAGGAATCAATCTTGTCCCTCGAAACAACAAGCCACTATCTATTCATAATTCATTTCTTACTGCACAAAAATATCTTGTACCTTCTGACCCATCTTTTCTAGAGCTCCACCCTTTTTTTAACAAGGACATCACTTCACCCAAAGTCGCATCACTCTCCAATTCTTTCAACCATCTTTCTTCAGCAATAATGTTCTGATCAACTACACAAACTATTTCATCATCTTCATCGTCCTCCAAAACTTCATCCTGCTCACAACTACCAGAAACCAGACGTGAAAGCACATCTGCAATTCCATTTTCGACCCCAGGAATATATTTTATTTCAAAATTGTATTCCTGCAGCCCAATTATCCATTTTGTAATTCTTCCGGAAATAAGATCTAACCCTTTTATGCTGAATATTTCAATTAGGGGTTTATGATCCGTATGAACCTCAAAATTCAAGCCCCACAAAAATTTCTTCAGTCTTTTAATTGCCCAAAAGACTGCCAAAGCTTCTCTTTCAACGACCGAATAACGTGTTTCTGGGTCTCTAAGACTCCTTGATAGAAACATGATAGTTTTCATGCCATTTGGGCCATTCTGTTTCAACACCGCTCCAAGCCCTTTCTCACTTGCATCAGTTACAAGAATGGATTTACTCACTGGATCACAGCTTTTTAAGGAAGGGGCCTGACTGAGCTTCTCCT
The DNA here is from genome assembly GCF_964204655.1 of Triturus cristatus. Taxonomy (NCBI): domain Eukaryota; kingdom Metazoa; phylum Chordata; class Amphibia; order Caudata; family Salamandridae; genus Triturus; species Triturus cristatus. The sequence goes on from NC_140589.1 coordinate 640,931,684, forward strand.
TAATGGCCACAAATTCATCCTCACACCGATCCGACCAAACAAATTCTTCACCTTTTCGCAACAACTGCCTCATGTTTACTGTTGCTACTGCAAAGCCCTTCACAAACTTGGCATAATATTCAATCATACCTAAGAATTTCATCAATTCCGTTTTGTCTGTAGGGGAACACATCTTCGTAATGGTTTCAATCAAATCAGGTTTAGGTTTCACGCCTTCCCCAGATATATTATGACCTAAATAGTTAATGGTTTTAGATTTAAACTTGCACTTTTCAACCTTTACTGTCAAATTGTGGTTGCACAAATTTTCCAAAACTGATCTCAATCTAGTGTCATGTTCCACATCATCCTTAGCAAACACCAATATGTCATCTTGGTACACACATACCCCCGGAAGATCTTTCAACACCTTCTCCATCACGCGTTGGAAAACTGAAGAAGCGGATACCAATCCAAAAGGCATTCTCCTAAACCTAAAGGTGCCAAAGGGCGTGATGAACGATGTATAATCCCGAGATGACTCTTCTAGCTCTATTTGATGATACGCCGAAGTGAGATCTATTGTGCTAAAAACTTTTGCTCCCCGCGCAGGTTCGTATCCTGCCGACTACGCCAGTGTAAGATTCCTCTTAAATTAAATCCCATACTCAGGTTAAAAGATGTAAGAGAAGTTTATTCCTCATGGAAGATCCCATCCATCAACCAGCAGGCAAAACTGTAACTGAACATTATTAGAACTATACACATTACAAGAATCCATGACATAGATAAGATTCCAGCATGACATAAACTCTGCACATGGCAGCTAGCAAACCAGTGTGGAATACCACACACATCCATTAAAATCATTAACTTTGCTGACCCTCACCCAGCCATTCAGTGCCTTACTAGAGTAATCAACAAAATCTACCCAGGATTGGTTGGGGAACTTTTGACTCTCCCAGAATCCTTAGGGTCACTCCAAATTTGGCAATCAAACTGGTTTTCAAAGGAGTGTTAGACTTTGCATCTTTTGGCTTGTTTCCCCTGAGTTTCTGCTTTCTGACCTCCCGGTTCTGACTCTGTTTTTGCTGGTTTAGCGTTTCTGCGCACTTTTCTCATTGCTGATCAGTGGTAAAGTGCAGGTGCTCCTGCTGTAAAATGTGTATGGATTGGCGTTCTCATGATTGGCCTGCTTGACTCGTGTGTCAGTCCCTAGTAGAGTGCACTGCATGTGCCAGGGCCTACAACTCAAGCGCCATCGGTGGGCTGCAGCACTGGATTGTGTCACCCACCTTACGGCCTGTAAAAAGGTAACTCGGGCCTGCCATCGCAGAGCCCGTGTGCTTGTCCGGGACCACCATGTCAACCTGTTCAGTGCACACACTGCCAGTTCCTAACCTTCCCTTTTCTTACACGTCAGGCACCCCTCAGGTAGGCCGAAGGTACCCCTGTGGGCAGGGTGCAGTGTATGTAAAAGGTGGGGCATGCCCGGGTGTGTGTGGCATGTCCCGATAGTGAATTACAGCCAATTTCGTTTTTCACTATTGGAAGGCTATCGGTTCCCCTTAAGAGAGAATGGGAGGTTTGTTTATAACATCTTATAAACATAACTGGCCCAGGGAATTAGGTAAGAAAATTAAGTTTTTTATGCCTCAACTCAGAATCTAAAGATGCATCTTTTAGTGGAGGTGATTTTTACATTCTTTTTTTTTTTTTTAAATACCACTTTTAGAAAGTGGGTATTTTCTTGCTCAGTCATCCCGTATGCCTCTGCTGGAATGTGGATTGCCTGCCTGGGTTTTGCACGACAGATGGCTAGGAAGCAAGAGTGGGTCCCGATAGTCTAGGTAGGTCAAGAAAGGGCTGAACAGACCTGGGCTGCGATGGGGGAGGAGGGCCAGTTTTTCACAGTCACGTTACTTGGTCACATTTTCCCTTAAACGTATGTTGCATGGCATTCAGTTCGTACAGTCTCCGCACGCTTCTCAGTTGTTTGATCTTAACTCACGTTGATCCAGTGTCGTTAGGCTATTTTAGCTTCATTTTATCGTTCTATTCTCTGGTGACGGCACCGTCCATACATTGATTTTCAGTGGCCCCTGAAGAAGGGACTTAAGGTCCCTGAATGCATTGGGCACGGAGCCATCAAAACGCAATGTTCACTTAAACTATTGTAGTACTATTACTGTTGTAAAATCCATTTGAAATATCAGTTATTATGATATAAATATCATTTCAATGACTGAATGAGTTTATTACCAATTTGAATGTTTCATGGTTTCAATGAAATTCATTTGAAAAATCATTTGATTCTGGTTGCCTTGTTTACTTTCAACTTGAAAACTGTTAACTGGTCACGCATAAACATTGTAAAGTTAGCAGAACATTTAATTGCTGTGCACACGGTTTCATTCAGTCTACTCTGCTTGATTCTTTTCACACTGCATTTATGCTGCCACCATCACTGCTGGTCTCTGATTGCCTGGCCTTTATGTTCAGGTCTTTTTTACTCAGCTTTTGAGTCAGAATTATTTTCTTTTCTAAGGCTCTTTTAGCCTTTTTCTCTTCAGGTTCCATCTTAAATTTTGCCAGCTGCAGTTTGAATTCTTTCTACTCACTCCCCTCAGGAAGTTCCTCAGAGGATAGGCCACAGGAGGAGACACTGCTTCCTTCTCTAACAGAGAACTCAAATTCAGGGAGGTCTCCCTCAACCACTGCAGGTGGTTCCTCTGAAGAGCCATTCCCTGAATCTCCCAAATCATCATTCTCCTTGGAGCGGGCTTCTGCCCAGGCCCTCAGTGCCTTTTGAGATTCCACCTTCTTAGTCGCACTTTTGGCAGGACCCGCCCCCATCTCCTTTAAGAAGTTTTTAACTCAGCCACTGTGTAGCCGTCCAAGTTAGCTAGCTCAAACTCCTTGGTTCCAGTTGCAGAACCAGCCAGAAGTTTAGTTTTGCATCTTCCTAAGATACATACATTGTTATAGTGGAGCCTTGTTGGCCTCCTGAGCAGACTTAATATGGAACCTATTGCCTTAATCTAGAGGATTGTGGATCATTACACATTTATTGTCACTTGGTGGATTTACATTGCTGTACTCCATCTTTTGAAGTTACTCATGTGTTGCATATGCGCATATACAATCCTCCATGACATTAGGCTCTCAATGCTATGCCAAAATATGAATATACATTTAAAATAGAGCATGCATACTTTTCTCTCCCTCATCTTTCTCCTTTACCTTTCTTCCTCGCTCTGTACCACTGCTCTCCTCTCTTTCCTCCTTTATCACCTTTCTGTGCTGTCCCTCACAATCTTGTTACCCTACCCTCCCAAGCTCTGTCTCACTTCCCTTCCTCTCACCTGTTTTCTTTCCTCTCTTACCTCTTGTTCTTTCTTCTCTTCTCTCTCATTAGTTGTCCCCATCTGGTTGCTATTTCTTCTCTAGCCTTTCTATATCACTTGTCTCTCTGGCCGCTCTTTTCTAGCTGTCTTTTTCTCACCCATTTTCTGTGTTCCGGTAGCTTTAACCTCACCTGTCTCCCTCACTACAAAGTGTCTCTGTCACACTGCCTACTCCTATCTCAGGTGTTTCCTTACCTGATTATTCATCCCATCTCTATCAACCTATGTCTCCTCTCAGTCATCTCTTTCTGACCTGTCTGTATTGCTTAACAGCCTTGCTGTCTCTCAGCTGTCCTTTTTATCTTGCGTTCTGAACTCTCTCTGGCCAACCTTCTTCCATCTCGCCACAGTCATTCTTAGCTTTCGTTTTCCTACTTGTCTGTATCATTATCACCTCTTCCACTCATTTTTGCCTCTACTAACTTTCTCTTTGTCACATTATTCTGTGATCTCTCTCTACTTGTTTCATCACAAATGTGTCACTTGTGCAGCCTTGCTGCTGTCAGATGTTCCCTTCTAACATGTTTGTCTCTTTATCACCCCTCTATCTCTCTTTTACTTATCTTCGACGGTATGGCTGTCCCTCTCTCTCTCTCTCTCTCTCTCTCTCTCTCTCTCTCTCTCTCTCTAAACTGTCTCCATTCACTCTTTCTTAGCTGACTTTTTAAACTGTGGCTGTATCACTCATTTCTCATTGGACTAGCACTCTTATCTCCTCCTTATCTGACACAGCTGTCACCCACTTTGTTCCTTTAGCTGCCCTTTTATTACCTCATCCTTGTTTCCAAATGTGTCTCTTTCTCCCCCGGTCTCTAATAAGCCTCATCTTCTCTCACATCTACCTTTCACACCTCTCTTTTGTTTCTCTTATAACTGTCGCTATTACCTCTCTCTCTCCTTCTTACACTTCCCTCTACCTCTCACTTGGATGTCTGTAATGTCCTTTCACCCTCCCCCCTCTCTGCTCACCTGACAGAGACACAGAGGCCGGATTGTTTCTCAGCTTGCAATAATTATTTGGCAACATTTTTACCAATACTTTGTGTTCACTGCTAATAGAAGACCCAGTGCTGGAAGCAGGTTGTATGTACACTGGCTGGGACTACTCTCAATTACTGTACATGCTTTTTCACACTGGCTGCGTTGATGACTGAGGGACTCCCTCCAGGCGCAACGTGCCCCCCCACCCAGCACCTCAGGTGGTGCAGGGAATTGTGTTATGACCCTGCATGAACTTGTTAGGAGGTAGGAGTAAAACTATTGAACGAATAAGCCCCCACTGGAATTCTCTGAAGATCTGTGAACTACTTCTAACTAACTGTTTTTTCTCACATCATCAGCCAGTAGGCCACCTAGGTTATACGCAGATTAGGTAGAGCAGTTCTTAAAGTCTGGAAGGAAGGTAGTTGGGTGTTGTAAAATGAATTTCAGTAAAATATGTATGGATATATATATATATTAATTATGCACCTTTGAAAATTATGCTTGTATTGACATTACTAGAAAAATGTTAACAGGCTCACCTACCTTCATAACAAACCTCACAGAGGGGCTCTATCCATTGATTTGGTTTGACTGGAAATTAATCAATCACCAAGGTGCTTTGAAGTCCATTCCGTAGGGCCATTTTTATTTGATCAATTGTGTCTTTTAATTATCTTTTTTATTGAGATCCACCAAAATTTCAAATTCATCCATATAACCCAGTACCATTTCTTGGTTATGCACCACTAATCAATAAATGCAGCGTATATATTGAGGAATATAAAATATACAGAGGAGGGTAAGAATGGGAATAACATTGCTTTAAAAATTATTTAGAGACCCGATACAGTACCGATGTTTACGATAAAGGGGGATTAAATTAAAAGAATGTGCAAATGTGCAAAATGTCAATCCTAAAATGTATATATAATCATAATAGCAACCTCTTGAAAAATACAGTGTGCATCTCTCTAAAATACAAAAGCAATACATAGTATGAAATGAAAATTTGATCTAGGCTTAATATTTAGTCAAAATGGCCTTCCCACTACTTTTCAAATTTCCGAATACCCACTTTTTCGCATTGCATATAGCCATTCACTATTTCTTACTTGCGTCATTTTCTGAACCCACTCATACATTGTTGGAACCTGACGTGATTGCCATTTTTGAAGCAGAATTGACCAGGCCACTGCTATTGCAATGTATACTAGTTTCACCTATTTATCAGATAGGCGAAGAGATGGATCATATTCCAGGACTTTCAGCCAGCTTTGGATGCCAGTTTAATTGGGCATTCGATCTCCAATTACCCAAGTATTTAATTCCAGAACCCCTGAACCGAAGGGCACTAAGTGATTATATGCGACAAATAGCTGCTGGCTGATTTCATCATCATCATCAAGAATAACTTTATTTGGTCTGAATAACCATAAAAGTATCACATTCATACAGGATATACAAAATTACATATCATATCAAATCAAATACGATAAAATTTTACATGACTCAGCTACTCCGTGGTTTACCTCAGAAATTTAAAATACTTGATTCTTAAATTACAAAATTCTAAAATTCTAAAAGGAAAACGCCAGTTTTAGTTACATTTCATACTGTTTTCTTATGAAAAAAGCGATCCTGATAAAATTTTGTACTACCGTGCCTCAGTAGACAGGGATAATAATCGGTTAAAACCTTCCTGGTAATTACTTGGGTGAGTTTTTCTTAAAAAGGGAATAAGGAACCGGGCCCTAAGTTCCTTATACAGAGCGTATAATAAGGTAAAGTGCAAAGTGCTTTGTTGTGCTGTATTATCACAAGGGCAAGGAATAAGATTATTGCACCATCCGGCCTGTTTAGGAAAGGCCCCTAAAAAGTGCAATGTGCAAAGGCGGAATCTTGTTAGGAAAAATCTAAACTGCACGTTCGTGGTAAAAGATAAATAAAATTGGGATGTAAAAATTGGTGATCAATAAAAGGTTGCAACCCCGCTAACCGCCGGCAATTATCACGCTCACCACAGTATGCATTTTTTATGATCGATTTCACATCTGTGTCTATACTGGTTGGATATTCGTAATAATGCCCAAGACCTATTTTATTAAATTTTCTTTTTACATAGCTTAGCCATGGGATGGCCTCAGAATTGTCCAGCGTCATACAATCCTTGAGAATTTCTCTTGTTAGCTTTAGGTCCTCTGACAACCAAACTTTGGCCCAGAGGATCAGTGGGGCAATATTAATCCGTCAGTGATAAAGTCCACCCCTACCTCAGAGTGACAGACTGTTGTAGGAGAGCTATTTGGGAGCATTAGCAATCTTTTTAAAAATGTATTTTCTAACGTTTGTAATTGCGTACTTTTATAATATCCCCATACGTGGCAATAGATAAACATTTTGATCTGTATAAGATTAACAATTCCGCTACTGGCTTATGGCCCAATTTGCACCCACAGAGGAAGAGACCTTCTACAGCATGACTAGTATTCTGAACTCTGGATGTGATAAGATTTTCCCAGTTTAATTTATTATTAAAAACATTCCTTAGGTAGTTAAAATTTGAGACCTTATCGATTGTCTTGGCATTTACCGTAAACTTTCTTGATTTGTTGTTATTGGGTCCGCAAACCATGATATAAGATTTGGTGAAATTGACTTTGAGATTCAGGGCTAACATAAAATTAGTAAAAACATTTAAAGACTTCTGTAAACTGCTAGCGGGCAAAAGCCATTAAGACCGTGTCATCTGCATATGACAACAGCGGGATCGGCTTTCCCCCAATTCTTGGAAAATCTAGCTCCTGATCTTTCAAGGCAGATTCAAGACCATTTGTATACAGGAGGAAGAGAAAGGGGGCCAGTATGCAGCCCTGATGGACTCCTTCTGTTGACACAATGGGCCTCGTCCTTTCTACACCTGGGCCAAAGCGTATGGCTACCGTGGTGGATTCATGCCACCTACGCAATAGAGTGACAAGAGGTTCCTCGAAGCCCATTTCCCCCATCATTGACCACGATTTGTCTCTATTAACCATATCAAAAGCACTGGACAAGTCAATGAAGGTAAGGTGTAACGACCCCTTCCTTCCCTTCATGTACTTGATCATAATCAATGCCAAGTTTAGGCACTGTTCATTTGTCCCCATGCCTCTTCGAAAGCCGTATTGGGTTTGGGATATCAGCTTTTTAGAGTCTGCCCAGGTGTCAAGGCGGGCTAAAATCACCCTCCCAGAACCTTGACCTTAGCGTCAATTAATGGGCCTATAACAGGCCGGATCGACCTTCTTTTCCTTTTTATACACAGGGACCACTATGCCCTCTTTCCATGATGTTGGTATGGGGCCAATTATTGCTGCTCTGAAAACATTTGTCAAAAGGGGTGCCTAAAGTTGGAGGTTACTTTTAAATAGGTCGAGAGGGACCCCATCCGGCCCTGCAGCTTTTAGGTGTATCCCTTTTTTAAGGGCCTCTTCCACCTCACTCACTGAGAGGGAGTTGCTCAAGTGAAGGGCGGATGTTAAATTTAGTGGGACCTCCTTTCTTGTTTCCTGGGTAGTGGTGATACCATTTGGGTTGAATATCTTGGTGTAGTGAGTTTCCCACACATCCTCTGGTATTAATGAATCCATACCCCTTGGATCCTTTGAGAACATTGGGCGGTTTGTTACCTCCCAGAAGCTTTTAGAATCTTTGAGTGCACTTGCTCTCTCAAGATCCTCCCAGGCCGGCTTTCTCAGATCCTGTTTCCTTTGCGCAACTATGGTCTTATAGCGCTGCCTTGCGCTCCTAATTAAAGCTTTATCATGTGTACTGCCTTCTTTAAATCCTTTTGGGCCCTTGTGCACTCAGCGCTAAACCATTTAGTGCCCCTAGATTCCCTTGGTGCAGAGGTGTTCGTTAGATTTCTAGATACGTCCCTATAAATTCTCTGGAATCTGTGTGAAACTATTTCAGGAGGAGAGTCATCTTCAAGGCCTTTCAGAATATCAATTAGGTTCGCCTTGACTGTACTCTCCTCGAATTGTGGGGGATTGATCTTATTCCATTTCATTCTCACCCCTTGATTTATATTATACTGCAGGGGGCGACCATCGCCTTCATTCTCTTGGGCGGCTACATGTAAGGATACAGTAAGGGGGTTATGGTCGCTGGCGTTATTTGGCTCCACTGCAGAGTTATCTACCAAAAAGGCAACATTTCTAGTTATTAGCATAAAAACAATTATACTTTCCCAACCTCTACCCATGTAGGTGGGATATTGGTGATCTGGGTTACTGACCTGGTTATCGATAATAGGCAAGTCATTCACAACAATTATATCATTTATGGCGTCTCCCTGGGGAGTATGTATAAAATGTACTAGGGGTTGACCCTCAGTAGCTGTTATCCCACAAACCTTATCTGTGCTATACCTACATAAAGTGCAATTAAAATCCCGACCCAGTAGATGCACAGGGGCTGCCACTTCACCGCGATCTTATCAATTTCCTCCTTAAGGTTTACAATAATATCACTTCTGCTTGGGTCAAAAACATCATAGTACCAATTAATTAAAAGGGTCTTGACCTGAAACAAGTTAGAAATCAAGATTAATTGATACCAAGATGAATTACAAACAGACTTGACATTTATAGACCCGTATTTAAGAGAGATCAGGGTCGACAGTCCTCCTTTTGCTCTCCCTGCGGGGGAGGCGATAGCATGCACATTAAAAGAACAATAACCATCTAATTCAATATTCTCCCTCGACCATGTCTCATGGGTACAAATAATGTCAAAGGCCTTTACATGCTTTAGCCACATTTCATCCTCTAATTTAGAATGGATACCTGCGATATTCCAGGAGACCAGTTTAAGGGGTCTGGTTGTACATAACCTTATAACTAGGTCCTCCCTACTACTAGCAATCGCGAAATCTGAGCTGGGTCCCCCCCTACCTGGGTCAAGTGATGTAGGGGGGCCGGAAGGGTCATTCCCACTCAACCACTTCTCAGTTATGCTAGGGGTATCATATGATGTGTGTATATTATGGTCTGTGTGGTTTGGCCCCAGCCTAATCCCTTCTATTCTATTTGCAGGGCAGTAGTTTTCCCTGAATAACCCTCCTGTCCTCATTTGCTTGTGTGAACTATATGTGCCCAGTGGTAGTCAGTCAATATCCGTTAATCCCGACAATACTTCAAATCAGTAGGGTGAAGCCATGTGGGGGGATGAGGAGGGGAGATTCTGTTCAGAGGACGCGTGCGGGGCAAAATGCCCCTTTGATGTGGCGGGTAAAAGAAGCCCAATGGACGGACCTGTATGTACTCAAAAGGGGAGTCTTTAAGATGGCATAAAGCAAATTCCGCCCTTCTTTTGTTATTAAAATTCAAGACCACGCAATCACCTTCAATTTTTTTTGCGTTTTCCCCAACCAGCTCACCCTTCTAGCCATTATAATATGCTTGCTCTAGTTCACCTGGGAATGTATTCTACTAGCGCACCAAAAGGCAGATTTGTTGATAAGGCTCTGACAACTTTCATGGTGACCTGGGTGGGATATGGCACCCCTGTCAGGATCAACGTGTAAGGAGTACATTCTGGTGGCAGGTCTAGAACCATGTTTTTGTCTTGCTCGATTTGTTCCAGGCATTTATTGGGCCCTTTCACGATCTCATTGCTCTCTCTATGATCCCTTTCAGGATTCGGGGAATTAAGTTCTCTATAAGTACTGTTGGCCCTCCTATCATGACCTCCTGCCTGTATTTGCGGCCCTGGTTGGGAGACTATCTGATTTAGGCTGCCCTGTTGGGGACGTGATATATTAACTTCAGCACGTGTGGCTATTTGCCTATCTATAGCTAACCTTCTCCTTTCAATTACATTGGAAGTGGCGTTTTCTCCCCTATCTATCTGGCATTTTCCCAGAGGGCCGCTTACATTAGGTCCAATTTGCTTCACAGAACAACCTAGAGGGGGCAAAAGTTGTAAAAAGCTGCTCTTCAATGCGGGCCAATCGCAATAGTATAGGCTCTAATAAATCGCCACTACTTCCCAAATCGAGCTGCCATTGTGTCCGATTCGGGCAAAGTTTTTTGCTTTGCATCCCCTCCTCCCTCTCCCCCCTTGAGGATTTTGCTTGGGCCTCTTAACCTGGGGCAATTGACCCCGTGACCGCTGTGCAGTTCCTGTCGGGTCAGTGTGCTTTTTTTTCCCCCCAGCTGGATTTAAGTCCCCTGTGCTTGACGATATTGCAGCATCCACATCTTTTGGCTCTCCATTCTGGGGGCCCTGGCTCAAGATGATGACTGTTGGTGAAAGTGCAATTGGTGCAATTGGTGGATCCTCTTGACTAATGGGGGGGGGGTACAGATATTGTTTGTTTATGGGTCTCTGCCGTTGTTAAGGGGGCAGCCTGTGCAGAATGTATATCCAAATTACCAGCTACGGGTATGGGGGTGTAGTGAAGCGAAGTAGTTGTAGTAAAATGAAGTATTGCAGCAGGTAGAATATAAGAAATAAGTATTTATTTCTAGGAGCCAAGTACATCAAGGACCAGCAGCTAAGAACACAAAAGCAGGTACTCCACTAACCGAACTCCTGTTCATAACACAACATTCCTATTACCTATTCAGGTTCTAGTCATAGAACTAGAACTATACATAAAGCGATACACCATTACTACACATCTCCCTTCTTAATGACATTTTTTTTACAAATACAATAATATACACAACCCATATCCAAAACAAAATAAAAACAATAAAACTGCAAGAACACACAAAAGGCACAAACAATTAACAACTCACAAAATCATCAAGTTTCTTGGGAGCAATAATGCGTCTACCACATTTGCTGGTTTTGTTCTCAATGGTGAAATCACTGATTACCCTTTTACCCTGTGCTCCCAAGTCTCTAACCACCTCCTGCTGCTGCCCATCAGTTTCCTCCAAACAGTAAGGGGTTTGATCAGCGATGTTACCTTGATCATGAGAGACTTCACCATTTGCTCCATCCTGCGAAGTCTGAGAGTCTAAAGGAGGTACAACCTGTGCACTACTCCCCGCTTCAGTGTCCCCCACACATCTCATTACATTTTTCAAGGGAAGGCAACACATCCATCCACCAATAGTCTCTTCTCCCTTCCGAAACAGATTTTTTTGTAATGCCATGATCTGTGGAAATCGCGATGCGACTCATATGATGGACACTGCCGTCATCAAGCCGCACCGTGTTTCTCATAACCTTGGTTATGGTTCTAGGATCTGAAAACCTGGGTTGTACTTTGCTTGACTTTTTTGCAAGCTTAACCCTGACGCTTTGTCCCACCTTGATACATGGTTCTCTAGTACCATGTTTAGCATCGAAATATAATTTATTTTTGCATTGTGAATTAATGATGGACTCTATTACAAGTTCAGAATCCCAATCATATTTCTTGCTTCTTCCAATCCATCCTGGATTAATTTTGCAATGGGGAAATCTACCTCGCATTAGACCAAAAGGGCTCTCCCCAACCGTATCATGGGTAGTAATTCTATAGGACCAAATCAATTTACTAAGTTCGTCATCCCAATTCTTAATGCCTTTCTTTGCTAATTGTAAAATGCCTTTTAAGACTCTGTTAACTCTTTCCACTACTGAATTTCCCCTTGGGTGATACAAAGCTGTGAACTTCTGCTCAATGCCAGTGTTTTTCATGAAAACCTTCATCACGTCAGATTTAAATTGAACTCCATTGTCAGTCAATATGGAAGCCGGAAAACCTTCTCTTAAAAAACATTTCTCCAAAAAGCTAATAACTGTTTCCGTATTTACTTTCGTAACAACCTCAACTTCCAGCCATCTTGAAAATAAATCCACAAGGACTAAAATGTACTTGGTGACACCATCCTGCCACACTAAGGGCCCCATAATATCTAAAGCGACTTCTTCCCAGGCTAAATTTGGGCATGGAATAGATGAAATGGGAGGATTTAGTGTCTTCTGTGCTTTGTCAGAGGTCTCGCAATTAATACATTCTCGTACAAATCTTTCTATTTCTAAATCAATCCTAGGCCACCAATACAGTGCTTTAATGTTTCTCTTAGTGCAAGAAACTCCTGGGTGTCCTTCGTGGCCTATGATAATGATTTTTTCCCGCATTCCCAACGGGGGTATAATTTTTCACCCCTACACACAAAATCCCCATCTAGGCTCAACTCATCACGGACTTCCCAAAATGCTCTCAGTACAGTATTGTGTTTGCAATCATTGGACCACCCTTGTATGACCTTGTTTCTAACCATCTCTAAAATCTTGTCCTTATCGCACTCCTGGTGCCAATCATTTCTACGTAAACCTGACGTGTCATCAAATACACCCGCTACCGCAAATTCACACCAAGGATCAAGATCTATCTCTTTCATGGGTAGAGAAAGTCTGCTGAGAAAGTCAGCAATGACATTTTTTGCACCTGGTACATATTTCACCTCTTAAACAAAATTCTGGAGTCGCATTGACATCCTAGCAATCCTCGCTGATGCTCTAGATAGACCTTCAGTCGGGAGTAATTTCTTTAGAGGTTTATGATCCGAACGTAACAAAAATTTCTTCCCCCATATAAACTTCCTAAAATGTTCCATGGCCCAAACACAGGCTAAAGCCTCTCGCTCTATTACTGAATACTTCTCTTCCATTGGAGAAAGGGAACGAGATGCAAACGCTATGACTACCTCTTTACCATGGTCCGACATTTGAGATAAAACACCTCCTAGACCTGTACCACTGGCGTCTGTCGTGATGATAGAAAATGCCTGTGGGTCAAAACCCTGTAACATAGGAGCATAAGCAATAGCTTCTTTAATGCTAACAAATGAACTCTGACACGCACCGTGCACACAAAGGTGGCCTTGTTTTTCATTAAAGTACGCATTTCGTACGTTTTTTGTGCAAAATTATTAACAAATTTCGAATAAAATTCAGCCAAACCAAGAAAGGATCGGAGTTCATCCTTAGATTTGGGTGAAGGTGCATTGAGGATGGCCTCTACCAGACTACTTTTTGGTTTGATACCTGAGCACCCAATTTCGTGTCCCAAATGAGTGACTGATTTCTCAGCAAATTTACATTTGCTGCCTTCAGCAACCAACCCATTGTCTCTGAGAATGGACAAAACTTCCCTTAAAATCGTGTTGTGATGTGTCTCATCTTTCTCCATGATTAAAATATCATCTTGGAAGAATGCAACTTCTCGAATGTGGCTGAAAAGGTTTGACATTAACCTTTGAAATACCGCAGCGGCTGACGCCAAACCAAAAGGCATGCGCTTAAAACTATAACAGCCAAATGGTGTACAGAAAGTGGTGAGATGCCTGCTACCTTTCTCTAGGACAACTTGGTGGTATGCGGCTGAGAGGTCCAACGTGGAAAACCACTTTGCATTCCGTGTCAAGGACAGCATTTCATCAATCCTAGGGAGAGGGAATTGGTCAACCAAAATGTTGTCATTGAGGTACCTTAAGTCCACACATAAACGGGCCTTACCATTAGATTTGCATGCTACGACTAATGGAGAAACCCATTCTGCTGCTTTTACGGGTTCAATGACATTGTTATCCAACATCTTTTTAAGCTCCGCTTTAACCTCGTCCCTGACAATAAAGGGAATGTTCCTTGCTTTGTGTATCTTTGGAGTAGCTCCCTCCTTTAAACGAATCTGTTGTGTAAATCCCTGTAGTTTACCCATACTATTAGTGAAAACTTCTTGAAAATCTTGCAACACCCATTTCTTAGTGTCTTCCCCATCACAAGAGTCTAGTACTTGTTCTTTGCTATTAGGATTGAGAATGATGTCTAACAACTTCTGATCTTTCCATCCCAACACTGATGGACCCTCTTTAGCTACATATAACTTTCCCACAGCTTGTTTTCTTTAAACCTGAAAACTAGGGTCCTAAAACCTAACATGTCAATTTTATCCCCCGTGAAGCTTTCGGCAGAGAAATCATTAGGTTCTAACCATTCACCAATTTTGTTAACAAACTGGTTTTTCCATACCTCTTGCGACACTATGGTGAATGGAGATCCCGAATCAGCAGCTACTTGTACTACAATGCCTCCTAAAGAGACCAGGCACAATGGTTTGGATGATGATCTACCAGTGATGTTAAGTACCACCTTCTTTTTCTGGACACAGTTAACCTGTACTTCCACGTCACTGGAAGTTGAAGAACTATCTTCATCTCCTTCTTGAACGCACTTTACTTTTCCCATGGAATTCTTGTTACGTTTACGTCTACACACTCTAGAGAAGTGTCCTATAAGGCCACATTCTAAGCATTTAGCCGATTTGGCTGGACATTTCTCGTACGATGCGGAGTGTGAGTAACTTCCACATCTGTAGCAAATCAGATTGCCGACTCTGTTTCTACGCTGTCAAATTTTTTTTTCTCCGTGAAATCTATTTTGCTTTTGTCAAACCTTGTGTTTCTGTGATTTTTGTACATTACTTTCTTTCCACTTATTCTACTCACAACTTCATCTGTACTCGTTTTATCATGAGATAGTGTAGCTTTGGCACAACATTTTGATAGTTCAGCTTTCTTGACCATAGCAATGATGTCTTTAAGACAACTTTCTCCTTCTACCCATAACTTATCCTGTAAGGTTTTATTCTTAGTGTACATGACTACTTGGTCTCGAATTAACTCATCATGCAGTTGTGCAAACCTACACTTGCTCGCTAATTTCTTTAATGCCGATACATATTCCTCTATTGTCTCGTGTTTATCTTGTTTCCTGTGGAAAAAAGAATGCCTGGTGACAGCAATACAAACAGAAGGAGAGAAATGATCATCAAGATCCAAAATAGCCGATTTAAATACGTCTAGATCACCCTCTGATCTCTTATGTTTATGCAATTCATTGAATATGCGTAAACCTTCAGGACCTAATGAGTACAATAACATTCTCTTTTTTCTTTCTGGTGAAAATGTTCCACTGATGTCTTCTAGGTACGCAATGTAGTTGAGGAAAAACTCTTTCCAGTCCAACCACGCTACTATTGGTTCACCTGGGGTGGGTAGAAATTCTTTTGGTGAATTAATGTGTGGATTCGAGAAGTTACCATCCCCAGTAGTGTCATTTCTTGCATCAGTCGTTGACGTATTGGTAGGCATGTCAAACAAAAATACGGCAATGGGGACTTCCCAGCACTCAAAATGAAGCAAATGAATAAAAAATATGGGATTCTACTTCTTCCTCACGTATACTTCTTCATCGCGTATAATATGTGAAATTCCTCTTCTTCAGGTATAAAGTCTTGTGCTGATACAGTAGCTCAACTTCAAGAAAATTTC
Source organism: Triturus cristatus (assembly GCF_964204655.1). Taxonomy (NCBI): domain Eukaryota; kingdom Metazoa; phylum Chordata; class Amphibia; order Caudata; family Salamandridae; genus Triturus; species Triturus cristatus. Next base: position 640,947,372 of record NC_140589.1, read on the forward strand.
CCTGATGTACTCAGCTGATCTGTAAGTGATCACGACGTTCAAAGCTGCTTATTGAATGAGCTGAGTGCAACTACAACTAAATATCCTTTAAAGACACTTAATATTTTTTTTTTACTACCTTATCCGTGTCGAAGGACTTCCTTTTATATTAGTATTCAATGCCGCGCGTTGTTTACCCATTGCGCGTTTCTGTGGAGGCTGCAACGTGCGATAGCGTGTATCGGGTGTCCCGCTACTCTGCTGCCATGGAAACGTAGGTAAACAAAATGGCCGCTGAAATGTAACGTGGTGATGCTCTATGACGCCGTTCCCCACATACGTTGTATCCGTTGTCGATTTCTGGCTGATTGCGGGACTGAAATCAGACAGAATGGCTCGCGGTGTCGGAGCACGGCGAACGCGACTTTCAAAAGTAAGTCAGTTGCGGTCGCTCGCTGTACACCACCACTGTATGATCTCTTTTCTTCTTTAGCAGCAAAGATGTATTATAGAAATGTATGCTCACCATATGCACCAACACTCAAACGCTTGCGCCGTGTCCCTCCATTATCCTCCAAGTGAAGTCCGTTTTTTTTAAGCAGAACTGCATCTAGTTGTCTTTTCAATGAAGAATCAGACAGGATGTTCGCATGGTGACCAAAATCTATCACAGATGCTGCTGTTCGTAGATCGTGATAATTGGGAGTCCGCTTCAAGTTTCTTCCTTTGCAGGACCGAGGTCCAAAAAAAAAAATATTCAAAAGAAATATTCCAGGAAGGCAAGAGATTTCGTATCCCAAGTCGTCGCCAATCTATGTAGTGAAGCGAAGTAGTTGTAGTAAAATGAAGTATTGCAGCAGGTAGAATATAAGAAATAAGTATTTATTTCTAGGAGCCAAGTACATCAAGGACCAGCAGCTAAGAACACAAAAGCAGGTACTCCACTAACCGAACTCCTGTTCATAACACAACATTCCTATTACCTATTCAGGTTCTAGTCATAGAACTAGAACTATACTTAAAGCGATACACCATTACTACAGGGGGCCAGTGATAGTCTACTCTCTGCTAGTTCGATTTCTTTCTTGAGTACCCCCCCAGCTTTTTGCAAGAAACCATCTCTTGGGGCGGGCGTAGGTTTCTTTCTCCACATTTCCCCACACAAGCTCAGAATAAATATGGGGACTATTTGTGTTTTCTTCGCAGGCCTTTCAACCCCCACTCCTTACTTCTGTATCTCCTCCGGTCAATGACGTGCGCAGACGGGCCCGCCCGCTCGCGTCCCGTACTGCAGGAGCCTGCAGGAGCCCGTGTCCGATTTTGAAGCGCCTCCTGGCGCTCTGATTGGAGGGATGCGGAGTGCGGTGTCAGCGGCTCCGGCCGCGACAGAAACCCAGCAGGGAGTAGATTGCCAGCGGGACCCACGCTGCAGGAGCCCGCTCCCGATTTTAAAGCGCCTCCTAGCGCTCTGATTGGCGGGATGGGAGTGCGGTGTCAGCGGCTCCGGCCGCGAGAGAAACCCAGCAGGGAGTAAATTGCCAGCAGGACCCCGACAATTAGCTGCTGACTGATTTAAAAAGTGGAAGCAATGACTAGACTGGTTAGGGTTAATCTGGAAAATGAAATGTGGGGTTCTGTATAGCAGCCATTTGCTAAAACATAGCATCTGGCGCTAATTAGCTCCCCGTAACACACTAAAATTAAGTTTATTAACCCCAGTCCACAGTCTAGCTGGTCATTCCAACCCTTCATGCTTTTCCCATTTTGTCATTGCTTTCCAAGTGAGGTCCAGACCTTTTGTGGAAGCCAAAAGTTTTTTCCATTCACCAGGTCTCTTATCTACATCTGCTTCAAATAGCGCGAGCCCCATATTTTTACTCCCGTTTCTCTGAACCAGATCCAATTTACTAACAGATTTATATAGCCAAGGAAAAGGAAATCATGTTGAATTAAATCATGGATTTCGGAAATATTGAGTCACCTTTCCATCACAATAAAGTCAGAGATTTTCCTAAACCCAGTTTTTGCCCATTTTGGATTATTTCAGATGAAACTTTAATCCCTGATTCAGGAGTGAGTTCAGCTAAAGGGACTGCAATATTAAGAAAGGGGATTGCATAGCTTCTACAAAAATCCTGGCATTTGAAAAAAAACACTGCATGCTCTTATCACAAATTGTTTGAGGTGATTTCGTTATTTTTTGTGGATTATGTATCTGGTGCTCTGTGCAGATTGACAGCATAACATAGTTCACAAATATGCCTGTATGTGATTCTAATTCAGACCTAGACATAAATTTTGTAAAGTATGCAAAATATTAATACCTAGCCCACCTTTCTTCAAATCCTCATATAAAGTGCTTAATGCAATTCAGGGAGTTTTTTCCCAGAGGAAGGACGTAAACATGGACTCGACCTTTTTTTAAAAATGATGCAGTTAAGACACATGGAATAGCTGGACATAAAAGATTGAATAACACGAGAACAGACATCTTAATCAGCTAAACCCTCCCCATAATGGTTAATGGAAGAGAGTTCCAGTGCGATAATAAATCCTGTGTTTTTAAAAACAACGAGGAGAAATTTAAATCATATAAATCTGCAATCCGTGGTGAGAACTTAATTCCTAAATAACTTTTTGGTTGAGAATTCACGCATGAGGCAATATCTATATGTAGAGCTTCTGGCTTACATAAACATAGTAGTATTTCTGTTTTCTTTTAATTAATTTTATACCCACAGAGACCTTTATAATGTATGAAAATCTCAAAACCGTTTAAATGGACCCCCTTATCACAGTCAAGAATTAACATAATTTTGTCTGCGTATAGTTTTAATTAACCCCATAGATGGTAAAGGGGGGTGAATATCTGCATTGTCTTAGATTGCAAAGGCCAGTGGCTCAATAAAAAAGGCATATAAAACAGGGGACAACGGGCATCCTTGTCTGGTCCCTCGGTTAACACTGATTTTTTCTACCTCTGCAGTATTGTCAATAATGCTGGCTCCTTCATTGCGATACATTCTTTGTATCAGCCCCGTGATCTTGGGTGGTATGCCAAATCTAGACAAGATACGAAATAACGTCTCCCAGACCACAAGGTCAAACGCCTTCTCAGAGTCCAGCAAGAGCACCAGGGCAGGTTTGTTCTTAGTCTCAAAGTAATCTAGTGCTTCAGCTAAATAGTATGTGTTCTTCCCTAGCTGTCTCCCTGCAATAAAACTATCTTGATCAGTATGGATCAGATTTGGTGCTATTGTGTTGAATCTGTTAGCTAAAAGTTTTGTGATAATTTTGTAACCTGAGTTCAATTGTGTAATTTGACGATATGATTTGGGATCCTCACTGTCCTTCCCCTTTTTTAAAAAGCTTACCACATTCCCTTTGTGAAATGACACTGGTATCGGGCCCCCCTCTAGCATTGTATTGGCAACCAATAGAAAGTATTCAGGTAGATTCCCTGAGAAAGCTGGTAGACCATCAGGTCCACAGGCTTTGCATTTGGGGGGTGCCTAATAACATCCGCCCATTCTTCTCCAGAAAAGTGGCGCATAATATTTACCTTCTCGATCTCAGACAGTACCGGGATATTCTGTTCCCGAAGGAACGTCTCAAGGGACACATTATTATTTTTTTTTTTTAACATTTTTTATTTTAAACAACATTGTATAGGTACACATAATGCATCATAGCCATATTAACGCCCCCCACACAGGGTTCTCTCAACTTTACATCCACATATAAAGGTTGCTGCAGTTCACTGCCTCTGGTCAGTGTCCACCCAAATACAAGATACCTCGCGAGCCGATTAACTAAATATCGTGGTACAATGAAATGATGTAGGCCAGGCGGCCATATTCCTTCTAGTGTGGCATTGGAGATGTCATCACCTCTGCCATTAACTGGGCCATCAGTGTTTGCTTTTCGTGCCACAGCTCTATTGTAGGGGAGATGCAGTTGACGCCTCTGTACTTATTCCAGTTTCCCCATTTATGGTCCCATTTCCTGGGGCATCCTCGTCCCTTAAACACTGTCTTCTCTGCAATCATTGTACTATCCATGTCCTTTTCCCAATCACTTAAAAGCGGGACTGTGTCCACCCCCCATTTCTGTGCAATGTTGCGCTTCGCGATGGTAAAGCCCATCGAGGCCCAAGCCTAAGGGACACATTATTAATCAATTGTTTTTGTCCATAAATACGCCTGTACTGTTCCAGCATTATTTCACCAATCCTGAACGAGTCCTCGCTCCGCATTCCAGTAACAGGGCACTTCAATGCATTTATCCAATTACTCGCAGCTTGGTCTAGGACCTGCCATGCAAGGAACCTCCCTGTGAAATTACTTTCCTCAAACACCTTTTGCATATAGGTGTGGTTTAAGGATTCACATTTTAGATATTATGCCTCACTTAACACCCATTAAGCCTGATCAAGCTTTCTTTCATTAAGAGCCATGGGACTTCTCAGTAAGCTTTGATAGAACTGATGCATGCTCCGTTTTAAAGTTTGCTTTTGTGCTTTATCTTTTTAAAAAATTTCCACGTCTTTACCTATTCCCAACCCATGAATGTATGTCTTTAAAGATTCCCAGACAACATGAGGGGAAGCAGTCCCCTGATTTATTGCCAGAAATTCCTTTATCTTTGTTTTGCAAAATAGCACCCAGTGTTCTTCCTGTAAATACTGTTTAATAAGAACCCATCACCTAGGATGCACTAAAACTCTCCCTAACTTGACCACATGAACAATCATTGCGTGATCCAAAAATCCATTAGGTAAGATTAGTTGATTGCTAGAAATCAAGGTCTTGGATACAAGGAAGAAATCTATACGGGAAGAAGTGTGAAATATGTCCAAAAAACAAGTATACACACTTCTAGTGGGGAAAGTTTCTCTCCAGGGATCAGTTAACCTCAGGGTCTTACTGTAATTTTGAATAATTTTAAAGGTTTTTGGTTTTATTTGCTTTTGGATTTAATTAAGAAAACAATTTTAGGATTTTGCAGTAAATTATGATCTCACCTTATAATTACTTCACCAGGAATTTGTATGAGTGATTGGAATAATTCTTTATATGGCTCAGCATTATCTTTGACTGGGGCATAGATGCTAAAAAATGTGAGGCGTCTTAACCCCAACCTGCAGGTCATCTAACACCACCTTCCATTTTTATCATTCTCAAAATTTACCACATCTGCTTCAAATTTTTTACCCAAAACGATTGCAGTGCCACAATGCGCTGCCTAGGAAGAGGGAAAACCCCGGTATGCTGCCTAAGATCTAAACATGGAAAATTCTGCTAACTTCTCCACCAGTAAATGTGTCTCTTGGATAAAACCACAGATGGACTTTTCATTTTATTCCAGGTTTCAATGGCCCTCATTTTCTTTTCATTATTATGTCCATTAACATTCATGGAAACCACATTGAGAGTATTATTTATCTTATCTTATAACACAATACATTACTTAACCATTGAAAGTCCCTATATAGAATAAACATTTGAGCTAAATAAGCCCTCTAGCATACCTAGCGGGCCCCCAAAGCTCTGCTGGTTAATAAAGCACTTCGCACAGCAATACTGCTCCCAGTCAATACAACTTATGGGGTTCATTTATCAAGACTTTGCGTCATTGCCTCTCCCCCCAGTATTCCAGTTCTGATCATGAAATTGAGTTTGATGATTGATTGTAAGGTTGGATCTCTTTTTAACCTCTTGCTCCTAATTCCCCCACACCACCACCACCAAACCTCCCCGTTATCCCCCTCACTCCCCCTTCCAAAAGCTGTGGTAAGTGGTTCACCATCCCACTCACACCAGACAGGCTTATCACTCCCCCAAAACTGGCACCTTGACCTTGTGCCAGGAGTTATCGGCCTGCCCACCCCATCTCCGCCCCCTCAGGATGCTGAAAAAAAAAGAAAAAAAAGAGAAAACCCCAGAAAAAGCGAAAGAAAGAAAAAAAGAAGAGAGAGAAAAAAGCAACAAATGTACGGATAATCAGAGGGTCAGACTGAAATCACTGGTCATAGGACTTATTAGATTTTTGCTGTAACAACTCCTGTGCTTCAGGGACGTTGATGGAGATGTGAAATCGTCCTTTTACAAGCACTATCAGTTTACTTTGCTGTGCAATCATTGCCTGTGCCCCCTGTTTCTTAAACAAATGAAGCATTTTAAAAAAACTTCCTGGTCAGGGACCTGCTCTCCTCCTCCCCCACAGCTCCACTGTTAATTGCCCGCTGTGTCATGCACAGTGCTCTGCCTGATCAGGTAGATGTTCGAGGCCTCCTCCACCCACAGGCTCCTGGCTGCGTCTCATCCCTGGTGGTCCAGTGGGAGAGCCTTGCTCTTCTGCCGGCCGCTGTTGTCTGTCTCTGTGTTTGTGCTATTTCTGTCTTTCTGTGCCCGTTTTTCTGTCTTTCCTTCTCGCCTCTTCACTTCACATTCTATTGTTCCCGTCTTGTCATTTCTTTCTTTCTGTGCCCGTTTTTCTGTTTTTCCTTCTAGCCTCTTAATTGCATTTGCTATTGTGCCCATCTTGTTTTTCTGTCCTCTGTGCCTGTGTGCTCTCCTTGCCCTTCCCGCAGATGCTGCCCCTGTGGCCCCTACTGGTTCCCGCACTTCCCACCTCCTGGTCAGGGACTTGCTCTCCTACTCCCCAACAGCTCTGCTGTTAAGTGCAGCTGCTCCGTGCCAAACGCAAGCCTGTCCGCGACACGACCGCAGCCAGCGCCAGGAACCCTGGATCTGCAACCTCCCACCGCTACAACCCACTGCCCTCCTCGGTGTCGAACACCACCCGCAGCCAGTTCTCCTGCCGTCACTGCCACCAATTCTTCACCTCCGACCGCACCCCCACGGCCCCCGCACCGAACGGCAACAACACCGAAGCCCTGAAGTGCATCCTCCTCAATGTAGGCTCCCTGCACAGACACGCTGTTGAGATCTGAGACCTCCTTGACACCCACTTGCCAGATGTCGCCTTCTTTTTTATTTTATTTTTACTCCTCATAGGACCTCTGAAGCTCTAGCAACCTCTCTGCCTGATCCACCCCTGCTGCTTATAACTTTGTGGTTCCAATCTCAGCTGATGTTCTTACGGGAACCACACGCAGCACACATCTTGAGTTGACCAAGAGGTATCATCATTGGAGCTTAATCATTGGAGTGTATCCAGTAAACTAGATTGGTTTAATCGGGATCTAAATCATCTAACAAGTTCCAAAATAACCCAGGGTCTGATCTTTCTCTGTATCCATTGACATTCTGGTGTAAATCTCTATACTATTTTACTGAATTCCACCAAGCACTCCACGTTGGGGGCAACACCTGATGCCATGGTTTACAGATCTCTCTCCTAGCTAGCAGAATCAGATAAAATACCAGTTTATTCTGTAACCCCATAAAGACCATGGAGCATAACACCCCTTCATGCGTCAAAACAGTGCCATATAAAATTAAAGTATGGCTTACCTCAACCTTGGTACCCAGAGCCTTGGAGAGTGTCTTACCCACATTTCCCCAGAATTCTTGGATCTTACGACATGCAGCGAACACATGGATATCGTCCGCCTTCTGGGCACCACATCTCAAACACCTTGCTTCTCCACTGCCTTTCATTCTGGATATTTTAAGTGGGGACCAATATATCCTGTGGAGTGTAAAAAAGTGGTTTCTCTTGAGTGCGGCTGATTTAACCAATGGGTAAAGTGTGTCTACAGATACTTGCCATAGATCTTTCAGCTCCTCGTTCGGCAAGTACTTCTCCCAGACCACGTATGGATGTTCCAGTTTCGTGTCAGCAGCAAAAAGGAGATGATTATACCACTACTTCTTTTTTGGGGGGGGTCAGATCTTGTAGCTCATTTTCCGTAGAGCAGTCTTCCAAGAATAGCCAATGTTGACTCTTACACCATGATGAGATTTGGTAGAGCTTAAACCTGAAAAGAGTACCGCTGGTAAGATTCCTCCAAAAGTCCCAGGAGTGACAGTTGTTATCCACCACTATGTCCCACACTGGGGCCCAATCACTATAGTAGGAGAGACCCAAACAGACCCGACAGTCCGACCAGAGCTTGGCCGCCCATTACAGCGTCTTCAGCCGGACTTTTTAAAAAAAAGTAGGAGTGCCAAATTTATACATAAATCCTACTTCCTCTACTTTGGATAGCATGGCTTTAAACATACTGCCAATCAGTGAACTATCTGGGCTTAGGAGTAGCAATCCTACAGTTTTTTAACTGGTAGGCCCAACAGTACAACTGAAAATCTGGTCAGCCCATCCCTCCATGTGTAAATTTGCCTCTTAATTTCTTCCAAGACAGCCTGAACCCTTTACATGCCCAGATGAAAGAAGAGATCTTAACCTGTATTTTAAGCAGGTCACCTTTACCAAACTCCAGGGGAATATTATTAAACAGATAGGCATACTTCGGGAGCACACACATTTTAAGCAGAATCATCCGCCCATACTGGGTTAATGGGATATTCTGCCATCTTTATAATAGAACATCCACTTCCTTAGAAACTCTTTCCAGGTTAGTTTTTGGAATCTCTCTGAGGTCTTGCGTTATTGTCACTCCGGGGAGCTTAGCTCCTTAGCAAACTTCACCCCTTGATCTTTGATGTTCCATTCCATGATCTCGGTTTTATCACTATTAACTTCATAGCCAGAAAGTTTCCCAAAAACCTGGACTTCGGTAAGAAGCTCCGGTAGTGTAATATTAACATTTGAAGAAAGTAAGATTAAATCATTAGCATATAACGCTAATTTCCTCGTATTCCCATGTATTACAAAGAGAGGGATCTTTACATTCTGCCTTAGACTCTGGGCCAGGGGCTCGATATATAAATCGAAAAGAATGGGAGAAAGTGGGTAACCCTGCCTAGTTCCACGCTCTATTGTGACCACAGGGGAGAGGCTGCCATTAACCAAAATCCGAGCCCAGGGAGATTTTTAAATTTTCCAAAGGACCTCCCTAAAACGTTCCCAAAACCAAAAGCCTTCAATGTCCTATTTAAATAGTGCCAATTAACTAGATCAAAGGCTTTAGCTGCGTCTACGGTGGTGATTGAAAGAGGGAGGGCACGCGCAGTTGCCAGATCGACCGCACCAATTAAGGTCTACACCAAATCTGACATCTGCCTGCCCGGGAGGAAGCCCTTTTGATCTTCATGAATTATCGGCCCTACGATTTTACAGAATCCCTGCAAAGATCTTGTAATCAGAGTTTAGTAATGAAATTGGCCAGTAAGACTGCCACTGGGTCGAATCCTTCCCGGGCTTCAGAATCAGCGTGATAACAGCCTCACTCCATCAGTCGGGCAGAGGAGAAGTACCTCCTAGGATTTCGTTAAACAATTGCAACCAAACTGGAATGATTCCTTCCATCATTAGAACATAGACCTCAGTTGGAATCGCGTCAGGTCCCGCCCCTTTCCCTTTCTTGGCTTTATTTAAGGCGGACAGTATCCCACTCCCTATTATATATTGGGTAAGAATTGTTTGGCTATCCAAATTTAATTTTGGAAGCTGTTTCTTGTTGAGCCACCTATCAATGTCCGATTCCTCAGCCAAGAGATTTTCCCGATAAAGCCCCTGAAAACATTCCGCAAAAGCTCGCTCAATATCCCCTTTATCCTCCGTAATTTGGGTGCCTACTTTAATCTTACAGATATATTTGCAAGATTTATCAACTCTACTTTTCATGGCAAGAAGTTTGCCACAATTCTCACCCTGATCAAAATCCCTCATTTTGCTTAGCCCCCATTTTTGAAGTAGTATCTCTTCAGACTTAAGTCTAAACTTCAGCTGGAGATCTTCCACTCTCCTTAGTAGGTTTTCATCCCCTACACCAGAGAGCCGATTGCCTTTAAATCTGCCTCAGCCCCTGCTAGCTGCATCTCTAAATCAGCCATCTCTTTTTTTCTGATCCATCCCAACCCACAGCTGCCCCTTTTAACGTTCCTTTCATCCAGGCCTTGAAAGCATTCCACACTATATGTATGGAGGCTGACCCCAGGTAATGCTGGAGGAAGATAGCTGTTTCCCTCTTTATTAGATCTGGGATAGAAGGTTGTAGGAGAAGTCTCCTATTCAGAGTCCATCTCCTTTGAGAAAGCTCTGGGGGAAGTTCCAAATTCAAGGCTAAAGCTCCATGATCGGAGAGGTGTATGGGAAGATATTCAATTAGGCTTACTTTAGCGAGCTCTGGGTGTACCATACATATATAATCCATTCTAGAATAATGGGAGTTATTTTTACTGTAAAAGGAGTACTCCCTGATGTCCCCCATTTTTTTCCACCAAACATCACAGAGATTAAAAAATGTTATATTGTCATGAGATGGGCTTCAACACACGGGGCTGCTATCTGAGCACGGGGAGATCTACCCAGGTTATTATCTAGAAGCACATTGAAGTCTCTACTTAATATAAGTGGAGCCTCAAAATCTGGCAAGGCAAGACAAAGATTACTCAGAGGAGTAGTATCATCCTCGTTAGGGCCATAATAACTAACCAGGGTATATTTAGCGTGTTGACATTTAACTTCAGCTATTTCCCAACGCCCTCTGGCATCTACCTGCATCTTAATAAGCTCAACTCCTGAATTCACTTTGAGAATTATGGCGACCCCTTTAGAGCAGTATTGTTGATGTCACCTTCTTTTCAGAAACCTGGACCAATGCCTCCTCTGCCCCCGATATCGCCACCTCCATCCCCGACGGATAAAAGATCCAGAGGGAGGACCACCCCAACTGACCAGGAGGATAACTCGCCATCGTACACAAGAACTCCCTCCGACACTCTCCACCTCCGCCATGAAGGACTTCTTCCCCACCACCAAACACCTTCCCTTCCAGATTTAGACCAGCCCCAGAACATCCTCAGCCGCACCCATGCCTACAGAACCTCTGGACCGCTTCATTAACAACTACCGTCGCTGACCTCATCGCACCCATGCCATCGCCTCCATGGACTACATACTTATTGGAGACCTGAACTTCCACCTCGACAACCCAAGCGACCCAAACTCAGTCACCCTCCTGTACAACCTTGCCAACATCGGACTGAAACAGCTTGTCAACACTCCCACCCACAAGGCAGGACACACCCTCGACCCTATCTTCATAGGAGGAAACAACATCCACTTCAGCCACACCATGGAACCCCCATGGACAGACCACAACTGCGTACACTTTCACATCGACAAACCCACGCTGCCGAAACCTGCACCATGCCTCCCACGAAGGAACTGGAGCAAAGTCACTGAGGAACAACTCAATTGCGACGCCCCCACCACGCCGGCCGACACCAACCTCACAGCCAAAGGACTCCACCGATGGATCTCCAGCTGCGCAGATAAACTTGCACCACTACGCAACCCCAACAGACAAAGCCCCAGAAAAGCCACTTGGTTCACCACTGACCTCCAAGAATCCAGACGTACCCACAGACGTCTTGAGAAGCACTGGAGAAACAGCAAAACGCCAGAAGACCACATCACCTACAAAAATGCTATGACGGAATACCACCAACTCATCAGATCCACCAAAAGGACCTTCATCCAAAATAAGATCTTCGCCAACGCCGGCAACTCCAAGCAACTCTTCAGGATAATCCAGGACTTCACCAAGCCACCCAGCAAAACCACAAACATCACCCCTTCCCAGGACCTCAGTGACAGGCTCGGATCCTACTTCCATCTGAAAATCAAGGCACTGTACAACAACTTCAACAACCAGACACCCCACTCCAAAACAACTTCCTGCTCAAGCAACACCATCCAGCCCACCATCTCCTCCTTGACCCCAGTCACCACCGAAGACACCACTTTGACCATGAAAGGCATGGACCCCTCCCCCTGCACATCTTCCACAGAGCTGCCACCGCCATTGTTCCTGAACTATGACTCACCATCAACACCATCTTCAAGACCGGCATTTTCCCGACGACTGGAAATGCGCAGAAGTGAGACCCCTGCTCACGAAGCCCTCAGCAGACCCCACCGACCTCAAGAACTACCAACCCATCTCCCTCCTCCCCTTCGCGGCCAAAGTCACTGAGAAGACCGTCAATGCACAACTAGCCAAATTCATCGAAGAAAACTCCATCCTCGACCCCTCCCAATCTGGATTCTGCAGCAACCACAGCAGCGAAACTGCCCTACTTGCCACCACAGACGACATCTGCACCCATCTCGACCAAGGACACACCACAGCCCTGCTCCTACTCAACCTCTCTGGAGCGTTTGACACCGCCTCCCACCGCACACTCACTGCCAGACTCCACAATGCCAGCATACAAGGAACCGCCCTCGACTGGACCCACTCATTCCTCACAGGCAGAATCCAAAGAATCAGACTGCCACCTTTCCTCTACGAATCCATGCATCATGTGGTGCCTGCCACATGATGCATGGATGTTGGCCTCATAGCAAAGGCCGTGGGGGGACTGGGGCCCTGTTAGGGGCCCCCAAAGTCCATTTACGACAGCCTTTCTATGGCAGTGACAGTCATAGCAAGGCTGTGGGAAATTTGCATCATAGTCTCCACGGCTGTGCCTGAGTAGGCACTGCCTCCATTCTGGGGATTATGATCTGCCCTCTGCCCAGACAGGCTCCTTGAACCTCTCAGAGGCAGAGCGAATTCCCCCCGCAGGCATCGGTCAGCCCACCCTTGTCATAACAGGGTGGTTGGACTCATGCCTCAGATGTTTGGCGGAACCCCACCAGCTATCAGATGTCCTTCAGCTCGACATCGGAATGGGCCGCTAAATCTTTACTATACGTGACATTAAATGATATTTCAGGGTTGGACCTTCTCGATAACAACACACCCCAATGAGTTATCCCAAACCACACATGCTGAGGCTCTATCCTAAAATGCATTGACAAAACCAATAGGTCTGACTTTTATGCAGTGCATGGACACCTGCACGCACAGACAGGTGCACATACAAACAAAAATAAACAGAATAAGCCACCTGCTGTCAATTGTGTGTACAGAGACATTCACCCACCCACACACAGAGCAGCAGACCAACAGTCACCTATATATATACAGATATTTGACACCCAGACACCCATGAGAATGCATCAAGAAATGCAGGGGTGTATTTGTTAACATGTAGGACCAGTGCAAAATCCTAAAAAGTGAAGCAAACTGGAACTAAGTGGTGATAAAGTATATCCTTTGCATTGCAAAACCTTTTTGCTCCTAAAAATACCCTCAGAAATAACACAAATAGCACTTTATGCTGCTTTGCACTGCTTTGCACTGCTTTGTACAACTTTGTCTCAGTGGAACATCCCATAGATGGTACATAGGCATTCCCGGGCTTCCATCCATAATTTTTGGTTCATATCTCTATCTATTAACAAAGGTAGAAAGCACTGTGCACCCAAAAATAACACCTTTGTGACTCCTTAAGGCACGTGCTAACAAGACAATATAATGTGGGAAAAGTTTTAAAGTATCATACACACACTGCAGTGCAAAGGCTTGTATGTTTGTGGCGCAAGGCAGCTTGAAAGATTGCCAGTGCTGGGAATAAAAAGCCACAGAGCCATATTTTAGTAGGTGGGGCGCGGCCCTGCTCTCCTCCTTTGACTGCTGTGATTAGCTGCACTATAAATTAGTAAATTTCTCCCCTAATATTATGTTGGTTGCTTGTATAGTGCTTCATGCTGCAGTAATATTGTTTTGTAGTGCAGGACAGTGGAAATGATGCAGAAATGAGAACAAGAGCTTGCAAAGTATTGAAAGATCTTTCCCAGAATGGCAAGAAGATGAAAACAGGCAACCGTTGAGTGGAGAAAGGAGTAGAAGATGGTAGAAGATATAATTCAATGGGGAGAACAGCCAATCAATGTGATATACCAAAGCCTGGAGAAAAGTTATGAATGACACTTTTTGAGAGATGCCAGAGCAAAACAAGCCTGGTACCCATTTCTATAAACTAACACATAGGCTGACACACATTAACACAAAATATATGGATGCATTCTTAGTGGAACAAAGGATGAATAAAGACAAAAATTACTTTTTTTTATTGAATAGTTTTATATGGTTCTGATGTCTCCCAATGGCAATTACACAGAACAACAAATTAAGTTCAACAAAGAAAACAACTATCATAACAAGATGAGGGGACAAACTAAATACTATTATTCAAATGGTTGTTCTTTATTTCTGATGAGTCCATTTGAACTTCTGACCCATACAACAGTTTGCGGAGTGTGAGGTGCTGGTGAAACATGTACGTTTTTGCTCCTTTTCTGAAAGATCGAAGGACTGTCATAGGCCTCGGTGTTTTGGGAAGAGAGTTCAACAGCATGGGGTCTATGCCTGAGAAAGATTGTTTCATGGCAAAGTGTGTTTTGAGTTTTTGGGCCCGATTAGGAGAGTGGGCAGACAGTCACCAACAGGCCATCGGTGGCAGTCTCTCCAACAGCCAGGATAGGGGTCCGACTGCTGCATTATGATGGGGTCGGTCAGGGCGCAGTGGTCCAGTGGTCCTGACCGTCATCCCTACAAGGGGGGTGGTGCCTGTGGAAACACCACCATAGGGATTATGATTTCCTTTTCCTTCTGTGTTTACATTGCAGTCCGACTGCTTTGGAAAGGTAGATGGAAAGGGACTTTGGGGACCCTAGTAGGGCCCCCGTGGCCTCCGCTATGGGTACAGGGGAGCACATGTGGTGCCCCCCAAAACATCCATGCACCGTGTACCATGCACCACATGTTGTCCGGCACACAGTGCTTGGATGTTTGCAAAATGCCTTTTTCCATTGCGGCTTGTGCTGTGGTCCTTTTCCCAGCTGCAGCACAAGCAGTAATGGAAAAAGGCATTTTTCCGACAGCCTACAAGGTAGTCGCATCATAATTAAGTGGGTGGAACTGCCAACTACATGTCGGGTGATCCATTCCCGCAGCTATGGCGTTCTGATGCTCTTCAGACTGCCATCCTAATCAGGCCCTAAGTGTTTTAATAAATGCGAGGAGGTGAAGAATGGAGCTTTCATGTTCACTTAATATGTAGACTATTTTAATCACTGAAGTATATTTGAACTAGGGTAAATATTGATGTCAATGCCTTATCATTCCATGGAGGAAGCAGCTCTAGCTGGTGATGGAATTTTTGATCCTTTGTGCCATTCAAGCATTACTCTTATTGAAATTCACCTTAGGAAGTGACAAGACCCTATACTCTGCTTTCCCTTTTCATTCCTTGGTCCCTTTTTCATAATATTACATGTACAGCATTGCAGTTCAGTCACTCCACTTCTTTAACACTGAAAATTGTCCAGCATTCATTAATGAGATTGCTGCATTTATAACAAAAGCCCTGTATCTATTTGTTGAATGAAAATATTAAACAAAGTGCCCAGCATGTGTGGAACAAGTCAGGTAAACATTTATTTATTTTTGTGATCCTGCTTTCAAACCAAATAACGCCTTCTTGGCATGTCACAAGATGGTAAAAGTGAATTTTTGGTGCTTTGCTGAAAGATACTGTCATAGTCCTCGGAATTTTGGGAAGAGAGTTCCACTGCATGGGGTCCGTGCCTGAGAGAGAATGTTTCATGGCTAAGCGTGTTTTGAATTATAGGGCCTGATTGCGATGCCGGTCAGAAAGCAAACCGACCAAATCCTTGTCAGAATTGGTTCTGACTGACTCGCGTTTGGCAAGTCTGACCGATTACGATGGTTCGGAACACCATTCGGAAAGTCTCCCATTGACTTCAATGGGAGCCTGTGTTCCAACAGACAACACAGACTCCCATTGAAAAAAGGGGTGGTTGTGAAAAACCTTGCACCTAGTGGCAGGCATCTCATGATGCCTGCCACACTGTGCATGGTTTGAAAAGGTGGTCCCTTGGGTACCCTCATGGCCCAACTGGAGTCCTCAGCGTGAAGTGGGCCCTGCCATGGCCCCCAAAGTCAGTTTCCAACAGCTGTTCTGAGTCAGACAGACAAATTCAGAAAGGCTGTCAGAATCCAACATCTTAATGCGTCGGTCAGAACGCGGTCTGTTGAGCTGTATGATTTAGCGCCAACCGACTCGCAGTCTCCAAATGCCAGTCGGAACTGATTCAGAATGACCAAACGGTCACCTTTCCATCGTAATGGGTCAGTCAGAAATGTTTCCGTGTCAGTCGAAAACATAGGTACCGACACAGGTTAGGAAAATCCGAATGCCGTCTGGAGCCTTTCCGACCGACATCATAATCAGGCCCTTAGTGTCTTGGAGGTGAATGATGCAAGTTTCATGTTTACTTAATATGTAGACTATTTTGATGACTGAAGTATATTTGAGCTTGGGAAAATATTGATGTCAATGCCTAATCATTCCATGTAGAAAGCAGCCCTAGCTGGTGATGGAATTTTTTATCCTTTCTATCACTCAAGCATTACTCTTATTGAATATTACATGTACAGCATTGAAGTTCAGTCACTTCACTTCTTTAACACTGAAAATTGTCAAACATGCATTAATGAAACAACAAAGTGCCCAGCCTCTGTGGGACAGACCGGGTAAACATTTATTTATGTTTGTGCTTCTGCTTTCAAACCAATTAACCCCTACTTGGCATTCCACAAGGTGGTAAAATAAAACAATATTGCACACATATTCATGTAATTTTTATGGCTTCCTATTTTCAAATTTCTGATTTAAATGAATTAAATGTTTTTACCATTTGGCAACAAGATGTAAAAAACAAGCGTTGGAGAAAATTGCCTCATTTTGTAAACACAGGGGCGTAACACAGGCCCCCACATCCCCCGCGGTGGGGGTGGGGCTCCCAGCTGCAGGGGGGCCACTCAGCACAGTACTCTGGTCTGAGCGCTCCGGATAAAATCCAGAGCTGGGGCCCCTCCATGTACAGTGCAGGGGGGGCCCTTAAACTTGTGTTATGCCACTGTGTAAACAAGTACACATTTAAATAGTAAAAACGCAAAAGTCTATGCAAAGTGACACATGTATAGTAAATGCAAATTTTGTTGCTGGTAATCATACAAATAAAGCATAACGTACTGGTTTAAGTTAGCCTAACTACTGCTGACCTTATGAAAGTTGATTTATACACAAGGGTTAAAAGGCCTGTTTCCACATTAAGGTGGCGATTCCGATCCGTTAAAAAAATTTAGCGACGGACTGGTATCTGTATTTTATTACGTACGAATCGCCGAATCGCTTAGCGCTGGGGGCACGGTGCGTACATACGGGGGGCTGGGGGTACGGTGCGTACATACGGGGGGCTGGGGGTACAGTGCGTACATACGGGGGCTGGGGGTACGGTGCATACATACGGGGCTGGGGGTATGCGCTGGGGGTACGGTGCGTACATACGGGGGGCTGGGGGTACAGTGCGTACATACGGGGGCTGGGGGTACGGTGCGTACATACGGGGGCTGGGGGTACGGTGCGTACTGGGCCCCCTTTTCCTCGCGCATCGCGGCGTACTTAGTTTTTCTGGCACTTTTTGGCTCCCGTAAAAATATAGCCGTGCGGAGTGCTGTGGGTACCAATCGTACTTGCTGGTCCGTAAAATGCTGCCTGACTCCGTGCGGACGTCGCGTACGGGCTGTCCAGGATTGGAATTGTATGTATTTTTTAGCCGCACGGTGTTTTTTACGATTCGTACGGAAATGGTATTTCTGTACGAATCGTACTTGCTGGTTTGTACGGTGGAATTCCCGGGTACGAGTCGTACGGAGAAAACGCTCCGTACGACCATTTGTACCCGGGTTTTACAGGATCGGAATCGGCACCTAAACAGTTGTTTTGTACAAGATGTTTTCCTCTTTCACTGCAGATGCTGTACCTTTCAAGAAAACTGTTAGTTAGTGAACAGGCCTTTGTTATGGTATTCAGATGAAATATATTAAATGTAATATCAACCAACATAAATATTGAGTTGGAAATATCGCCATAAAGAGCTGTTATCTGCAAGAATATATTTGACAAGAATATCTTTTTTAATGTAAGTAATATCAAAATTAAACCTATAGAAAGTGTTAATATCGATTACAAAAATATCTATGTTAATAATATAGATGTTAAAAATATCGTTGTTAATGATATTGATTTTAATTATTTGTAAGTATTTTACTATATATTTTAATTGTATATGTTATAAATTGTTTGTATAAATGATAACAATAATTTAATCGTTTTTTTTTACATTTTTAGTACCGTAGCGGGGTGTGGAGTTTATAGAAGTACAGAATGGGAAGAAAATGTATTATATTATTATTAATTAATAATTAATTGTTAGTTAATATTAATTATTTAATTGATAATGTGTTTATGCTAATTGTATAATAAAAACTTTTTTAATTCAAGATTTAGGTGAAGGTGGTGGGTTTAGGGGGAAAGTAAATTAATTATAATTGATAGTTAATTATGTAAACTGTGTAATACATTTATTTTTTTAGTTTTTTAATTGATGTAGTTTGTCTTTTTTATGAGTAAAGTGGAGTGCAGGAAATTACTTATAATTTTTATTAATTAATGTTAATTCATAATAATTATTTATTTGATCATTAATTGCATACATTTTTAATTAAGATATTGTTTGTGTTATTTATTATGTGTGAGTTGTATTTGTAGAGGTAAAGGGTTTGAAGCTAAATACATTCAATACATTTGTTATAAGTTAATTGTTGAATGTGCGATTAATAATTAATCATGTAAATGAAGTTATTAACATTAATTAATATATATATAATAGGTGCAGGTTGATGGTTTTGTAAGGATAAAGGATGGGAACATAATTAACCCCTCCCCTGCTCATGACGGAACCACTCCGTCATGAGCCACGGTCGCCGTGTGCTCATGACGGAATGGTTCCGTCATGCCGTGGCCGTTGGCGGCCGCTCCTCCCACGCTGCGCTGATTCCCCGCCTGTGCGGGCGATTAGCGCAGTGGGCGGAGTCATGATGGAACCACTCCGTCATGAGCACAGCTCAACCGTGGCTCATGACGGAGTGGCTCCGTCAAGAGCACAGCGCCACCGCGCTGCCCCCAAACCCCCCCCAGCGCTGCGGCGGAATTCCCGCCGCAGCGAAAGGGTTATATACAATTATTTTACTATTAGGTAAATATCATTAACATTTAAGTGATAATTAATTAGGTAAATTGTGTAAATATAATGTAAACAATATATAACTGATGCATGTTGTGTAGTTTGCATAGGTATAGGGTAAGAAAAAGTAAATTTAAAAACAGGTAAATATTTTTAAACATTTGTGTTTTTCTTATATTATTTGTTAAATGTGTTGTGCTTTTTCGTTTTAAATAATATTGTAATTATTTATTGTTAATATTTTGGGAATATAGGGCCTGATTATGATGACATTCGGACTCTTGTTTAACCAGCACGTGGCTGAAGCAGGCCCACCTGACTAGAAGTTGGCGGTCCTGATGCCCGCATTACGATGCGACCACCTTCACGTCGGTCACAATGTATATATTTTGTATTGCGTCGTGTGTTGCGGGCAGCAGCACAAGCCGCAATACAAACTATACACATTTAAAACATCTGTGTACTATGTGGCAGGCACCAAGTGGTGCCTGCCACATCGTGCAGGGATGTTTAGGGAGCCCCCCTTCCCCACAGGCTCCATAGTGGAGGGCCAGGTGGGAAGGGAAACCTGCGGTGCGGTGAGACTTTGCGGACTTGGTCTTACTTTGCTTCAGTTTCTGGAAGATGTGTGGTGAGACTTTGCAGGGCTTGGCATTGCTATTCATCATTTTTGATGAATGGCAGCTGTGCATGGAGGCTTTGCATAGGTTCCAATGAGCACCACAGCAGGGATTGACAGAACCATCTTCAGACCTACTTCCAAGGGTCTAGGACTGGGGTGGCACCACTTAAGTGTGGTGCGGTAGACTTTGCTGGACTTGGTGTCAGTTTGCTGCAGTCCCTGGAAGCTGTGTGGCAAGGCTTTGGAAGGCTCGGCGTTGCTGTTCAATGTTTTTGATGAGATGGCAGCTGTGCGTCGAGGCTTTGCGGGGCTTTGTGTAGGCTCCAATGAGAACCACAGCAGGCTTGACAGACGTATCTTCAGACTCACTTTCAGGGTCTAGGACTGGGGTGGCACCGGTTAAGATGGCATGACTCACAGAGGGCAGAGTCAAGGCCTGGGAATCAAGGTTGTTGGAAGCCTGTTATGTCTCAGAGCCTTCTGATCAGCAGGCCAGCCAACAAGCCTTTGGAGTCACTCTGTGTTCTGGACTCGAGATGCAGGTTCAGTCCTTCTCACCCAGGCAAGACAGCAGCAAGTGAGCACAGCAGGGCAGTATTTCCTTCAGAGCAGCCTTCCAGCAGAGTGGCAGTCCTTGTAGCAGCTCAGCAGCCCTTCTTCCTGGCAGAGTATCCACTGCCTCCCCTGTCCTGGCTCTAAGCTGGCTGGGTTGACAATGCTTATTCAGGTGTAAATGAGGCTATGTCCAGCTCCTGCTTCCCATCCTGCCAGTGGTGGCACATCCAGTCACATCTAAGCTCCCATTGTGTGTGGCTGTCTAGAAGGAATACACAAAGTCCAACTGTCAACTATACCCAGTCATGTAACATGAGACAGGCTGTCGGCACCAAATGGCTAAGCCAAGAAAATGCCAACTTTAAAAAAAGTCTGACATATTTGGAGGGGCTGGGTCCTTATTTACAGCTGGAATAGGCCTCTCTATATATTAATCAAAAAGATGTTCAAGCTGGCTGTTTAAACTGTCATAAGCTTCTACGAATCAGGACCAATTACTCAACTTCCTTGGTCCTTGTATTTATTACCTACAATTCTTTCAAGTATTTGTGAAACTGTATTCATGAATTGGTTTTATCCTGTTAAATTAATTTACCTGATTGTGTTTTTTTTGTTACAAACATACTTTATTGGATTTTCTTTGCCAACATCATGCTCCAAGAACCATTTTGTGCATGTACCAACAAGATATAACATTGGCATATGTAAGCAAGAATAGCGTTTTTGTATTTTAACAACATAAACAGCAAGGAAAGGAAATAAAAGCAAACTAGCTGCAATAAAAGTGGAGAGGAGTAATATCCATAAGAAATTACCACATCTCCGGTGCAGTCCTGACAAACCATCCGAATTGTGGTTTTTGTTTTGTTTAAAAATGTTTTTCAAAATTATTGTCGATTTCAAACACTGAAAATGATTGTGTATATATAAAAAAATTGATTGTGGTCCCTTCTCTGATTTTTTTTTTAATGTGATTCCATGAAAACTGATGAAAGAATCATAGTAAATAAATACAAGGGCCAAGGAAGTTGAGAAATTGGCCCTAATTCACAGAAGCGTATGACTGTTTAAACAGACAGCTAGAGCATTTTTTTGAATAACTTTCTAAAAGTGGCATTTTCAGAAGCTAAATTTAATAACCGACTTCGTCATTAGGATTTTAAATTAGGATTCCAGAGATGCCAAACATGAACCGGTTACCGCTACCAATTTGGAAATTTACCTTATGAAATGTAATAAGACAACTCCAATGTTATCCTATAGGAGAGATAGGCCTTGCAGTAGTGAAAAATTAATTTAAGAGTATTGCACTACCAGGACATGTAAAAGTTAAAAGTACATGTCCCACTTTTTAAATGAATTGCACTCTGCCCTCCGAGCTGTCTAGGCCCTCCCTATGGGTGGTATATTGTGTATTAAAAAGAAAGGTTTGGGCCTGGCAAAAGGTTTATTTTGCCAGGTCGAAATGGCAGTTTAAAACTGTAAACACAATCTCTGCAAAAGCAGGCTTGAAACATAGTTGAACAGCTACTTAAGTGGATGGCACAAATAGTGCTGCAGACCCACTAGTAGCATTTAATTTACAGGCCTGGGCACAGGTAGTGCCACTTTACTGGGGACTTATAAGGAAATTAATTATGTCAATTGGGGATAAGCCAAAATTGCCATGCTTAGAGGAGAGAGCATACGCACCTTAGCAGTGGTTAAGTCCTAAGGCCAGTAACAATGAACTGAGCAAAAGATAGGAGTAAGACAAAAAATTGGGGGATGACCCTGCAGGAAGGGCCAAGTCCAACAACGCAGAAGAGACTGAAAGAAAAAGTCATCCTGACACAAATGAAGCTGACTCAGAAAGGGTTTCCAAATCACCCATATGTAGGGAAAGTTGGTGGCATGCAAGGAGTTGGTTTTCAAAATGGAGGTCAGATGGCACAAGGTCAATTTGGTGTTTCACAAGAAAGAGTTTCAGGGGGTCATATTGATCAAAATTCAAGGATATATATTGCACCACTGAAAAATTCGACTCCTGATCACTAATGTAACAAGCTCAGGCAGTGGAAACAGGAGTGTAGATTTTACTGCTGGACAAATGCAAGGTGTGAATCTAACACTGATGCAACATGTTCCAGCTCAGGTTGGAGTTCAGTGAATGCAGACACCAAGTCAGTCGCATGTCCCTATGCTACAGGTCCCACAAGTTTAAATGGCCCCAAAAAATATGGGTAACAAAAGATTTAATATGAATCAAGCACCAAAAACAAACTCAAATCCTTTGCAAAGTCAGAACCCATTTCAGCAGTTTCTCATCATTGAGAATGAGAACTTTGATTCTGACATTTCACAATGATGGTGCCCGAGGGAGGAGAACAATTGCACACTTGGTGCAGTCTTAGAGGTAGAAGAGGTAAACCAAAATGGACCATTTGTAGAAAGAGAGGTAAATGGCTACCAAATGTCTTTTGTTATAGACACAGGTGCTACCCGTTCCGCTGTTAGTACAACGTGAGTACCACCACTGTAGTGAAAGAAGATCCAAGTTTAGGTGTTCCAAATAAGCAAATAAGTAACCTAATTTCAAGGATAATTTGAAGAAGATCATCAATTTGATGTGTGTGACTGGAGTGCTGGCAATCTGTTAGGATGGGATCTTTTGTGGAAATTGAATTGCACTATATATTGTACACCGGATGACGTTGAAGTTCAAACACATGATGAAGATGTTGAACTCAAAATAGCAAGAAAGGAAATAGTTGTTGGATAATACCCTGCAAAATGGTAGAGGGGTTACCTCCTGATTTATGAGATACCGTAAAATCAGAAGTATGTGATGTTTCATGGAACAATATTGGACTAATCAAAGGTGTCGAACCAGTCCAAACATCAATAAAACAGAATGCACTGTGTGCGATGTAAATAAAAGGAATTTGGAGAGAAATATTTGGAAGCCCTTGGAATTAGCTGATTATGGGTTTACAGAAGCCTAACAGCAGGTATAGAGTTGTACATGATCTTAAAAATATTAACAGTATAGTTGTTCCATGTATGGTACTGAATATAGCTACAACATTATTGCAAATTGCCTGTGATGCTGAATGAATTACGATTGTGGATCTCTGCTAGACCTTTTTCTCAATTGCATCATATGAGGACAATTAATTTCTGTTCTCTTTTGTGTTCAGCCATAGAGCTTTGGTATGATCACTAGTTCAACAGGGTATACACAGAGCCCTTCTATCTTGTATCGGATCTTGAAAAAGAATCCTGAGACTTTACAAATGCCTTGTAACTCAGTTTTTGTGCAATACATTGATGACCTGCTTGTGGCTTCAAGTAAACAAGAAGCTTGTAAACAGGCCACGATTGCTCTATTGAATCATTTGGCTGACACTGGACACAAAGTGTCCCCAAGCAAGTTGCAGTACTGCCAGAGAAATGTCTTGTATTTAGGATATCTAATTGAAAAGGGAATGAGAAAGGTGTCACATGCGAGAATCACAACAAGTTTGAAAATGAATTCACCCAACACAGAGAGAGGTCAGAATGTTTTTAGGAATGGTGGGATACTGTAGACAGTGGATACCAAACTTTTCCCCTAGTGGCCAAGCCTTTACTTAGGCTGACACACAAGGATGTGCCTGATCCGCTTCCATGAGACGATTTCTTAAAACAATTCCTAGAGCTGATAGAAAGTCTCTTTTGTGCCTCTGCACTGGGAATGCCTGTTTACAGTAAAATGTTCACTTTTTGCATCCAGAAGTAGGGCTGTGCTCTCTTAGTGCTTAATTGGATGGACACTCTCAGACAACTGTGGCTTATTTTTCAACCACTCTTGACCCCAGTGCAGTAGAACTGCCCAGCTGCCTTAAACCAGTAGCAACAGTTGGTGTCAGTTTTGAGAGAAGCAAGAGAATAGTTATAGGACATTACTTTACAGTGATGGTCTCTGTTGAGATGTTGCTAATTCGTACTAAGGCCCAATATTGGACAAACAGCAGACTTGCAAAATATGAACAATTAATTCTTGCTGCAGCAGAGAATGATGTGTTAAAACAATGTCAAACTCTCAAGTGAGCAACATTGTTACTATTATAGACTGTGTGCAACCAAGGTCCAGCACTCCCTTCCAGTTGGAAAATACCCATAGTCCAGGGGTGAGAGGGGGAATAGTCCACTTACTGAGTTTTCAACCTGCTTATCCTCTATGTTGAAAAACTTTTGGAAGATTGAGTGATTCTACCCTTAGAATTAGAAGAAAGGCACAAAGTCATCATTGTCTCTTTGAAGTTTATAGTTTTATTTTGTGGTGTATCACTTTATCTCCTTCGTACACTTATTTATCAGATAATTATACATTCATATTGTTGGTATGCTGTGGGCAGACAACAAAGACTCTGATACTTTCTTAAAATTCTAGGGGGAGATTTACTCAATCTACTTCTAAATTGTTACCATTGCCTGAAAATAAAATTAATGTGGAAGAGGTTGAGCATGACTGTCTCTATGTTATGGATTTATGAACCAAGCCAAGACCTGACATTAAGGATGAACCCGACTATGTAATCTTTGTTGATAGCCCATTTTAAGAGACAATGAGGGATCTTTGAGAGCAGCTTATGCTGTCTGTACAATTCAGGAAGTGGTGGAAGTTTCCTGGCTTCGAGGTGTTAATTCTCCACAAGTGGTGAAATTAAACACTCTTACATGAGTCTGTTGTCTTACAGCACTTTTGCAGGTGACTATAGTTATGGATAGTCAGTGTTGCTTCGCTGTGGTCCATGATTGTGGACAGTTGTGGTCACAAATGGGATACATGACTTGATCTGGATCTACAATCTAGAATGAGGAATATGTGATGAGATTTTTGAAAGCATTACAATTGCCACAAGAAATTGCAGTAGTTAAATACGGCACACAGGAATGCAAATGATTATGTAACTGTACAGATATGCTGACAAAGTACCTCAGTACTGTGCAATTGAGGCACACATATTTTATGAAAAATATACAAATGAATATGATGAGGACACCACCTTTTCAATACTGTTGTCATAGCTGATACGTGGGAGGAAATCAAGAGATTGCGAGAAGAGGTTTCCGAGGCAGAACCTCATGGATGGATCAGACCAGGATGTGTTAAAAATACAAATGACATTTGGGTTTCAGCTGATGGAGGCCATGTGTTACCAGATAGCCTGTTATTTCCCATGATGAGACATTTTCATGTTCCTGCACATATCGGAAGGGATGCAATGGTGAGATTATTTAGGCAGAACCGGTTTAATCCCTGATTCAGACTTTTAGTTTAAGAACTATGCCACAGATATGTAACATGTCAGCAAATTAATGGTGGGACCCCTGTAATGTTGAGCCACATCAGAAGAACAGGAGACCCTTCAACAGGATCCCGTTGGATTTAATCGAAATGCCTGTTTGCAATTGCCTGAGATATATCCTGGCTATAGTGTGCATTTTATCCCAATGGGTAGAAGCTTACCCTACATGGAGCAAAGACAGTCTCACTTTAGCCAAACTGCTATTACAAGAATTCAAACCAAGGCTCGGATTTATGTTTTCTCTGGAGTCAGACCATGGGACCCATTTTAGCAACGAGGTCCTTAGAATGCTGTGCATAGCACTGCAAGTGGAACAGAGACTGCATTGTACTTACAGTCTAAAAGCTTCTGGTATAGATGAGCAGCTCAATGAGATGCTGAAATCACGTTTGACCAAAGTCTGTGCATTTACATATCTGAAATAGTCAGATGCGTTGCCACTAGTCTTAATGAGCCTCTGAAGCACCCCTGACAGAAGGATAGAATTATCTCCACATAAAATACTCACGGGACGTGCTATGCAACTGCCTGCTGTGCCTACAAATGCACTTGTAAATATCACAGATGATTTGATTCTCGACAATTGAAAGAAGTTAGCTGGTGTAGTGCGTTCTGTCTCTCACCAGATTGGAACTGTCACAGCCTCTCTGAGACAGGAGCAGTATCACAATCTTAACACCGGCGACTCGGTCCTTGCTAAAAAACACATTTGAAAATCCAGGTTGGAGCTAGGGTGGAAGGGACCCTATCAGGTGATTCTAATCACCAACACTGTAGTGAAGTGTGCTGGGATACTTAATTGGGTACATGCATCTCACATCCAGAGAGTGAGGTGTCTGCTTGATGAAGCGGTGATATTTGAACAAAGTCGGAGGCCTCCTGTATCCATATGTCTTGAAGAACCAGAGGGCTGGAAAAGTTCAACAGAATTCCTCACCTGTCCAAGTTCCTGAAATTTCACAAAGTGATGTGGAAGTATCCCCTGTAGACAAAGGCCTGAGAACTGAAATTAGGGGAACTGTTGGGTTGACACCAGAACAAACTACCAATCCTGGTGAAGGAACAAGTGTGGGGAAGGAAAAACTACAACTGAGAAACTGAAGTGGCCAATAGTAGGAAACAATTGAAATCAAGTGTGTCAATTGACCCCATACCACAAGCCGTCATTCAAGAAGCAGAATCTAGTGGTATAAGTGACACAGAACAAGATCAACAGACACCAAGGAGAGCCAAGAGAGAGAGAGTACCTTGTTGTAGGTATCCAGCACCATGTGGATATAGTACACAGAGAATGTTCCTAATGCAATGGATTTTGATCCAATTGGCTGAGAACATAATATTTTGAACCTCTGTCAAAAAAAACCACTAAGACAGGATTAAATTCAAACTCTCAAGATAATACTATAAAACAAGACTTGACAATTGATATCAGTTCAGTGAACTCTGAGTCTACAACTGATGAACTGTGTCTAAATCAAGATGTAAAGAACGTGATAAATTAACATGACAGCTATTTTCTAACAAAGACAAATACAAAAAAATAATAAGCATTCCCTAGGTCCAAGATTGCAGTGGAAGAGAAGGGTCAACGCACTTAGAAGAAGACAGCGTAGGGATAGGAATACCTTACAAAGACTATTGTATATAAGCTGAATGAAATAATCACAAGTTAATCATCAGACATTTTTCTCAATTTGCAGAAGTATAGTCAAAACAGAATATTGAATCTGCCTGCTGCTTTATTCTATAACATGTTGAAAGGATCCTGTCTTACAGAGCAGGGACCCCTTTCTGACTCAGTCAAGCTGATATGCTTAGGCAGTCAAAAAGACTTGTAGTATCAATGCCACTTTTTATTCTTCTCATTAAGGAAATTGATCTGTGTTTGCCTTGGGTGAGGCAGTGCATTGGTTCAGCTCATGGATGCACAGCTCGGCAAAGACGATGCATTGGTTCATCTGAAAGCACCTTAGGCCCCCTTACAAGGGTCCAGGAGTGTGGTGGCACCACTTTGCAGGGCAGACTCACAGATTGAAGATTAGACTCTTCAATGGTGCAAGATGGTTGGAAGCCTGTAATGTCCCTGAGGCTTCCGATCAGGAGGCTAGCCAACTAGCCCTTGGAGTCACTCTGGGTCTGGGTTCAATTGATGCAGGTCCAGTCCTCCTCAGCCAGGCAAGAGGGCAGCAGGCAGCATGTAAGCAGTGCAAAACAGCAGTCCAGCAGAATGCAGTGCAGCAGTGCAGCTGTCCAGGAGAGTGCAGACCTAAAGAGTCAATAGAGTCAGCAGTACAGCAGTCCTTCTTCCTGGCAGAGTATCCACAAGTCCAGAAGAGTACTGAAGTGGTGGTGGCCGAGGTCCTTCTATACACAGGTGTGCCTTTGAAGTGGAGAGAAGCTTCTAGAGTCATGCCTGCAAAGTGTGCAGATGTCCTGCCTTCCCTGCCAATTCTCCAGACTAACTACATGGGGTATGCAGCCCTTTGTGTGAAGACAGGACATAGCCTATCCAGGTGTAAGTGAGGTTGGCCCAGCTCCCCCCCGTCCTGCCAGTGATGGTCCACTTAGTTACACCTAAGCTCCCATTGTGAGTGGCTGTCTTGGAGGGATACACAAAGCCCAACTGCCAATGACATCCAGTCAAGTGACCAGAGAAAGGCAGCAGACACCACATAGCTAAGAAAAGAAAATGTAAACTTCCTAAAAGTGGCAGTTTAAAAACTGCACATTGAAATCCGACTTCACCATAAGGTAGGATTTTAAATTAGGATTCCAAAGATACCAAAGTTGAACCAGTTATTGCTTCCCATTTGGAAGCTGCGTTCATTAAAGGTAATAAGGTAATCCCAATGTTATTCTATTAGAGATATAGGCCTTGCAGTAGTGAAAAACAACTTTAAGAGTTTTTCAATACCAGGACATGTAAAACTTAAAGGTATATGTCGGGCTTTTTAAATACATTGCACCATGCTCTTTTTACTAATGGTAATCTGTGATAATCATCGTGAGCTACTAAAAGCCGTGCAACTTGCACATTATTCCCAAAGTCCCCCCATGCCCAGCTTCTTTGACTACGAATAAAGAGATACCCATTTAGTGTCTTCAGTGCACAATATGAAACCAGCGAGCCTGGTATTAGTCCCAGCTTCCTTCTTCATCAAATTGTGTGCACCTGACGTCTGCAGTAACCAGCTAAGAATTTAGGGGAATATTATAAAGTACGGCGTTAAAAGTATCGCCGCTTTAGCGGCAGGAAACTGCCACTAAAGCGGCGATAATGGGCTTGATAGTATGCCGTAGAAAAATTCCAATAGAAGACCATGATCACACCAGAACATGGGCTTCTATTGGAATTCGCTGAGGCATATTATCAAGCCCATTATTGCCACTTTTAGCGGCAGTTTCCTGCCGCTAAAGCGGCGATAATTTTAATGCCGTCCTTGATAATATGCCCCTCAAACCATAAGAAATCATACAGACCTGCAGGGCTGTTCAACCCTGTCAGCATACTGAAAACCATTAACTGCACATCTGTCTCTCACACCTTTTCATCCACCACATAACTGTGTTCCATAACTTGGTAATTGCACATCAATCAATCAATCAATCAATCAATCAATCAATCACGACATTTGTAAAGCGCGCTACTCACCCGGAAGGGTCTCAAGGCGCTGGGGGGGAGGGGTACGTTACTGCTCGAACAGCCAGGTCTTGAGCTGCTTACTGAAGGAGAGATGGTCTTGGGTTAGCCGAAGGTGGATGGAGAGGGAATTCCAAGTCTTGGCTGCCAGGTAGGAGAAGGATCTTCCTCCGACGGTGGCTCTGCGGATGCGTGGTACGGTGGCGAGGGCGTGGCTGGTCGATCGTAGCTGGTGGGTGGGCGTGTAGAAGGTCATGCGGTCGTTGAGGTACTTGGGGCCCAGGTCGTGGAGGGCCTTGTGTGCATGGGTGAGGAGTCTGAACGTGATTCTCTTGCTGACGGGGTGCCAGTGCAGGTCTCTCAGGTGTCCGGTGATGTGGCTGTGTCGGGGGATGTCCAGTATGAGTCCAGGATGAGTTGTGCGGAGGCGTTCTGGATGTGTTGGAGTCTTTTTTGAAGTTTGGCAGTGGTTCCGGCGTAGAGGGTGTTCCCGTAGTCCAGACGGCTGGTGATGAGTGCCTGGGTAACGGTCTTCCTGGTTTCTGTGGGGATCCATCTGAAGATCTTATGGAGCACGCGTAGGGTGTTGAAGCATGATGAGGAGACGGCATTGACTTGTCTGGTCATCGAGAGGGAGGAGTCCAGGATGAAGCCCAGGTTGCGCGTGTGGTCCGTTGGTTTGGGAGTGGTGCCCAGGGCAGGGGGCCACCAGGAATCGTCCCAGGCGGAGGGGGATGAGCCCAGGATGAGGACTTCTGTCTTGTCTGAGTTTAGTTTCAGGCGGCTGTTCTTCATCCACTCGGCGACGTCTTTCATCCCTTCGTGTAGGCTGGCTCTGGCGGTGGCGGGGTCGTTGGTGAGGGAGAGGATCAGTTGGGTGTCGTCGGTGTAGGAGATGATGTTGAGGTTGTGTTGGCGTACGATGGCTGCGAGGGGGCTCATGTAGACGTTGAAGAGGGTTGGGCTGAGTGATGATCCTTGTGGTACGCCGCAGATGACTTCGGTGGCTTCAGATCTGAACGGGGGGAGGCGGACTCTCTGGGTTCTTCCGGCGAGGAACGAGATGATCCACTCCAGTGCCTTCTCTCGGATTCCGATGTTGCTGAGGCGCTGCACTAGGGTGCGGTGGCAGACCGTGCCGAATGCAGCAGAGAGGTCCAGGAGGATGAGGGCCGCTGTTTCCCCGTTGTCGATCAGGGATCTGATGTCGTCGGTTGCTGCGATCAGGGCGGTCTCGGTGCTGTGGTTGGCCCGGAACCCGGACTGCGAGGGGTCGAGGGATCCGTTCGTCTCAAGGAAGGCGGCGAACTGTCTGTTGACGGTCTTCTCGATGACTTTGGCAGGAAATGGAAGGAGCGAGATGAGACGGTAGTTCTTGAGGTCAGTGGGGTCCGCCGTTGGTTTCTTCAGGAGGGCGCTAAGCTCGGCGTGCTTCCAGCTCTCCGGGAATGTGGCGGTGTGGAAGGAGGTGTTGATGATGTCCCGGAGGTGGGGTGCGATGATGGCCTCGGCCTTGTAGAAGACGTGGTGGGGGCAGGGGTCGGTGGGGGATCCGGAGTGGATGGTGTTCATCGTGTGGGTGGTGTCTTCGGTGCTGATCGGGGTCCAGTTGTCGAGGGTGGTGGTGGCGGGCGTTGGTTCGGTGGTAGGGTGCATGGTGTGTGCGTTGAAGCTGTTGTGTATGTCGGCGATCTTGCGGTGGAAGAACAAGGCGAGTGAGTTGCAGAGGTCTTGCAAGGGAGTGATGTCATTGTTTCCGGCACTGGGGTTGGAGAACTCTTTGACGATGCTGAAGAGTTCCTTGCTGTCGTGGGCGTTGTTGTCCAGTCGTTCTTTGAGTGCTGTTTTCTTGGTGGCGCGGATCAGCTGATGGTGTTTGCGGGTGGCGTGCTTGAGGGCAGTCCTGTTGTCTGTGGTCTGGTCGAGCCGCCAGGCTTTCTCGAGGGTGCGGCGGTTCTTCTTGGAGTCCTTGAGTTCGTCATTGAACCAGGGGGTTTTCTTGCTGCCGGGTCTGCTGGGAGGGTTCTCTAGTGGTGCGAGGTCATCGGCGCAGGCAATCAGCCACTTGGTGAGGTTGCTGGCGGCTTCGTTGGGGTCCGATATGCTGGTGGGAGGGTTCTGGCTGAGGGAGGCGGTGAGCTGCTCGGCGGTGATCTTGCTCCAGCTCCGGTGAGGAACCTGTTGCGGGTGGTGGTGGTTCGTGGTTCTTCTGAAGCTGAAGTGGACGCAGCTGTGGTCAGTCCAGTGGAGTCCGGTGGAGTGGCTGAAGGATATGTGTTTGCTGGATGAGAAGACGGGGTCAAGCGTGTGGTCGGCGTAGTGGGTGGGGGTGTTCACCAGTTGCTTTAGTCCGAGGTTGGCGAGGCTGTCCAGAAGGGTGGTGGTGTTTCTGTCATTGTTGTTTTCCAGGTTGAAGTTGAGGTCCCCTAAGAGGATGTAGTCAACGGAGGGAAGGGTGGGCGGGCTGATGAAGTCTGCAAAGTCTTCACTGAATTGTGTGCGTGGTCCAGGGGGTCTGTAGATGAGGGTGCCTCTGAGGGTGGTTTTGGGGTCGGTGTGTATCTGGAAGTGGAGGTGTTCGGCGGCGGTGAAGGTTTCGTCGGAGTTGGTCGGCCTCCATATGAGGGGGAGAGGGAGGGAGGAGCAGCTGGGAGGTGGGAGCGGGGCGGCCAATGGGAAATGAGGGGGCGGGGCCGCAGGGACGCAGCGGCGGGAAAGGAGCAGCGGGGGACATGGAGGCAGCGGGACAGAGGAGAGGGGCTCCTAAGGAAAAATGATGGGCACAGTGGTCACAGAAGGCAAAAGGTGGCAGGGGCACAATATAATCAAGGGTACAGCACGGAACATCAGTGGTCATCACGCACAACATGGCAGCACTTCCCACATAGGATCACAAAATAAAGACACCACCTTACCAACCACACCCCCTACATGGATTAGCTTGCTGACCATGTAAGTGCTTCAGTGCACCACATAAGGGTAGTAAGCACTCTTTAAATGCAGCAATACAAATATTTTAGTAAATCATGCCTTCTTTTTATACATTATCACACAGCGGGACATTGAAATGCCTGAGTTCAGGGTGTGCACTGTTCAAAATTCTCTCCTAACAGACTATACATTTGTTCCACGTATTAATCACCTATTCCACATGCATGTTGCACATGGCTTACCACTCGGGGGCATATTATCAAGAAACTGAGTTAAAATTATCGCCGCTTTAGCTGGTGTCAACATGGGCTTCTATTGGAATTCTCACGGGCATATTAGCAAGCCCATTATCGCCGCTTTAGCGGCAGTTTTCTGCCACTAAAGCGGCGATAATTTTAATGTCGTGCTTGATAATATGCCCCTTAGTTCATTACTATAGCATTGTCATCAGGGATGATGGGAGTCCATGATAGTTTCATGTTCCAAAGCTATTAATCCTAAAAAATGCCTCCTAATGTAGTGATATGATATGTTGTTCATATAGAATGCTTCTGCATGTAAGAAAAATGAACTTTAGGATTTTCCAACACAGTCCATCATATTTTTGTATGACTTTTTGCCACTATTTGCATTATTTTCAAAGCTTTGCTCATGCAAGGAAGGGGCCACATACCTAAGCTTGGACTATGCCCAGCTTTCCCAGTTAATTTATTAGCCTCGTTTACAACAGAAAAATATGGCCCCTGCAAGGGTGAGGTACTTTTTTAAATGGGATAAATGTAAAGTGAAGTGTTAAGCCTTATAGTCAGTGTGCCATAAAATTAACACTTCATTTTAAATTTCTCAGATGATATCATAAAACTAAAAGCTTCACTTTACAGACATTTTCTTTTCCAAAAAAGCACCTCTTGGAAATTTTTCCCTGGACACCAACCAGAGCCAGGAACTTAATTTCATATTTCTGCCATTATTTCATTAAAATTTAATCAAAACACTTGCAATATTATGTTCATGATTCTGTTTTGTGGCCTGGAACAACGTGCAAGGTGCATTACTTATATAACAATAAAAGATGCCTGTGAAGCGCGCTTTAATTTCATGATTACATTAAAACAGTGTTTTAAATGGATTTTTTTAAACTAAATATATTAGAACTCTCATTTTAGCCTCGAATGACACCATTCACAGGCATCTTTAAAAAAACAAAATAAAGTTCCTTTCGGCCCCAAAGCAGATGACTGTCTGGTTCTGCCTAAAGTGGCAAGTGTAGCGTTCCTAACGCTATTAATTGCATGCTCGCGCAGTCACGCTAAATAATCACAGGAGCCGGTACTTTACACTTTACACGCGGCTCCCGACTGCGCTGCCGCGCTGAGGCCACGCCTATTTATTTATACTCGTAAGCGTCTGACGTCACGCGTCAGCGCTAGCGCACCCCGGCAGCGCGGAAGGCTAGAACGCTTCGCGCGCGCCGGACATTACACTCCTTCCAACCTTTATAAAACATTAAAGCAAAATGCAAAAATCAAAACCAATGCAAAAATCAAAACCAATGATGAGTCTGTTACCAGTCTGCCAGTCCTTTCAGGTTACACCATATAGTCCGCCAACTGGGACGACGGTGCCGGGTTCTTCCGCAGGCTGTAGCGGGATTGGCCGCCTCTGGATAGGGCCGCCTCTGGGGTTCTGCGCCTTGGGGTGTTAGGCTCCTCCCGGGACGGGGAGCAGCCAGGCAGGTTACCCCCAGGGGTGGCTGGGATGGACTGGGAGTCACAATCTTCACTCAGACCGTCCTACCCCTCCTGGTCTCCGCTCAGCTGGTCGGGGCCGGGTCCCTCTGGTTCGGCCCCGGGACGTGAAGGTGTTCCTGGGTGGACTTTTTTGAAGAAGGACACATCTCGGGTGACCGTTTCAGCTCCTCTTTGGGCGGTCACCATCGTGCCTATCCGGCGGGTGACGATCCACGGTTGTGGTTCGAAAGGAAGTCTGAACTTGCTGCCTGGGTAGAGGTCCTTCACATACACTCGATCCTGCCATTGTATCGTGGACTCCTTAGCTCCCCTTCGTCGGCTGGCTTGGTCATTCAAGCGCGTCGGATTGGCTAGAGTCTTTTCATTAGTGGCTTGTGCCGGAATCCAAGTTGGGTGGTGAGGGATCGTGTCACTCACGATTCTCCCCATGGTGGCTGTTCCTGGCGCTGCCTCTGTTGTGACATGGGGGGTCATCCAGTATTCCCTCAGGATCTGTATATCGCCCGCTCCAGTGGAGATCCGTCAGCCATGGCTATGCGAATGGTTTTGTTTAGTGTCCTCATAAACCTCTCCACCTCTCCATTGGCTTGGGGCCATCGTGGTGTCACTTTGCGGTGATGGATCCCCCAGCTCTTGAGATATTCTGCAAACTCCTGCCTCTGGAAGGGGGGTCCATTGTCAGTCTTGACCACCCCGAATATGCCATGAGTGGCGATGGTTTTCTCAAACTTCGCTATTACTTCTGTGGCTGTCTGGCTCCCCACGATTTCGACCTCTGGGTATTTGGTGAAATCACCAATGATGACAAACGCGTACCGTCCATCTGGGAGATGTCCAAAGTCGGCGCTCACGCACTCCCATGGCCTCAGGGGATTTTCTTCGGTCGCCACCGGGTGAGGGCGATCCGGCTGTCCTGCCGCTTGGCACCACGTGCAGGTTCTCACCGCCTGCTCAACCATCGCATCCATGCCAGGGAACCATACTTTGGCTCAGAGCCTGCCCTTCGTTTTCTCCATTCCTTGATGCCCCCTGTGGGCGAGGTCTACCACCTGTTGGGCGAGGCTTGCCGGCATGACCAGTCTACGGCCATGCAGAAGACATCCTTGGGCGTCGACGGACAATTCGCCCTTCACTCTCAATATGGATTCCAGTGTCAGCTTGGCTTGGGGAGTCCTCTGACTTAGCGACTCTTGGATTGTTCTCCAATCCCCCGACCTGACGGCCTCCGCCGCTGCTCTCAAGCATTCATCACCTCTCGACGCTTCTATGATTGCGGCCAGGCTCATCGGGAGGGGTCATGACCGCTCTGTCACGTACCGGACGTACTCCTCTGTATCCTCTGCCTCTTCCTTTTCTTCCATTGTGGCTTTCCGCGGGTGCCTTGACAAATAATCCGCCGGGTTCGTGGCCCCCGGTTTGTACTCCACCCTGTAGTCGTACCCTTGTAGTTGGAGTATCCACTTTTCGATCCGGGGCGGCGGCTTCGAGGCTGACCCTTGGAATAGAGGTATGAGGGGCTTGTGATCAGTTGTCACCGTGAAGTGATGGCCGTACACATATACATGAAAGTGCCGGCAGGCCCAGTGGATGGCAATGGCTTTTCGCTCGATTTGTGAGTAACGCTGCTAAGTCTCAGTTAGGGACCTGCTGGTG
Organism: Triturus cristatus; assembly: GCF_964204655.1. NCBI lineage: Eukaryota > Metazoa > Chordata > Amphibia > Caudata > Salamandridae > Triturus > Triturus cristatus. The sequence goes on from NC_140589.1 coordinate 640,982,934, forward strand.
TAGGCGATGGGGGCCCACTCTCTGTTGCTCTGGAGTTGAGTCAATACCGCTCCCAGACCAAAAGGGCTTGCGTCTACCGCCACGTTGGTGGGCTTCGCCGGGTCGAAGTACGAGAGGGTAGTGTCCGCCGAGAGGGCCGCCTTCGTTGCTTGGAATGCTTGCTCCTGTTCCGGGCCCCACTGCCATGTGGTCGACGACTTGGTCAACTCCCTGAGGGGTTTGGTGAGGTTGGAGAGATCCGGAATGAAGCGGCCGCAGAAGTTGACCATGCCCAGGAAACTCCTGGCCTCCGAGATGTTTGTCGGGGCTGGGGCTTCTTGGACATCCTTCACCTTGTTCGGGTCTGGGGCCACTCCTCGGTCCGAGAAGGTGTATCCGAAAAAGCTGATCTTGTTCTGCAGGAATTGACACTTCTCTCGGTGCAGGGTCAGGGCTGACTCCTGAATCCTTTTGAGGACCCCTCTCAACCGCTGGTGGTGTTCCTCTATGGTTGACGCATATATCAGCAGGTCGTCGCTCACATTAAGCACGCCGGGGTGCCCGCTGAGGACTTCTCTGATGGTATTTTGAAATACCTCTGCGGCACTCGAGATGCCGAAGTTGAGGCGCCGATACCGTCTGAGGCCCACATGTGTGGAGAACGTGGTGATGTACCTCGAGTCCGGGTGAAGTGGCAGCTGGTGATAGCCTGATCGTAGGTCCATCTTCGAAAACCACCTGGCCCCATTCAGCTCTCCCAGGATGTCATCAATGGTGGGCGTCAGGTGTCGCTCCCTCTTGACTGCGGCGTTGGGGAGGCGCATGTCCACACAGATGCGGACTTGTCCTGGCTGTTTCGGCTTCCTGGCGATGACGATCGGGGATACCCACGGGGTTGGCCCGCTGACCTTTTCAATGATGCCTTGTCTCTCCAGGGCCTCCAGCTCCTCCTCGACCTTTTGCCTCAGATGGAACGCGATTCGCCTGTGCCTCAGCGCCACTGGTTGGACCGACGGGTCGATGTGTAAGGACACTTCCTTTCCTTTCAGGCACCCGATGCCTTTGAAAACTTCTCCGAACTCTTCCATGATGGTATCCAGTTCTTCCTCTAGGACTACCATAGCAAACAAGATCAGTCTCAGCTCTTCGGCCGATTGCCCGCTCAGCAGCATCCCGCTGCCCTCTTCTGTGACATAGACGGTGGTGCTGATCCTCCTCTCTCCATGTTGTAGCTCTGTCTTGATAGCAAAACATAGTACCTCTGTCACCATAAATAAACTTCTTTTCTTTTTAAGCAGCAGATTTTTATTTTCTACTACTTGTATTCACTATACATGTATTACAAGTCATATTCTTACATCAAGACCTGTTGATTCTGTGCACCTGTGACTACATAACACAAATATTTCAAAGGACTTACAAAAATCAAATGACAAATAAACACAATGTTATATACTTGAACAGTCTTCACATATAAGACCACAACATCATATAGTTAGACAATCTTCACATAACAGACAACATCAAGTCTATATACTTAACGCAAAAAATCTGCTCCTACTATTCGTAAAAAACTGTGTGTGAAATGTCGTATATATAGGAGAGGTCCTATGTTGTTCGTATCAAGTTCCAGGGACTCATATTTTTCTAGTCCTCTCGGAATGTTACTTTGTTAAGGTGCCAATTCGAGGTAGCCTGAAGAGCGTTTTGGAAACCAAGTTAGAAACACTTTTTTGAGTTCGTTTCCAATGTTGTCGAAGACTTGACGTCTTTCTGTTTCCTTAATTCTTTAGGGCTTGCCTCATCAGAAAACCAACGCGTTTCGACCTTCAGTGTGGCACTTATTGTCGAAGGTCTTCATCAGGGTGGACAGTGGTTGAACAGAGGACTGGAGGTATCTAATTGTGTAAAGGAGACCCAATTACTTGATCAGAAAGGTGAAAGAATTAAAAAAATATTTACACGTGTAATGACTCATTAAAAGCACGGATATTCATACGTACCACAGGCGTATTTGCAGATGTAAGAATCATTGGCTCTAAACTGGTCACTTTACAGCTCTTCTTTCATTCCTCCCTTTATGCCAACTTGCACTAATCGTCCATTTGAGCACTAGATAAGGAATGATGAAACTAATGAAAGAACAACTCTTTGTAGCCCCCATAACATTAACATCCGCTTAAAAGGTAGATTTTAGTACAACAGAACATGTCACTTACTGTTAGTAAAAATGTATATTTGCACTTGGAAAGTCGTTGGAGGGAATAGTTTCTCAAAACCATCATATAATATTGTGGAATGATGCCATTTATGTTTTAACTTTATTTGGTTCCTTCTATGTAAACTGTAATATGTTAAACAATTTGATTAACTATCTTCAAAAATACGGGGCATATGCACAGCTTCAGGCACATGAATTGTAATAAAGCACTGTAATTAACAAACCGAAAAAAAAGTCAGAGTAAACAACTACACGTTTGGTTGACATGTGTCCTCTAATCATGAACCTATGCACCCCTAGGTCTAGAGTGCCTGATCACAAGATGTAAAAGAATAATACTTTTCTAGCTAATTTAGAGCACAGCCGGTAAATACTTCATTTTTATATGCACTAAATCAAAGCCATACTGATGACAACATGCCATCGGGTGCGCGCTGGCTTGAGATTAGACTCAAGATCCTAGCCACAGATAACAAGTCCCAACAAAGTCATTTTGCCGTTAACTTAAGAAACTGTTCATTCCAGAGTGCCCCACAGTTGTCCCAATAAAGTTTTTACCACACTCGAGTTGAGATATGCTCGCCCTGAACGCGTCTCCAAGCCGACGAGACACACGTAGGTTTAGAGTGCCGTCCCAAAGTATGTAAAAGAATAATACTGCTCCAGCTAGTTTTGAGCGCAGTCGGTAAACATTTCATTTTTGTATGCACTAAATCAAGACCCCCTGTGCATCTTGATGACACCATGCCATCGGGTGCGCGCCGAGATCAGACTTAAGATCTCAGGCGCAGATAACAAGTCCCACCAAAGCAATTTCACAGTCAAATTAAGCAACTGGTTACACCATAGTGCCCCACAGTTGTCCCAATAAAGTTTTTATTACACTCGAGTTGAGATATGCTCGCCCCGAACGCGTCTCCATGCCGACGAGACATGCCCCTTCCACGCCCCTAGGCACGTCACTCTCTGTAAAACCCGGAAACAGGCAGCGGGTTTCTCTCGTGTACATACGAGTACGCTGCACCTACTAACGAGTGTCCGAGCCGAGCCGCGGTAGCAGATTAATAGTTCCACCGCCTAGGCTCACCTTCCAGAGCCTTGAAGCAATTACCTTGCGCTTTCTTCAAGGCGAGCGATCTGAAAAGGAGCACATACGCCCGCTACAACTGTTATTGAGGTAGGAGTTTAAACACCTTCGAGAAGCATTCGCACGCACACGGGTGTTATGGTTGACTCAGACACCTCCAACCGTAATTCCTTTAACACATGGGTGCCTGCACAAGCTCCTAACAACCGGTGTAACCTAGGAACTGCAAGATAATGAGGTTGGCACCACCCTTTGATACCCTCACGCCCACCTAGCCACCTGACACGCGGCTTGTTTCACTGTCACTGCTCCCACACTACTAGTGTGATTCTTGCTATTCACTTGCGAAGAGAGGTCCGGTCGGAGCACTTGTAGTTACAAACTAACCTCACCCCGTCCGTTTGCCACATTTTAGTCCACCATTCCATTGAGGAGCCAGAGATAGAGATATCCGTCTTCTAAACTAGTTTTTATATTTATCTGTTGCAATTTTCCAAATTAAATTCAGTATTTTAAGTGTTGGTGAGGCTACACCAATATTGACGAGATGCTTCTTTTTGCTCTAGTCAAACAGATTTCCACTCGGAGATATAAGAACCAGGAATCTTACATCTGCAAATACGCCTGTGGTACGTAGGAATATCCGTGCTTTTAATGAGTCATTACATGTGTAAATATTTTTTTAATTCTTTCACCTTTCTGATCAAGTAATTGAGTCTCCTTTACACAATTAGATACCTCCAGTCCTCTGTTCAACAACTGTATTGAAGACCTTCGACAATAAGTGCCACACTGAAGGTCGAAATGCGTTGGTTTTCTGATGAGGCAAGCCCTAAAGAATTAAGGAAACAGAAAGACGTCAAGTCTTCGACAACATTGGAAACGAACTCAAAAAAGTGTTTCTAACTTGGTTTCCAAAACGCTCTTCAGGCTACCTCGAATTGGCACCTTAACAAAGTAACATTCCGAGAGGACTAGAAAAATATGAGTCCCTGGAACTTGATACGAACAACATAGGACCTCTCCTATATATACAACATTTCACACACAGTTGTTTAAGAATAGTAGGAGGAGATTTTTTGCGTTAAGTATATAGACTTGATGTTGTCTGTTATGTGAAGATTGTCTAAGTATATGATGTTGTGGTCTTATATGTGAAGACTGTTCAAGTATATAACATTGTGCTTATTTGTCATTTGATTTTTGTAAGTCCTTTGAAATATTTGTGTTATGTAGTCACAGGTGCACAGAATCAACAGGTCTTGATGTAAGAATATGACTTGTAATACATGTACAGTGAATACAAGTAGTAGAAAATAAAAATCTGCTGCTTAAAAAGAAAAGAAGTTTATTTATGGTGACAGAGGTACTATGTTTTGCTAGCAGTTTCCTTGATTCCAACCTCTGTTCTCCTTAAGAGAATCATTCCCCTGTTGTTTACAGTAGCTCTGTCTTGAAGCACCCAATGAGAGGAATGGGTGTCTTCTGGCTGTACGCGAACACCCGGATCTACGCCTCTCGCAGCGGAGGCTTGGTGCGCAGTTGGTGGTAGACATTGGCTGCCATTAGCTCAATGGATGCCCCAGTGTCAATTGTTGCCTTTACCTCCTGTTGTTGGACTAAGATGCGACATTTTGGAAGTCTGCGCTTCTTCTTCTGTGGCTGGTGGATCGCAAACACATAATGGACTGGGTACTCTTCGGTGTCATCGTCCATGTCTTCGCTGTCTGCCTCTTCCTGCACCGCATGGGCCGGCTCCTTCTTGACTCTGGTGGACCGGCACACCGCCGCAAAATGATTCATCCACCCGCAGGCGCTGCACTTTTTCCCTCTGGCGGGACAATCTTGCATGCGGTGGGACTGGCCGCCACAGTATCCGCATTCTTTCTTCTTCGTTTCCGGCTGTCTTTTCCCTCCGGCTGGCCTCCCTTTGGGCCGTACCACGTTCACCGCTTCTGCCACTTGCACTTGCTCCGTCTTCACGGGACGATGTAGGGCTGCTTCCATGTGCGAGGCCCTCGCCTGCGAGAGCTCCTTCGACCGTCCGAGGGTGAGGATGTCCGCGAGGGGCTTTCCTTCTTCCTGGAGGACTGTGACCCGGAGCTTGGACGAGTAGCACCCCTGTATGATCTGCCCTCGGATCTCCTCTTGCTCATCGCGGAACCCACACGTGCTGGCTAACCCCTTCCGTCTGCTGTGGACGTATCAAGAGACTCGTCCGCCTCCTGTTTGGCTTGATGAAAGATGAATCTTTCATAGTCTCTATTCGCCATGGGTTCGAAATGGGCATTGAGAGCGTTTAGCAGCGTGTGGTATGTTTTCGGCGTTGCCTCCACAAGAGTTTTGTAGATGCGGTGGATGTCTTTGCCTCCTAGGTGGAGTAGCAGTGCCCTGCGCCTTTCCCTCGAGATGCCTGCCCCTTCGAAATAATTTTGTAGGTGGTCTGTCCAATCCCTCCAGCGTGGGGCGAGGGACGACGGGGCACCGTCAACGACAAACGGCTCAATGGCGGGAATCGACGCCATCTTCGCACGTGCGCAGCACGCGGTGGAAGCCGGCTACCTCTCCTCTTCGTCGAAGCAGATAGGTGTGCACCCCCTTGCTGGCGTTGCGCGTGGACTTCCCCCATGCCTCTACACCATCCAGCGGGCGCGCATACCTCCAGGAGTCATCAGCGGGACCCTCCGGGTGCTCAGGGGCTTGGGCGATCCCACCAGGCGTGGGCCTGCTCTGGGGTAGGGTGCGGCCGTCGTCAGGCTCCTCGTGGCATCAGGCGTGTCACCACCCAGGCGAGACATACCCCTCACAGGCTGCAGGATGGAGCTCCAGGGCTCTCACAGTGCCTCCACAGGCTGAAGGATGGGCCTTCAGGGCTCCTTCAGTGTCTCCCACTGGAACCACCAGCAGGCCCAGCCGGGTCACCATGAGGAGGGGACACCAACCACAGGCCTAGGACACATGTGTGGCCAATTTACACACCGTGGGGTCTAAGGACAGCAAAGCAGGGCTCAATACACCCCTTGTCGCCAGTGTAGCGTTCCTAACGCTATTAATTGCATGCTCGCGCAGTCACGCTAAATAATCACAGGAGCCGGTACTTTACACTTTACACGCGGCTCCCGACTGCCGCGCCTAGGCCACGCCTATTTATTTACACTCGCTAGCGTCTGACGTCACGCGTCAGCGCTAGCGCATCCCGGCAGCGCGGAAGGCTAGAACCCCTCGCGCGCGCCGGACATTACAGCAAGTGCTGCATCTCCTACGCTGCTGTATGTAGACCCAATTGTACCTTCAAGGCTGCTGGTGCAGCCGCCAAATCGAAACAGGATTACAGCCATAGCTGCCAAGGTTCCAGTTTATTTATAGCTGACAATTTACAGGTTTTCACTGGTTTCATGCGTGTGACATTTATTATGTGTGTCACTTTGAGTGACACTCTGTTACCAGGATAACAAGGTAGGGATGTCAAAAAGTACACATTTTCCCCCAAAATATTATTTTTCTTTTAAATTCCAGGGATAATTAGAGTCAAACAATTACAACAAGGTTTGCTCTTGCAAACTAGAGATTATCTGGATTTTTCTGGTTACTGCTCCCTTAATCTTCAGCTCCCTTACTAGTACATTCTTGACTTAAAGTTTACAGGACACATGTGGTGTCTTGCTTTCGTGTAAAGCGATATTAGCAAGAGAAACGATTGATGAGAAAATGTACGTTGTTTCCAGAATATTTGACTTTTAAATATGTTAATAGAGAAACACCGGTGTAAAGTGGAAATATGTGTATAACCAAATGATGTCCATGCACTGCGTAACTAAGCTCGTAATATTATAAAAGAACAGCAGCAGTAAAGTGAAGACTCCGGGCCCTATTCACAGAACTAACTTAAGACAAAATCCTAAACTTACTACCATTTTGGTATTCACAGAAGGCACTTACTCATTTTGGTATTCACAGAAGGCACTTACTCATTTCGGTATTCACAGAAGTTAGGAGTCCTAACTTTAGGACTCCTAAATGCCTTCTGTGAATACCGAAAGTCTTAAAATTAGGATTTTTCTCAGTTTAGTAGTAGTATAGTTAGGACTCCTAACTTTAGGACTCCTAAATGCCTTCTGTGAATACCGAAAGTCTTAAAATTAGGATTTTTCTCAATTTAGTAGTCCTAAGTTTAGGACTCCTAAGTTTAGGACTCCTAAATGCCTTCTGTGAATACCGAAAGCCTTAAAATTAGGATTTTTCTCAGTTTAGTAGTAGTATAGTTAGGACTCCTAACTTTAGGACTCCTAAATGCCTTCTGTGAATACCGAAAGTCTTAAAATTAGGATTTTTCTCAATTTAGTAGTCCTAAGTTTAGGACTCCTAACTTTAGGACTCCTAAATGCCTTCTGTGAATACCGAAAGCCTTAAAATTAGGATTTTTCTCAGTTTAGTAGTAGTATAGTTAGGACTCCTAACTTTAGGACTCCTAAATGCCTTCTGTGAATACCGAAAGTCTTAAAATTAGGATTTTTCTCAATTTAGTAGTCCTAAATTTAGACTTAGGACTACTAAATTGAGAAAAATCCTTTAGGAGTCCTAAAGTTAGGAGTCCTAACTATACTACTACTAAACTGAGAAAAATCCTAATTTTAAGGCTTTCGGTATTCACGGAAGGCATTTAGGAGTCCTAAAGTTAGGAGTCCTAAACTTAGGACTACTAAATTGAGAAAAAACTACTACTAAGGAGTCCTAACTTCTGTGAATACCGAAATGAGTAAGTCTTAAAATTAGGAATAGTTACAGCATTTGCTAGAGAAAACGGAAACTGCTTCCTACGTACATATAAGTCGTTCACAAGCAAAAAACAAACTGAACAACGAATAATGGGCCCGATTCACAGAACTAACTTAAGACAAAATCCTAAACTTACTATCATTTTGGTATTCACAGAAGGCACTTACTCATTTTGGTATTCACAGAAGGCACTTACTCATTTCGGTATTCACAGAAGTTAGGAGTCCTAACTTTAGGACTCCTAAATGCCTTCTGTGAATACCGAAAGTCTTAAAATTAGGATTTTTCTCAGTTTAGTAGTAGTATAGTTAGGACTCCTAACTTTAGGACTCCTAAATGCCTTCTGTGAATACCGAAAGTCTTAAAATTAGGAGTTTTCTCAATTTAGTAGTCCTAAGTTTAGGACTCCTAACTTTAGGACTCCTAAATGCCTTCTGTGAATACCGAAAGCCTTAAAATTAGGATTTTTCTCAATTTAGTAGTCCTAAATTTAGATTTAGGACTACTAAATTGAGAAAAATCCTAATTTTAAGACTTTCGGTATTCACAGAAGGCATTTAGGAGTCCTAAAGTTAGGAGTCCTAACTATACTACTACTAAACTGAGAAAAATCCTAATTTTAAGGCTTTCGGTATTCACGGAAGGCATTTAGGAGTCCTAAAGTTAGGAGTCCTAAACTTAGGACTACTAAATTGAGAAAAATCCTAATTTTAAGGCTTTCGGTATTCACAGAAGGCATTTAGGAGTCCTAAAGTTAGGAGTCCTAACTATACTACTACTAAACTGAGAAAAATCCTAATTTTAAGACTTTCGGTATTCACAGAAGTCATTTAGGAGTCCTAAAGTTAGGAGTCCTAACTTCTGTGAATACCGAAATGAGTAAGTGCCTTCTGTGAATACCAAAATGAGTAAGTGCCTTCTGTGAATACCAAAATGGTAGTAAGTTTAGGATTTTGACTTAAGTTAGTTCTGTGAATCGGGCCCTCCATTTCTTACCTGTATGGCCGCATGATTACTTTGGCTACTGCTCCGAGAGGGTTCCGTGCCGGGGCTCTCAGCTGGAGGGGAGAGGGTGTTTGCCTAAAGCTCTAAATCAACGAAAAGAACCATTTAGCACCCATGGTAGGACTTCAGCATTTGTAGTCTAAACAGAAGCCCAGGATCAGACACGATCAGCCTGTTGTTTTGGGCAGAGTCTCGCGGGGGTGTTCCATATCTCTACTCCCCGCTTTGTTGCTTGCATAGTATCAGAGCCACTGCTGAGGAAGGAAATATGTAGTTTGTGCAGCACACGTGAGTGCCAACAAATGCCTTTTTTGCAAGCAAAGGGGGTGTTTTATTTCATATCGGTACCCTAATATAGGTCCAGGGAACATTGTACTCGTTCCCCATATCATCTCCCCGTTATTTCATATGAACGAGCCTTATAAGGACCTAACTCCAAATAAGGACAGAATGCCTTATAGGGACATCACACCTTATAAGGACTGCAGCCTTTTATGGACTAAACCTTTCACTTAGTTCCATGCCGAGGGTGGGTTTTTCCCAATCGATATTGCTAAGACGTCATCCTTAGCACATATGAATAGTTGATGAGTACACTCTCCAGGTGGTATCCTTCACCTCTCCCTCGACGCACAAGGTTTAATCCCCAATGTCATCCTCATACTGAACAATGGGTAACACATGTACATAGACTGTATAAATACAGCACCTCTTGCTACCAGAGAGCAGGAGGAAACCGAGACTTCAAGACCGACACACTGACCAGAGACGCTGCAGCTCTGGCATGCCATCACTCCAGCTGACAGTGGTCCGACGATCCCTTGCTGGGTGTCCAGCTCACGTCCAGGACGAAGTACCACACTCTCACTATTCAGGTATGGGGGTTCAACTCATAGCGGGATTCTTGGCTCTTAGACTCTGTAGCACCTACTCACATGCTAGGTACACTTAGGTACAACTAGTCAGGCATCTTAGGAGTAAACACTTTAATTTATAAATGCATTTCATATTCATGTATATGTTCGTGACTATTGCAAAATGGTAGAACAATACTATTCCTTTTTATTCACTGTACTGCTGGTTCTATACCTCTGCTACTGTGTTACAATTGTAACAGTGCACTTATTTTACATGAGAAGAACTACAGTACTATAAATTCCTATTGTAAAAAACTGTTTCTTCTCTGTATCTCTCTGAGAGCAAAACAAGCATGCACGAGTGACTGGGTGAAAAGTAGTATATTGTTTCCACAAGTCTGAGGTTATTGTGCTCTGAGGTTGCCAAAAACTAACCTCTCTGATAACAGGAGATTCTAGTGGCACTACGAGCTAGCTAATGCAAACCGTAGGCTAACATATGCGGCGGGGGTGCACAGAGTCAGTCTGTCACCAGACCCACAGTATATGTTATCCATAAACAGCGTAGGTCCTGCATGACAGGGTACTATTGGGACTACACTACAGGGGGTCACTAGCCCAGTGCTCTCCAGTGGGGCAGAGAGTGTAAGAAAATGACCTCGGCATGTCACTTGCAAAGGACTCAACTGGGAGAGTTTTATTTGCTCAGCTTAGCCTTGCCAAGTGCCACACCTATGAATGAAATTGTCCAGTCCTTGCGAGGGGTGAGCATATATCACTAACGTGCATTACACTAACCCGAGTTGCTTAGCACTTGGCAGGGTTGTCATAGCACAATGCAGGGCAGCAGAAGTCAGGCATCATGGTTCGCCATATTTAGGCTAACACTGCTCATGCTGGCCGACATCAGTCCCTTTGTCCCGCACCAGATAGGCTCAAATAGACAGTGTGAGCAGCTGGTTAGTGTGGCAGCAGACAAGCACAGACAACATGCCTCAAAAGGTCTACAAAATAAGCAAAACAACAATGATAGGGTACAAAGGGGAAGTCAGGCCGCGAGCTACTGACAGGGTGTCGGTGAGCTATCAGTAGCTCGCGATCCACTGGTTGGAGACATTTGTTTTAGTGGATGAAGTAGTCATACTATTTTCAACGAAAGGAAAACAAGGAAAGGAGTAGAGAGGTACCACTCAGCGAGCGGTGGAGGTGGATACTTCCTCCCGGTCAATTATACATAAACAAAGGGATCCACCCACGGGTATAAGAGATCTCCCGATTACTTAATATGCATCCCACGGTCGTGGAGAATACACATTAGTTGTTTAAATACCCCTCACACACCAAAAGGGCCCTTGGTGTCATGCTTCATCATAGGGGTCTTCCTGCCCCTCTACGGGACAGGGCGTTCTACGACCTACGATTATGTGGGAGCACTGTTGTTAGTGAGACAGCTATGTGTGATGCGGGGGTGTGAGAGGAAGGGTCAGGAGTGAAATAAGGAGTGAATTAAAAAATACCTGGCTCTCTGGTCTCGAAAAGTTTATTCTGCCGTTCGAGCTGGTATTAGTAAAAGGGGGGGGTGAGGAGGGTGTATGCCTCAATGAGCTATACCTCCTAGTGGTGTCGACATGTTTCGAAGCTTCCCCGTGCTTCTTCGTCAGGACCTTAAGGATCCCTTCCTGCCACTAACTGTGTTGTGTTAAAACAAAAATTGTAAGAAAATGAAATGAAAAAAGGAAGTAAATAGCCTCCAAGAAGTCGTAATGCCTTAATAGGTCTTACATAATCCTATTAACCTAAAGGGAATAAACATGAGATAAAGGCACATTAATTACGTAGGAAGTAATTCAATCCTTCGTGTGAGTACGGTGATCTGTAAAAAAGGTGAAGAGTACTGGTCTCTTAACGCTATCCGTAACGTTATCACGTGATCTGTGATGAAGGCACTGTGTGACAAATGAACATAAGACATTGGACATAACAAACATACAACAAAAAGCACACACTCTATTCAGAATGGGACTGAAATCCCGCACTAATTCAGTGTATATCCATGCCAGTAAAAAGATCCCCAAAGTATGGACATACTTGCTAAAAGGAGATAAGTAACCTCATGAGCTCGTGGACCGAGTGGTGGGCGTGCCAGGTAGGCTACCTATATGAAGGGAGGAACGGGAGAGGAAAAAGTGGTCCAACGATCAAAATGTTAGCGTTGTCAAAATATTACCTAGTTCACCCAGAAGCGCCGTACTTACGACTCCAAGGATCAATGTCCCGCCAAATGAACCACCCCGGTCGGCTCCGTCGATGGAACTGAGTCGAAAGGAGCCCGTTTAAATGACTGCATCAATTAGTGTGATCGCGCCAAAAAGGTTAACGCCCTATGCGCGCTGACTCTGCAAACGAAGACCCGGAACCGGAAGGGGACCGTCCGTGTCACTCAGATCGATTGCCTGAGCCGAGACTGAAAGGAGAAGGACCCCAGGGGGAAGACAGAGGTGTCTTAACCCACTGCCTGCATAGATACAAAACTAATGGAATAAAATGGGAGCAAGTGCTGTAGTCTCCTGGGATTGGGAACCGGACTCGGTTTTGTGCCCACTAATCATTTTGACAAATTTAAAACCCTGACTGAGATCAATGAATTCATCCGTAAATTGAAGTTGAAGGTGTTTTTCAATGATCTACCGACTACTGTAATGATGAGAAAAGACACAGGTCTCCGCAACAAATCCACTTTTGTACCCCCTAATTCTGCACTACCGGTGGAAATCCTTGCTTTTGAAAAAGCAGTGATGGGTGAGATACAGGATATCCCGACAGTGAACAGTAACACTTTTCATAACACCACAAGGGAAGAAAAGGAGGCCATATGTGAACTGTCCATGAACCATGATATTATCATCAAACCTGCAGACAAGGGGGGAGCAATTGTGTTACAAACTACAGTCAATTATGACATCGAATGTAGGAAACTATTAGACGACCGCAGGAACTATGGCATTCTACAGGTAGATCCTACCGAATGAATCAGGATTAGAATCGTCACGATGGTGGAGGAAGCTCTAGCGAATGATTGGATTACTAAGAAGGAGGCGGAATTCCTGGTCAATACCAATCCCAGGATCCCTTACTTCTATACGATACCCAAAATTCATAAGAATCTGAGCTCCCCCCCTGGTAGACCCATCGTTTCGGGCGTAAATTCTATTTTGGAACCACTGTCTAGGTTCGCGGACGCGTTCCTTCGACCTCTGGTTCAAGGTACCAGCACCTACCTGCGAGACACCAAGAATGTCCTGCAAATACTACAGGACATTGATTTTGACCCTACGAAGAATTTACTGTTAGGACTTGATGTGGAAAGCCTGTATACCAGCCTCCCCCATGACGAAACATTACTCATTATTGAGGAGGTGCTTTTTTCTGCCCCGTGGGAATACCATACACCACGTAATCTGGTGATGGAATGTGTATCACTGGCGCTCACTCGTAACTTCTTCATGTATGCTGATGACATCTATGAGCAACGACACGGTACCAGCATGGGGAGTACCTTCGCTCCCAGTCTAGCAGGTCTCTATGTACACCATCTCGAAACTAGTAGGATCTTACACACAATGAATACCTTCCTTCCACACATCAAAGTCTGGAAAAGATACATAGACGATGTTCTGGTCATATGGGAAGGTGATACAAACTCAACTGATGCTTTTATGCTGTGGCTCAACCAACAGAATATGTTCTTGAAATTCACACATACTGTATCGGCTCAGAACCTGGTATTCCTGGACCTCAATATCTACCCGGAACAGGGCAGACTGAAAACCACTACACATTTCAAGGCGACAGCAAAGAACTGTTTACTCCTGTTCGATAGTTTTCATCCCCGTCACCTTAGGATAAATTTACCCTATGGTCAATTCCTCCGCCTTCGGAGAAACTGCACGGAGGTAAAAGAGTTCAAAAAACAAGCATCTGAACTACGCCTGAAACTGATCGAGCGTAACTACCCCGAGCAGATCATTGATAAAGCCCTTAAGAGAGCAAGGAATAATAACAGGGAAGCCCTCTTGGAAGACAAAGTGGTCACTCAGACCGATGAAAGACCTATCTGTGTGACCACCTTCAACACACACTCCAACAAGATCACTAAGATAGTGAATAAACACTGGCGTCTCCTCAACAGTTGTGGCTTGAACATCACTAAACCTATGTTTGCACATAAAAGGGGTCGCAACCTTAAAGACATGCTTGTCCACACCAGACCCAAGAACACGTCCCGGCCTAGAATTGAGGGTCTGCTGCCTCCAGTACAGGGTCATCATCCCTGTGGCAACTGCAGCACTTGTCCACTCACAAAAAAAAGCAGACATATTCAATTCCGTAATGGCGAGAAATGGGACCAGAGGAGCTTTACTAATTGCAATAGCAAAAACGTTGTTTATTTAATCACCTGCCCGTGTGGTCTTGAATATGTGGGCATGACCACGAGACCTATCAAGATACGCATTGGCGAACACCGTAGCAATGTCAGATGTGGGCGAAGTACTACCAAAATGTCCAACCACTATATCTCCAGTGGACATGGCGTTGATGATCTACAATGGACAGTGGTTGAACAAATGGGCAGCGAACATGGCCTTCTTGAAAAAGAACAGCGTTGGGTTTTTCGCTTGGGTACCCATATTCATGGATTGAATGATGATATACCATGGAACCAGTTCCATCGTTAAGAGATCTGATTACAGACTGAATGGCTTTCTACTATGAGCTCTACAACCTTACTGAAGCTTCCACCCCCTTTTTTTGGGGGGCGATTATTCCATGGTTGTGCCTATCCGGTACCTCTCCATCACCACTGTGAGGTTTCTGTCACCCCCTCCTATTTTTAAGATTGTATTTTTCATTTTTCATTCTTAAAATCATTGCTACATTTCTGTACATTCTTGGCACTCTGGCGGTTTCTCCCTTATGACGTTCGGCTATTCAGCCCATCACTACTGTGGCTTCTCCCTCTCCTGTGTGGAGGTATGCCAATCACTTTATTTACATCAGGTTAGGGTGAGTTAATATACTCCTTGCCCACTGTTATTACACACTCCCAAACCCAGATGACCACAGCACTTGCTCTCTTTTTATCCGATCTTTTTTTATCCCATCAGTTTGGTATCGATGCAGGCCTCTGGTTGAGACACCTCTGTCTCCCCCCTGGGGTCCTTCTCCTTTCAGTCTCGGCTCAGACAGTCGTTCTTGGTGACCGTTCCGGTCCCAATCCCAGGAGACTACAGCACTTGCTCCCATTTTATTCCATTAGTTTTGTATCTATGCAGGCAGTGGGTTAAGACACCTCTGTCTTCCCCCTGGGGTCCTTCTCCTTTCAGTCTCGGCTCAGGCAATCGATCTGAGTGACCCGGGCGGTCCCCTTCCGGTTCCGGGTCTTCGTTTGCAAAGTCAGCGCGCATAGGGCGTTAACCTTTTTGGCGCGATCACACTAATTGATGCAGTCATTTAAACGGGCTCCTTTCGACTCAGTTCCATCGACGGAGCCGACCGGGGTGGTTCATTTGGCGGGACATTGATCCTTGGAGTCGTAAGTACGGCGCTTCTGGGTGAACTAGGTAATATTTTGACAACGCTAACATTTTGATCGTTGGACCACTTTTTCCTCTCCCGTTCCTCCCTTCATATAGGTAGCCTACCTGGCACGCCCACCACTCGGTCCACGAGCTCATGAGGTTACTTATCTCCTTTTAGCAAGTATGTCCATACTTTGGGGATCTTTTTACTGGCATGGATATACACTGAATTAGTGCGGGATTTCAGTCCCATTCTGAATAGAGTGTGTGCTTTTTGTTGTATGTTTGTTATGTCCAATGTTGTATGTTCATTTGTCACACAGTGCCTTCATCACAGATCACGTGATAACGTTACGGATAGCGTTAAGAGACCAGTACTCTTCACCTTTTTTACAGATCACCGTACTCACACGATGGATTGAATTACTTCCTACGTAATTAATGTGCCTTTATCTCATGTTTATTCCCTTTAGGTTAATAGGATTATGTAAGACCTATTAAGGCATTACGACTTCTTGGAGGCTATTTACTTCCTTTTTTCATTTCATTTTCTTACAATTTTTGTTTTAACACAACACAGTTAGTGGCAGGAAGGGATCCTTAAGGTCCTGACGAAGAAGCACGGGGAAGCTTCGAAACATGTCGACACCACTAGGAGGCATAGCTCATTGAGGCATACACCCTCCTCACCCCACCTTTTACTAATACCAGCTCGAACGGCAGAATAAACTTTTCGAGACCAGAGAGCCAGGTATTTTTTAATTCACTCCTTATTTCACTCCTGACCCTTCCTCTCACACCCCCGCATCACACATAGCTGTCTCACTAACAACAGTGCTCCCACGTAATCGTAGGTCGTAGCACGCCCTGTCCCGTAGAGGGGCAGGAAGACCCCTATGATGAAGCATGACACCAAGGGCCCTTTAGGTGTGTGAGGGGTATTTAAACAACTAATGTGTATTCTCCACGACCGTGGGATGCATATTGAGTAATCGGGAGATCTCTTATACCCGTGGGTGGATCCCTTTGTTTATGTATACTATTTTCAACCACTGATAAAGCCTTTCTTAATTTACTCATGTAACAGCTCAGCAGCTTCCTGCGGTGAAACCTTCCAAAGCTCATTGTACACAACATTCAAAAAACCTTTATGATGTGGCTTTCTAGGACATAATAAAAGTCCTGTAAATCCATGTCATTGGAAAGGAGAGATAAGTGTTTTTTCGCCTCATCTAATGTGAAATGTTGTAACGATTGAAGGCTTAACTTTCCCACTCTGTATGTTTTGATAACTCCTGAATATTGTGTCTGCACATGACATGGGCCTGCTCTGTTTATTTGAAAACCCTTTGTGTTATTCAGAAAGCATGCATGACAAGCATTAGTGTCTAATGACCACACTAGCCACCCCTCTGGACTGGAATGTGAAGCTTTACATATACCATTCTGAAGCATACTGTGGAGCCGTTCCTCTGTATAATTTGTCAATTGTTGGCAATCTTCAAAATGTGCAAATGTGGGAAAGTGTGGTGTATTCAAATCCTTTGTCTTAGCCAAGCTCAGGCAGGATGTTTGTTGTATAGTCTTGTTCAGAACAATCATTTATCTCGCCATTTGACACGCTCTAAACAAAGCCTCATTGCCTTCAGCTTGCTAATTTTTTGTTCCCCTGTTAGAAATGGGGGTCTCTAGTTGGCAGAGGTAGGTACCATTGTCCAAATAGGGGCCCTTGCTTCTAGTCGGGGTAAGGGGGATACACTCCTAAAATAACCCCTGCACATTCCCTTGGTAGCTTGGCACGAGCAGACAGGCTTATCTCAGAGGCAGTGTGTGAAGCATTTGTGTACACATACAGTAATACAGTGAAAACACTACAAATGGACACCACACCAGTTTAGAAAAATAAATAATCTTTATCTAAACCAAAACAAGACCAAACAACAAACATCCAGAGTACAGGTATCAAGATATCCTCAAAAATAGGTTATTCACTCAGATAAAGCTTGTAGCAACAAATAATTCCACTTGGAGATATAACAACGTCGTGACCGGTGGAAATCCCAAAGTACGGTGCCCACCGCGAGGTGCACAGCGTCAGGCCCGGAGTCAAGAAGACCCACAAAGAACAGTACCTTGGAATTGATGAAAGCAAAGACAGTTCACAGCGTCGGAGAGGTGCGGCTTCGTAGGCGCTGTGCTGCATCGGCTCCTTACGACCCCAGGTGAGGTGCAACCTCTGTTCCTTACTGCAGCTCAGGGGAGGCAAGATAACGGTTCCTTTCTGTGTAGAGGAGATGACGTCACGATGGCACCGAAACCACTGTTTCTTACGATGGCGCAATGTCGATGGAGTTGGGGATCACCCACGTCAAGGATCAGCTCCACGATGATGAAGTCGGCTTCGGAGTCGATGCAGCATGACAGCAGGCATCAGGCCTACGTCGCAAGTCAGAGCAGCGCTCACAGCTGTGGTGCAGGTTGCGGCATCGCTTGCCGGCGTCAGTGTTGCAATTTCATTTTGTAGCAGCTGAAACAGCAGTTCCAGATGCAGAGAGACAGAAGGGGTGAAGGCTTTGTGTTCCTGAGACTTCAGAACAGGAGGCAAGCTCAGTTTCAAGCCCTTGGAGATCTTTTCTTCAAGCAGGTGACAAAGCAAAACAGCAAAGTCCTTCTTCTCCTATCCTTGACAACAAGCAGCCACTGCAGGCCAACCCCAGACAGCAAACAGCACAGGGGCAGTATTCCTCCTCAGCTTCTCTGGCTCTTCTCCTTGGCAAAGGTGTCCTCTTGATTTCCCAGAAGTGATCTAAAGTTCTGGGGTCTGGGCCCCAATATTTATACTACAAAATCCTTTGTCCTCTGAAGGCAGAGAGTGTCTGTACCCAGCCAAAACCAGTTCTGTCTTCACTGGTGCAGCTTCCTGACAGGAGGTGGAGACAGCATTGTTGAAGGCAGACCAGGCCCATTCAGGTGAAAAGGAAATCTCCTCTCCCTACTCTAAATGCAGCACAGGTCTATTCAGCCCAGCCCTGCCTCATCAGACTTCTGGAGCCACTGCCCTCCTCCAGCCCCTGTCATCCAAACACGGGACATGCAATACACAAATCTAGCAGAGGCACACTGGATGGTTAGGCAAGAAAATACCCACTTTCTAAAAGTGGTATTTTCAAACACAGAATGTAAAAATCACCCTCACTGAAAGATGCACTTTAACATTCTGAGTTCAGGCATACTACATTTTATTTTCCTATCTTGTTCCCAGAGTCAGTTGTGTTTATAAGATGTTATAAACAAACTCCCCATTCTGGCCTATGGGAACAGATAGCCGTGCAATAGTGAAAAACAAAATTGCCAGTATTTCACTTTTGGGACATGCCACACACATCAGGGCATGTCCTACCTTTCACATACAATGCACCCTGCCACAGGGGTACCTTGAGCCTACCTTATGGGTGACTAACATGCAGAAAAGGGAAGGTTTGGGGACTGGCAAGGGTGTGCACTTGCCAAGTCGACATGGCAGTCCCAGACTGCACACAGACTCTGCAATGGCAGGCCAGAGTTACATTTTACAGGCTGCTTCTGTGGGTGGCAAAAACAGTGCTGCAAGCCCACCAGCAGCATTTGATTTACAGGCCCTGGGCACACATAGTGCACTGTACAAGCGTCTGACAAGTAAATCAAATAAGCCTATCATGGAATCACTAATCCATAACAATTCTTTACAAAGGGAGCACTTGCACTTTGGCACTGAACAGCAGTGGCAAAGTGCCCAAAGCATCTAGAACAACAAAAATGGAGTCCAACACAAAGCAAAACACAGGAAGTAGACGCAAAAAATGGAAGGGAAACCCATGCCAATGGTGCCAAGTCTAATATCCCCAAATAGCTTTTAAATTAACATTTTCTTTCCAAAAGCTGCACCCTTGTATTAACAACGGGAAAATAAAGAAGGCTGAATAAACTGATTTTGTTTCAGCCAGCATATTTTTCTTTGCTGGGGAAGGGAGAAGTTTAAAATATTGAGACTCTGTGTCTAAGGAGGTCATTGTCAGAAAAATATGAACACTTCTGCACGTATGTTTAAGAGTTACTCAAAGGTGGTGTAGGGCAATGTTCCCATTGTGTGTAATTAAATACTGCATGCGGAGTACTAACTCTTTGTGAGGAATGGTGCACATATTGATAGTAGCAAAACATTTCCTCATATTTAGATGTACCACTATACATATCTTCACTTTTAAACACTCTAGCTCGGAAAGTATACATCTAACCATATTGATATCCTATCATCAGAAATGCTGCCAGGAGTAATCACATCATTAAGTGAAATTTTGAATACATACAGTATTTTTAAAGTCTCTGTGAGACAAAAAATAATAAATGGAAACTTATCCCAAACAATGCCACCTGGGATGGGAACTGCAGAAATGCTCACAAGGGAGAGGTATCTTTGCACTTTGTGTGATGAAGAATGAGGCTTCAATACCTCGGTTACCAGTTTAACAGCAGAGAGTTCTGGGAGACAATGTCCATTCAGAAGCAAAATGAATACTGTCACAAAACCAATCCAGATTAAAATGAAAAGCACAGATGGACATCCAAATGTAAATCCATGGTGGAACAATGTATGCCTTTTTGAGCCAAATATGAAATGGACGAATTCCATGCAATGGTTGGTTAGATAAATCTGAGGAAAAGTAATCAATATCAGCAAAATAGTAAAAGGCAATCTATTCAAAAACAGGGACAAAAACAGGAAACTCACAGGGCAGTGTTGAACTGGTTTATTGCCCCAAAGGTGGGGCATAAAAATCAACTTTGTTGTTAGCATGTGTTGTCTAAATTGGTGAATTTGCATACAGATGTGTATGGTGTTGGTAGATGTAACTGGAAACAGCAAAACTTCAGTGCCAGATATCCCCTGCTGGGGAACAGAAACTTCTGTATTTGTTAATGCTTGTAAAGGGAGTTCCTGTATGGCAGTGAGAGGAGGCAGGCAACTACCAAGGAGCCCTCATAGCCTACTGTGTAGGACTGGCCACATTTTGTAGTTTTATTAGATCAATCAACACAAATCTTTTGTTTTTACAACTAGCAAGAGGTGGTAAAAGTATTGTTCATATACATTCAACTGCCAGGACGTGCACTGGTGCTCTGTACGATGGGCTAAATTCTTTCTTGTCCACAATCTTTTCTCGGACTAGATCCCTGATGTCTGGAATCAAGCCAGGAGTTGTTGGTTGCACCTTCATCTGTTATTGCTTGCAAAGGGATCTCCTGTATGGCAGTGAGAGGAGGCAGGCAACCACCAAGGAGCCCTCATAGCCTACTGTGTAGGCCTGCTCAGATGGTGTAGTTTGATTAGATCAATCAACACAAATCTTTTGTTTTTACAACCAGCAAGAGGTGGTAAAAGTACTGTTCACATACATTTAACTGATTGCACCTTCACATCTCCAGTGGCAGAACATTTCTCAAGCTCATTGGAGTGCTCCTCTCAGAACATCTTGAGTTCCTGTAAGACAGCAAAATGTTTAGTTTTACCAAAAGGCTTTTCCAACGCTACTGAGCTAGGTTTATCTCTCAAATTTCCTTCAAAAAGATAGGGCAAGGAATAGTGCACAGGCACATGGTACTCATCATATCCCAGTGAGCCTTGGAGGCAAACTCTGGGCCCTGGTTTTAAGTGAATGCCGCTTCTCCATATTTCCCAATGAAGACTTGCAAATCTTTTATACCAGTTTGAGCATCAGCTGATCATTTTGGACACACCCATAGGAATCTACAACATGAAACCACTGCTAACAGAATGCATTTAACGGAGCCATCACTATTTAGTTGCCACGCAGTGGTCCAGATACATACAAACCAGAGGCTTGTTTGAAATCAAGACAGGTGTATGCGGTGGGCGTGCTGTGGTGAAAACTTTCATTTGTTGGAAAATGTAAAAAATAAAGAACATACTGTTTTGTCTGCTTGTATAGACTTGGCCAGCAATTTGCATTGCTTTAGTAGTGAAACTGTAGCCGTCACACCAGATTAGACAGAATCTAGCCCCTCATGTGCTGCCATCATTAATTCTGCTCCGTGATCTGAATGTGGAATTACTCTATCCCCCACTATGGGAAGACGAGCAAATGGAATGTTTTGTGCACTCAGTAGGTAGGAGTATTTTGCTGGATATGATTTTCTTAAGGGAGTGCCATAGCACAAAACTGTGACAGCCATCAAGATGTCTCCATCTACCCTTGTGTGTGAACAAATTATTGCAGCTGCAACAGTAGTTTGCACTCCTGCCTTTGCAGCTTCATCAGAAAGTGAATTCCCTGCAACGTGTATTCTTATACATTGGTGGCTCAGTGTGTGGATAACTTGAGTCCATGGCAAACTTGCTTTAAAATTTGCCACCTTTTCCTAAAGCAACCTGTGCGTGAAAGTATACACTTTAGGGTCTCTGAGTCCATTCTGGCTTCAATAATGTAAGTACTCATTGTAAGACTGAACACAATAATACGAATTACACACTATATGAGTGGGGGACTCAGGACTCGTATTCTTTAGTGCCACAATTAGAGCTTTCACTTCAGCCAGTTGTGCAGTGCAATCACCTAGTGACTGCGTAAATATTTTGAGAAGCTGGAAATTCCATCCTTCATTTTACCTGGGCAGTACCAATAGTGCAGACTATGACATTGTACTGATCTAGAGCCATAGGTTGACTGGGGACAGGCTATTCTTGTTCATATTGTATATATGCTTGTGTTTGTAATGTTGAATCTAAGACATAATCTATGCCCATTGCTGTTAGTGAAGTGGCCCACGGTATCCAACTCGGATCTAAGGCTTTTGTGTTTGGAACACTGGCCTTGGTGACAGCCTCTTAGTCTGGGATGGGAGTTTTGGCAATATTATGTTTCCCCTGAGCCAATGATCTTTCCTTCACAACAGCCATCTGAACTGCAGTCAGTATTTTTACTGTAGGAGCAAAATGCATCTCTGCATTGGAGTGTGAACGCGATTTATATGCAATCGGTACAGTGTCACCCTCATTAAAAGTGATATATGTGTAGCCTGTGGTCCCCACAATTATGCAAATCACCAAGTTTGTGGTGTTAAGATGTGTGTGTAAGTGTTTTGAAGCTAGTATGTCAGTTTGTACTGAAAGCAAGATCTTTGTATGTTCTGTTGTCTTATGTGTGCTTAAAAAGTCTGGACGTATTGATCCATAAGATGGTTTTACCTCTTGTGCATTATCTGGTATGTATGTTCTACCAGAATTTAGAAAGCCCAAAAATGATTGTACCTTTTTGATTGGATTGGGTGGTTGTAAGAGCGCCCATTTCTCTAGGAACTGCAGACCTAAGCATATGCCTTCATTTGATAGCTCATATCCAAAGAACAGAATACTGAGAAAGGCAATTTTTGATTTCTGGAAATTGAATTTGTAGCCTATTTGAGATAACTAGGCCTGGGCTAAAATTCCGTTCCGCTCGCGGAAATTGCGATAATTTGACATTTTCGCGTTCCGCGGAGAGCGCGAAAATGTCAAAATTTCCGCAATCCGCATTTTACCGGAAATTTTTTGCTTGCTCGCGCTGTAAAATAATACATTCTCGCGTGCGCGCGATCGCCTTACCTGAATCCCCGCGTTCGCCGACAAGTTTTCCCGATCCGGTCGTGTTCTCCATGAGATGTTGGCTTGTTGGTAGCCATTTGCGCTGTCTCGCGACAGTTCGCGCCCGCTGGAACGTCATTCGTCGCGCGATCACGTCTTTCTTCTCGCGATCATGCACCGCGAGAAGAGTGAAAACAAGATGGCCGCGCCCGCGAGCAACCGCATGGGTAAGTTGGCGAGCCCCGACCACGCAAAAAATACCGCGAACGGGCGGGAAAAAAACTTCCGCATCTTCGCGATATTTCCACGTGTTTGCGGAGATTTTTAACATTTTCGCGATAATTTGCGAAAGTGAATTTTGCAAATTTCGCCCACCCCTAGCGATGACCCTACAATACTGCAATCTACTCTGGCTAGGTGTCTTTCTAAGTCATCATATGTAAGGTACATGTCATTGACACAGGATAATGCTTTTTGGTCAAAATTCTGTAACAGTCCAGTTTCACAGGCAGATATTAAACTTGGGCTGTTCTTATACCCTTGAGGCAATCGACAAAACTCGAGAGTGGCAAATCCTGTCAAATACCTGCTTTCAGGTGCTATGTTTTGACAGAACAAGTAATTTGAAATGACTAATGTTGTTCTATATTTTTTGCGCACAATATTGTTCAGTAGTGCTGAGCTGTGTAAATGTTGTACTGCAAATGTGCCAGTGTGACTGTTTTATTGTCTGTAGTCTAGGACCAACCAGTAAGAATGATCACGTTTTGTTACCGGAAACAAGGGATTGTTCATTGGGAAGATGCAAGGCTTAATTATGCTTTGATTTTCAAGTTAAGTTAGAATTTTTCAAAGTGGGTGTTTAGCTTCATGTTTAATGGGGTTGCTCTAGCAGTGTGGAACTTACGGGTATTATATGACAAGGTGAATCCTCATCCCAGCCTACATGGTTGCGATATAATGCCAGGGCTTGTGCAAGGGCCCACTCCTTGGCATACTCTTGTTTAACGGCTTCAGGAACAAGGACGGAGTAGAATGGCAATATCACATTATTCCCTGTTTGAACTTTTCGTACAAACTCAGGTGGCAAATCTTTTTCAGTCAAGAGAATGTCATAGCCAAATGTCAGGTTCTACCAAAAGAGAACTTTGATGGTACAGGGTATATCACCTTCAGTCTGGAGCCGCAAATTATACACTCTGCCTGGAGAACTAACTCTCTGATCCGGTGTTTTCACCTGAACAAACTCATTTGTTGCTCTCACCACCTTAAACTCATGAAGATTCCGGTGAACTAAAGTGACCTCTTTTGCGCTGCCTAGCAGAGTCAGAGGCCACTCCTTGTTCAGAAGGAGAGTCCTCAATATGTGTTACATATTTAAGTGCAATACCAGCAACTTCCTTCTTTATAAATTGAGGATTTTGTTTTGGAATGTTTTTGTCTTTTTTATGGTGATGTCAGAAGAGCGTTGTGAGTCCTACTTTGGCTTCACATACTCCCCTGACCTGCGCTCTGATCATTCTCCTCTCTCCTAGCATTTTTTGTATGATTCCTGAAAGGAATGAGAAGGACGTGTATCAATATACTGATACCTATCTGACTGTTGTATAGTTTCACAGTTAGGAAAGTTGTAGCACTTTCAGAGGATTCCTGAGGAGAAGATCCACTCCGTGATTTAACTTTTTCTTTATTGTTCTTATAATCCCAGAACTTTTAAGAATACTTTGGCGCCTGAGTCTGGGTATCCTTTTTAGAATTGCACTTTAATTGATATTTGTTAGGTCTGACCACAAAATGATCTCTCCCTATAGATGTATAGGTCTCAACAATAATTTTAGGTTGTTCGCACTCTTGTTCTGACAAAGTGACCTGGGCTGGGTGTTGGATTTCTGCCAATGCTACTGCTTCCCCTCTAATATTACTTAACATTATTGAGGCTAGTATGGCATAGTTGCCATTCAGTTTCATCCCAAGATATCAGGCAGGGGCTGCCCCGTATTAATTTTTAATCTGTTTGAGCACATCAGGCAAAACAGCTATGGATGGTGTACCATGCTTGATGGTGTAGTTTTCACAAACACTGTGCCCCATGTGGCACATTCTTCTACTTGGGAAACAATCCCTAAAGTAGGGACATCGCAAGAATTCTGTGTTCATCTTGGAGTCTCGTATGGGGAAACACTGCTTCAAGGTGATTTGTTTTTTGTGCAATCCAGAATGGATATGTTCCCATCTGGTGGTAACCTTACCCATAATTGCATTAATAGTGAATAGCCCTTGCTGGGTTTGTTGTTATTGTTCACATAACAAACTGTGTAAAGTGTGCACAGATCTCCTGCTTTGAGTGCTGCTATATGTGAATATGGTGTGTAGCCAGCTAAGACTGGCCATGTTGCCCCATCATTGCTGAAGGAGCCCAGTCAGACATGTGCGAATGGATGTGGTAGGGCGCCTTGGAATCAGGTTGTGTCCGTTTGTGTGTTCCTGAAATGCAAGTGCAATTGACAAATATTCATAAGCTCAGTAATTGTTAGGAATTGCTGCTTCAGTGTATGTGTGAAAACTTTCATTGTTGATGTCTGCTGTCGGAAATGTTACCTATGAATAGAATACCTCTGTTTTTTATGCTTTATGGACCTCTACTAAGAAGGTAACATTCACTCCCGTAAGAGCAAGCCCATTGTGTTGTAATATCTGTGTTATAGTATGTCTGCAGTTTATTGGTATAAACACTGGTACTGCATTAGCAATTTTAATGAATGGAATTCAGAGAAGGTAAACTATAGTGGGGTAATCCTTTGAAAAGTTCAAGTTTTAATAACCTACAGACAGAAATAGGGTTTCCCTATTTTAGCTGGGGAGGATTTGTCCCTAATACCACAGACATCTCAGTTAAAAGGTGGGTAGGGGCTTTGGGTACACACAAGAAAACTACTCAGGAGGCCCATTAATAATAAGTACTTGACCTATAACATTGGTGGTGCCATCTTGTATGGTTCCTACTAATTCAGTAAGACTGTGCATAGGGGCAACATAGCATCAAGACTATGGGCACTGAGTCCACTCATACCATCAGAATATGTTGTGCTGATTCTTGGCTAGCTGACAGTGTGCCAACTCCACAACCATACAGGATATTGGTTGGTGTCAAAACAGGACAACCCTAATTCCCACAAGGAAATCGTGGACACAGATCTAGCCTTTTGTTGTCATCTTAGGCATGCCCCAAATAGACAATAATATTTAAGGGCAAGTTTGCGTCATGTACTTGTTCTTTGGATTAAATGCACAATGGTATCATAATGTGCCACAAAGATGTAAGCAAGATGTAAGTAAAACACTTTCTAAGCACTCTATCTCACACAAGCACGGAAGCAAAATGTGCTAAAAGTCATTTTCTCAAAAGACGGCTACTTTAAATGTGAACATGCAAAAATGGGAGTGTTTGTGCATGGGATCTATTAATGCCCTCCATCGCTGTCAGCCTGAAACTTAGACTTTGTCTCAGTCCAGTGCAATCAGATAGCCACGGTTGGCGATATACACATTTAGGCACTAGAAAGCACATTTTTCAAATTTAAAACCTACAAATTCATATCTTTAGATCTCTACATAGGATTATTGTCATTTTTGTATCATTTTAAGATTAAACATATTCTATATTTTTATAAATTGGTGTTGGATTTTTACTGTGTTGTATCTTTTACTTATTTACTGTTTTGGTGCTATTAAATGCTTTACACACCTATCTCCTAAAATAATCCTGGCTGCTCATCAGCCAAGCTACCAAGGGTTAAGCAGGGATTAATTTTTTGAGAGTTTACTGGACCTCATTTTTGATTCTGGCATCATTACTAGCTGTAGGTACCTACATACACCTACTAATGAACCAACTTCCAATAGGGTAGAAGGCACATGGACTGGGATCCTGCTTCCGCTACCTTATTCAAAGATAAACAAGGTGTCCATCACTCGCATTAAATAAATCACATGTCTGATTCTGTTCAACAGACCCCCTTATGACACCAAAAGTGCTTTCAGAGTGCAACCTCTCTCTCTTCCAACTCTAGAGGAACTACCCCAGTAAGTACAGTGATACTGGTATCCTGAGTCCCAATACAGGGACTGCAGAGCGTACTGTGTCTCCTGCTTTACACAAAGTTCCAGATTCCACAGAGGGACCTGTTGTTACAATTTCAGCTATTCTACACTCTCCACTACTGCTCCAGTTTACCATGAACCTCAACATGAGTCCACGTCGACATTGATGCCTTTATGAGCAACAGCGCTTTATGAAAATGAATCTGATTTCTACACAAAGTACTTTTCACCACAATCCACACTCATACTGTGACATCAATTTCTTCTTGCACATAATTGGTTTTCTGACTGATACTTGATACCACTGTGGTCCTATTTACCCATCCGTTGAGGCACACATAGACAAATGTTAAGCCACGTTAAGACGATTTCCTATAGTGAATAAATATATGTTCAAAGTCCACAATATGCTCCACAATTTTCTTTTAATTTTGTTCTTTATTGTTCCTTCTTATCATGCTCATGTATATGTACAAAAATCCGCCGACACGTGTTTCGTCCATCAGGACTATTTCAAGGCTGTAGACAAATATATACAAATATACAATCACAAACTTATAAACGAACATATTCACAGAATTTAATAATTAAAAAGGCATTATTTACAATAAAAATCATCAACAATTACTGGTGTCGAGACATCAACAATGTATCATTGTTTCTAAAAACACAAATCAAAAAAGGAGGGCTTGTGTCCAAAAGTTGTTAAAAAGAAATTATCTCAGACAGAAATCACTTGTTAATGGCAAATAGAAAATTAATTTAGAACCACCACCACGAAACCACCGTGTCTATATAGTAGTGAGTCCTATATTGTCACAAAAACTAACACTACGTGTACGAAGTGACACAGAAGAACCATAAACTCCCTAAAAATAATTTCTCACCTACTGCATAATCAGACGGAAGTTAGCGACCTCCTTAGTCGTTTGCTCAGTCTATAGACAACTACGTCCTTCGCACCTCTGTATAAATGCTTTATTAGTGGACCAGGTAATCGTATTTCCAGGTTTCAAATTAATCCATAAAAACCGAAGTCATCAGGTCACAGTACATCTATCGACAATGAAAAGATTTCAATTTGAAATGATTGACATATCTGTTTCAGCAATAAATTAGCTCCATTCTTAAAAATACCCGAGGCGACAATTATAAGAAAGTAATAATGGGGGATAGCTCCATTTCTACCATCCCCTGATATAGGCACCTTCAGAAATGAAGATATATCCTTAAATCCAAAAAGAATTAACTAAAACCTCCCAAAAGTTTTTTTTTTTTATTAAATGCAGTGCATTACCAACAATGTTTTAAAAATAATCTCAAGATACATAATCACGTGTGAAAGTGGCACATCAAAATTAAAACGATAAAGGGGCCGCAGTCATCGTTCATCACCTACTACGAATTCAATCGAAAGTCATGGGCATCCTTGATTGATAGCCCATGTGTAGACACTTATGTCCTTTGGAGCTCTGTATCGATCCTTACTTAGTCAGACAAAGGAATGCATCTCCCAGTTTAGAGCCCATCCATATATATAAAAATGGCCAACAAGTCGTGATACACCTGGGGTAGTAGAAATAAAAAGAAATTTGACTTTATAAAAGGCTTAGCTTAATACAAAAAAGGACATCATGTTTCTGTCTGAACACTGTCTTGTGCTCCAATGGTATTTTCTCGAGGGCACAAATATTTGTTAATAAAGAAGGGGAGTCCCTGTATTCACATCCTCCCCTGGTATTTGAGCAAATTGGGTTGCGCAAGACACATGTATTGCTGCTTAAAAAACCCCACCGTCCCCATATTGCCGTTGTGATTCTTTGTTACCCATATTTTCATTGTATACTCAAAATCACGTTACCCCGTGTGTGAATAACACACTGAAATAAAAACCCATGTTAGGTATCTAAATATCGGCGGATGGCTTAATTTTGCTATCATACCTGTTCAATGAGCCAGTTTTGGCGTCTCGTCTCCTGAGCCCGAACAAGACGTATGCATCTGTTTCTAGCGTTTCCAAATATACCACGCGTCCGTGCACATAAGCATAGAAAGAGGACTGGGTATTCAATACTAGTCGCGCCATTTTGGATTGGTCTCAGAGTAATCCATCCCCAAAACCAGCACGTGAAAAAAGTTTTATCTGGGGAATTTAACAATTTTAAAACTCATAGTCATCATGTTATTAACTACTCAAAATTTATATTTATTTCTTGGGTGAAAATATTTTTTTATTTTTATCGGAACTACCATCTCGGATATACCCTATTGGGCTAATTGAAGCAGATTTTCCGTGTAACCTTATAGCCCATCATAATAATAAGATCAAAATAGTGCCCACGCATATCACCGTGTTAGTACGTTTTAATCCAAAAGGAAACACGACACATAAACCACATAATGTCAAAACAAACCGAAAACGGTTTTTAAATCTTATAAATTTAAAGGACGAACCTTCATTTACCCCAGTGTATCCATAAAAGGATACCCCTATTAGGAGTCAAACTGTGTAAGAGAGAAAAGAGAAAGAAAAACAAAGAGGTTAGGCCTATTAGCGGCCCCAAAGTGACAAAAATGTTGATCCAAAGCAGTCATTTATACTTACATATACTTTTTCAATACTTTGGTGTTTCTCGAGCATTCATTTTATGGTATTTATCTCATCTAGTAAAATTGTCTACAAAAACGTATACAGTTCTCTATCAACGTTTAAACCCAGATCAACTGCTCTCAATCTGATCAACCATTTACTTTCTAATTGTCTTAAACTCAGGGTGTGGTTACCCCCACGTTTGGACATTTTAAGGCTTTCGATTGCATGGAACATGATATTGATGATTTTTCCTTCCACCATATGTTGTTCGTTATAGTGTACTGACAAAGGATAATCCAAGTTCCTGTTCCTAATAGCACGAACATGTTCCTGGATACGTTCTTTTAAAGGACGTATAGTGCTGCCTACGTATATTTTGCCACAACAGCATTCGATACAGTAAACAACATGCTTCGAATTGCAAGTCATAAAATCATGGATTTTGTATGTTTTAAATGTGTTATACTTGAAAGACACTAATTTGTTCTTAGCTAGATGGCAAATGCTGCACTGTCCACATCTGTGGAAACCGCTAGGCGGTGCTGACATCCAGGTAATAGTAGGCATTGGTTTGAGGTAGCTATGACATAATGTTTGTTTTAAAGTCTTCCCCCTACTGTGTACAATATTCGCCCTTTTGGAAATTGACCCATTTATTGTGGCATCCATCTTAAGAATATACCAATGTTTATTAAGGATGCGAAAAAGGTCTGGTGTAGCTGCACTATATGGAACTACTAGTGCTGTTGGGTATTGTACAGTAGGTTATAACGTTTCACCCGGATTATTTTTTCTTTTGCCGAGGTCAAGATATGTCCTGGATATCCTCTATTTTTAAATCTCCTTTCCAAATTCTCAAGTTCACCAAAAAAATCCTGATCTGTACTGCAGTTTCGTCTCGTTCTAATCATTTCCCCGTAGGGGATTGATTTGATCTGTGTTGGAGGATGAGCACTGGTCGCGTGCAAAATTGAATTGCAAGCTGTTTCCTTACGGAACATCCTAGATCTAATTGTCTGTCCCGTTACATACAAAGTAGTATCCAAATAGTTAATACTTTTAGTATCAAATTGATAAGTAAAGTGTATGTTAAAAGTATTTTCATTCAGATAACAAATAAATTCTAGTAGGCATTTCTCAGTTCCAGACCAAAATAAAAGAACACCGTCTATATATCTGGTCCATAGAATGATGTTCTCACTATAGATGACTGGACAGTCTCTCCAGATATGTATCATTTCGTATAGACCCATATACAGGTTTGCAAAAGAAGGCGAAAATTTTGCGCCCATTGCCACCCCCATCTTTTGTCTAAACCATTTACCTTCATGTAGAAAAAAATTATTATCCAAGACAAAGGTTATTAGGTCCATAAGCATGATGTTATGCTCATGTGCATTAGCAATCCTTGTATCTAAGAAATGTTGGATTGCTTCTAGTCCCTTTTCTCTCGGTATACAGGTGTATAACGAACTTACATCTAACGTGACCAAAAAATGACCATCTGTCCATTCAAAATCTTCAACTTTGCACAGCAAATCTTTTGTGTCTTTAAGAAAAGCAGATAGGTTCTGTACTAAAGGTTGCAAAAAGAGATCAATATACTCTGACAATTTTTCTGTGGGGGACCCAATCCCAGCAATAATAGGCCTACCCGGGGGAAAAACCCCGCCCTTATGGACTTTGGGTAAAATGTAGATGCAAGCTGCAGTTGGTAAAGGATTAAAAAAATATTTTTGTTCAGCATCTGACATTTGACCTTGTGTTTTCCAAAACTCCAACTTACTTTCAATGAGATTGGTTACGATGGTCATAGGATTATAATTGACCTGCTCATATGATGCACAATCCAACAATTGTCTATCAATTTCTGCAATATAGTCTTTCCTGTTCATGAGGACTATATTTCCGTCCTTGTCGGCTTCTTTTATCAGTAAGTTCTGATTTTGAGCAATTCTGTGCAAAGCCTCCCTCTCTTCTTTACTGATGTTATGTTTAACATGTTTTAATTTATTCTGATATTCGTCCTCTAATTTATAAAGTTCTTGTGTGATTTTGTCTGAGAATATATCAATTACATTGTCTGGAGGCAGGTTTGGTGTAAAGCGCGACTTTGATCTTAAACCGCTATTAATATCAGCTTGTGGATTGATATCTAAATAATGCAATATTTGACTGATAGTGGGATCAGGGGTTTCCATTTGTTCCAGGGGTAAAAGAAGTTGTATGTTCTTTACATCACTAACAGTCATTGCACTCTGCGTAAGACCTCTAGATTGATCTAATACATTCTCATTCTTATTAGCAAAAAACTTTTTTAATTTCAGATTCCTGACAAATCTAAAAAGACCAATATGATACTCAGTAAAATCTGGCAGTGAAGCAGGACAGAAACCCAAACCTTTGCTCAAGATTTTTATTTCGTTCTCATCTAGTACATGATCGGAAAGATTTATTACATTTACATTTCCATTGTCACCATTTAGTACAACATTTACTTCTGAACTATTTTGAACGTGGCTCTTGTTGTCATCCTTTCTTTTCCCTTTGTTACCCCTTTGTCCTCTTTTTTTCCCTCTTCTTGTCTTTTTGGGTTTGAAACCACATTCTGTACTCTCTGTCTGGTGCCTTTTCTAAATCTCTCCATCTCTAAAAAAAACGAGTTGGATTGCCCTAAATTGGCACTAGTTGATGGCCCTCCCGAGGAGTTGGATTCTTCGCTTGTGAAACTGGTGATACTGGACAAGTCTGTTTCACTGGATGTAACCTTATTCAAAGTACCAGTTTCAGGTCTATTGGAACTATCTTGTTGATTGTTTGTGTTCAAATTATCAAATTTACTGGCATAGGTAAATACTCGGCCGTTCCGATAGTCATTATCATCGCGCTTCAATTTGCGCATCTTTTTATCCTTTATGTACAATTGGTGATTCTGTAAAACGCCTTTGAGAATTTTATAATTTTTCTCTGTCACCTCCGGTAAGTTTATTGCTTTAATCTCTTCCTCTAGATCTTTAATCTCCAGCAACAATCTCTCTCTTTTTACATTGGCATCTCTTATTAGTATTTCAATCATTTCAATCAAGCTTTATTTCGACATGTGATGTCATAAAAGCACAGTACTTTTAAAAAACACGAATACATAAGAAAACAGTACATTTAAAACATGTCGTAAAAGAGATCTAAAATACATTGTGACCAATAAATATTTAAAAAAAAAGATTAAACTTAACAGCTTTGGTATAAAAGGAGAAATCATCTGGGACAAGTCAACCTCTGTCTAATCAACCATGCCCATCCTAAGAATTTTGCCACTCCACAAATTATAGTGGAATTCGTTGTAGAATTGAGAATTCTCAGGGCAGTAGAGCTGTCCCTAGTCCCAAGCAACAGGCAGACAGGCCTAAGCCACTTCGTTCTTGGGGATGCATAGGCTGGACAGACAAAGAGAAAGTGAGAGGTATTTTCAGCAACACCTAAACAGGAAGGGCAATCGGGGAGCGTTTTGTGCGGAGGGTTCCACTTGCTGGTAAAGTCGCGGAGGGGAAGAGTCCCGAATCTAAACTGGATAAAGAGCGTCCTGTCTCTGGGCTTAGAAATAAAGTCCAGATATGGTTCTAAGAAAGGAAGAAGCTTATGTTGATAAAATGCCTCTGTAAGCCTACCATGGTTAGGGTCGCTGAGAATCCGGGCATCGATCCACGCCCAATATGCTTTCTTAACTGTATCCTTAGACAACGGTATCCCCGGGACAAAGTCAGATGCGAGACCTATTGCGACCAGGAGCTTCTTGATTTTTGTCAGCCACTCGATCTTGTAGGCTCCCGGTAGGTTCATGACCTCCCTGAGACCATCAGCGTAATTAGAGAGCTCAGGGGTACGCCACAACCGCGCCCAGTGTAACAAAGGACGAAGGGAGGCTAGGTCTCTGATGGAATGCCTTCCAAGATCACTTAATAGAGGACCAGTCGGTGTGCCCCTCGGGAGTGATAGAAGGTCTCTAAAAAATGTGTTCTCGTTGGATACTAGGGTGTCTACGCAGCAAAAGCCCCATAGTTCTGCGCCGTAAAGGGCGCTACCTATCGCCTTTGCAGCATAGATATCCAAAGCTGGTGCGATGGGTTTGGTGGTAGAGGCACGAAATTCCTTCCCCAGGCTACCTGTGACCCGCCTATGATTAAGTGTCATTTTGTCAATATGGGGCTGCCACTTAAGCCTATCAGTGATCCTAATCCCCAAGTAGTCAAACTCCTTAACTCGCTCAAGTGGTTTGCCATCTAGGGTAAGGGTAGACCGGAAGGATCTGGTGGGGTTGAAGTAGAGGAGTTTGGTTTTGGAGGTGTTGATGACAAGGCCTCTTAGCTCACAGAACATAAGGAAGCGATCTAAAAGCTTCTGTAGTCCTGCAGGTGTTCTTGAACTATTTTGGACGTGGCTCTTGTTGTCATCCTTTCTTTTCCCTTTGTTACCCCTTTGTCCTCTTTTTTTCCCTCTTCTTGTCTTTTTGGGTTTGAAACCACATTCTGTACTCTCTGTCTGGTGCCTTTTCTAAATCTCTCCATCTCTAAAAAAACCGAGTTGGATTGCCCTAAATTGGCACTAGTTGATGGCCCTCCCGAGGAGTTGGATTCTTCGCTTGTGAAACTGGTGATACTGGACAAGTCTGTTTCACTGGATGTAACCTTATTCAAAGTACCAGTTTCAGGTCTATTGGAACTATCTTGTTGATTGTTTGTGTTCAAATTATCAAATTTACTGGCATAGGTAAATACTCGGCCGTTCCGATAGTCATTATCATCGTGCTTCAATTTGCGCATCTTTTTATCCTTTATGTACAATTGGTGATTCTGTAAAACGCCTTTGAGAATTTTATAATTTTTCTCTGTCACCTCCGGTAAGTTTATTGCTTTAATCTCTTCCTCTAGATCTTTAATCTCCAGCAACAATCTCTCTCTTTTTACATTGGCATCTCTTATTAGTATTCCTATCATGCCAAACGAAGAGGACGTAATCAAGTGTTCCCATTCCTTTAATAAATCAGCCCCCAGATCATCAAAGGAAGGAGAAATTACCACTCTCAGGCCTCTAGGAACCTGTTTGATGTCCAAATATCTTTGTAGGATAGTTGCATCCCACCAACGTGAGAGTTCCTGTTTTTTGAGACGTTCTAAACATATAAACTTCATTTTAAGGCCTTCTTGTGCTGAACCAATATTAGGAACATATTTGACACAGTATTCTTACTAAACAGTTCTTCTAGTAGATTATCCCTGTTGTCATCAAAATTAGACATATTTGTGGACTTATTTTCACTGTTTAATACTCCTAAACAAACCAATAATCTGTATGCGTCACAAAAAAATAGACAATATAATGAACCTCCTTTTAGAGCATGGAGTGCAATACTGACAAGCTAATATTTTAAGCCATTGCACACACGAAACTAAGCAGCAGTTTGCCAGAAATTCACATGCACATCCATTGTATCATCAAAGTACCCTCATATTTGTAACAAAGATTCTTTTAAGAAAGTGAGGTGCTCTCATAATTGTCGCCTCGGGTATTTTTAAGAATGGAGCTAATTTATTGCTGAAACAGATATGTCAATCATTTCCAATTGAAATCTTTTCATTGTCGATAGATGTACTGTGACCTGATGACTTCGGTTTTTATGGATTAATTTGAAACCTGGAAATACGATTACCTGGTCCACTAATAGAGCATTTATACAGAGGTGCGAAGGACGTAGTTGTCTATAGACTGAGCAAACGACTAAGGAGGTCGCTAACTTCCGTCTGATTACGCAGTAGGCGAGAAATTATTTTTAGGGAGTTTATGGTTCTTCTGTGTCACTTCGTACACGTAGTGTTAGTTTTTGTGACAATATAGGACTCACTACTATATAGACACGGTGGTTTCGTGGTGGTGGTTCTAAATTAATTTTCTATTTGTCATTAACAAGTGATTTCTGTCTGAGATAATTTCTTTTTAACAACTTTTGGACACAAGCCCCCCCTTTTTTGATTTGTGTTTTTAGAAACAATGATACATTGTTGATGTCTCGACACCAGTAATTGTTGATGATTTTTATTGTAAATAATGCCTTTTTAATTATTAAATTCTGTGAATATGTTCGTTTATAAGTTTGTGATTGTATATTTGTATATATTTGTCTACAGCCTTGAAAAAGTCCTGATGGACGAAACACGTGTCGGCTGATTTTTGTACATATACGTGGGCATGATAAGAAGGAACAATAAAGAACAAAATTAATAGAAAATTGTGGAGCATATTGTGGACTTTGAACATATATTTATGCACAGAGGAAATTGTCTTAACGTGGCTTAACTTTTGTCTATGTGTTCCTCTATGGATGGGTAACTAGTGTGTAGACTTTAGTAGGGCATCCTGGTGGTTTCCCTACGGGTCTGTTGTTTCTTCCAAAAGCAGAGGGAGATTCCTTGTCTGAGAGCACCTCACTTTCTTAAAAGAATCTTTGTTACAAATATGAGGGTACTTTGATGATACAATGGATGTGCATGTGAATTTCTGGCAAACTGCTGCTTAGTTTTGTGTGTGCAATGACTTACCACTGTGGTCCTATGTTTGGATCACAACAAGAGTGTTTCTTTTTCATCATGTGGCTATTGATGTTGACTGCTGTTCTACTGTTACTGAATGGACAGTGTGCCCCTGAAAGAACTGTTCCACAACCAGTAGTTCAAGAACTTCAACTGCATATCTCATCCCACAGAGCTCAAAAAGATCTCTACGTTGCCAACATTACAGCTTATCCTGTGTCCAAGTCCACCTAAAGGGTTCCTTATTAGGTTATGGGACCCACTGGGATATTGCAATTGTCATATGTGTTGAAATGTTTAATGGATTGTATGATTATTCCTGATTCCTTTGCAGGTCCATGGGACTTTGATACTGTTCAACAAGTTATTGATTGGTTTGTTTGTTTATGTTGCCTTTGAAAAAAATGAAGGTTTATCTTTTAATGTTTTAAATTACACAAAAAAGTTCAGTTTGGATAATTGTGGTTATTAGAAACTTTTCAAAAGCATTGAATTCTGAGAAATGTACAATTATTCACATTATTATCAATAGGAACACTGCTAGGCCTTACATAGAAGTAAACATAAAACTTTCAGAGAATGTTTTGTTGCTGACGTGTCAAGCACATCTCCTTTTTGCTACACATAGAAAATAGTAACTTCAGAGAACCCTGATTAAACGTGAATAACACTCATGGACTCATTTACACTGCACATTTGGTTGCAACTCTTACCCTCCAAGTCTATGAACATTAGAAAGAAAACATTACTGACAGTAATTTAACTGAAACAATTCAGAATGGTATTTCCAATTTCACTGTATTCAAAATGGTGTTTTTCATTTGACTGTATGTGATTTTAATGTAAAGACTTGTGGCTTCATTACAGATACATATATTTGTAGGCAATAAATCATGTCTCACTATGCCGAAAACCTAACTGTGTAAGGACAAAGGAAAATGATGTGATATTATTATTTTTCCTCATGAAAAAGAGGGTTTTGAAAGTGTGCTTTGGCACAAAAATATATTTGACATATTATGAGCATTGGCAAATTAAAAGGAGCGTGTTAAGACCTAAATTCCATAGGAGGTATTTTAACCTCAAGCGGCAAGAAAATAGTTTATTTTTCCTGCCAATAGCTTTTTTTTCATCTGAGAATGAAAGACTTTCAAAGACTGTATTTCCTACTGATGTAGGTGCACTATTGCACAAAAATATCTATTTTTTACACTAGCAATGTAGAATGCAGTTATCTTCAGAGAAGCTGTGCCATACACTTGGCACTCTAGTTTTGAAACAACTATCTGGGAGCACTTGACTTGTGTCAATCTAGAAGCAAAGGAACAGTTTCGAACAAAAAGGTTGCACTAACCTGTTGCACTGCACTGCTGTTGCCCATCCTGATGCATGCATAAGTTGATGGGTCATTAAAATCACTGAATTCTAATGCCAAAACCTGCTGTCACCAGAGTAAGGCCACAAGCCATCTCTTCTTCATTGGAAAATGATGTGCTTTCTCTGCTTTATTCAAATTGAGAGTTGTGTTATCTAATCTAACAGATGTTGTTCTATTTACTCCGCTGTGTTACTGTCCCCAAAGATTAAACAATGTCTAGCCTTCAAATTCAGTGGAGAGCTTACATCCATATTATCAACGGAAAGAAACAAAGGTGACCGGATTGCATCCATATGTATGAATTTACTGTACCTGTATTTTTTTCTTTTTCTTTTGAACTGAAAGAGTTTAAAATGAGACTGGTTACCCTTTTTTTCCTTATTTATATTTTTCTTTCTCTTTTTGTACCCAGCCGCAATAATCAGAAAATGAAAAAATTCACCTAGTTCCCTTTCATTTTTCATAAACACTTGTTTATATTCCTCACATATGATATCGCAAATTATAATGAATGCTTTCTTATGTATCTTTCTTATCAAGGGGGGATGTTGTAGGGATTCTGTCCACTAAAATGAGACCCCTTTCCCATTTCCGTTTAAAGACATGTTACTGAGCAATATTTCTGGGATGTGCTTTTTATTCCATGGATGTATAATGAATATCTGTGGTAAGAAAGATCAATCAAAAACACATTAAGTTAGAATTTAGAAACTGTTTAGCTTAGAAATTATTCCAGCAAAGTCAAAAATCTTATGACTGGGTCACCGCCATAATTCTACTATTTTAATCACTTGCTTTTAGGCTTCTTCTTTTAGTTTTAGGTTCCTAATCACTTACAGGACAGGTTCCATTTAGCTATAGTTTTCATATAATATAATTTCCATTCTGTCCGGCTTGTTTACCTTCGGCCACCGGAATCTATCCTAGGTAATGGAGGCTGCTATTATTGACAATGGAGGCTGCCATTTTTCCTCAAATTATGCTGAATCATCAACATGTCTGCCTATGACGCAGATGTAACTTTTGCCTTTTTTTCAAATAACTGTGAAAGTGCAAGTCATTTAGATATAGACATCAACAAAACCTCCAGTGCGACATCAGTCTGGGGCAGGTGCCTTTTTTGTGGTCATATAACATCCAAATCCAAAATAGTGTAGTCTGAATTGATGCTCTCTCACCTTATAAAGGAAACATCTGGGACAAACTCCTCGATGCATATAATCTATGTCAGACATTCTCCAATTTATGTCAGAAATTCGAATGTCTGATAACATTCAGTATATAAGGACTGTCACCTAACCACTTCAGAGAAACTTCACCCAGGTCGAGGGCACAGCTCGCAGATCTAGATGAGCACAGCACAAGATTCCATCTTGACCGAAGAAGACTCAAGTAAGACAGCCTGAAGCTATGTGAAACATGCCATTCTGCCTTCATGAAGTGGTGCCAGGATTGTGTACTCTCATAACCACTATCTCCTAGCTCTTGGACGTGTGCTTGGAACAGCTGACAAGCTATTTCAAACAGACAACAAACCCTGTCGTCCAGGTATGTGCACCACCTCCAAAACTCAGGCTTATTATTTATTTATCTTCTAAAAGTAGCATAGTGCTTAGAGATAGCACAGTGAGGGTGTAAGGGATATGAATTGTGATGTTACAATGTTTTCCTGTTTCACTGTTATTTAAAGGCTAAGCTGCTTTTTATTATCTTCTGTGATGTTCCCAATATTATGTGCACGAGAGTCCAACATTTTGAAATAACTATTTAAAAAAAATAAAAATATGTTGAAATACATATTCCTTTTCTAGTGATCTTGAGTGTGTATATCATTAATGAACAATAGTTTGGATTACCGCTGCTCCCTGTTAGTAACCCAAAAGCATTGACACCACCTCATTTATATATTGGGTGGGATTCTGCGGGGCCACTAAAACCTGTCTTTCACATTCAGTGCTGGTGCATTTGCCTAATTTCACTAATGTCACCCATGGCTGTGAAAACAATCCTTGTAGATTTGAGCCAGAAACTCATTTTACACAATAAATGATCTGACTCTATAGAAAAATGTGCTTCCTTACCAAGCCTAACTGTAGAATATGTAGAATAGTAATTGCTGTTATAGTAATATTTGTCATATTAGCATATGCA
The DNA here is from genome assembly GCF_964204655.1 of Triturus cristatus. Lineage (NCBI taxonomy): Eukaryota > Metazoa > Chordata > Amphibia > Caudata > Salamandridae > Triturus > Triturus cristatus. The sequence goes on from NC_140589.1 coordinate 641,022,860, forward strand.
GTTGTTTTAATTGGTATGTGTTTCACCCCATAGATAGAAACTCTTAGATCTACACCTGCACCTACATTAACTTCACATACACTAGAGGGGAGAAAATTAAAAACTTCATTCATAGATGCTTGAAATGGTGATTTTACATCCAATGTTTATTCTAAAGATATGGAAGCAACTTGGTATTTCTTTAGATACCTTAGAAATATAAACATTATTGAAGCATACAAATGAAATCTGACATGTTTAATGAGGCCGCTAGGAAAGAAATCCATCCAAGCATTAGAAGAAAGAAGAGCTAATGTGTTTCATAAGGCTAATAAAGAAGAAAATATATTGAATGTTTGGAAGGATGATGAGGATGAATATATAAAGAAAATTAAGTATCAAAAGTCAAAATTAGATTGAAGACAGAAAAAAAAAGATTGGTTTTTAAAAGGAGAAGTCAGTTTAGAAAAAGTCATATTGAGATAAGTAGCTGTTAACATACATTTGAAGTTCTTGGAAGGCCTGTTCAAATATCAACTGGACAAGAAGCAGTTATTCCTAGAGTATATTTTACACACACCCGCTGAGTTTCTCCCACACTGTGTAAAGACATTTTAATGAATGTTGAGAGTAAACGAACTGTGGGTTTTACAAAAGAGAGCTTTGTGGAGAGCACGTCAAGCAGCACTGGTGATAGCTGGTGGCTGCGGGGTTCCACTCTAAAGGCCGGCAGCTGAGCTGAGCGGATATTGTGGCAGCAAACATTAATGCTTATCAAATACATTAAGACATTAGTGCAGTGGCACAGTTTCTCCAGGAAGACTTTTCCGCACTGGAGCAGATTATGTGGCAAGCAGTCTGATAAAATTAAAAGACTCACTTTAACAGTAGCACTACTTTCTTCGTATAGCAGATTAGTCCTCCGGTGATCTCCCTATGGCCTGTACTATCGATCACAGACTCAGAGACGCTGGTGACACACTCTCCCTGCATCTAATAGTACTAAAAGTGCATGCCATTCTCCCTTTTCCCACTCACCCCTTCCTCACTTCCTCACTTTGAAGTTGGTGTACCTCGTGGAGACAGCACCGTGGGGAGAGAGAGAACCGGTGCTTCGATGTAATGCTCACTCAGCCCTGTGGAGGACGTGAGCTTTTGTCTGGGCTGGTAGTTACCATTCCACCTATGGGAATCACCATCCGGCGCCACTCTGGTACCTGTAATCCTGACTACCATGCCCTCAGTCAGCAACCTCTCACGTCTCTCTTCAGCCACTCCTCAAGAAGGGAGGTTGACGTCATATCCGTATGCAGTAATTTGCAGTTGTGATGTGCGCCAAAAGGAAGGAAAAGTAGAGTGACATGGTAGATTTCAACTGGCAGCCCCATAGTTTCCATGTTGGAGGTAGGCAAATGTCACAGACATGCTTTAGACTTGTAAAAAAATACGCCCACACCGGTAAACTCCGCCTTGCAGCAGAGGTGGAGTTTTTTGCTAAACTTTGCTCCCTAACAGAGGGCAGAGTGGGCAAACTCCACTAACTCCCCCACGGAGCAGAGTTTACTGCCCAGGGTTACTTTAGATATACTGGTGGCAGAGAACAGTGGAGTTTGTAAGATGTTGAAGGCTCAACATTGCTGCTCATATATACCTAATGAGAGTAGAAAGAGAGAAGAATTTGCAAAGAAAGTTTCTGACCTAAACCCTGAATTAAAAACTTTAGAAACAGTTAGTGTTAGGAACCATAGGCATAGGGGCTTTAAGTAATTGGCTTTGTACTATTGGGAGCAGATTTTTAGGTGTCTTATCATAGCCTATATTGATTTATGGTATTTGCTTAATTTTCTAATATGCTTTGCATTAGGGATTTAAGTGTTATATAACAAGAACAACACAGAAAGAGAAAGCAAAGGAGAAAGGAAATAGAAATGGAAGAAAGGTAGGCATGCGAGAAGTAGAAGGAGGTGGAAGCTTTAAAAAGTAAAATAGATGACTCTGCAAAGATGAAGATACATCTGTGATAAAATTGTGATGGCTATTCAAGTCTTGTGAGGAGCGCTCTCATCCTTGACTTGCACAGGAACAGAATGCTGCTTTCTCCCAATTCCCTCTAAAGAACCCCAGACACCCGATATTTTAACTAGGTGTCCAGAAGACTCCAAGGGGGAAAGGGGATTTGGGATAAAATAAAAAAAACTGAAAGAAGAGACTGCCAAGGCACTCAGGTTCTTCTCCTATCCCTCCCAAGCACTGTTCTTTGTTCTGTTCACAAAAGTATTAGTAAGAGAGACCATGGGAAGCTAGAAGATAAAACACAACATTTACCTTTCTTTTTTAATACTATTACCTCTACTACTAGTTCCTTATCTCTCTATGATATTATCTTATGTTCTACCTACCTTACAGTCCTCAACTTTTAATTCTCTTCTTATGTATCTTTTCTTTTCTTGTTAAATTTTTTAAGGTATCTGTAGATAATAATAAGAAATTATTTCTATGTATAATGCAGTGTCTTTTTTGTTACAGGGTTATCACAGGAAAATAAGAGAAGATGGTAAGAATTCATTTCTTCTTTCTTTTACTAACGAATGCTCTTTATCCATTAAACACTCTATGCTGTTAGCTGTCTTAAAGAATTCGTTTTAATCAATATTTATTGTAAAAGTCACTTAGATTAATTTATGCAGACATCTTCCGCTGTCCACAGTTTTTTCCCACGAATGGAAACAGGAACAAAATAAACCTGAAGTATTTCTCAAACTCTGGCTTTGTTGAAGAATTCAGGAACAAGCCCCTTTTTTCACTTATCTACGAAGGAACACTGATCAGACATTCCGACTCATTTTGACACGCCTCCATTTTACCTAATTCTCTTCATTCCTGTCATGCGCGGAAAAACCATCAACGCGCAAACTCAGGAATGAGGAAATAATTCCCTACTTTTAGAAGGTGAGGAAGACTGAACACCTGACGGGTAGTGGACCGGTGAACTGACTGCGCGATGCTCTCTAAAACTCGATGTATACAGACGCCAAACTACCTGACTACAATGGACTCAGCAGACATGGTACTTAGGCATGAAATTACTTCAGTGAAGTACACTGTATTCCCTAGGCGCGTGCTTCACATAGAATTCCAACATGTTTTGAGAGAACAACTAGACCGCATCCCTTTGAGGAAATGTTGAGCGGCAATCTTAGTATTTAGTCTGTGCCAGGCTTCTCTCCAAGGATGACTCTTATTCCTTAAACTTGTTTTAGGGGAGTTCTGGTCTAGTATTGCACATGTTGAACAACCCTGATCTCCGTGGATCCTGACAAATCTACAGAGGAGGGGACGTTGTTGGAGCGAATCTTCTCATTCTGTAAACAAAAACATATTCAAATAGAAAGTGCAAACGTCTGTGCAAAATAGCACACATATAATAAATGCATTTTTTGTTATAAATAATAAATAAATAATAATCATATAATAATAATAATAAATAAATATTTTTATAGTAGGTAAAAATACTTAGGCATTGCAAGCATACAAATGAAGCAACATAATGTTCTGATTTAAGTTAGCCTAACTACTAATGCCATATTAACATTGATTTATAGACTAAGATTTGAAGGCTTGTTTTCACATTAAACTGTTGTTTTGCACAAGATGTTTTCTCTTCCACTGCAGATGCTGAAACTTTCCAAAAGCCTACTGTTAATTAGAGCACAGACATTAGTTATGTATTCATGAGGTTCTGGAGATGACAGGAAGTATGATTCATGGGAAAAATATTTTAAACCGCAAGATGTGGATAAAGCATATTTTCAAAAACTTGTGTCTGTGGACTATTGTGAAGACGTAAGAAAATAAGGAGTTTACCTGCTCCCAGAGGGTTGTTGAAATCCGATTGGATTCCGATGATGGGGAATGCGTTAATTGATTCAACAAATGTTTAACAATTTTATTTCAGCGTGTGTTTGTAGAGTAGATAGCACCATTGTTGACTCTCCATCTGAGATTCGAAGGGTTATCTCTCTTCTAGAGAGATCCCCAATGAAGCCCTTGTCTTTTCAAAAGATGTTCGCTGATTTATAGCTGAGAATACTTTCCAGATTAACCTGTACTCATGTTTTGAGGTGGCAGCAAGGGCTGGAAACTGCTGCAATGAACTGGGACTGTCACAGTTAACTGCAACACCTGCATGGGTGAGCAGCGGAAAGGATCAATGCTTGGAGGAGATCGTTGGATCCCATAATTCTAGTGGAAAGGGGAGGGGCATGTTGGAGGTGATACATACATGTCAGTGGTTTTCAATCTATCCACTGCACTTGTTTTATGCACCTTATGGAGGGGCACAACTGCATCAAATTGTGTCTTGATAAGTCTTATTTGTATTCCACCCCTTCATATGTATCTATCTTGTTCCCCCTGGAAGTTCCATGCTCTTCCATCCTTCAGCTTATTTCACCTCCTGATGCTTTCAATAGTCTTGCTCACCTTTCATCTAGTCTGTACTGTTTCAATACATTCCACATGCCTATTCTAAGATAGCAGCCCTGTGTAGGGACCAGCATGATCTGAAACTGAAGCAGGGAAGTGGGTGTGGTGAAATGATGGATCACAATAGAGAGAAGTGCACTGATAACCTGTTCCAAGTATGAAGGATTGGCTTCTTCTCTTGAAAAAGGTATTATTTTGGGCTGTTGTGAAATGGTAGGGATGGCGTTATTTTCTCCTGCACAGATTCACACATGTGGCATCTTGTGGTAAGGAGGTTAGCCTTGATGCATGCAGGTTTTCTTCCTTTTCTGGTTTACCTCCCTTTAAGTGCCTTGCTGGGTGAGTGCTTTGAGAGTTTTCATGAAGAAGATGCATATATCCCTCTTGTATGTCTCTTTAATCTCTCTGATTGCATTTCCAACTCCTTTACATACCTCTAGTTTCCATTAAGTTGAATGTGGGCCTTCGTCTTGTCCCATTGCTTGCTTCATTGTCTCGACTGCACTGTTGCTCCAGATGTTATTATTGAGAATAACTGTAACTTTCCTTCCTTTACTGCTTATTCTCTATCACCATTAATACCACAAGCATCTCTTGTCTCAGGTGAATGGTCAACTACCTCTTGATATGAACATGAAAGAACCTCCTCAGGGCAGAACATTCTACCAGTCTCCCACTAACTTCAGTGTAAATATGTTGTAAAAGATGAGACACACAGGGGCAGATTTATGTGGGATTTGTGCCCCTTTTACGCCGCCGTTGCGTTACTTTTGTGACGCAGCGGCGGCATAAACCCTGCGCCACGTTGCGCCCGATTTACATCGTGACGCATCTATGGAGATGCGTCACGGTGTAAAGCCCTGCACCACGTGAAACCGCGTCAGGTTTCATGTGGGCGTTGCGACACAGGGGGGGCATTCCGTCGCAGGAACACCCCTGAAAAGTGACTCAGTGAAATCTATAAGATTTCACTGAGTCACTTTCCCAACGCTGATGCGTCAAAACCCTGCGCCTGCTTGAGGCAGGCGTAAGGCTTGACGCACCATGTTAGGGATAGGGTAGGTTGGAACAGTGCTGGAGTTGCGTCGCGCTTGCGACACAACTTTAGCACTGCGCCAACCTTACGCCGGCAGATACGTCACTCATCTGCTTGTCCTTGCGCCACGATGCACCGCATTGTAAATGCGGCGCATCTGCGGTGGCGCAAGGACAAACTTGCGTGACGCATCTTCCCTGGCGCATCCATGCTGATTTGCAGGGATGCGCCAGGGAACATAAATCTGCCCCACAGTACTTTAGGTGGCAGGAGGAAAGCAAAGCAGTCTCTGTAATAAAGGGCCCCTTTTTGACATGGTCACTCCCACATTTTTCTATATATCTGATGCAATTTTGACAGACGTCTACAGGGTTCCTGCTATCCAGTCCCCCAGTACCAGGTCCCTTTCCCTAAAACTGTATAGTTGTGACCCCAATTGGCAATACCTTTCAGAACCTCATGTAAGTCCCTACTAAATGGTACTGCTGGCATATAGGACTAGGTGGCTAAAGAGGGCCCCTGAGAGCTGCAACATGAATTGTGCCACCCTAAGAGATCCCTCAGCACCAACATGCAGACTGCAATTGCAAGCTGCATGCCATGGTGCAGAGAAACGTGAGGACACAACATGGCACACTGCAGACACTTCATGCAGTATAGGTGAGCAATCCCTACAGCAGGCCATACAGCACTAAGACAGGGTGTTCTATACTACATGTGTGACACATCTGCTTAAGAAGATATACCCCTTTGATCTCTAAGTCGATTCTTAGATATTGCAAGTTGACAAAGAGCCCATTTGTGTACATATGCCAGACACTGGTGTTTATACGTTTCACAGCTACATGATGGCTTCACTGAAACTACAGATATGTGGTCTCAAACATCTTGTATTAGTAAGCCCAAACTGATTACAGTGATGGATGTATTAATACAAGCACCCAGAGGGCACCTTAGAGGTGCCCATGACAACCTACTGACTACCTGTGTACTGGCTGACTGGTATAGACCAACCAGCCTCCACAGACAGGTTTCTGACCCCCTGTAGGTGAGGGCCCGCACTCTGTGAGGGCATAAACAATGCCTGGTAAAGCCTGAGGTGTTGTAACCTTCTCAAAGCAGGATGGCTAAGTAATCAGCATATCAAGGCAGGAGGCTTCAAAGGTATCTGCTGCCTTTGATATCCGACCCAAGGCTTCCGCAGACAGGGGAAATGCCACAGCCTGGCCTGTGCCCATTTGGCACCAGGGCAGGCAGGAGAATTAGCTAGTCAGGAGGCATGTGCCCCTCTTAGGCTAGTACCACCCCTAAGGTGGGTTATCTGAAGTAAAAACGGCTTTTAGAATTTCATTTTCTTCGTTTTGGCAGAATTAAGCATTTTGGTTCAGGGTTATGCCCACTTCCCACAGGAAGTAAATATATAGAGGGTGTAGACACCCTAAAGGTAGGTATACCTTTGGCTAGTACTTGTCATGTTATGATTTATAAATGTACCCCAATATAGGCCTGGGTAGTCACCTAACCATTCACCTACATTTTCCCTTCCATTATACTACATAACGGTTTTTGGTTTTGACCTTTTACCTTGTTAGGTGCTGCATAAAATGTTGTGTGGTTTAGGCACATTTATTATGCATGAGGATTCTCAGAATCGCAGCAGGATTACCATCTTCTGCATAATAACTATGTATAAGGGTCATCCCTTTCATCATCCTTGGCCGACATGACACAGCAAGGTAGAACCCCTGAGGGTACCTCTTGGGTAAATAAACACCATATCTTTGCTTGGGCAGGCAGAAGAGGAAGACTTCCATGCTGACACGCTGATGCGAGACGCTGAGGTTGCTGCAGCACACAGTGGTCTGACATCCCTTGCGGGGTGTCCATCTTGAGACCAAAATGCGGTGCTTCATTCTCTCACACCAGGTAATGGGGTTGGTTTTATCCTAGGGGGATTCTTGGTTTTACACATACATAGCTGCTAGGTACATTTAGGTACACCTATACAGGACATGCATCGTAGGTGTATGTGTTGTTACTGTCATGTATTTATATGCTTGCATATATTCGTTGTTTTAGCACTATGGTGGAAATCTACCATCCATTTACTCTGTTGGTGCTTATAATCATTTATATCTGTTTCTGTCTTATGGTTGTTTCAGCACACATATTTTACACTAGAATGATGCTGGTTCAATAAATGCTTATTGAAAACGTCCCCACCGTTTATTCCTTGTATCTCTCTGAGACATAGTAAGCATTAGAGACTGAGTGAAAAGTACTGTACTGTTTCCACGATCCCTGATGGTGCAGGGTTGTCATGTTCGATAGTTGCCAGAATCTATTCTCTCCTTGGTAAGAGAAGTTCATAGTAGCCCTGTGACTTAGCTGGTATACAGGCGAACATCTCCAATGGGGGTATCTGGAACCAGTTTGGACACCAATACCACAGTATATGTTGTCTAAATGCGCAGACCCTATACAGATTTATAGGAACCACACAACATGGCGCTGCCAATGTTGGTTTGGTTCTTATTTAACAGTCAACACTAAGTAGTTCAGCCGTGCTTTTCTCAGGGACCCTGACTCACATTTACTCATAGACGTCTGGAGTGGGAAGGGATAAATCCACCACCGTTGAGTAGGCATATACTATGTATTAGCTGTAGGTTTAGTCAAGCTTGAAGGATGATATTTCCCTATTGTGCATAAATCTTATCTCAGTTTCCTTTGAACTCTTTCAAAATGTCGGAAGGAGAAAACGCTGTGCCAGCATTATGTGCGAATACAGAAAGGAAAGGGGGACAAGAAAGTACTATAAACATTTCAGAAAATGTCAGAAATGCACTCACTTTAAAACTAGCAGAGTTTGGAGTCACAGCAAGAGGTGGGACTGTAACGTTCGTGATTGAGGCACACGAGTCATACAGGATAGAGGAATTCTATTCATGGGCCAAATCCCCACCAGCAGACGCACGCACAAATACATTTCATTCATACACTTAAGATGAAGCTCCAGAGAAATACTGTTCATATGAGGGCATTGAAGTTCCGCTCACCAACCAGGAGCATATAAGCTGGTTTAAAGGTACCCTCCCACACCCAACAGATAAAGTTAGACTTGGTCCTCTCGGCAGAGATGGAACGACGTGGCCGGTCCTAGCAGCTTACCCGCCGCATCCAGACATTGACACAATGTCATTAGCAGACTTACGTCCACTTCAAAAAGAAATAATAAACCTCTACAAAAATCTGACACATTTCGGTATGAGAACACTCACACTCAACCAAAAAGGGTTACACAGCAGGAAAAATTCAAGGAAATGCAACTAAAATAACCCCACATACACTGTTAATGTTAATGTTAAAGCCATTTATAATGTGCTAAAATCACCACGAGGGGTATCTCGGCGTGACCAGGCAGCCAAGCAGCCTAGTGCAACCAGCTCAAAACAAAACTGCCTTTAGTAGTTTCCTAAAGCAAAAATGGTCCTTACAGGTCCTAATATAGAGTGGGAGCGTATTTCAATATAGGAAAAGGACCTGCCACCCAAACGAGTCTTCTTGATACGTGGGATACTTAACAGTGCTTTATCACTTGATGTCAGCGGTCTGGGTGGAAGGTACTGTGTAAGTATGGAGGCTAAGTAAATGGAGCCACAGCCAGTTATGGCTTTGTTTGTAAGACAGCACAGTTTAAAAATGATTCTCTTCTGAACTGGGAGCCGATGAAGGGTTTGAAGGAGGGGTGCTGAGTCGGTCATGGAGGGCAGATTACAGATAAGGCGAGCTGCAGTATTCTGCGCCACCTGCAGTCTAGATCGCAACGTCTCATTAGCGGAAGCCAGCAACACGTTGCAGTAGTCGAGGCAACTAATCACCAGGGCCTGGACCACTGTTTTTCTGGCAGAGAATGGAATGAAGGGGAGAGCTCTTCTCAACAGGCGCATAATGTGAAAACAGGAGCAAAAGGTAGACATCCACCATTCTTTCATTGAGCAAGGTTTATACATATGTACTCATAAGCTCTTAACCACCAACTTGGGTGAGGGATCAGTTGCAAGTTCAGCTGACCACCAGTAGGCAGACCATATTTGCTGCACCCTGCCAAATAACATAATCTCTGTTTTTTCCACGTTAAGCTGGAGACAGTTATCTGTCATCCATGAGGCAATTGCCATCAGACCATCTTTAAAACAGTGTTTTGTTTCAACTAGGTTTTTACCAAAGGAGATTACTAACTGAGTATCGGCAGCGTAAGTAAAGATCTGAAATGCAAAAGATTTTACACTCTTGGCAAGAGGGGCCACATATGTGTTAAAGAGCAGCAGGCTGAGACATTAGCCCTGGGGAACCCCTTTTTCTAATGGAACGGTGCGCAATTTAAAAGAGCCAAGCATGATGGTTTGGGTTCTATTGGACAGACAATCACCGAACCAGTTTAATGCTGTCCCATAAATGCCAATCTTCTATAACATATGTAATAATTTAGAATGGGACACCATGACAAAGGGCACTGACAAATCGAGTAGTATTAGCATAGCTGGAATATTGGTGTCTAACAAGCCTTAGATATGGTCGGTCACCGCAACCAAAGTAGTTTCATTAGTATGAGATGGTTGGAAACCCGATTGTGAGTAGTCTAAGATGGTATTAGATTCAAGGAACTCTGTGAGTTGTGAATTGATTAGTCCTTCCAAAAGCTTACCCAGTAAAGGGAGCAATGAGATTGGACAATAATTAGAGAGGTTCGACGGTGATAGAATAGGTTTCTTTAGGATTGGCCTAACCTGGGCCTCCTTCTAGTAGGCTGGAATTCTCCCAGAATTAACCAAAAGATTGAATATAGAATGTGTGGCAGGAACCAGCTGCTGGGCGAGAGCGAATGTGATATTAGGGGGACAGATATCCAGAGGAAAGCCTGATTTGGCTGTGACAAGAACCCTCTGGATTTCTTCCAAGGAGAATTAGTTGAACTCTCCCAAGCTGGAAGTACCCGTAGCAGGGGAAACGAAGGATCCATTCCCTTCTAAGTGGCGTGGGAAAGCTCTGATAATTTATGTTTATTTTGTCGTCAAAGTGGTTGGTCAACAAATCACAAAGCGATTGAGATGTCGGGATGGCTGGAGAGTATGCTCACGGGTTGACAATATCATTTAGAACTTTAAATTGTGTTTTTGGAGGAGTTTTTAGGTTGCGCGATTTGCTCTGAGATGTAAACTTTCCGCCCTGTCTTTATGTTATGATGGTATTATGTAAGTGCTGTTCTGTACAGCTCCCTATCGCAGATATCGTTTGAAGACCAATTTTTTTCAACACCATTTCTCTTTTCTAAGAGCTGACGTATACCTTGGGGCAAAAGCGCCCGCGAGAAGTTGTGGTTTCTTTGGAATGGGAATGCAGTTATGGGTAGAATGCCCACTGAACATGAGCAAATGCCATTCTGGTTAGCTCAGAAAATAACACAGTTAGATGCAGTGTTCCCACACACAGGCTCTTAAGAAAAAAATTGAATGCTAACAATCTGCTTTTCAATGAGGATAGCTCCCACGATTAAGGATTGTATCTCTTGGGGTACAGTTTTTGCTGCCATCTATACCAGAACTCATGGTATCCCTTCAATAGCACTGATACCAGATGTATCGAGAAAGATAGATAATGAGTATGGAGCAGAACCTGCTGTGCAGTTAGGGATGAAATTGGTAGGAAATGTTGCCCAGGTATCCACGATTATGTTAGCAAACATAAAATGGGAGGCAGCAGCGTGGCGATACACCAACGCTTGAGGGATTTCACTCCTGTACAACAAGAGCGTGAATTACCAAAAATAATCGAGGATACATATGCCGAATTAGGTCCAGATAATTTGGGAGCTAGAGCAACAAAACCACAACTCATGGGTGGACCTGAAAAGGATAACACCAAGCAAGCACCTGATTCTTCTAAGAAGAAATGGGATAATAAGCAACAAAAGGATAGAGAGAATAAATCACAATCAAGAGGTGAGTCTCCTCAACAGGAGCCCTCCAAAAGGAAGTACAACCATAGGAATCGGGACAACATAAAAAAACTTGACAGGTAACAGGATACTGATACACGTTCCTCCCGTTCCTTTCAGGGTTCATCAAAACACTCCCAGATGGAAGGACGGTCCGAACACAGATCAGAAGAACGAACAAAGTTCAGAGATACACATCGTACTTCGGACTATAATATCAAAAAAGAAGAGAAACCAAAATCAAAACCTCAATTAAAAAAAGAAGTAGGTAGCTGGCCTTAAATAAAAAAAATGCCAAGGATACTGAGGACTCAACTTCTGAACAGGGAATGGGCTCTGACGATGCTAGACAGCGCAGCAGAAGTAACAATAGCTCACCAGAACCTGATGGAATCTCTGGTGACAGTGGCGTTGAATGAACATATTATGGTGGAGACACCTGATACTAGGGTAAGTGTCCCACATCCGTTATATGAAATAACACTCCAAATGGAGGGGGACAAACTCTGAAAAATTAAAGGTCTTTTTTGGGGAACCTGACTTATGGCTATGATATCATTTTCGCTGAAAACGATTGGCAGCCTAAGATTGTGATGGAGTGCCTGAAGAGAGAAAAATTATTTTACCAGCCTTTTCTGACCTCGTTCCAGTATCACTAAAACATTAATCTGCGCAGGACTGGGTGGTAGCACTTGCTCCTGCATTATATCGCAACCATGTAGGGTGGGATACTGAGTCACCTCACCATGTAATCCCAGTAAAAACAACTCCCACTTCACAGAGACAGTACCCAATAAAACAAGAAGTGAAAAAACAAGTCAGGGAGATCCTCTTAGACCAACTTGATTATCAAGGTGTAATAGAGAATTGCACCTCTTTGTTTCCTATAATGAAGCCTGAGAATTTATACATTTAGTTTTAGAATACAGACATCTGAACACAAGCACAAAGACATTTGCAGTACAGAATGCACACAGTGCCGCATTAATGAATAACATTGTGTGGAAAAACTACAAAACAACACTTGATATCTCAAATGGATTTTTCTGCCAAAATATAGCACCTGAAAGCAGATATTTGACTGCATTCTCAGCCCTAGGCGTCAATGCTGTCGACTGTCCCAAAGGGTATAAGAATAGCCCTGGGGTGTTCTCAGCTAGGGTAACAGAGTTACTTCAAAATTTTGATGAGGAGGCATTGTCCTATGTAGATGATATTTATCTGACGGATGATGAGTTCTTGGATCATTTGACCAGGGCGAGCAAACATCATTTTTGGATTCGCCTCTGAGGGGTATATATTCAACTTTCAAAAAATCTAAAACAGCCCACCTCAAGTCCTATTTTTGGAATCCGAGTTATCAAGTGAAGGGAAAAGCCTAGCAGCTAACTTTTTAGACAAGTGTGCACTGCTCCAACCTCCAAAAACTCAGAAAAATTTAAAATCTATATTGGGATTCTTACATTTCAGCAGAACATACATTTTAGATTAGGCAGAAAAAGTAAAACCTTTCTACGATCTAATCAGACCTGATTTTTCAATTAGGCATTGGGCACAGGAACACACCTATATCCTTCGTTACCTACAAGTTTACATGATAGATTCCAAACACCTACACACACGCATAAATAACACAAATCTGGTGATCCTTGTAATCACGGGTCAAACAGGGTACACTTACCTAACCTTCAATGAAGGCGAAACGGTACCCATAGCATACAAATCACACTTGTACACAAATGCTGAAATGCACTTTGCTTCTACAGAAAAAGATCTGACAGCGGTACAGACTGCGCGACTTCATTAAACTTATCCTGTCATATAAAGGGTTCCCGAGCTCTTGTGATTAATCCAGTGTTCAGGCTGCTCTCAAATGGGAGTTACTTAATGCTGAATGATCAAGGTTGTTGTGGGATGCTTCTAGGCATCGCATATCTAGTCGCAGTAAGTTCCAGGGTTACTTGTTGTATGCAAGTATTGTTTCCACTGGCTCACACAGTCAGGGAGGAGCTGTGCAGGCCTTCGTTGAATGTTTCCTTATACGGTTTAATACTATGAGCCGAATGAAAGCCATGCTTTTACAAAAAGATGTGCCCTTAACCTTGGCCCGGGAGAGTTTTGATAGTCTTGGTTCCTATCATTCCAACCAGTCTGGATTGTCTGTGTCTTGCCTGTTCTCCACTGCTTGCTCTGCAGACAAGAATGCATGTTGGATCTCTGTCTAACACTTCCATTGGTTGCGCCACTGGACAAGGATGTATTGTTTGACCAGTTAAAGGCCCACATAGTGCAGTGTCCTCAGCGTATTCCCATGTTGATGTCAGCATTCTTAGAGCCACCATGGGATGTTTCAGCTCCTGTTGGATTGGATACCAGCTCTACTACAGGCACACAGGCTTTGGATGTTTCAAATGCTTCCCCAGCATCGGCTGTGGGAACTGAGATCATCTTTGCTCGATTGACCTGATCTGTGAGTAGTTACAGGGACTGTCGTCTGCGAAGGCAACAAGCAGTGATGTTGCGGCTCCTACACAGGACTCATAAACATTTGGCTCTCCGTGTGCTGGGACCAATTAGGCCTTTTTCCAAAACAAACAAAATTGGAAATTTAAACACATTTTATTTCCATCCTTCTATACTATTACTGAGCTTCATGGCTTTCAGACACTCTCAGTTGCTCAAACTATATATATGAACATATTTTAAAGGCCTTATAGGGCCTTTGACATACATAAAGGATTTATAGAGTTCTTAGGCATTTTTTGTAATTTTTTAGATTTTTTTTTCTCTGAACATTTTGAACAATGTTTTATGATTGATTAGAACAAGATTCACCTTTTTTAGTATATCATCCGGTCAGATGAGGAGTAGGTGTTATGATGTGTAAATGTACCCCAATATAGGCCTGGGTAGTCACCAAACCTTTCACCTACATTTTCCCTGCCATTATACTACATAACGGTTTTTGGTTTTGACCTTTTACCTAGTTAGGTGCTGCTTAAGTTTTGTGTGGTTTTCCCAGAACACTAGCCTCATTTATTATTCATGAGGATTCTCAGAATCACAGCAGGATTACAATCTTCTGTATAATAACTTTGTATAAGTGTCATCCCTTTCGTCATCCTTGGCCGACATGACACAGCAAGGTAGAACCCCTGAGAGTATCTCTTGGGTATATAAAGGAGAAAGACTTTCATGCTGACACACTGACGCGAGATGCTGAGGTTTCTATATTCGTTGTTTTAGCACCATGGTAGAACTCTACTCTGTTGGTGCTTATAAATGTTTATATCAATCAATCAATCAATCAGGGGATTGTAAAGCGTGCTATTCAGCCGTGAGGATCTCATGGCGCTGGGGTGGTGGGGTGCAGTTCTGGATCAGTCGAAGAGCCAGGTCTTGAGGTTCTTCCAGAAGGTGTGCAGAGTAGGGTGTATCTGTTGTTGACTGGGAGCTTGTTCCAGGTCATTGCTGCGACGTAGGAGAAGGCTCTTCCATCTGGTCTGGTTCTGCGGATGCATGGGGTGAGGTCAGCGGAGCAGAGCTTCCTTTTGGGTACGTGGAAGGAGACTCTTCTGTTGAAGTATTTGGGTCCGATGTTGTGGAGGGTTTTGTAGGTGTGGGTGAGTAGCTTGAATGTTACTCTCTTCTCGATGGGGAGCCAGTGGAGGTTTCATAGGTGCTGGGTCATGTGCTTGTGTCGTGGGGTTCCGAGGACGAGTCTGGCTGCGGTGTTCTGGATGGTTTGGGGTTTGTGTAGCAGGGTTTTGTTGATTCCGGCGTAGAGGGCATTACCGTAGTCCAGTCTGCTGGTTATGAGTGCTGGGTGACGGTCTTTCTGCACTTGGGGGGATCCACTTGAAGGTTTTGCGGAGGATGAGGAGGGAGTTGAAGCAGGTGTAGGCGATTGCGTTGGTCTGGAGGGTCATGGTGAGGGAGGAGTCTAGAATGATGCTGAGGTTCCGGGCGTGGTCCGTCGAGGTGGGTGGGTTTCCGAGGGTAGGGGGCCACCAGGATCTGTCCCATGCAGTGGGGAAGGGTCCAAGGATGAGGATCTCTGTCTTCTCTGAGTTCAGTTTTAGGCACCTGTCACTCATCCAGGCTGCAACATCTTTCATTCCTTCTTGGAAGCTGAGTCTGGTGTCTTTGAGGTTCTTCATGAAAGAGAGGATGAGTTGGGTGTCGTCGGCATAAGATACTATGCTGAGCCCATGCTGTCTGATGATGGCTGTAAGGGTGGCCATGCAGATGTTGAAAAGCGTGAGGCCGAATGAGGATCCTTGGGGTTCTCCACAGATGATCTCTGTAGGTTCGGAGAGGAAGGGGGGTGTCTAATCCTTTGGGTTCTGCCGGAGGGAAAGGAGCGGATCCAGTCGAGGGCGGTTCCTCGTAATCAGCGTTGTGGAGTCTGGCTGCGAGAGTGCAGTGTGAGATGGTGTTGAAGGCTGCAGAGAGGTTTAGTAGGATGAGGGCCGCAGTGTTGCCCTGGTCGAGTAGCATACGGATGTCATCGGTGGCGGTGAGGAGGGCGGTCTTGGTGCTGTGGTTGCTGCAAAATCCATACTGGGAGGAGTCGAGGAAGATGGTCAGCTGGGGGTTGATGAATCTCTCTGTGACTTTGGCTGCGAAAGGAAGGAGAGTGATTGGCCGGTAGATTTTCAGGTCCGTTGGGTCGGCCGAGGGTTTCTTGAGGAGGGGCTTGACCTCTGCCCACTTCCAGTTGTTGGGGAAGATGCTGGATTCGAGGGAGGTGTTTATGGTCCGGCCTACTTTGGGTGCTATGGCGGTGGTGGCTCTGTGGTAGATGTGCAGTGGGCAGGGGTCCATGGAGGATCCAGAGCCGGTGTTCTTCATGGTCGTGGTGGTGTCTTCAGTAGTGGCCAGTTTCCAGGTGGTGATGGTCGGCTGGTTTTTGGTGGTGGGGACGGGGGTGGTGTACTGAGTCTGTTCTCAGGTGGTAGTAGGAGCTGAACTTGTTGTAGAGGTCCTGGGATGGTGTGATATTTGTGGCTTGCTGGGGGGTTTGGTGAACTGCTGTATGATGGTGAAGAGTTCTTTAGCGTTACTTCCGTTGGTGTGGATTTTGTTCTTGATGAAGGTCTGCTTGGTGGCTCTTATGTGCTGCTGGTATTCATTCATGGCATTCCTGTAGTTGTTCTGGTCTTTAGTGGTTTTCCTGTTCCACCAGAGTTTCTTGAGGTGGCTGAAGGAGCGCCTGGCATCTTAGAGGTCGGTGGTGAACCAGGCGGCCTTCCGTGGATGATTTTTGACAAGGTAGAGGAGGGGTGCGAGCTTGTCAGCACAGCTGGAGATCCAGTGGTGTAGTTCTTTAGCTGTGGAGTTGGCGTCGGTTGTGGTGGAGGGGGGTCGTGGAGGTCATGGAGGAAGGTGCTGTGGAGGTGTTCCTCTGTGATCTTGCTCCAGTTCCTTTGTGGTGGTTGCGGGGCGAGTTTGGGTATGGTGGTCGTGTTGAAGGTGAAGTGTGCGCAGTGGTGGTCTGTCCAGAGGGGTTGCGTGGTGTGGCTGAAGTGTATGTTTGTCCCTCCTGCAAAGATGCGGTCTAGGGTGTGTCCACCTCTGTCGGTGGGAGTGGTGACGAGCTGCTTCAGTCCGAGATTGGTGAGGTTGTCAAGGAGGGTGGTGGAGTGGGGGTTGCTGCGGTTGTCGAGGTGGAAATTCAGGTCTCAGGTGAGAATGTAGTCCATGGAGGCCATAGCATTGAGTGGGACGAGGTCAGCAATGGTGGTGGCCGAAGAGGCGCGAGGCCCAGGGGGGCCTGTAGACGAGGTTCCTGCGCAGCATGGCTCTGGGGCTGGTTTGGATCTGGAAGTGGTGGTGCTCTATGTTGGAGAGGGGGTCGCTCGTGCTGGAGGTGGAGAGTGAGAGGGAGCTCTTGTTTCTGTCTTATGGTTGTTTGGGCACACATATTTTACACTAGAATGACGCAGGTACAATAAATGCTTATTGAAAACGTCCCCACTGTTTATTCTGTGTATCTCTCTGAGATAAAGAGCACAAGTGACAGAGTGAACAGTACTGTACTGTTTCCACGATCCCTGATGGGACAGGGTTGTCATGTTCGATAGTCTCCTGAAACTATTCTCTTCTTGGTAAGAGGAGTTTCTAAGTGGCACTATGAGCGAGCTGATATACAGGCGAACATACCCGACGGGGGTGTCCAGAATCAATCTGGACACCAATCCCACAGTTTAATTTGTCTACACCTGCAGACTCTATATAGATTTATAGGAACTACATGACAGTCACTCTTTGTAGCACCCCTAAATTGAGTATTTAGGTGGCACTCTCTGACATCAGGAGCTCAGATTTGATGGATCAAGGAGAGGACAAAGAAAAGCCTCAAGAAAAAGTAAGAACTGAAGACTGCTGTAGACTTTTGATGCCAAAACTTGCCTGCCCCCACTACGTCTCGACAATCCTGACCAGCAACTTGTCCTGCAGATGTCCAGCTTCCAAGACCCCTGGGAGAATTCCAGCCCTTAGAAATTGTTAAGAAATCTCCCTTGAAGTGGGGGGGCTACTACCCTGAAGTCTGCAGACACAGAAGAGAAAAGTCTGGTTGACTGAGTTGCCGCTCACCAGCTAGCCAGACACTGCAGCCCCCCAGGAAGAGGTAACTGTGCTCCTGAAGGGCAGTTCTGTCCCCCCCACCAAGTGAGAGAACTGCAGGATCAATCAGAGATGCACAGGACTAATACCTGGGTTACTGAACCCTTTTGCAACAACCAAAGACCGTGAGAGTCCAGTCCAGACTCCAATGAAACCAATACAGAACAGACATCAAGGGATGTCAGCACCGTAAAGACCCTCTTCTAGGATGATTTTTGCACACTCAGCAGGTGAGACCGGCGACCACAAGGCCCTAGGATACACAGAGCCCATCCAACCTTGCCTCTCTGCACCCTAACACCCAAGCCCGGGTACCAACAAACTGACTGTGCTCCCTTATTCTCAGGACCCTTGTGGCCTGGACCCCACAATTGGGGGCTTACAGACTTGTCCTCAAGTCCCCCTTTGCAGCCTGCTTCTTGCTGGACCGCCTACTTCTTACTGACTTAGTGTGCACATCTAACAGCTTGTCCAGCACCTCTGCAACCAGATGCCCGAGGGCAGGTAATGAGTGATTGCTGGTGTACTTTGGGATCCTGGCCTCCTTCAGCTCTAAGTCCTGAAGGAGACCCCTAGAAACCAACTGTAAATACCTGTATGCTATTTATGCCTTTTCCCTCCATAGTAAAGCATGTGCGTAAAGGCGCATTTAAGTGACTGTTTTGCTTACCTGCAACGATATTTTAAAAAATTAATTACTTGATAATAAAGATCTTGATAACACAATTTACATAAAAATATGATTTGTTTTTCTAAATTGGTGTCAGATTTACTATTCAGTATGTCTCATTTATTACCTCTATGAGTACAAAAAATGCTTAGCACTACCCTTGCATAAGCTTAACTGTTCACCGATATCATTTGTGCCTCTGTAAACCACTAGACTCCTTACACAGTGTACTTTGTTTTGGTCCGCTATGTAAGGAATCAGCTTCCTACAGTCTCCCCAAATGTTTATCATGTATTCTTAACGAGAATACAAAGGTTGCTACTGAACTGCTACCTAATAAAGCATTCACGCACACCAAAGCATTCCTGAGGGGATCAACTTTGATGCCATTTTGGTGTACAGGTGGTTACATATACTTTTTTGCCATTTCAATGACTTGAACTGAGGTGCTTGGTATATTCCACAAATATTAATTTCCTGATGTAAGTGGCATTACTTTAGAAAGCTATGAAACATGCTGGTGCATTTCCATGACATGAACTGTACAAATTAGTATCTCTCTGTTTTTAACTTAGTACAAGGGGGTTGTCAATAAATTCATGTTGCATACCTTTATACATTTTTAGTCACAGGTTAGTAATACACCTAAAGTTAGGTTTACCTAAAGTAGGTGAATTTAGGAGGGGTAAATTGAGTAATTACATGAGTAGCATGTATAACTCCCTCAACTCCTTGACACACAATGGGTGGTATCCATCTGAGTGTTATATAAAGAGCCTGATGATTAGGCATGCTGCACAATGTAGGCAAGAGCTTTAGGCACCTATGTAGAATTGGTGCATGGCCTCCAGTGTAAAATCTTTCAATTTCACCCATAAACACACTTCATGATCTATTTAGTGAGAAGTTGGTTACTTTTTGGTGCAAGTGTACATGGTAGGTGCCTTAGCCCTTGGACCAGCTTTGTTATAATGGTATTTCTGGCATAATGGGGGCAACTGTGGTATATTAGGGCATACCCCCAGCATTATGTAGACCCTGGCACTCAGGTTGGAATTATTTGTACACTATGACACCCATGGCATATTGTGACTTACTACACATCAGAATTATGTCCCTGGCATTATGGTGGTAATTGTTGGCATAATGATTTAACATTGGTGTCTTTGTATTTGTACTGAAGTACACAAAACACATAAAATTACTACTGTTAAACTTTAATTTCCCGTTAATCTTCATATCTCTTTCTAAAAAAAGCCCAAAAGTTGAAATCCTGGGATTTGCTCAAAAAAGAAAATCTGTCTTGTTTTTGTTTAAATGAGCAGCAGTATCTTCTAATACTGCGTCAATTCAAAAAGATCATCTCTCCCTGTCTGTGATTGGGTTGATATAATT
Source organism: Triturus cristatus (assembly GCF_964204655.1). Classification (NCBI taxonomy): domain Eukaryota; kingdom Metazoa; phylum Chordata; class Amphibia; order Caudata; family Salamandridae; genus Triturus; species Triturus cristatus. The sequence continues at coordinate 641,043,053 of NC_140589.1, forward strand.
CTGCTCAAAAGGCAAACAGATCTAGAATTATAGCTGAGTTACTATTCACACTGGACTTGTGTTGCACTACAGGTTCAATGACACATCAAAGACACCTAGAGTAAAGTCAACCAGAGGTGGAAAATGCACTGATGCACTGATATAGATATAGATAGCTACTCATGTGGACTTTTATGCCTGGGTCTACACACAAAAGCTCTTCCTCTCTCCCTCTTGCCATCCTCAGATTTGCCCTAATATATAAAAAAAAGATTTGCCACAAATACCCCTTCATGCCATAAAAAAATGTGAAAGGGAGAAATGATAATCTGGTGTATTGCTATGCTCACCCACTTCCCTTATTACCACTCTCCTCAGCCTTAATATTGAAAAAAGAATACCTGGTGGCTTGTCACATTCCGCAATCGTCTCAATAATATGCCCATATCCAAATATTAAAATAAATATCTAACATCCTTCCTAACTTTCTCACCTTTCACTGGACATTCCTGCTGCCTCTCAATTTGGGGGCTGTGCTTGCTTCTTTCAAAGATGGGGTGCCTTGCTAAACGAAGAACCCCAGAAGACAAGTCAACTAATGAAAGTATGAAAAAGAGCACCAGTAACACTGAGTCACATAGAGAGATCAGGTGGTCCTTTCAACAGGATGCAAATGGACTTTATAGAGATGCCTGTTTGTAACGAGTTGAAATATGTAGTGGTTATAGTGTGCATTTTCTCTCAATGGGTGGAAGCCCACCTAACACAGAAAAAATACAGTTTCAATGTAGCTAAATTGCTGTAGTGGGAGTTGATACCAAGGTACGGGTTACCAGTTTTTCTGAAGTCAGATTGTGGAACTCATTTCAATAATGAGGATACTGAGGATACTGAGGATACTTTGTGCTGCATTACAGATCAAGCAGAGATTGCACTGTAGTTATCAACCAAAATCCTCAGGCATTGTTGAACAGCTCAATGGAACCATAAAGCATCGATTAGCAATGGTTTGTGCTTCCAAGTCACTGAAATAGCCTGATGCTTTACCGTTGGTGTTAATGAAACTTTTAAGCATTCCTGACAGAAACACTGGGTTATCCCTTCATGAGATCTTGATGGGATGTGCAATGCACTTTTGAACATCACAGATAACATGATACTCAATTGCTGTAAAGGATTGGTTAATGTGGTGCGTTCTGTTTCTCACCAGGTTGAAGCTGCTACTTTAAATCTGCACCAAAAACAGTGCCACGACCTCAGTCCTGGCAATGAGGTGCTGGTCAAGAAGCACATTTGGGAGTCTTGTCTGCAACTGAGATAGAAAGGCCCCAATCAGGTGATTTTAATCACGAAAACTGCTGTTAAGTGTGTCAGAGTACCAAGCTGGGGGCATGCCTTGCATACCCGAATTGTAAGGAATCCATACAAAGAAATAGTGTTCTTTGAGCCTGAGCAGAGAGCAATGTTGACTGAATCACCACAAGGTGAACAACTGCAAGATGCAGTATCACAGCAAGAGGAGAAAGGGGTGAAGATCTACAAACAGTCGCACCAATGCAAGTTCCTGTATTTAGCAAGTTGGCATTGATGTTTCATGACACTGAAGAAGGAAAAGAGACCAGATCTCAATCTGAGAAAGCAGGTGAGACAGCACCAGAACCAACAGAGGACCCTGGTGAATGAATGAGCGCTGAGACAAGAAGAGTCACCCACAGTGCTGAATGGCCACGAAACTATGGTCAAAGGAGATGGAGAACAAGTGTGTCAGTTGATTGCATACCACCAACTATCACTGAAGAGACAGAGTTAGGTAGTGTAAGTGACACAGAGGAAGACCAAGAGAGACTGAGAAGATCAAAAAGAGCGAGAGTGTCTCATCAAAGGTATTCTGCACCTGAATAGACTTACTAAAAAAGTCAAGGACTGAATGTGTCAGTGGACAAATTGAGTGATCTGAAATCTGAACTGTTTGAACCCCATGAAGTCACTCTAAAACAAAAATTGAGACAAAGATGTTTGAAAAGATTTCTGAAAAAAACCTAAACGTTGGAGAGACATTTGAGAGACAATATTGATTGAGAATGTGCAAAAGACGCACATAACTGAGAGGCAAGATGGCGGCCGCAGCATCGGCCGAGTGAGCTCGTCAGCCGTCCCTCCCCGCTAACCACTCTCCTCCTGGTTATGACTGGAATTATGTCGCGCGGCAGTAAAGTCACGCTTTTTGGTATCGATAATGATCTGGCGCTTGCGGTCTTTGCTTTGGCGGTTTCCATTGCCCTCGAGACTGGCATGTGTGACGACCTCCTCGCTGTTTGCTATCCCCGCGCTGCTCAGCTGCTCATTCCTTCCAATTCCGCTGAAGGATCTGGCAGCCCGGGGAAGTCTGCCTTGGCCGGAGACAGAGTGATCTCTGCCGCTGGAGGACACCACTCTACTACGCCGATTGGATTACCTGATGCAGAGGGCCAAGCCGGTAAAAGCAGCACTTCTGCCCGGGGGCGGCAGACGGTCCCTGCCCTCTTCAAGGCACAGAGTGTGAAAAACTGGACGATGCGGGACCCGGCAGGGGGAGTGAAAGTCCCCCCAAAATCTGGACTACTGCTGGCTGTGCCCGCGGCAGCCCTCGCACTTCAGGAAGATATAGCTCAAGGTACTGTAGCATGCCCTCCTGAGTCTACAGTGAATGAAACGATTGTGGAGATATCTGGTCAAGGGGGTGAATGTGTGTCTGAGGGTGGAGACAACCTTCCTGGGGAGAGTAGGGAGGCTGTTGATCATGAATCTCTGATTTCCATTGGCAGTCTCCCGGAGGGTGCAGACGGTATAGCGGCTAAACAACCAGGCAAATGCATTATGGGATCTCTGATTAGCACTGGGCAGGGTAAAGCAGCTGTGGATCAGAACAATATCAATAAGGGGGCTGACAGTATGGCAGTTAGTTTGCAGATATCTCAGGAAGAGGTTGTTGCTTCAGGATCAGCGAAAGATGCGGACTCAGGTGACAAATTCTACTCTATTTCGGACCACTCTAACTTCTCTGGGGATGATAGTTTCGGTAAAGACTGGGTCGGGGAAGAGAGTGATGGTATTAGTCAGCATTGGGAAGAAGAAGGAGATAAGACTCCGTACAATCCTGGTACAGTTTGCAAACAGAAAGATCAAGATAATCTCCCTGAGCAGGTTTTTGGCTTGGCTGGTTCAATGATCTGGGACTACTCCTTTTCATCTAAATTGGACGGGAAGGTGGCATTGGATGGAGGAGCACCCTCAGGAAGCGCTAGTACAAATTTAAGTGGGCCTGAAGAAATTACGCTTTCTACAATATACCAGAGTATCATGGCTCATCAGGAGGAGATTGGAGGAGAGAGCTCTCGTACCCATGGTGAGTGTCGCAAACTGCAAAATTCTATACGCAGGGTTGCAAAGACCTGTTCTAATTTTGCAGTGAGGATTGGCGAAGCGGAAGCTAGAATCTCTTTGTTGGAAGATGAGTTGGCGGTACAAAAAACTCTGTCTGAGTCTATGAAAGCTTTGAAAGATGATACAGTCCGGAAACTGACCGACCTAGAAAATCGCTCAAGGAGGAATAACTTGTGAATCTTGGGTGTTCCTGAGGGCACGGAAGTTGCGGATACCCTGCAGTTTGTCATCGATCTCTTTGAAGAAGCACTTCCAGAGCTTAAGAATTGGGACTGGAAAACTGAATTGCAGAGGGCTCATCGGTTCCCTTTCAATCAACGCAAAAAAGGGGGGCAAGCGGACAATCGCTCACGGGCTATTATTATTTGCCTTAACAATTTTCTTGCCCGAGAGGCCTTATATGATCTTGCTAGACCAGATCGGAAAATGAGGGGCAAGGGTTGCGATTTTTATGTGAGACCTGATTTTTGCCCAGCGAAAGAAGGCTGCTGCGTCAATTAATTCCTTTGTTTCAGGCAAAGGGGGCCCAGATCTTTCTGCTAAATCCTGCTAGACTGAAGGTGGTGTCTCAGGGACAAACACATTTTTTTCAGTCTGAAGTTCAAGCTAAAGAATTTATGTCATCATTGTAGCCGCAGGGAAGATATGGGAACTTCAGGCATCAGCATTCCCCCTTCCACTGTTGGTTGGTATGGGATGCCTAATCTATGGTCCCTGAGGTGGCTTTTCTTTTCTGTTTCTCTTTTTCTTGTCTATCTTCAATGGCTTCTTTCTTACTTCAGTATTTTAGGCTTCATAGTATGTCAGATTTTCTATTGGAGTGGAAGATTAGTCTTGTGGAGGGGTGGGTAGCCTATCTCTCCATCACCAGGGAGAGTCGGTCCTTATGCCTCATGTGGTGGGTGATAGGGGGGTGGGTGATAGGGGGTTCCGGGATGGTGGGGTGAGGGTTGGGGGTTGGGGTACGGGAGGTAAGGGTTGCGGGTGAGGGTGTTAAATTGTAGTTCCACATGTATTGTCATGGCAGTTGTTTCTATGTTACAATGAAGGTACTCAATAGTGTTTTTTGTAAAGCTTATCTGAAGTGTGTCTATAATTTTATGTATTCTGGAAAGGCTCTTGTTTTTCATAAATATGATGGATAGAAAGGGTAAAATTTGTATCTGCTCTTTGAACATTTGCGGACTTAATGATAGGAAAAAAGGGGCTTATTGGCCGAGCTTATAAGATATATGCAAATAGATGCTTTGTGTCTTCAAGAAACTCATATACCCTGGAGTAAACGTAGCTGGCTGAAGGATTTGGGCCTCGATCTATTGGCAAGTACTTGTCAAGGTACAACTACATGGGAGTGGCTATTTTAGCAAAACAGGGGGTTATAACATGCAAACGAACCAAGGAAGATAAAGTAGGGCGATGGGTGATCTTGGAAGTTGTATGCAATGGTACCCCGCTCTCGATTTGTTCTTTGTATGGTTCGAATATGGATGATACAGAAGTGCTGAATTACTTAAGTATAGAACTGGCCTTATGGCCATCTCCGTTGGTTTTTTGTGGTGATTTTAACATTCATCTTGATAGCAGTTTTAATCTCTTTAGAAATCAATTGTATCAAGGAAGAAAGGGCAAGACTTTCAAGGCGTTACAGGGGCTTATAAGGGAACATGGATTGGCTGATGTCTGGTAAAGACATAGGCAGGGGGACCCTGGCTGTACCTTCTTTTCGGCTCCCCGTAATAAATTTGTCAGTTTGGACAATTTTTACAATTTCAAAACATCTGGCCGAGAAGGTCTGCATCAAGCTCCTCCCCAGCATAATATCAGATCACAACCCGTTAGTAGTGGAATTTTGAGTAAGAACCCCTTCTAGATCACAGCCAACATAGACCTATGAAAGGAAATTGCTATTAGACCAGGCATACTGTGAATATGTGGCTAAATGGATCACAGAATTATTTAATATAAATAGAGGCACCGCTTCTGAAACAAATGTGTGGGACGCGTTCAAAGCGGCTGTGCGAGGTGAGACCCTCAGTTTCTCTCTGTATCGAAAGAGGGTGCTACAGGGAAAAATCAAAAGGTGGGTTGAACAGCTTAGGCTGGCTGAGGTTGAGCTCATGAGGCTAATAGGGGAGGCTCAAGAAACAGACGAGTGTCAGCAGCTCATTGCGGTAACTAAAGCTAATATATATCAACATTTTGGGGAAGAACTCACTATCAAATATGTACAGCACCGAGCGGAGATATATGAATTGGGGGAAAATATGGGGAGACTTTTGGCCAAACGCATACAACAGCGGGGAGTCTTGAATAGAATTTGTAGGTTTAAAGATCAATTTGATCAGGTTCAGGACTCTCCGGCAGCAGTTTTGGATGCATTCCAGGGATTTTACCAGCAATTATATGCAGCGGAAGGGGATGTGGCAGTGGAATCTCTTGAGGAGTTCTTCAGAGACCAAGAAACAGCGAGGGTTACATCTGAACAAAATGAGAATCTCGCAGCCCTGGTCACATGGGAAGAGATCGAGCATGCAATAACCTCATTAGCCACCGGTAAGGCTGTTGGCCCAGATGGGATACCTTTAGAATTGTATAGGACATTTCAGCAAGTACTCTGAAATGAACTTTAATCTTTATTACAATTAGCCCAAAGAGGGCAGGTGCCTCAGTCCCGGCGGAAGACCACCATTGTGGTCTTTAAGAAAAAAGGCAAACCTGAAATTAGCCTATCATCTTATAGGCTTATTTCGCTGATTAGTTTTGATAGCAAGGTTTACTAAAAAATTATTGCCTCTCGACTGGGTAAGGTTATTACTCCATTGGTGTCGATTCACCAACATGGGTTCATCCCTGGACGGGACACAACGGATCATATTAGGCATGCTATCACCCTTTTTGACTGGGCGGAGGCCACAGAGTCACCGCTCGGGATGTTTCTGTTGGACGCAGAGAAAGCGTTCGACAGGGTCTCCTGGAGGTTTCTGTGGTGTGTCCTACAATGGAAGGGATTCTCTCTTAAATTTGTCCAGGCAATTCAGGCACATTATATATTGCCTGAAGCCCGCATTCATATTTCTAGCCAAGAATCAAATGCATTTTGCATAAGCAGAGGCACAAGGTAGGGGTGCTATTCTCACTATATATCGATCCTTTACGAAATAAATTGGACGTGAATATGAATATTAAAGCAGCAAAGGTCAATAATACTGAATATAAATCATTCACGTACGCGGATGACATTGCGATATTTACGATTGATATAAGATCTGCTCTTCCAGTAGTGAGTAGTGAAGGATTTAGCTGAACAATTTGGTACTGTATCAGGATACAAATTAAATATCTCTGGTTTTGCATGTGGATACCCTGTCACCGGGAGATATTTCAACTGTCCCACTAGCTACCTTTCTGGGGGTTAAGATTACTGCAGCAGTAGAGCGCATACTGGAGTTAAACATTCTGCCAGTTATTGGACCTGTCAACAAGACACTGGAGAGGCTAGATCACCTACATTTCTCATTGAATGGATGAAGCAATGTTATTAAAATGTCGATTTTTCCTAAATTTTTATACTTGTTTCGGGCCATACCAATGGATATTCTATCATTTTGTATCGCAAATGCGGAAAGGGCATGTTTTAGATTTTTATGGGGCTATTGCAGATCCATAAGGGCAATTAAATGGATGATTCTTACACGATTAAGGGGTGGTTGGGGTGTCACCAGTCTTCTTCTGTATCACTGGGCCACATTGTTACAACATATAGGGATACTTGTGGTTGGGACAAAGGCAGATGTTCCAGTGGCAGCTAGACCAACCATATATAAAAATAGTGCTTGGGGATGATGCTAGACAAAGCTTAGTCAAAATTTTAGAGCCAAGTTACTATAGAAAGACCAAATTCAAGATAGTTCAGTCAGCTTATTCAATCTGGAGGAAGATACGTCGCAGGTTCAGGATCTCAAATATCAATGCATAAACTCCATTCTCGACCTGCGGTCTTTTACCGGCAATATTCCAATAACAAATTACTTTTAGCTGGGGGAATGTAGGTATTGAAGCTCTGGGGGATGTTTGCAGGGATGGTCAAATAGTCTCTTTCATGGAATTACAAGAGACGTTTGGGCTCTCTAGTAGAGATTTTTTTAAGTTTCTACAGATCAGGAGTTTTCTGGGTCAAATTATGCATGGGCTGAATGTTAATATGGGGAAAATGGCTCTGGTGGAAGCAATACGGAATAGATCTCGGATCGGGAAAATATACCAAATATTATTGGAAGGTCTCCCTGATGACAAGAACATTCAGATTGCTAGATGGGAGAGAAAGTTCAGAAAGAAACGAGTGGATTTAGAGGAGTCATTGGAATTAGCTAACCTGATTTTAATAACTGGTAGCTTGAGGACCCAACATTTTATATCTGTTTTTGATTTATACTACACTCCTGCAAAGGTATCAAAGTGGGGGGATCACGGGGTAGCTCATGTAGCAGATGTGGGACATTGGCTGCTGACGCTATACATATGTTTTATGCTTGTCCCAGCTTAGCTAAATTCCTACAGGATATCGAATCCTTTCTGAATATGATTCTTGATACCCCGATAACATTAACAGCAGCCCTAATAATTCTGGGTGTAGAATCGAATGAGGTGGGAAATGCCCAGTTTAGATCTGAGATCGGATTTCTATTTATTTCCATGGTAAGATTATGTTTGACCTCTCAGTGGATCAGCCCTGATTCTCCTACGTTCATTAATTGGCGGTCTAGAATATTAGCTATATATAATATGGAAACTGCAGTATATTGTCTGAGATGGCGCAGGAGACGAGAACTGGGGCAAAGAATTTGGGCACCAATTGCTAGATGGCTAGAGTAAATAAGTTTCAATAATTTGACGAAGCCTATCTTGCCCATTATTAGCCCTTTACCCCTTCTTCCTTTTTATTCTTTTTCTTTTACTATCTTCTTCTTTTTGTTATTTCTTATGGTCTCCTGACTAGCCTTCCAGAATTGCATTCTGCATTGTTATGTTATGCCTTATGTTTTTTATTCTTTTTGTTCTGTTAGGTATAACGATGTATTAAGATAATACAAGGGTGAAAGTGCTATTGGATTGTGATACTATCATGACAAACTGTGATATATTAAATACATTTTTTTTTTTTTTTTAAAGAGAAAGTGCATAAGACTGTAGTAAAATATTCTACTTTTTATTTTAGGATTCACCTAGGCCCAAGGCAGCTGTAGAAGAATAGGGCTAACATTTTAGAATGACAAAGAGTAGGGTAAGTTGACTACATGAAGATTGCTGTAAATAAAGAGATTGTTTAAGCAGACTGCTTAAAAAAAGAAAAACACAAGAAAACTGCTTGAGAAGAAAAATCAGAACTGAACTGCTGACTTATTGTTGTATAATTTGCTTAAACAATCTGACTACAAACAAACGTTGTTTTAGAACTAGATGCAAGATTATTATGGGTGTTAAATTCTTGGCAGGAGTATTAGTAATTATAATAGTATTAGTAGGGTTTTATTTCACACGCAATATGGGGATTAGCCCTACATTTGCACCTACAACATATACACACACAACAGATGTGGAGAAATTAAAAGCATAATTTGCGAATTGCAAGACAGATGATTGGTCCGCTAACATTAATAATATTTCAAGATTAGATATAGATTAGTTCAAAAATACACACAGGCTATGGACGCAAAGGACTGTTATGTCTGCGCCCATGTACCTTTATCGGAATTTTACAATGGGGGGATTGAAAGTGCAATATAAATAATATCGAGAATATAATACAGTTTATGATAAACGTGCAAAATTAACTTGTAGGCTTCAATGAAAATAAAATGTGTTTAAGTACAGTAAGTGCACTAGGACACCATATTTACTCGTACTACGCTTTAAATGGCGAACGTAGCATTCCTAAAGAAGCTGCCTGACTATATCAAATGTTTAAAATCTTGACCTTTCCATGAATATGTTTTTTTTAATAAATAATAAGTTGCATAAATGTTTTCATCTTAACTCTGCAGAATGTTTCTACTTACACAAAGACTACTGTTAGCACATGGTTAGAAATTGTCACTTAATGAAGTAATGAAAAAAGCCTTTAAAAAAATGCAGCATTTAAACGTGAACTTGACCTTTAAATGTACTTGCTCTTTTCACTGAATGGGTTTCTGCCCAATATTTTCTTTTTCGCTAATACCGATGTTTCGAGTTCTACATAGATCATTGTTAGAAAAATATACAAATTGATATTTAGAAGGTTGGACGTGTAGCATGATATGCGGGAAAGCAGTCTTAAATGAGAAAATGCTCCACATAAACATAGAATGATACCTTTAGGTTTCGAACCAACCAAGGCTGTTTGAGGACAAGGGTATTCATGTGAGAAGAAGTGGAGTGATCCTGTTCCCAGGAGAGCACTAAAAGCTGATTGGATGAGAGGAGGAGAAGATGCAACATGAACTGCACCAATGTTTTTGACTGTTGGGCCTTCAGAGTGCTCTTAGAACATATATTGATTTTATGGATAGTCGGGGCCTAAAACTCAATGTCAAAAAGACCTATGTGATGACATGCGGGAAGGGGAGAAATAAATGTAAAAGTCTGCCCCTAGGGAATGATAGGATAGATGCGACTAACACATTCTCCTATCTGGGTGTTCTGCTTGATCATTCTGGTTCATGGAACCCGGCGGTCAAGAGCAGAACTCTTCTCTTCAAAAGGTCAATTGGGGCATTGATGAATTTTTCTAGTAAAATGGGCAAAAGGCCCCCGGGGATACTTCTTAAAAGTTACAGAGCAAAATGCTTGAGTATAGCTATGTATGGGGCAGGAGTCTGGGGATACCAGGATGTAGTCACAATACAAAAAGAGGAAAATACTTTTTTAAGGTTTTTATTAGCAGTACCGCAGAGGTCTTCCGTTTATAATTGTCACAATGAGCTGGGGATTTCTTATATCTCTGGTTTGATCAAGATACAGCCCTTGTTACTATGGTATAGAGTCTGGACGTCCAATAGTACAGAGCTAAACAGAGATATCATGGGCGATGCCATGAGTTTATCCCACGTAAATGAGATCAAGTTGTAAGTGTTTGTGACTGCCGACTGTGACTGCCGCCTGCCTTTCATTACTTATATTCTATTGTCAGGCTCTTTGCGCTTTTGCACACATTGCTGCTTTGGTCCTAATCCAAATGATCTTTTAAAACTGCTTAGATAAATATTGATTTTAACACTTTACCTGGCTGCTCCCACTTCGTATTTTCTTCCTCTGTATTTCTCGCTTGGCCCTGACGGTACCCGGATGTTAGGCGGGTCCGCATCGCACAGGGGTTGACGCGCTAGTTGTTTGAGCACTGGAAACTACTTAAGTCGTCCTGTATTTCCTCACATAGTAGTTTATAGAATACCCTAATCTTCTCACTCCCTTTAACCAGCTGGTCGATAATAGGAAATTCAGCTGATATTAAGGTCCTTGGTCTTACAGCCTTCAACCAGCTAATAACTTTATTATACAGTAGCCAATGACTTAAAGAAATATTGAATCTAGCTTGTAGCGCCTCAAATCCAAGAATCTGATCTCCCCTCATTATATCACCGAGCTTCTTGACTCCTAATTCTTCCCAACCTTGCAGATTCCTGTCTACTACCATCTGCGGGAATAGTCTAGAATTATATAAATGTAAATAACGATGTATCTTTGGAATTCGGCAAAACTTTGAAATGGCTCTCCAAACCCCCCAAACACCTCCCAATATCTTAAATCGAGCCTTCCTGTAATATCTACGATCGATTTCCCGCATTAAAAGACCAAAAGCTTTTCTCCCAACTAATAACTCGTAAATTGTGGGAAGAGTCTGACTGCCATGAAATTCCTGAGTGAATTGTGACTTTGACCGAAAAAGGATAGACATATGAATCAATAAACAAGACCAATGATACAACCTCAAATTCGGTAATACCAAGCCGATTTAGGAAAAACAGAAGTAGCTCTGGCTTTAAAATTGGGAAATCCCGACATAGATTTAGACCTAGCCCTCCTATTAAATAAGAAAATATTTCGTTCTACCAGTTTGAGGGCACAGCACTATAAAACGCTGTTTAATTTATATTACACACCTGCAAAGTTATTTGCTTGGGGTATAAGGGAGGATGATACATGTCCCAGATGTAAGTTAGGCGAGGCAGACCAACTTCATATGTTTTTCGAATGTGAGTCTTTGCTAGGAATACGGAGGGAGATAGAGAAATTCTGGGAGATGTTGTTAGGAAAAAAAATACTTCTGTCATCTACTTTAATGGTTTTAGGCACGGACAACAGACTAAAAGTAGGGAGAACGGAGGCAGCCTTGGTGTTTATCTCCGTGGCTGTATTTCGGTTATTAATTTCTGCAGGCTGGAAAGATTCAGTACCCCCCTCCTTTCAAATGTGGCTCTCTAGACTATTAGGTATGCATAATATTGAGATTTCTTTGTATGCACAGAAAGGGAAAAAAGTACGGGATTTTGGGGAGAGCATCTGGGCTCCTATCACAAAGTGGAGAGAGGCCAGTCTTGAGGGGAATTAGATTTGATTTTTATTTTTTTAATTTTTTCCAGACCAGATTAAGAAGCGGTGTTATTTTTGTATGTGGTAAATTGGAAATTCGAATTCTTGCACTAATACATTTAATGTCGAAGTGAGGTTAATCTTCAGTTTTTTTCTTCTCTTTATTTTTGTATACTTACTGCAACCAATAAAAAAATAATTAAAAAAAAAGGAAACTACTTAAGACACACTGGGGCGGTCTGTGCCCGTCGGCGCCCGGAGCACGACCAGCGCCAGAACCCCTGGCCATGGAAAACCTGGGATATATAGTAGACAACAGTTGTTGGATTTAGATTCAGAATTATGCAAATTGCATGACATGGCTTTGCAAGACAAGAACCCAGGTGAGCTTGTCTGCCCCAAATGCTCTTTCCGGTTGAGATTTCCAAATGTTGAGATGTCGGAGACTCTGAAGGACAGAGATGTGGGAAACATGCCCAGTAACTTACCCAGGCAGGATGAGCATAGAAGTCTTAAGTCAGTTCAGGAACAGCATATGCAATGTGTTTTGGTGAATGTACGCTCTGTAGGGAAACACAAATATCAGATTGAAGACCTGATTCAAAGCACAAAACCTGATATAATTTTTCTTACCGAGATAATGCCTCGAGTCCAGATTGGAATGTAGTGCTACCAAAGGGCTATGCAGTCACTTCACAGGACAGCGAGGAAGGTAGAGGAGGGGGTATAGCGATAATTCATCGAGAACACCTAAAATTGCGAGTAGACGCTATTAGGGATCTACCTGCGGAAGCACTGCATTTTACTATTAATTTAAACAACCTTTTTAACCTCCAGGGACTCCTGATCTATCGTCCTCCTGGACCTAAGGCCTCGTTTTCGCAGGCTTTAATGACGCACCTGGAATCTTATATAGACCCTCACCCTCTTATTATTCTCGGTGATTTTAATTATCACCTGGAACTTACTGATAACTCAGATACAGGCAGATTACTAGACAATTTGGCAGCTTTCGGCTTTAGCCAGTTAGTTCTGGAACCTACCCATCCGGCAGGCCACATTTTAGATGGCGTCTTTTCTAATAATGCAGAGACGAGTATGTCGAGAGTGGTACCCCTTCCATGGACAGATCACTATCCGATTTATTTCAACATTAGGGTTTTTCTGTCAACTCATCAAACACAAACAATACCAGTGAAGGTAAAGTCCAGGCGCTGGAACAAAGTTCAAGCCGACGATCTGAAAACAGCTATTGGTCAAGTCCCTCTGTCGTTGGTCAAAAACAATAATGAGGCAGCTTCTGGGTTCAATGAATGGCTCCGGATAGCGGCTGATTGTGTGGCACCGGAAAAATGGTCGACAGTCAGGAGACCAAAGCCTTCGTCATCCTGGTATAGTTCGGAATTGAAGGGCTTAACAGTAAAGTGTAGAAGAGCGGAGCGTTTGTGGAGGCAAGATTATAGTAAAGATAAGAAAATACTCTATAATCTTGCTCTCCAACAGTATAAATAGGCAATTATTGCCGCAAAAAGTTCATTCTACACTACCAAAATTGAGGAAGCTGGTAACTCTCCTAAGGAACTTTTTAAAACGGTTAGTCTGCTCTCTAAATCTCAGCAGGCAAGCACTTTCCAACCAGATCAAAGTATGTGCAATAAACTGGCCAAATTTTTCCAGAACAAGGTTCAAATAATATACGATAACCTCCTGAATGTTCGAATGGGCCCAGATAAGCCAGATCTACTACACGTGGAGACAGATATACTAGATGCGAGGCTAACTAGTTTCCCAGCAATCACGAAAGAGGAGGTCCATAAACTCCACCTCTCTATAAAATCGGGCAAACCCAAAGATCCCTGCCCTGCCACGGTTATGCATCTGGCCGCTAGTATAATCGGAGACGAACTGACCCGCTAATGAATCAAGTGCTGGAGTCAGGTAGCTACCCAGTCTGCTGGAAGTACGCCACGATTAGGCCTATTCTGAAAAAGCCTACCTTAGATCCTATGGAGCCCAAGAACTACCGTCCGATAGCCGGTCTGCCCATAGCAGCCAAAATTCTGGAGAAATCGATGAATAAGGCACTAATTGAGTACCTGGACACCAACAATTTGTTGGACTCGACTCAGCATGGCTTTCGATCATATCATTCTACCGAATCTGCCTTGATTGTTGCAGCTGAGGAGATTCGAGCAATAGTGGATAGAGGGGGCAAAGCAGTCCTCGGATTACTAGACTTATCTGCGGCTTTTGACACCGTGAATCACACAGTGTTAGTACAGCGGCTGCGGGAGGTAGGGATCGGGGGTTTGGCTATGTCCCTCCTATCTTCGTTTTTGGAGGGGAGGGAGCAGAGCCTGCATTGGGAGGGCATGCAGTCAGACAGTTTCCACCTGCCCTGTGGGGTCCCACAGGGATCACTGCTGTCACCAACAATGTTAACATTTACGTGATACCCCTGGCCAGACTTATTAGGAAGCATGGTTTTGCTCTGCTGTCATACGCAGATGACTCCCAGCTCAGAATCTCGATAGCTAAACAGCCTGAAGATACAGCTATCAAGTTTCATGCATGCCTTGAAGAGATTATGACTTGGATGAACCATAGCTTCCTAAAAATTAATACTGACAAGACGGAGGTCATTGAGTTTGGTCAGGGACGACTCCTGTGGAATGATTCCTGGTGGCCAATGAGAGCAGAAAAATGCCCCAGTCCTGTCTCTAAAGTTAGAAATCTTGGAGTTATTTTCGATTGCCAACTAAATTTCTCCGCTCAGGTAAATAGTCTTACCTCCTCCTGCTTCTTCTTAATAAAAACTTTGAAAAAGATCTTTCCTTTCATTGGGCAGGAATTACAAAAGACAGTTGTAGTGGCTCTCCTACAATCTAAACTTGAATATTGTAATGGCTTGCTGCTGGGGATTGACAAACCCCAGATGATTAGGCTGTAGTCATTGCAGAATGCCGCCGCAAGGTTGCTATTAAACATTCCGAGAGGTAAACCAACCTCTGCTGGAATCAGAGCTCTCCATTGGCTTCCCATTCAGCAACGGGTGGAATTTAAGGCGTTATGCCTGGTCCACAAAGCATTTTATGGTGGCGGAGCTAAAGATATTCAAAAAATGTTTAGGCCCTATTCCCCAGTCTGTTCCTTAAGATCCAGCACTTTGGGTCTTCTCCACATTGATAGGATTAGGAGAGTGAGATGGGGGGGAAGAACCTTTTCTAATTGTGCAGCAAAGCTGTGGAATAAATTTCCAACAGCCATGCGATTCCAGTCAAACAGACAATCCTTTCGGAAAGAACTAAAGACCTGGCTGTTTGCCTTAACATAGGCTTTGTAACCTAGGCTGCAACACTTCCATTTACACCAGCGCCAAGACACCTCGGCATTCGAGCGCTTTATAAACATATATCCTATCCTATCCTACTTGGCTGAATTACATCAGAAGATTTTTAATAGACATGGGTAAACCTGACTTTTATAATAACCCCGAAACATTGAGTGCAATTTCTAGGAAGGATTTTAAAGTTTTTTGTCAGTCACACTTAGAGTCCCTGAGAGCAGCTTCAGAAAGGAAGAAAAGTACCGTTATCCCACACCAGTTAATTCTTGTATCCCCCACTAATCAACCATATTTGGATTGGTGTATAGGAGGTTATGATAGGTATGTTCTGACAAGATTCAGATTTGATATCTTCCATCGATTAGTCAGCTTCCCTACATTAAACAATTGGACTAGAGATCTTTGTCGGTGTCCCTGCGATGAAACGTCCCACCAGATGACAATACATGTGATTTTATTTTGTAAATTTTATAGGTTAGAAAGAGCTAGATGGATTTTGCCATTGTTGAAGAGAGGGGGCTGAAGGCAATGCCATCCAGCCTTTCTATATTTACAAATGTTGGAAAATGTTTATTGTGTGGGTGTGATGACTGGTTTTCTGAAGTCCATATTGAAAAAAAGGAAAATTATAATATGGGAAATCCACCAAGAGGCTGACTAAAGTTTAGATCTCTTGTTATAAAAATCAAAGAATTAATTGACAAGGAGATTGTAAGACTCAAGTGGTATGTAATGATGTATTCATTGTATGTATTTCTCTTTTTAAATTTTCCTCTGTGAGTTTTTAATATGCGACTTTTATGATTTTTAATGTTAAAAAAATCGAATAAAGTTTATTTGATTTGATTTGATTTGATTTGACTGTTTATAATAATGCTTGTTCCCCATAGTAGGATATCACTTTTTAAGACTCATTATTTCATAACCCTTGTCTTTATGAATTTCCCAGATCCACTTTCCAGATCGTTTTGTTCATGTGGATTCCTCCCCTTCCACCTTGACACACCTGTTTTTCGTGTTGCTTCTTCCCTCCCAAATCTGACTCTCATTGTCTGTGTTGTCCCACCACCCATCAGTGAGAAATAAAGTAAAATGAGGCGGCCAGCGCTTGCCGCGTCATACAGCTCTTTTTTACCATACTTTAGCCCGTTCCCTCTCACCCAGCTTCCTGTTGTTCATGTTGCGCACTCCCTTCCACCCTTCCTTCCAACTGACTGCATCATAGCGCTTTGTTATTTTTACTTTTAAGCATGTTGTACAGCAACCATGCTGCTCTACAACATGGCTAAAGGGAATCAGCAAAGCGAATAACTCTTGTAGGCGAGACCTATTGGCTTTGCCAATGCTTGCTATTTTAGATGTTTGCTGTGAGCACATCCAGAGATGAAAAGTAGGCAAGAACAGCAGCAGTAGGTTTTGCTGGTGCTGCCACGAGAGAGCAGCCGGTGCAAGGGTCAGATCTAAGTCATGCACCCTTTCTTCAAATTCTAGTATTCATAATTTACATTTATCAGGGCTGTTGGAAATACCTGTTTAGAAAATTCAATATACAAAATGGTTTAAAAACCATGGAAGAGCAGATTTAACCAATCTGGCTTGAGAGATAAAAACATTATGAAAGAATCTGCTGACTATCATTATTACCTGGGCATAGCATGGCAATAACATACAATCCTTACATAAATAAACCACATGTGTGTACAATCTGGATATATGAAAAAGGTATGGGTGTACAATCTGGATATATGAAAAAGCATAGACACTTGCTTTAGCAGAAAGGTAGTGAAGAATACTTGATTTTGCTCTTGAAAATACAATTAATAATTTTTATGATGGATCTGATATTCACATGCTCATTTGACATGATTGCAAGTGATTGAATCAAATTTAATATGATGAATAGAAGTGTGATTATTAATGTAATTTAGTTGTGCCACATTTTCACAAAATCGCCATACTGGAATGTATGGATGCTGTTATGATGCTGCTTTGACATTCACTCCTGTTCCTCCCCCCCCCCTCCTGTTTCATCCCCCTGGGCATCTTCTCTGTCCACAATTTCTGCGGAGTGAAGCAAACTCATGTTGTTGATTTTTTTCACTGCTGTATGCATGCGTTGTGAGTGAATGTTTTTATGCTCCTAACTGGAACACTTTTAGGGCCCTTCCACTGTGTTTCTGTTGCTGGGCCTAGTCTTGTGCATTGGTGTGAAGCTTTATTGTCTAAATGTTGCCTATTATTTTATACATCTCCGGATAGCAATAACACAGAAGATGCTTGATGTTTTCTAAAAGTGGTTTAGTATTCATTACCTTACCAGTGGAGTCTAATCCGATGCTATGTCTAAAACGTGTTATTTGTGATCATGCCATGATGAGTCTGCATCATCCCTCATTTGTTCTGCAAGAATTGTGTAAAAGAACCCCTTGGATTTGGGGGAGCCAGAAGACTTTCACATTCCACTAGAAATTCTGTATGATTTCTTTATGATTTTGCTGCTTATCTGGGACCTGGAATATTTCTTATTGTTGACCACTCTGTGTAACATTACATTCGAGCCTTCATGGCAAATATTCTGCACGGCTTGATTTTAACATTTTTGTTATAAAACTTTTTTACTTTTCGCTGATCTAGAACTCAGTTATTGAATGGTCCCAGTTCATTATAATTATTACATTGCTAAATTGATGTTGGGGAAGGTGATTTTTAGCATAAGATCAACCTGGGGCAGAACCGTCTATGGTATAATTTGGGGTCATTGAATTTTGGGGTGTCCGAATGTTGGGGTGCGGTTCTGCTTCCACACTGTCACAAGTTATACATGGAATTGGGCACATTTCCTTTACTTTTCTGTAGACGAAACTTTCTGCACTTTTAGTGGAGGTCAGTCATTGACTCACTTTTTAAGTGAAGCAGAGGAGCTTGCTTTTCCTGAATCGATCGAGTCTGGTTTAAAAACATCTACCTGCACTTTTCACCTTCTGGGCCCACAGCTGCTCTGGAAATGTAACTGTGCTGTACTCCTCTAGAACCAGGGGTGGCTGAGCACGGAAGCCTGCATGGTACAATCCTCAGTGACAGAGGCCAGCACAACTCATGCTGGTACATTGCACAGGCTCCAGCGTTCGGCTTTATGCCTGAACACTCAGCTGCTTTAATCTCTTTTACTGACTTGTCACAGGATTGTGTGGGTTCGGGTGGGTCAGTGAAACTTGCTGACCTAAATCTCAACCCGAGACTCGTTGTGAAAAGGTGGGGTATGACAAGAAGGCAGAACTTTAAATGTCGGACATGAAGAAATGAATAGTGATGCACAGTAAGGGGCTTATTTACAAGAGTTACCTTACTGTGCTGCACTGCGTCACTGGGAAAGGGCATGAATGTGTTATATTTAAGGCATAGAGCACATTCTTGACTTTTACCCCTGCACTGGCACACAATGGGCTGCCTAGTGCCAACGCAGGCACCCTTGCACTACAGTGCAAAGGTGCCTGCATAGCATGCAGGTTTGTTTTTGTTCAGGAAGGGACACCTTCCTGCACAAAAACAAGCCTGAGAAGCATATTCCTCTTTCTATGCATGTCTCCTCGTTACTCCTCTCATAGGGAGGTGTATCTCTTTGGTGCATTCCCAGGTTTACAAGGTCTTGCAAGCAGCAGCGGCTTCTCCTTTAAGGTGGAATAGCATCACCCCACTGCCAGGAGCAGCAAAGGAAGGAAAAAATAAAATGATAATAATGGAATGTTATTATCATTTAATTTTTTTCCTCCTGGTGCTGCAGTGTGTGAGGGGCAGGGCGGAGCTGCAGGGAAGGAGTGGTAGACACTCCTGTGCATAATGACTGTTTGGTCCGCCCTCTCGGGCTGCCCAGGACAGTAATGCCCACTCCACTGTTCTCCATGCAGGCTGCATTACAGCCTGCCTGGAGAACATGCCCACCCGTACAGCCCCTGTCTGAGCGCCATGTCACGGCGACCCATCACAACGCTCCTTTGGAGCACTGTGATTGGCTTAGGGGTGGGAGCCTGCTGCCTGCTTCCTGTTCCGACCCGGAGTCCGACACAGGGGAGCAGGAGAGAAGATATGGGAGCCAGTGGCGGGTGCAGCAAGGTAAGTTTTATCTTTTAAAAGCAGCCCGCGAACAAGCCCCCCGCACCTGTGACCCACCCGCGAGCCATGTCGGCCGCTCCTGCTTGTAAGTCTGGAAATGCATCACAAACCATGGGAGTTTTGCGGAAACACCCACACAATACGTACCCAGTTCAGAGTATCGCAATGCATTTTTGTGCAGCATTGCGTTACTCTGGATTTTTTATAAGCCATGCAAAGTGGCTTTGCGTGGCTTCAAAAATGTGACTTAAGGTTTGTGTCACTCTTGCACCACATTGTGTTATGCAAGAGAGATGCAAACCGGGTCATAAATAAAGGCCTAAAAGAGCCATACACTGGTGGTTACAACTTATACGCAGGTTACCTTTTGAAATATTTTATACTTTTATCCTTTGGAAAGAATTGCTGTATTAGTTTGATCTCTCACCCAACTCTCAGGTACTACATGGGGGAGTGAGACGCTTCGCTAGAGGTATTTTTACATGTAGCAAACTTGAGGCCAGATGTACGAGGGTTTTTTGCAAGCGCAAATGGGTTTTAGACCCATTTGCGCCCACAAAAGACCTGTGGCCCATGTACTAATCCTATTTTGCGAGTCGCAAATCAATTTGCAACTTGCAATATAGGATTAGCGACTCGCTATTAGGAAGGGCATTCCAATTGCGGTCACAAAACACTCGCAGTTTACCACCCTTCTGAGAAGGGTGGTAAAGCACTCGCAAACGGTAAGGGGTCTCTAGGGGACCCCTTCCCATTTGTGAATGCATGCACAAATAGTTTTAAGGGCAGGCAGTGGTCCTAGGGACCACTGCCAGCCCTTAAAAAATGAAACTGAGACATGGAGGTCTGCCGACCCCAGCAGGCCACCATCCCTGGGAGAGCCAGCCTTTCCCAATGGAGGAATCACAAACAGTGTTGCATCCAATTAGTGAGTCGCAAATGTGACGCAATATGCGACTCGCTAATTGGTGAGTTGTACATCTGGCCCAAGGTCCAAAGCAAGTATGTATGAACTGCAAAGTGCATCATCAGGGATTGCTCCTTACATGAAGGAGGCTAGGGCTTTGCTGATGACCTCACATCTCTAATAATAACAATATTCAGAGTAGAAGGAAGAAAAGTTAGAAGGGGGAGCCCCAATGCTCACATTTACAAGTCACCACTTTGGATACTGCTCTGGGAAACTCAAAGATTTCCGGTGTCTCTTGAGAAGCAACGTAGGCTGCTGGCAGCTCAGCTGAAGTAAAATAAAAACTCTACCCTCCTTTCAACCCCCTCTCTACCTGTGTCTCACCAAATGCCATGAACCAACATTTAACAACTGCTCCAAGTCATTGGTAAGTGTGTGCAGATTTGGGCCTGTTACTGTCAGACCCCTCACAGAATCATGGAAACACATGGAATTGTGGTTTAGTGCCCACCATTTTTCAGTCAGGCAAAGGTTAAAGAGTTATGATAGTTAGTGCTGTACGCACCTTGCAGAAGAGCTTCCCATGCACACTTTGTTAGTACTGTATGTACGTTATGTAAGTACTTCATTTTCATGTCACCTAAACAGAATATGCATTTGTAATATATGCATATTTTATGAGAAAACAGAACGGTAAAACAAAAGGTGAGGTGCTGAAAGGCACTCATGTAAAGGTTTAGGATGGGTGATGAATTGTCGTGTGACCTCATAATCACGCTAGAGATGGCTGCCATCTTGGGGGCCAATTCACAGAACTAATCTGAGATAAAATCCTAAACGTACTTCTTTTGGTATTCACAAAAGGCATTTAGTAGTAGTAAAGTTAGGAGTCCTAGCTTTACTACTACTAAATGCCTTCTGTGAATACCAAAAGTAATAAGTTTAGGATTTTATCTCAGTTTAGTAGTAGTAAAGTTAGGAGTCCTAACTTTACTACTACTAAATGCCTTCTGTGAATACCAAAAGTAGTAAGTTTAGGATTTTATCTCAGATTATTTCTGTGAATCAGCCCCTTGGAGTGTTGCTGCAGTATTTAAGGCACACCCCAGGGTGTATCGCTCGCTTGTTATGGTTTAATCCAAAATCAGCAGGAGCTGCATCTAGCTCTGCTCATGAACTGTGCTTCACTTCTTCACGAGACTCTCTACCCAAAAGGAAACCTCCGCCATGCAACGAGAAAGAGAGAAAAAGCAAAACAGTCAAATGCTGCCAACTGTATTTTAATTTCAACGGGTAGAGCGTCAGGGCTTAAGATCCCAGCTCCAGTGACCGTGACTAGAGCAGGCCTTAGTGCGCTACACCTGATCACGAACAAAAAGAGCCATTAGACTGGCAATTTTACCAACATTTTGTTGAAGTAAAAGAAATAAAGCTTTAAGTTCTTTGAAAGAGAATGATGTTCCGCAGATGAAAGAAATTAATAAAAGAAAACCGTTTGAACATTTGGCTAGTGAATATATTATTTAATGCCTTGTTAACTAAAAGTCCGCAGTCAAGTCAAGTGCTGGCAAGTTATACAGACATATATCTAAAACTGTCTGCGGGAAGTTAAGAAAAGGGTAAACACTGTGAAAATAAATAGACAGGTGCAGTCACCAATAAACTCCAAGGGAATATCAAGGAAATGTATGTTTAGGCCCCACGCAGGAATGAACGCCCTGAAACACGGTCCAGTTTGGGGACAGGCAGACGTGACAGCATCTTTGGGGACTTCTCCCATCAATCTCATCTCTCATATTTCTCACCAACATCCCCATTCCTCCGCCTTACTGTTTAGCTTATAGGCTCCAAAATGTAATTATCTTGATTATAAACTTCTATTTTTGGATTTTCAGTTGAGCATAATATTACAATTTAAAACGAAATAGTATTTTTGAAAGCATTGTTCTAGCTAAAGGCCTCATTCAAATCGGCACAATAGTGCTAAAATGGGCAAAACTGATTTTGAGTCAATTTAAGCCTTAGAGAAGATTAGGAGCTGAGTGATAATTTGAAATTTTAGAGTAGAGGTCTGAATGATCTCCAAAGAATTGAGATTACTTGGTATTCTAGGTGCTGACCATATTTTGGGTGGCACATGTACACGGATAACATCAGACGTAGAGCCTGATTACGAGTTTGGTGGATGGGATACTCTGTCACAAACGTGACGGCTATTTCATCCGCCATATTACAAGTTCCATAGGATATAATGGAATTTTAAATTGGCGGACCGGATATCCGACACATTTGTGATGGAGTAACTCTGTCCGCCAAAACCATAATCAGGCCCTTACGTGATAAGGAGGCTGGGCTATTATCTACAGAGCTCAGGGCCCCCTTTTTCCCCGTTCATCAATTCAATTTAAATTAAATGCATCTGCACTCCACCCTTCTGGTGGAATGAGCCAGAGGAAGTTTTAAGACACCTACACCTGTTGAAGCACCTGTAGGTAGTGCTCAATCCAGCACGACTTCCTTTAGGGAAACCAATTCCTCTAATAAGAACACACAGGCACAAGTAATTACTGACCACTCTTTGGCTAATCTGGAATCAAAAGATTTACTTCTTCCTCCTATAGTGACCCCCATTCAGTCAGACTCAATTAACACAACTTCATCTTTGCATTTTGAGTCAGCTGCAAAGACATCAAGCTTATCAGCCCATGTTCCTAACAGAATCCCTCTAGCAAATCAAATAGATACAAAGATTGGTGATCCATCTCTTAATCAACCTGATATTAATTTCCCTGAGACATTAAATATACTTTTGTGGAACATTGCTGGGCAAAGGCCAAAGCTGTTATATCCTGACTGGTTGGAATATATTGAATGATTTAATTTTTGCATGTTTCAGGAAATATGGCTAATGGATCCGCCCTATAAATCAGGGTGTAAAACCTTCTAAGTTAGCGCAATTCCTTCTACATGCGACAAGGCATCAGCGGGCCTTGTTATCTGGGCCCAAACAGAATTGAATGTACATATAGAGCTACTAAGCATTGATTCACCCACGATTTTGGGGCTCAAAATGTATACTCCAAAATTGCCCAGCTTGTACCTTTTTACTTTTATCATTATTTTTACAATGGTCGTAAATGACCGCAGGTCAATAAAGCGGTCTTTGATATTGGGAATTACAGAGACCCTAACTGATATTTACAATGCATATTTCATGGTCCTTTCTCCTTTCATTCATCTCACTGTTACTGATATCCCCATAGTTGGCATACAGAACAATCTGGCTGGTATCTTAAAAACACTCTTAACCAAAGCACCTGCAAGAAACCCAATAGTACCCAGAGCGAAAAGCAATCGAAATAATCCATGGTACACAAAGGATTGCAGTAGAGCAAAAAAAGTCTCAGTAAAAGCATTAAAGTCCAAATCTTCATTTGAGGTACGTGCAGCTAGAGCCCAGTACAAGAAAGCATTGACAGTAGCCAAGCGCAACTGGAAGGACTCAAATTGAAGCAACCTAGTTGAGGCAGAAAAGACTGGAAATAATAGGACCTTTTGAAAATGTATAGCCCACGGGAGCAAGGAGTCAGAATCACAGATCAAATATTACCTGGACCAGAACGATTGGGTGGAACATTTTGCTAATCTTTATTCAAATTATTATGATGATGATTATCCAATCTCTATAGCCATTCCTAACGGTATTAGTGGCACGCTAACAGAGAGCATGCCTTCAGAATTATATTTTACTCTTGAGGAGGCAACGTTAGCTATAGAGGCTGTTAAGCGGTGTGTGGCCCCCCGCCTGACAAAATACTAGGACAGCTTTTGCTACACGATTTAACAATATGGGTTCCATATGTTCATCTAATGTGTAACTCCACTAGCCTCAGGGGCCCTGATACCTGACACCTGAAGTGGTGATGAGATAATTCCCATTTATAAAAAAAGGGGATCGACAGAATACGGGAACCTACAGATCAATTAGTCTCCTGGATACCCTACAGAAGGTCTAAGGAAGGCATATTCTAAATAAACTGACAGAATGAATAGAGGCCATCAAGATTTTGTCATCCTACCAGGTGGGATTTAGATCAAGAGTAAGCACAATAGATCAGGTGTTTAGGCTTATTCTCATTGTCTGGAAATATACAAATTTGAGAAATGGCCATTTATACATAGCCTATGTAGATATTGGGGCAGCCTTCAATCTAGACCCAAGAGGATTACTGTGGGCATTGCTCAAGGAGCTGGGAATTCTCGAGAACATTCTCATTCAATTAATAAGATTACTCTATGAGAACCATGCTCAAGTCCTTTGGGGTCCACAGGGGCAACTTACCATTCGCATCCCTATACACAGAGGGGTGAAACAAGGTTGTGTGCTAGCCCCCACACTCTTTTCCCTCTTCATAAATGATGTTATCAAGGCACTGCTCAAATGCAATAATGATTCACCAAAGTTAGATGGGCTTTGTGTGCCTGGACTCTTAGTTGCAGACAATACCCTTTTGATATCACAAATTCCCAAAAGTTTGCAGCAATTACAGGATAACTTTGATGTCTACTGCAGGGGATTCCAACCTTTCCTGTACTGAGAGGTACTTATTTTCATGAAACGCATTGAGAGGTATTATAATTATTAGTGTTGCATGAACTCAATTTTTTATGTGTATATTAATTTAACCAAGCAAAAGATTTCTAGTTTAATAAGCTGGGCTGCACACAGGTAGGCTACTCAGCGGTGGCTGGAGAGTTACAGTAGCTCACGAGCTATTGGTTGGAGACCCATGCTCTACTGTAAAAGTAAGGGTCTGGAGAATAACGCTACTTAGACAAAATTTATGGTGATTAGGCCCCACAAGTCATTCAGAAGGGTCTTATGTCTGCAGCAGAAGAAACTTGAACGTGTAACAAGATTTCAGTAAATGTTAGATACTACACTATCTTGGGCTCTACGTATCCAAAAGCAAAGTGCAGTACTCAGCACTGAGCCATGGCAATTTCCAAAAAGCACCAGGCAAGGTTGACTAGAGCAATTCTACTGGCCATCACTCTTTAAAAGTTAACACCTCAAGCCACAGCCTTATACAGTGCTGAAATTTGGGGCTCTTCTAATACTGGATCACTGACCCAGAGTGAGAATAATTAACACCTCCCTAAAAGTACCTCTCTTATTCCCTCTTTTGGGTGAAGATGTGGACTTATGCCATTCAAGAGGGGTGTGAACGAACATTTGGTACCAGATATGAATAACGCCTTTCCATGGATGTTGAATCAGGGTTCTGAAAATTAGGCCTTAGGAGTATTTGGACCGATTCTTGGTCTCTAACCCTTACTTCCAAAACACAACTAAAATCCTTTTGGGACGGATTTTTTATTTGCTAGATTCCACCGAAGCTCCACTTTGGGGAGACTGTCAGCTCAATTTTTTGACTTCAAGTCCAGGCCCTCTTTTGAGGAGTTCTTGGATACTCCCCAACCCCAAATGGCCAAGACTTGTACATAAAGTTCCATTACAACACGCTTGAAATTGGGTCTTTTACATCACAATGGAAAATGGGCGGAGCAGATAACATCTGCCCCATGAGCCAGATGAATATCAAATAAAATGTTTTGATTTTCTGCTCAGCCTATGCAAGGCCAAGAAGCAAAGGGATACATCCATTATGAAGTTACCTAGGCTTCAGTCAAGACCTTGAAGCATTAAGGGTATTGAAAAGCTACACACATCCCCTATATTATGATTCAAATGAGTAGATACCTACTCTCTGTAGGGCTTATGAAGTTTCAAAAATGTTTAAAATTGTAATGTGTAACTGATTATTTTAATGCTGATTTTATGTTGCAGGCAATGGTTTAAACTAAGTACAAAATTAAGCTGTAGGCCTCCACAAGTGTAATAGACATTCGATAAAATGATCAAGGAAATGCTAATGTCAAATGGTAGATGAGTATTTTACTTGTACTGCACTTGCTCACTTAGTTGTCTGCAATGCTAAATGATTTAAACAATTGTGTATAGCATATTTTAATTGTTTCAAATAAGCACCTGAACTTTAATCTGCACATCATTAATTGCAAAGTTACTATGGCCATGTTCTCTTCGAATTTAAAAGATTCATATGAAATAAAGTCCAAGTACCATCCTTTGGACCTGGGGGTCCCTCAGGGCTCCTCGCTGAGTCCCACGCTTTTTAATCTGTACGTGCAGCCGCTGACTGAGGTCGTCAGGCAATGGGGCCTTACCATGGTCTCCTATGCTGACGACACTCAGTTGGCGGTTACGATCAGCGGGGATGCCAAGCAGGATGCCCTCAGGTTCCGAAGTGGACTGAGAGAGGTGGCCAGCTGGATGAATAACAACTGTCTCCAGCTGAACGTGTCAAAAACAGAGGTGATGATCGTTGGGAGGGAAGCGGACCACTGGGGGGACGAATGGTGGCCTCCAGAGCTGGGATCAGCGCCGGCCCCTGTCCTGGAACTCAGAAATCTCGGAGTATGGCTTGACCATACGCTAAGCTTTGTGACTCATACAAAGAGAGTGGCGGCCTGCTGTTTTGGAGTACTACGCGGGCTAAGACCCCTGCTGCGATTCTTCGATGCTCCTACAAGACAGCTGGTCATTCAAGCAATGATCATCTCGCGGTTGGATTACGCCAGTTCTCTCCTATTAGGAGCAAACCAAGCCGAGATTCTTCGTTTACAACGAGTCCAGAATGCGGCGGCTAGGGCGGTGGTTGGTCTGCCTCGAACCTGCCCTACCTCTAACACCCTGCGGTCCTTGCACTGGCTCCCGATATGCAAGCGTATCCAATTCAAGGCTCTCTGCCTGGTTTTTAAAATTCTGAGAGAGTTGGCACCCGGAATACTCAATACACTGATCTCTCCCTATGTTCCTACCCGCTCACTACGATCCCTTGGACAGTCCTTGGTGGTCGTCCCCCGTTTCAGACTTAGTCGGATGGGGGGTCGCTCCTTCCGCGTGAAAGCCGCAACCCTCTGGAATGCGCTCCCCTTGGAAATCCGCCTTTCGAATGACCTAATGTCTTTCCGTAGGGCCCTGAAAACCTTCCTGTTTTAATTGTTTCTAGCTTTTATTTGTTTGCTTCTGTTACCGGACCTAGTGTTGTGTTGTGTTTACTTTTCCCTGCGCCAGGACGCTCCTTCGCTGGAGCAGCTGTGCGCATTAAAATGCAACTAACATAACATAACATAACATAATGCAAGAGCATACCAATGGCACTGTCGTTTTTATCCTTCTTTATTATGTTTACTAATATTTTGTAGTCTATGAAGAAAATGTTTAACTGTATGTTTTTAAGGAATGCTGTTTTCCGAAATAAACAATTTTATTAGCCTATTTTTATATCACCAGAACAATATTGAAAGTCTTACCTGCACCGCTACATCAAATACACCTGCAGACGGATTTTAACCTATCTATTCTGCCACTAAGAAACCGGGATCTAGTGCGATGTGGCAGATCAAAAAGGTTATATTCAAGTGCATTGTGCTTGGGCATCAAATGTTTTGGATTACAAATGGCTCCACAGTGGGAGGATCTGTCCAATAACATCTAACTGTCAGACCTGGCATAAAAATATCAGATAACCTAAGGTAGATTAAGTGTTTGCCTATATGCACAGGTGTCCTTCTATAAATCATCACTAGCTCACTGTCATCTACAAGCAATCCATCAAATGCATGACATCCACAGAAAACCCCACCTTATTCGTAGAACATTTACAAGCTGCAAATCTTAGAAAACTTCACCCTGATGAAAACCCTCATCTACCGACCACCGGGACCACGAGCCACCTTTACCAACCTCATCACCCACTTTGTCGCTCCACGCTCCATCGACTCCAGAGACTACATTCTTT
This sequence comes from Triturus cristatus, assembly GCF_964204655.1. Classification (NCBI taxonomy): domain Eukaryota; kingdom Metazoa; phylum Chordata; class Amphibia; order Caudata; family Salamandridae; genus Triturus; species Triturus cristatus. The sequence goes on from NC_140589.1 coordinate 641,071,275, forward strand.
TTGGTGATCTCAACTTTCACCTGGAAGCCCGAAACGACCCATGCTCCACAGCACTCCTCAACATCTTGAGCACCTTCGGACTCACCCAGCTCATTTCAGACACACACCGAAGGACACACACAGGACCCCATCTTCACCAAACCGCTCGCATGGACTGATCATTCCATCATTCACTCCCAAGTCAACACCCCTACCAGGTTCAGCATTCCAAGCCTCACTCTGAGCCAGAACACTGCTACAAGACTCATACTCGACCTTGCACGCTGCACCTACATCACAACATAACTGCACAATCTTCACTGACTCCCCATTCACAAGTACAGCCAATTCGAAATTCTCGTACACACATACAAAGCCCTACACAACACAGGGCCCGAAAACCTGAACAGCTGCAAACACTTTCACCAACCCAATAGACACCTATTATTTGCCTCACTTTCACTTGCACACTCCCTGCATCTGTAAAGGCAAAACTGGAGGTTGCTCATTCTCCTACACCGCACCCAAGTGATAGAACGACCTCCTTCAACACATCAGAGCCTTCTCCTCACTTCTTGAGTTCCGCAAGATGCTGAAGACCTGGCACTTCATATAAGCACCTTAGGGACCACACACTTACACGCCTGCCAAAGCACCTGGATACCCTCTCGGGTGATTAGTGCGCAATATAGATCAACATAACGTAACAGAACCCAACACAACATAACATAACATACTGCTCACAAGCAAGAGTGCATGTACATTCACTCACATGGAAAATTACCTAAGACCAATCTGCTCATTCCTGTGCTTGACTTACTAATGCCAAGACCCATGGCTTCAACAATGGGGTCACAAAGGGACAAATGGAGTGCCAGGTGACAAACGTCTTAGCTTGATGACAGCAGTCAACAGCAGATGCCATGGAGGAAATCAAGAAATATTAGGGTTGTGATGGCGATAAGTTCATTCCTGCCAGCAGTGAGACATACCAAGTCATAAGATGATTTCCATTTGGGAATGGGAATAGTGGGTTGATGTCTCGCTTCGATGCTGAATCTCAACAGTAAAGTACAGCAACCAAGTATCAGTTCTCCTGTGCATAGATAGTTTGTATTTTCGTTATATTTATTTTGTAATTATTATTTCTTAAAATGTTATGTATAGCACAAACACGTCACCACCTAGCCAAACCACCACCTGTCTATAATGGTGGAGAGGGAGTTCTCATGGAAAATGTGAAATCTCTTGATGAAACAGGGTCCATTGGCATGGGTGTTGGCCTTAATGTGATGTTCTGTGGTAGAAGGAGGTTTGTCCCGGTAAGGTCATTCCAAGAGGAGAAGACCTCTCTGAGCAAAGCTATTTGTGGATTTTTCATGTATTCCATCTGACATGGGAGAGCCTGGAACTTCAGGGCCAAGGACTTCCACATCTTGTAGCCTTTTACAATGAGTGGTTTGCCTCTCTTTTGACAGATAGATGTACACCTGTTGGATCTGAAAGGGCATGGGGGATGTAGCATTGTATAAGCTTCTTTGAATATTCTGGGCATAGAGCCTGTCATCCTTATGTATAATGTACAGTTTTAAACTTGATTCTCTGTTTCACTTAAATCCAGTGTAATGGGGTTATATTACCAGCTCTCTTGACGGATGAAAGTTTCTGGTTGTGTCATTATGAATCTTCTGCAGTTTGAATTTTTTTTTACAGAGCATCAAAGAAGACTGTCCCTCCAAATTTCATATGGGCATGCCTCAACAGCATTCTAATTTACAAAAGGAGAACCTATCTGTTGCCAATGTCTGTCAAAACCGAGGATATATTTGAGCCGTTAATGGACCAACAGCTTCATATGCTAGCCATATTGAAGCATAGCTAATTGACTTGCACAGAGCACATCTTGATGAGCTAGTATTTTACAACTGTAAAACATGCACTTGAAATAAGGAGAAAGGGAATGTAATACATTGCTGCTATCAGATACTTCCATCACACCTAAGTCAGCACATCTGAATACAGTTCATTTAATTTCTTAGTACTTAATTTGGGACATTAGCTGTCACTTATCTGCATTATCTACCAGCCCTAAGGGTGAACTTTCATTAACATGTACAGCTTGAACAATTTCAACACAATTAGACAGGGTGTGGCTAGCTGTAGATTTAATTTTATGATCGCATTATCTTACAAATTCTATGAGTGGCAGAGTGATAGAGGAATAAAGAGACCACTTTTCATAGAGCCTCATAGGTAACACTTTAGCTCACTCAGGCCCTTAACTTGCCAGAAACTTACTGTATTCCCTGTCTTCCGCTTACTATAACTTTATCAGTATTGCAATTGCTTATATGATGCAGACTTGCAGCTAACCCAAGGAAGCCACATATGCACATAAATGAAGCCTACTCACCCATTGGTCTTTAGAAGAAACCTTCTCTCACTGGCAGAGAAAATAAATTAATTCTAATGTATTTCTCTACTTCAATGAAGGTCTTTGATACCACACCAAAAAAACATGCTATCTTTGAGAAATTATAAAGGCTAGCAGAGAGGTTAGGTACACATTGAGAAAACCTGGTTTGTCACAGGATATGTTTTCATGTGAAAGGATCTCTCTCATATGTTTAATTGTAAGTGTAGAACTCAATATGGCTGTTTTGCGTACAGTCAAACCATCCCTGTGAGGGCAGAAATCCCCAAAGTGGATGTTCTAAGTAAACACCATGCCAAATTGGCTTACATGAAAATATCAACAATTTCCTGGACTCAGAAATAGTCTAAAATCTGGAACCTACTGCCTTCACACATATGATACAATTCAATCTATTGAAATACTTGAGGTACTTAGACTGATTTATGTACTGAGCAGGTCTTTATTACCTGATATGTCCCCTGCATGAATATTCAAAAAGAAACTCCCACATATGCATGATTACTCAAAGAAATTATCAAATATTTGTTTGCCAATTAAGATATGCCAGATATCTGCAACAACCCACTGGGTACATCAAACTTCAAGAAGGCTAATCTAGTGTTGAGTGTCTCTCTGAGCTTCCAACCTTTATCATCTTGAGTTTGCCATCAGAATCTAAAACAGCAATCCATGATTTCCGCCTAGAGCAATTGGCGACGGTAATAGGTACGATGGAACGAATATTATAATGGCTAAGGTCCTTCATACCACATTATACATCACAGACGGATTGATACCTGTTGTTCAAATTAAATATTATCTGACTTATACCTCCTCCGACCAAGATAGCCAGCTCAAACGGACAATCACTTGGTTTGCATGGAATAAAGCACTACAATTCTTTGCTACTTATACTCTATAAGTAAGACTCCTATATCGAAATTCAAGAAGACACTCAAGCAAACTCTGCCGAGTGATGAGGGTTGTCATACCTGATCACTTTCAGAAACTGTAATGCACCTTTTCTTTTCTATTCTCTCTCCTTGATGCTCTGTCCCCACCATGCCCATAAACTGCCTGATCTTGATTATTTCTTTCTAGGTTTTGCCTTCCATTGAAAAATGTACTTCACACGATTGTTGATCAGTATCTGTATAAGGTTTTTTAACATAAACAGTTCATGTAGGCCTGTGTAAGTATACAATCAAAGGAGAGTTATTTTTGGCCAAGCGCACAATCTCTTTGCTTTATGTTTTTTTTTTGTTATTTGCCCTTTGGTTAATTATTTCCTTTTCATTTAACATATAGTGCACAATTATGTTTTTTCATACCCCGAATCTTGATAATTTATCTGGCACTTTTGTACTTTATAAGTTAACACAAATTACTTTTTCTAAGATTTACATTTTGACTGCACCATCCCACGTTTATTCTCTGCCCCGTGCCACTGCCAACACCAAAACAACAAAATCCAGTCAGTAGAAATGGAGTAATGACTATTTTAAGTTTAAGGTTCAAATAGCACCTAAACGATCAAAGCGACAGCCTGCGGACATCTGCGCAAGACTAGGTCAAAGTCGACAGTGAGGTGTGAGTACATGGAGAGCACTTCAGACACAAAAAGTGGTTTGGGGCCGGCCAGTGGCGACCTTCGGATTTAGAAAACTTGAAGAAAAATGCCACGTGAATATTTTTACTGTCAGACTCAGCTGCTGAAAGGGAAGTTGAAAAACTCCAGAGGGATGAGGACAGTTCCACAAGGTTGGACACCCTGTTGGCAAAGGACCACCAAAATGCATTTGCTAATGGAGAGAAGGACCTAGTGGGAAAAGCCACAACTTAAATCCGATCGACAATGCACCTCAGACAGATAGATGAGCAGGTTGGTCTCATGAACCTGCTGGTTCACAGAGACCTTTCACCCATATTTAGTTTAAGTCTTCAGTTTTGATTTTTGCCCATTTGGATACATTTAGCACCACAACCAAGGCTCCAGGACTGGTGTGGCACCTCTTGGGGGTTCAGGACTCAGTCAGGCTGGGCCAAGGTGTAATTCCTAGAGGGTGGGAGACTTTTATGTCCTTGTGCTCTGAACAGGTGATTAACAGTCTAGTACTTGGAGTCACTTCTGGTAGTCGTGGGTCCAAGTGAAGATGCAAGGCTCATCAGGAGGGCTAGCCTCTAAGGGTTCAAGGTAGGCTCCAGGCAGCAAAGCAGTCCTTCACTGTACAGCAGCAGTCTGGCAGAGTGCACAGCAAGTCACAGTAGCAGGCAGTCCTCTGAGAGTCCTTTCCCTGGTCCAATAGCGAACTGAAGAGTGGATCTGTAGGTCTTAATTTTATACTATGGTGCCTTTACTGTGAAAGGTGGGAGAAGCTTCTGGAAAGGTTCTTTGAAGTGCATGGAATTTCCTGACTCCCCTCCCCTGGCTCCAAGCTAGTGCCGTGACAATACTGGCTCATTAAGCCCTTTGGGAGAAGGCAGAGCGCCTGCTATTCAGGTGGAAGTGGGGCTGTAACCAGCTCCGCCCCCACATCCTGCCAGCAGATGGCCAATTCAGGCACACCTAATCCCTCTATTGTGTGACTGTCTGGGAAGATTTCACAAAGCCTAAATGTCAGTCGCACCCAGTCATATGACCCAGGCCAGGCTAAAGGGCACAAAAGGGTTGAAAAATGTAAACTTTCTAAAAGTGGCATTTTCAAAATTGTAATGAAAAATCTGACTTTGCCATTAAAGAGTGTTTATCATTACTATTTCGTAGATACCAAACATGATATGACGACCTGCTCTGAAATGTAATAAGGAATCCCCAACGTTAACCTATGTGGGTACTGAAAAACGAATTTAGGAGTTTTCCACTAAGAGGATATTTAAAACTTAAAAGTACATGTCCAACCTTTTAGTTACACATCACCCTGCCCTATGGGCTACCTAGGGCCTACCTTAGGGACAGATTATATGTAATAAAAGGAGATCTTAAGGCTTTGCAAGGGGTTTTAAATTACCAGTAGACATGGCAGAATGACACTGCTTTCAGGCTACAATCGGCTGGCCTGAGACAGGTTTTGGAGGGCTACTTAAGTGGCTGGTACAATAAGTGTTGCAGGTCCACCAACAGCATTTAATTTACAGGCCCCTGGGTAAATGATAGACCATTCTACAAGGGAATTATAGGTCAATTAAATATGCCAATTAGCTACATGCCAATCAAACCATTCTTAGGGGAGTGAGCACAAGTACGTTGGCATTGGTTGGCAGTGGTAAAGTGCACAGCTTCCTAAGGCCATCAAAAACAAAATCCAGCAAAAATGGTAAGTAGGTAAAACATTTAGGGAGGGAAACCCTATGGCTGACAGGTTTAATGCATTGTCTTCTACCCTGTTATTTAAATATAATATTTGTTTTTTAAAGTTTTGTGTGGTGCAGACCACATCATTATTAACAACAGAGGGATTTACATTTGACAGTCATATATACAAGACAACATTAAAGCAACATGTGTGTACGTCAACAGATAAAAGAGAAAGAGGAGAAGAATTAAAGGCATAACAAAAAGATATACATGTATACTGAGCATGTTATCAACCAACCTACCTACCTGGTAACTGTATAATGACAACAAGCAACAAGTAGAACAATGGTACCATGGGCTCTTCATAATGTTACTTAAGAACTTAGAAACTCCAAGAAAACGTCAAAAATGTTAGTCTTCTTGTTAGGAAAGAGAATGTTCAAGTTGGGTGATGTCCCTCTTCTCATTGAGTGCTTTATATAATAAGAACTCTTCCATCCCTTTCATGATGGCACAGTAAGAAGTGGTTGTTGAGAGTACTGATGGGATGGAGTTTCAGATTCAAGGTGCAGAAAATGAAAATGTTTGGTTGGGGGGGTTTTACTTCTTGAATTTCAAGATATTAAGGATATTCAGGGTATCTAGCATGAGCATTTCTTTGTCTCAAGAGTTTTAGTTTTTCCCTAGGACACAAAAGGCCTGATTTACAAAGGTACACCTACAAATGTGTGTAAGTTTATGATTGTTTGCTAACCACAAAGGGATTTGTGGGTAGTATCTTTGCAAATGAGGAGTCTCTGCACACAAAAAACTGATGTTTTTATGTGTGGAGACTCTGCACTGGTAATAATACTACTTGTAAATCCATTTGTGAACAGCAAACAATTGTAAACATACACAAAAGTGTAAGTCTACCTCTGTGAATCAGGCCCTTAATTTATGTGCTAGGTATAATGTGGAGTTATAATGTAAGGCCTTATAAGTTATGCATGACGTGCATAAAATACAACTTCTATCTATTGAAAGATAATTAAGTGATCTTAACACAGGAATGATGTGATCAACGTTTCCCCTTTAGAGATAAGTCTCACTACTACATACAGGAAGGGGGGGGCGTAGCTTAGCCGGCACACAAGATGGGGCCTTGATCTCCAAGCTCTGCTGCATCGGAACACTCGCAGACTTCTCACCGCATCTGAAAGAGGTGCAGACGGCAGTCCATATCAGAAAAGGATGGCGGAAGTTGCCGGAGACGCCGTACCAGTAACCTTTTTGATGATAGAAGCACTCGTTGCTTAGTTTTGCCATCGCAGCCATTTACTTTATGAAATGGCCACCATTTTGAGAGCCTGGAATTCTGCAGATATTCCTCGCAGAATTTTCACGGTCCCCCTGCGACGTCTTGTAGAAGTGCAGACAGCAGTTCTAGTCAGGAAAGGATGTCAAGGATCGTAGTGATGCCCTGATGGTATATTTCTGTGGAATGCGGGTAATTTACGCCGGGGTTTGTTATGGCAGCCGTTTATCCTGATGCGGCCACCTTGTTGAGAAACTGTGATTTTACTATTACACATCCTCAGAACCTAATGAGCAATTGTATCAATTAGCAAAGAGGCCCTTGCCATTTTTGGTGTTTAATTAGTCTGAAGTTTATGAGCCCTCTACCTCATAATAAATATTAGTCTTTTTGTCTATGGGCAGGTTACAAAAGCCACAATTCGTATTTGTACCCAAAAAATAACTGACTGCTTCTTCAGCAAGTTCCTCCAGTAAGGATAATTCACTGTTGGAAACACTAACTTCATCGGAAGAGATGGCTACTTCTTCAGCATCATGCAGTTCCTCTCATCAGTCCACTTTGAGTAAATCTCAGTCTCCTTCCTCTTTTTCCTATAGACTGAAGTAAGACCCTCCTTCACCTGCGAACAATACGCCTATAATCTCTCTAGAGTTACTCTTGGGGGAGATTAGAGCCCTGAGTCGTAGAGGAAACAAATAAGCGTATCCAACATATGGATGACAAATGTACACTAATGGATAATCGTATCTCTGTAGTGGAACAGTAGGTGGTGGAATTGCATGAAGGAACAGCTAAACTACAGCTTTTGCAGAGAGAGGTTGGCCAACTCAAAAACATGCAGAAGATTTGGAAAACAGAAACAGGAGGAATAACTTGCACATTTATGGTCTTTCGGATGCACTTGAAGGCAATAATCCTGTTTCCTTGTTTACATCCTTCCTTCCAATATTGCTGGATATGCGATTGTCTACTTTGCTTAACTTTCAGAGAGCTCATAGGCTGGGGCCTCGGCTCACCTCTTCCTTGTTGCCTGCAAGACCTAGAGGAGTTATAATACTCTTTCTGCAATTTACGGATCTGATGCAGGTTCTTGCTTCAGCCAGGACTAAACAACAGCTATCTTTAATGTGTCAGAGGATCCTTTTGTCTCAGGATGTCTCCAATACCACTGCTGCCAGGAGAAAGGAGTTTCTAGGTGTTAGGTCTTCTTTAAAAGCGATGGGTGCGCAATATGGTCTCTTTCAACCCTACATTTTTAGTCACCTATCAAAACAAGACTCCCACTTTTGAAGATCCAGCAGACCTTAATAGATTTATACAATCTGATAAATCGCCCAAAACTATGGATTTGGGTGGTCCTTCCTCATGCTGACTTTCCTTTTAATAACATTTTGTCTATCCGTTCTTTGTGTCTGTTGGCCTTTTTGTGCTGGATGATGTAAAATGTGATGGGTGTTCTTTTACTTGTTCTCCGTCATAGTAGTCATTTGTTGTTATAGTTCATTTTACTATGATGTATGTTTTCTTGGTTCTTGTTGTCATGCTATCATATTTGGTAATTTAACTATATAATATACATTTCCTCAGTAAAGCTTCTTCCTTTAAGTCTTCTCTTGCAACTGTAACAATTGATGTGGAGAAGGCATTTGATACAGTAAACTAGGATTTTTTATTTCACTCTTTAAAATGGCATGGATTTGGCCCTAAGATTATGGCTCTTATCTCCCTCTTATACTATGCTCTTCAAGCTGTTTTCTCCGCTTCCTCTCTTCACAGATCCATCCTATTCGTTTGCACAGTACATCAGTCTTCTTCCGTGTTTGTTTGTGGATGTGGCGTAGACTCCCTTCTCTCGGATGTGTCATCTGTTTTTGTGTCGTCACCACCCCAGTTCCTTTTCTGTTCCCTCACAGGTATGTTTTTTTTCTTTTTCAGTCGTCCTGTATGGCCTTGTATTGTCCTCTCTTCTTGCCTTTTTTTCTCCCTTTCCTCTTCCTTCCTCCTTCTCCTTTTTGTCCTTTATATTTCTCTCTGATTGTATTCTTATACTGTATTTTCTTTTCTTCATATGATTTGCTGAATTTTTTATGTATGCCTCATTATTTTACAATACTACTTTCTTGATTTTGTATAATTGAGAGTAATGACATAGAATATTAAAGGATCTCCTAATCTGATTAAGAGACAGAGAGTGTTATCCCACCTAGGTAAATGTAATCCTGATTTGGTTCTTCTTTAAGAAGCTCACCTTTCACAAGCTAAAGCTATGAAATTTAAGCAAGCTTGGGTTGGTCATGTGTTCGTTTCTCCATCATTGAATAGGAAGAATGGGGTTGTGATACTGGTTAAAAAATCTCTTAATGTTAATATGGTTTCTCAACAAATAGATGACATACGTAGATGGATTTTAGTGTATCTTATCCTAGACAATATCCCCCTACCTATTATGAATCTTTATGTCGCAACAGAACCTGATATTACCTTTTATTTTATTTTAGGAGAAGACTGTAATCAAATAATGGACCCCTTTTTAGACAGACAATCTTTAGGTCACTTTTCATACCATAAAATGCATAAGAAATTTCACTCTACTATTCATAAGGGAGCCTTGGTAGAGTCTTGAAGATTGCCTAATCCAAATTGCCCGGGACTATACTTAACATTCTGCATCTCATGGTTCACCTTCACGACTGGTCCATATATTTCTCTCTAAATCCCCTGTGCAGCTTATCATACAGTCGTATATCTCTCCAGTTGTACTTTCTGGTCATGCTATGGTTATTAAAGACATGGATTTTGTTCTCCCTCGTCCTCTTCGCATCATTGGAAATTTAACAATTATTTATTGCAGGATGCCTAGTTCTCTAGTTCATTTACTACCTTTGCTTCTGATTTATTTTCCTTTAATGATAATACAGACATCTCTCCTTCCCTACTCTGGGATACCTTCAAAGTCTCAGTATGTAATTTTATTTTAAATTATATTTCTAAACAAAAAAAGGCATGGTTAAAAGAACATACTAGACTTCTTGCATCGATAAATCCTTAGAAAATAAGTATTTCTCTTCTAAAATTGTCCTCTAACCTTACTTAAAGCCAAATTACAGTTTAACTCTATTTCTACTAATGAAGTTTCCTCTGTACTTCTCCGAAAAAGTGTGCATTATTATGGAGGGAGAAATAAAGCTGGTAAGCTTTTAGTGAATTTTCTTAAGGGAAGAAAGGAACGGCATATTATTAATTCCATCTTGGATTCGACAAAATACCAAGATATTTTAAAAGAATTGTTAAGTTTTACAAATCTCTCTATATGCCTCTTCCTCCGCAATTGGGGTCTATCTACACCCCACCCCTCATCCTGCTCAGCCAAATTTAGATTTTTACTCTTTAGATATTGACACCTCTTCTGAAGAAATTGTTTCAGCCTTGAAAATGCTTAAGTTAGTTAGTTTTACCTTCATTTCTCTAGTATTCTTCTTCCCTATTTGTATTATTTATTTAGCCTTTGTATCGCATCTTCCTTTACTTCTGGTACCTTTCAAGAAGCTATAATCTGTCTTATTCATAAGGAAGGAAAAGATCCTTACGAATGTAAAAATTACAGGCCAATATCTTTAGTAAATGTTGACTACAAACTTTTTGCTAAGCTCTTAGCTCTCCCTTTAGAATCCCTTCTTCCTCATCTTGTAGGAAAAGAACAATCAGGGTTTATTAAGGAAAGGTTTATTTCTAATAATGCGAGATTGTTTCTAAATGTCCTCAGTAAAGCTTCTTTCTTTAGGTCATCTCTTGCAGCTACAAGAATTGATACATAGAAGGCATTTGCTAGAGTAAACTGGGGTTTTTTATTTCACTCTTTAAAATGGCATGGATTTGGCCCTGAGATTAAAGCTATCTCCCTCTTATACTATGGTTCCTCGAGCATCAGTAATGGTTAATAGCATGAGTTCCTCTTATTTTTCTCTCAATAGAGGGATTAGAAAAGTTTGCCCTCTTGCCCCTTTGTTATTCGTTTTAGCTCTGGAACCCTTTCTTTCTCGAATCCGTCATAATCCTCCTATTTCTGGCTTTCCTTTTTGAGATCGACATTTGAAATTGTCTGCTTATGCAGACGACATTCTCCTATTTATCCATTCTCCTGAAGAATCACTACCTTCTATCTTACACGAACTTTCACTATTTTCTACTGTCTCTGGATATAAAATCAATAAGTATAAAACAGAAATTCTCCCCCTAACTAAATACACTTTTAGTAGCTCTTACTCTCTTACTGGTTATCAATGGTCCACTTCTGCGAAAATCAAATATTTGGGGATATGGTTCACAAATTTAGTTCCAGATACGGTTAAGATCAATTTTACAGAACTTACTATTAAAATTGATAAGATTCTCTCCTCTTGGAACTCTTTATTTCTATTGTGGTGGGGCGGTTTAGACTCTATTAAATGATGATTTCTCCCCTACTGTTATCTCTTCTTTCTATGTTAATAGTTCACATTCCTAAATATTGTTTTAAAACAATTAATACGTTACTCATTAAATTTCTTTGGAGAAATAAAAAACCCAAAACCTTACAAAGACCGAAACTGGCAGGAGGGTCAATTTTCCTCATTTTTATGTTTATCATAGAGCTTTTTCTTTACATCAAGCAGCTCTTTGGACTCGAGATACATTCTTGTCCTTTCCTCCATTATGTCTTGATATTGAACGTGCTACTCTATTCCCTTTTAGCTTCAAGGAAGTTTTATTTCTGACTACTAAAACATCATTTGTTCATTCCCCTATTTTACAGAACACAATATCACTGCTTAAATCGACTTTTCTTCCGCCCAATCTGGATATGGCCCTGTTTTTGAAAATGCCGGTTTGGTATAATTCCTTACTTAAGATAAATGAAAGGCCATTTTTTTGGCGCACCTGGAAGGATAAAGGGTTAATGTGGGTGTCTCAATATTTTCATAATGACTCCCCCTATCTCTTTCCCTCAATTTTGCATCATTTATCATTGCCCCAAACCCTTTTATACTCGCTTTTTATTATTACTGAATGTAATCCTTGATGTATACGCCTCTTTACAGAATTCCTCAAAGAAGATTCTGTTTTTTCTGATATTACAGAATTTTTGAAGAATGGCCCTAGGGCTTCGGATATTTATAAATATTTCTCCCTTCCTGACTCCTCTAGAACAAAATACAAGTCTGAACTTTTATGGGAGAGAGATCTGGGAGTTTCTTGGACTAGCTTGTTTTGGAATAAGGTATGGGCACGCATATATAAAATCTCACGGTCTGCTTGTATTACACAGTCTGTATTTTTCGTTTACCAGCTCCTCTATTTTACTCTTTTGCAATCTTCTAAATTTTTCATCTGATAGACCCACTAAATGCTGGTCCTGTGATTTTCCTGATGCAGATTTATTGGATATGTTATTTAATTGCCCCAATACCCGTAGCTTTTGGTACAAAATCTGGGCTCAGATTAACAGGATTTTGAATTTTGATTGTCCATTTAATATTGTTTACCATCTTTTGGGTTCACTGTCCAATTTACTTGTTCCATCTTTCCCTAAAAATACATTATTAGATATTCTATTAGCAATTGCCTTTCACTTGATTAGTTTGAATTGGAAAACATTAGATAAATGATCCTATAAAATGTGGTGGGATTGAGTGACTTTCCATTATTAGTTGATACTATGTAGGCTACACAATATACATCTGTTCATAATGTGCAATTATTAAGGTTACCTCTTAGTGCATATCTCAACAAAATTGGTAGTGATGAACCAAGTATTGCATCAATATCATCTGAGAATTTTCATCCTCCATGAATTTTACCTCTTTGTCCTTCTCTTATATCTTGTAGTTAATTATATTTTTGGGTATGTTCATAGATATCATGTTTATAATATGCAGTTAGCTTAGAGACAAATAGTTATCGTTGTTTTCATTGTTGTCAAATTGTTATGATTTATCATATGACCCTTATCCTCCCTTCCTTCCTTCCTCTTCCTCTTCTCTTTCATCTCATTATCTCATAACAAATATAAAGACTTTTATAGTCTTCTTATTGATATCTAATACAGCAAATTCACTGTAGATTTTTATTATTGTTCCGTTGTATTGTGGATATGCAGTATATACTGCAATTAATAAAGTCTTTTGAACACACTACTACATACAGGACATTGGTTTGGGGATTCCTGTGAATAGAGCAATTTTTTGTCTAGCCAGATTAGAACTAAGGGCTATAATCGAGTCTTATGTTCATGAGGAAGGATTAAGTACTTACTTAACACTTGTAATTGGTGGGGAAAAGCCTTTATTCCGTAGCTCGAACCACGCTGTGTCTTTACAACATGGTCTGAACCACATATGAGCCTTTACAATGCGTTCCTTTACCCCGCAAGTTGTTAAAACGACTTGCCTTAAGGGAAGCTTTGTTAGATTGATGTTGAACTTCAAGTCCAACACTTTCACTACTGTTGCACAGACTGGAGTTGGAATAGTTAATTATAATCTTCCAACTACAACGCTTTCCCTAAAGCAAGACACTGTTATGACTTGCGTGGTACTGGAACGCGTTGTAAAGACACGTTCGTGGTTTGGACCACGTTGTAAAGGTATGCAGAAAAAATGCTTGTGTGGTTCCGACATATATCTGTAATTGGCCTTGAGCATTCTTGGCTTGTTATCTAATGGGAGATTATAGAGTGAATTTAGTACCTAGAGATTGTACTTTAGCTACAATATATGGACTAGCTAGAGCTGGAGTCCAGGACCAAATAATAAGCAAGTATGGTTCACAAATTTAGTTCCAGATACGGTTAAGATCAATTTTACAGAACTTACTATTAAAATTGATAAGATTCTCTCCTCTTGGAACTCTTTATTTCTATTGTGGTGGGGCGGTTTAGACTCTATTAAATGATGATTTCTCCCCTACTGTTATCTCTTCTTTCTATGTTAATAGTTCACATTCCTAAATATTGTTTTAAAACAATTAATACGTTACTCATTAAATTTCTTTGGAGAAATAAAAAACCCAAAACCTTACAAAGACCGAAACTGGCAGGAGGGTCAATTTTCCTCATTTTTATGTTTATCATAGAGCTTTTTCTTTACATCAAGCAGCTCTTTGGACTCGAGATACATTCTTGTCCTTTCCTCCATTATGTCTTGATATTGAACGTGCTACTCTATTCCCTTTTAGCTTCAAGGAAGTTTTATTTCTGACTACTAAAACATCATTTGTTCATTCCCCTATTTTACAGAACACAATATCACTGCTTAAATCGACTTTTCTTCCGCCCAATCTGGATATGGCCCTGTTTTTGAAAATGCCGGTTTGGTATAATTCCTTACTTAAGATAAATGAAAGGCCATTTTTTTGGCGCACCTGGAAGGATAAAGGGTTAATGTGGGTGTCTCAATATTTTCATAATGACTCCCCCTATCTCTTTCCCTCAATTTTGCATCATTTATCATTGCCCCAAACCCTTTTATACTCGCTTTTTATTATTACTGAATGTAATCCTTGATGTATACGCCTCTTTACAGAATTCCTCAAAGAAGATTCTGTTTTTTCTGATATTACAGAATTTTTGAAGAATGGCCCTAGGGCTTCGGATATTTATAAATATTTCTCCCTTCCTGACTCCTCTAGAACAAAATACAAGTCTGAACTTTTATGGGAGAGAGATCTGGGAGTTTCTTGGACTAGCTTGTTTTGGAATAAGGTATGGGCACGCATATATAAAATCTCACGGTCTGCTTGTATTACACAGTCTGTATTTTTCGTTTACCAGCTCCTCTATTTTACTCTTTTGCAATCTTCTAAATTTTTCATCTGATAGACCCACTAAATGCTGGTCCTGTGATTTTCCTGATGCAGATTTATTGGATATGTTATTTAATTGCCCCAATACCCGTAGCTTTTGGTACAAAATCTGGGCTCAGATTAACAGGATTTTGAATTTTGATTGTCCATTTAATATTGTTTACCATCTTTTGGGTTCACTGTCCAATTTACTTGTTCCATCTTTCCCTAAAAATACATTATTAGATATTCTATTAGCAATTGCCTTTCACTTGATTAGTTTGAATTGGAAAACATTAGATAAATGATCCTATAAAATGTGGTGGGATTGAGTGACTTTCCATTATTAGTTGATACTATGTAGGCTACACAATATACATCTGTTCATAATGTGCAATTATTAAGGTTACCTCTTAGTGCATATCTCAACAAAATTGGTAGTGATGAACCAAGTATTGCATCAATATCATCTGAGAATTTTCATCCTCCATGAATTTTACCTCTTTGTCCTTCTCTTATATCTTGTAGTTAATTATATTTTTGGGTATGTTCATAGATATCATGTTTATAATATGCAGTTAGCTTAGAGACAAATAGTTATCGTTGTTTTCATTGTTGTCAAATTGTTATGATTTATCATATGACCCTTATCCTCCCTTCCTTCCTTCCTCTTCCTCTTCTCTTTCATCTCATTATCTCATAACAAATATAAAGACTTTTATAGTCTTCTTATTGATATCTAATACAGCAAATTCACTGTAGATTTTTATTATTGTTCCGTTGTATTGTGGATATGCAGTATATACTGCAATTAATAAAGTCTTTTGAACACACTACTACATACAGGACATTGGTTTGGGGATTCCTGTGAATAGAGCAATTTTTTGTCTAGCCAGATTAGAACTAAGGGCTATAATCGAGTCTTATGTTCATGAGGAAGGATTAAGTACTTACTTAACACTTGTAATTGGTGGGGAAAAGCCTTTATTCCGTAGCTCGAACCACGCTGTGTCTTTACAACATGGTCTGAACCACATATGAGCCTTTACAATGCGTTCCTTTACCCCGCAAGTTGTTAAAACGACTTGCCTTAAGGGAAGCTTTGTTAGATTGATGTTGAACTTCAAGTCCAACACTTTCACTACTGTTGCACAGACTGGAGTTGGAATAGTTAATTATAATCTTCCAACTACAACGCTTTCCCTAAAGCAAGACACTGTTATGACTTGCGTGGTACTGGAACGCGTTGTAAAGACACGTTCGTGGTTTGGACCACGTTGTAAAGGTATGCAGAAAAAATGCTTGTGTGGTTCCGACATATATCTGTAATTGGCCTTGAGCATTCTTGGCTTGTTATCTAATGGGAGATTATAGAGTGAATTTAGTACCTAGAGATTGTACTTTAGCTACAATATATGGACTAGCTAGAGCTGGAGTCCAGGACCAAATAATAAGCAAGTAATCAGTTTGTATATGAAATGAAGAGCAAAAACTCAATTTTATCAAGGGTTACTTTAAATGTGATGTGTGTGCCAAGTTTAAATTCTCTTGAGGCCATAATTCACAGTTTCTGTGGCATGTTTGAAATGTATTTTTGCTGGAACAGTCATCTGCATACTGATATCTATTCAGACTAATATCTTCTAAGTCCTCTTTTTTTGGTTTCCAGCGAAGGTGGAAAAGAGAGCGTCACATGATGGAATTTGTGGGATTCCATGGGGAAAGGATATTTTTCTCCTGTTTTACAAGTATTAGATAATGTCTCTCTGTTAGGAAAGCGATGACGTGAACCGTATCAAAGACTGCAGTGAGGTTAGGAAGACCAAGGATGCCCTCATCTCCCTTGTCCATGAATTTCAGGTTATCATGAAGCATTGTTAATGTGACTGTTTCTATGGTTCAAACCTCCATAAAGCTTAAACATTCTGAGCCGAGAAGGTTGTTGCTTTTGATGTGTTCCTTCAGTCGGATGTTCACAATGCTTTACTGTTTTACAATGGTTTAGCTATGAATGAGAGCATCAGGTCTGAAGTTATTTATTTGATTAATCTCAGACGAGGAACTTTTTGGAAAGGCCTTGACCTGGCCGTTTTTCCAGATAATCTGCCAGTGGATCCTGAATAAAGGAATCAATGAATGAACTGCCTCCAAATTGATATACGTGTGCCACTGTAGATTTGGTTAGGGAGGAACAGATAGGGGTCATCTCTCATGTCAAGATAAGCTTAAATTGCTCAGTGAGGGATTATTCACGTATGAGTAAAATGTTTCCTATTTATTAGCATATTTCCTTTGTACTCCTCGGCAGGAGTGATTGCCCGATCGGTCTGAATTTCATATTTACTTATGTTTTGTCATGAAAGTACACAGAATATTCTGGCAAACGTAATGATAATTTAGGAGCCACACCACACCTCTGCACAAATAATGTTCAGCTAGGAGCAACACATCACACTGGTACTCAAATAATGTTAGGCTACGAGCACTGAGCAATCATGAAGCAAAGTCTCTTGTTAGAAATATGAGCAACTTAAATTTAAAGCAGATGAATGTGAATGAAAACTTTGGCACAGGGAACAGTAGGTACATAATGACTGTGACACACCACAGTGTTAATAAATAAGCCATTATCAATCTCTCTAGTTTTGTTCATTTTGATAACTAAAAACAAAAATGTCTTAATCGGGGATGAAATGCTGGTACACATCTTTCACAATATTTAGATTGACATATGTAATTTCTTTTCTTTGAGTGTTTTTTTTACTGTTAGGATGTATTGATTTTTAAATTTGAACAGCTATGCCTAAAGCATAATAATGCTATAAACAGAAAATAGCATGATAATCAAACATTTGCAGATACAAAATACATTAAGCATCCATAAAATCAATAAGCATAAAAAGATTAAAGATTACAAGTTTTATCTAACAAATAATAAGTATTTAAATATAGTAATGAGAAAAACATAAATCCTGAGTAATACAGATATAATGCATAGGCACATGTATTCCGTGTATAAAAACCTGTGTCAAACGTCCTTGTTACTATTCAGTTGTGCAGTCGCTAGTCTCCTGTAATAAAGAAATGACATACCTGCTCAACTGTAATGAGTTATTACAGTTGCAGTTTAAACGAGAAAATGGCGGTGACTTTTTTTTTTTTTTAAATTAAAAAAAGCAAGCAATAGAAAGAAATATTTATTATAAAAGTTTAATTGTTTCCATGCTATCAATCAATGTGGGAAAGACAGAATTTCTGCATGCTTCTACATAATCTGAACAACAGCATTTTTAATCTGATTTGCATTTAAATGCTATTTTAAAAAAAAGAAACTAACTATTTCAGTGTGCTTAATTCCGTAGTACAGGTTCTGCAATACACATTAATGAGCAAGACACCCAGGATGTAAATGGTTGTGGGAAAGGTGATGGCATGAGAAAAATAGATACGCTACAGGGAGACTGGAACTGAAAGAGCAAAGTCGATGAGAAAAAAGGAAGAAAGAGAGCTGTAGAAGAACAATAGGGTCTGATTGTATTGCATTAGAGGTGAACAATACATTTGGTAAATAATGGCTTTCGAGTTGAACAATACATTTGGTAAATAATGGCTTTTCTTTGAGTGTTGACTCATTGTTTCAAAGGTGGAAATGTGTATGAAAAAGATCCTCACAATGGTAGGACGATTAGGAGTATTATCTGGAAAGCAGTATGTTTTACAAATATATTAGACATGCAGGTCGGTCTATCATTACGTCCTCTGAACAGTTGAATGAACTGTACACGCTATAAAAAGCAAATATGTGTAGAGGATGTCTGTTAAGTGGGCAGACATCCTAGGCAGAAACATGTTGTGAAAGATCTGTTTTTCCTAGCTTGTGTTTGAATGTAATCATTGGAAGGTTTTTATTTCTGTTTCTGTTATTTCATTCTCATATCTGTTGTCAGGTGTATAGCAGTCTGGCACTTTTGAAGTGTTTTTATCTTGGCAGACGTGCATAGGAATTATGCATCACTACAGATTAGAAGCCATCAGTAACACAAACATACCACTCACTGAGTTGTGTGGTTTGAATCAATAGTTCTTGCTATTTTATAAATCAACTTTAAATGGCAGTTTCTATGGCCATTTATAGCTGTTTTTGCGGTTTCTAAAGCCATATCGTGCTTCAACTGCATTTGTTCTTTCTTGGCCAAATTATGCTGTATCACCATTTACAAATATTTCCTGAAAGTTCATTGTGCTTGAAACAAATGCATATTAGTATATCTGTAAACACTGCAGCCATGTTGTCCTGTTCATGCTAACTGTACTCGAGAGAATGTGCTCGCTTCCTACGATGCATTGATGCCTCCCTGTCATAACTTGGCTCTGCAGAAGAGAAACTTGTTAGTTTGTTTGATCAGCTGTGCTTAGTCATGTGCATCCTCAACCAAAGCTTGTGTTCGGAACTCTATATATTTGTGCCTTTGCGTTGAGTGCTCACTTGTTTTTAAGGTTTGGGGGGGGCCTCTATCCGAATGAATCCTTGATTCACAGATACATTTTTCTTTTCAATCAATCAATCAGTATTCTTATAAACTGCGACTACTCACCTGTGAGGGTCTCAAGGTGCTGAGGGTGGGGGGGACTGGATCTGTAGTTCAGATGAAGAGCCAGGTCTTGAGGTCCTTCTTGTATTGCGGCAGTGATGGGGATCGCCT
This sequence comes from Triturus cristatus, assembly GCF_964204655.1. Lineage (NCBI taxonomy): Eukaryota > Metazoa > Chordata > Amphibia > Caudata > Salamandridae > Triturus > Triturus cristatus. Next base: position 641,090,786 of record NC_140589.1, read on the forward strand.
GAGGTGCAGAGACGGGGAGTTCAAGGTCTCTGCAGCGAGGCAGCTAGGTAGGACAAGGATCTTCCTCCAGCTGTGGTCTTCCGGATCCATGGAATGGTGTCCAGGGCCAGTTGAGCGGAGCAGAGATGTCTGGTGGAAGCGTAGAAGCAGAGGCGGTGGTGTTGGTATGTGGGTCCTACGTTGTGGAGGGCTTTGTGGGCATGTGTGAGGAGCTTGAAGGTGATTCTTTGGTTGACAGGTAGCCAGTGAAGGTCTCTCAGGTGGCACGAGATGTGGCTGTGACGTGAGATGTTCAGGACGAGTGTGGTGGTGGCATTATGGATGTTCTGCAGTTTTTTGGGAATTTCTGGGTGGTGTCGGCATCGAGTGCATTGCCGTAGTTGAGTCTGCTGCTGATGAGTGCATAAGTGATCGTTTTCCTGGACTGGGTGGTAATCCACTTGAATATCTTACAAAGTAAGTGGAGCGTGTGGAAGCAGGAGGATGAAATGGTGTTGATTTGGTGGTTGACAGAGAACGAGGAGTCCAGGATGATGCTGAGGTTTTGTGTGTGGTTTGTGGATGTGGAGGGGAGGTCCATGCACTGAGGGCCACCAGGAGCTGTCACTGGTGGAGGGACAACTCTTTGCTAATAAACTTTAAAAGACGTGGGGGCAATTTTTCAAAGACATCATGCAGCGCAGCACCCACAAATGCTGTGTTGGTTTGTTTGACATGGAAAGAGCAGGAAAGCACCATATCTACATAAATATGTCTCTCTTCTCCCCTCTATCTAGCGCCAGCACTGATTTTAGCTGCTGTATGCTAGGCACACACCTTAGCACCACAGCATAGCCTTTCTGTATAAAATACTATGCCTAGACAAGTTAAAACACTTTTCCCACTTTGTATGCACAGTGCAGCTCACATGCAAAGTAGGTAAAGTAAGAAGCAATTACAACATTTCTCCTCTTAACACCTCCATCAGATGACATTAACTTTTGGCGCTAAACTCTATCTACAGTTTTTTGTAGATGGGGTTTTGCATCAAAAGGCATGAGTGGCTGCATGTGCCAGCCATGTAACACCCTTTTGGCGCAAAGTAATGCATAGCAATACTTTGCGCTGCTTTGCGTGACTTGTATGGTACGTTCCAATGTAAAACAAAGTTTGCGATGGAAAGTAAATTGTTGAAAAAAGACTTTTGTGACGCTAACAATTTGCACATAGGACAGACAAAAGCTGTGGCTTGGTAGGGGATTGTATCAACTAAACGGGGTAGACAATCCCTTGTTACCGAACAGATGCTATGGTATTTTGCTGTAAAAAGTTAGTGGTGAAGAGGTGTTCAAAAGAGAGCACAGCTTCCTAGTTGAAAACAATGTTGCCCAAAGAAAATGTGCTGGGCCACTGTACTCTGAAGCAGGGGAGGCCCAAATCATGTGGCAAGGTTGACTAAATTGTGTGGCAAGAAAATGTGCAATTGGGCACATTTGGTATTAGTATTGCTTTATTATTTTTTCCTTTTTATGCCTGGCGTTAGCAAAGGGCTCTTGATTTTACTAAAATAATATGCATGATATGCCTACTAAAAGGGACTTACATCCTCCCTTCTTCACACATTGGTCTACTTTTGTGTCATTCCCATTTTGCTTCCACCCAGTTATGCAAGAGGTAATGGGTCAGTCTTTCTTAAGCCTCTGGTTAATAACACTGTGAATGACTGCATTTTGCTCTTTCAAAAGATGCACATTGACAAACAAGGAGTCCCCTTTAGTGCCAGTGTTGCCTGATGTGATAGTAGGACGTATTTGAAGTGAGCACCGGGAATGTAAATTCCTTCTGAAGTAGACTGCTGTTATTTCACAGCATACCATATAGTGTTCCTGGACTCAGTTGTACCAGTGACTCTTTTATAAACTCTGCCCAGGAAGAAAAACATACTTTTTGTGCTTGGAACAGCAAATTAGTGAAAGGTGAAGCCACTGGTCCACCATCATTTGTACATGTGGCTACTGGCCCCACAGGAGAGGAAAGGACCCCACTGCAGTTGAATACAGTAAATGGTTTCAACTCCCTGCTGAGGGAGGCCCGGGGAATCCCTGTGTTCCCCTTTCTACACCTTCTGTATCATTTCATATCATTACTTTTTATGCCACAGAATGCTGGAAATAACTGGTATTACTATTTCAATGTGTGCTATCTGATGTGTAAGGCAAATGGGGAAACAGAGAGAACCTCATTACACTTCACTTGTATTAAGCCCATTGTGGCAAACAAAGCACACATATGCAAGATTGGTGCACAATGACTGATAATGAAGTTGCTTTAGAGAACACCTGTCAAAACGCACCCTTAATTGTTCCATTTCAAACGCAGTAAACACAAAATGTGCAGAAAACAATTCATCTGTGTGTTGTTCTTAAAACATCACTCAGTATTATTCTCCTAATGTGTTAGAGCCTTATTTATATCACCTTCATGTCTCATCCACTGGTCTATCTCTTTTCAATATATCTGGATCGCACCTCAGAGACAGGCACAGCTATTTTTTAATCTGGAAACACCAACCCCCCCCCCCATTATCAGTGCCATGATGTGATTAACATTACCAGAATGTTCCAGTTTATTCCTAAATCCAGTGGACCACAGGCCTCTTTGTTGAAGAACATGGATGCAGTTACCATTAGACACTATGGAGCAGATTTACAAGCCCCTTGCGCCACTTTTGCGTCATGTTTAACATGGGAAAAAAGACGCAAAAGTGGCGCAAGGGGCTTGTACATCTGCCCCTATGTGCCTGTCCTACTGGCGACAATGACTAGACGGTAGGGTTATCATTTTAATTATCAGCAAAAATGGTTCCTGTATTGTTTATAGTAGGTGCTTTTGTAAGTATATGAAGAGGATAAGTAGGCCAAGGAGTAAAAGCATTGTAGAAACAGATACACAATTTGGGCCAAAATAACTTCACCGGTTCTTGTTTCTACAAATCAAAGACCAGTTTACCAACTTGGGGGCATATCAACAAGCATGCGATAAAAAATGATCGCCGCTTCTGCGGCCGTTTTCGGCCGAAAAGCGGCGATAATTTTATCGCCTAATCAGCAAGGTGACGCTTACGCGTGAAACCTTTTAGCATCAGGATTCCTAACGCCCAGCTTTGCATCTCTAATGAGATGCAAAGTGGGTGTTCCTGACCTGGCATGACAGGAGAAATGTCGCTAAGCGACATTTCTCCTATCAGCAAGCCTAACGCTATGAAGCATAGCATCAGGAAAAGTAGCGATAACCCCTGTTATCGCTACTTTCCTTACGCCTGCTTCAGGACTGACTTAGCCATGATATCCTATGGAAGGTGGATATCATGGCTAAGTTTGTGAGTCCCTATCAACTAGCTAACGTGAGATTATCGCTGGGTTTCCAGCGATAAGCTCACGTTAGCCAGTTAGCGCTAGGATTTTTATCGCTGATGAAATAAGCGTTGCTAATAGCACGCTATCTCAGCGATAAAAATCGGCACTAGCCGGCGATAATTATCCGAGCGCTAAGTGCGCTCAGCGATAATTATCGCCGGTTGTTGTTGATATGCCCCCCCGTGTTATAAAGAGTGAGAAATGGATAGCTCTGAAAGAGCAAAATGCAAAAAAAAAAAAACAGAGTCAAACAGGATCGGCTGAATTTGCTGCTTTAACCTCACAGCTTCTTCCACTATCTAAACCAGGTTGTGTATAGCACTGCCCCACATAGAACTGATGAGTGTTATAGATTCTTCTCTCCTTAATGTATGTCTCAGTTCTAAATTGTCATTGTCACAGTAATGCAGAAGTCAAATAAATGTAAAATTGTAAATCGACTCATTGTCCCGTGGTTGCCTGCTTTTTAGCCATGCTCCTATTTATTCAGGTTACTGAATGGGTTATACTGGTCATTTTCTTTTTGGGGGAGACATTAGTGACATCATAATTCACTGTCTTTGTACTTGTCTGTGTTGTGATAGGCGAGGTGCAGACTGGTTCTCTGTAGCTAAACATTACAGTATGGAGGAGCATACGCTGTTACCAGCGCTGCACAGCCCCCACACACATTTCACTGACACTACAGGAGGGCAAACCAATTCAGCTATGAAAACTGGACTAAAAATATCAATTTCTCTGCTATTAATATGTCAGCGCTGGGATTAAAATACACGGCCATGGGAGACATTAAAGGCCGCATCCGCCACAGGATGCCTCCAGGAGGAGCGCCTTCAGCTGTCGTTAGCGACGCTGAGAAATACAGCCACCAGGGGAGGGCTGTCAGACGCGGACTCCAACCTGCTTTTTATTGTTTTCAATTGTAAGCATTTTTCAGGGGCTGGGGTGCAGATACATGCAAAACAAACAGCGGATTTGATTAACGTCGCCATTAGCTTTGAGAGGACGGTATTTCTTTTGATTGATACCGGGCATTCCTGGTCGCAGCAGAAACATTTGTAACTGCTCCTGACACAAAGAAGCTGTGCTACGAAAAGCTTCCCAGAGAAAGGCAATTTCCTTGCAGGGGGCTTCCACGCATGGGAAGTGAAATTGACAAATTCATTTGTGCACACGGAAGAGCACTTTCGTTCCGATTTACAGCTTGGTGCGTGCTTAATCTGATTCGTATGCAAAGTCATTTCCCATAGTGCGCTTCATAAAGCTTCAGATTACATGTTAATGCAGTTCCAGACATATGTGTTCTGTGGCAATGAATACCCAGCTGATTCTGCAATCCTGGCTTGTCTTTCAACATCTTTTTTCATGTAATCCAGCACATTGTCTAGCTCATGCACACCTCATTTCTCTAAAATGCCCTTTATATTATCCCTAATATAATTTAATTTTGCTGTTTCATTTTATGCGAAAAGTCTACATTTTCTGCTTCTGGGTTCACTCAATTTTTCACACTAGATCATATGGGGTCTGGACCATAAAGGTAACTTGGACTTTTGAGTAAGTTTACACTATTGAGTATATTTACTACTTTTCGATATTCACAAACTGCACTATTGTAGTAACTTACACTTCTGTTGTAAACCCCCTATACATGGACAACCACTGGTACTGCAACACCCTCCCATAGTAAATAATGGAGGTTGGGACAATAGTTTTAGTTACTACAAAGATGCAGTTTGTACATACCGGAAAGTAGTATACTAGATCCTTTGGGTTTCAGCTCACCTCATACGCAGACGACACGCAAATTGTGTTGTCTGTGATGGAGGGAGCTGAAAAGGAAACGGGCATTCGTTTCTCTGAATGCATGGTGTCCATCTCCAGGTGGATGTCGACTAACTGCCTTAAGCTAAACTCAGCTAAAACAGAAGTGATGCATTTTGGCAATAATCCTCGGATGTGGACACCAGATTGGTGGCCTGACTCGCTTGTTCTCTGCCCCACACCTTGTATTAAAGCTAAAAACTTGGGAGTGGTGGTGGATGTTAAACTCAACATGGGGGACCAGGTGAGCAGGGTCACATCTGGATGTGCCTTGGTTCTCAGAATGATCAGAAAAATTAGGACATATCTTTCTGAGGGGTGTCTCCGCACGGTGGTGACTGCACTTATTTTATCGCGTCTTGACTACTGTAACGGCCTTTATGTCAATATGCAACTTCAACATCAAAATAGGTTGCAGGTCATTCAAAATGCCGCGGTCAGGCTTCTGACCCGGACTCCCAGGACTGTGTCAGTTAAAGGAGATTTGAAGAAACTGCACTGGCTTCCCATCCACCTGAGAGTTCGTTTTAAAGCCGCGTGCATAGTGTTTAGAGCCTTGAATGGGACGGGACCAGAGTTCTTCATAGACAAGTTTTCCTGGTACACCCCTGGCAGAATGCTTAGATCGGCCGAGGCTAAGCTAGTGAAAACACCCTGCATCAAAAAAGTTAACTGGGGAGGAAGGGGTTTTGTTCATGGGGCATCAAAGATCTGGAACGATCTCCCTTTTATGTTGAGAAACCTGGTTTTTCTCTCAGTTTTAGCTTCTTCAGCGTAGGTTATCAGTGCTCAGCACCAGGACACCATAAGGTAATCGCGCGCTTTATAAACTTTATTAACATAACATAACTCAAAAGTGTAAATTTCTACAAAAGTGCAGTTAGTGAGTAGCACTTTCAATAAGATTTGTAGTACTAATGTAGTACTTTAAAGTGCAGTTTGTGAATCAGGCCCTTTGTGTTTTGCCCTTCACAGTGACCAGATCCCTGCTAATTTGGTATTAGCCACATGTGTTCTTTTTAAATCAGAATATGTGCTACAGTTGGTTCTGTCGGATGCTTTAACATTCATCAGTAATTGTACAGAAAGAAAGAAAACACACCTGAATTGAATCAATCCAAATCAATATGTTGACATCTTATTCGCTTTTTTCTTTTTCCAGTTTAGGGTTATAACTTAGTATGGCTGTCACAAGCAAACAAGGATTATTGAAAAATGACACAAAGATAACTTATAGGTGATCAGGTGATCTAAAAGTGACAATGTGCTGCAAGTGAACAAAATATATACACAGTGCTGTACAAGAAGTATCTAAAATGTTCAATTCAGTGTACATCCATCCCTAACCACATGAATCTCCAGTCCGGCTATTGCTGAATCTGCTTTTCACGTGGGGTGGAGAGGATAGGGTATGGATTGTACAGGCACGTCAACGTTTCGACCCAGAGGAGTGGGTGATTTGCGATGGAGTCACAGCAGGTCTTCTTCAGGACAAGGGGGGACAGCCAGTAAAGTTGAAGTCTTCAAGTGAATTCCACCAGAGGTTGTATTCTTGCTGGTGATGGAAATGAATCACATCATTCAGAGGAGTTTTAATACATGAGTCAAAAGCTTGGTCGGGGCAGCTCTGTGAATGGAAAGCAGGCTTGGGTGATTTGCGATGGAGTCACGGCAGGTCTTCTGGTGATGGAAATGAATCAGCAGGCTTTCCATACACCGAACTGACCCGACCGAGCTTTTGACTCATTACATAACTCTAATAATACAATATTATTAATATTGTATATTGAAGTTCACTCTATAACATGCAGTGCGATAGAAGCCGGGTATGTGGAATTAGAAACAAACTCTTGCCTGGTAGCCAAAACAGTACCTGTAGGAGTACAGATAATCATAAAATGTTGATTGCAGGTGCTGCATGAAGGTAGACTAGCAGCGTAGATCAGTTGCCAGTAGAAACAGTGAAGAGACTGTGCTGAAGATTCTATCCATACATGAGAATTCCATCCTCGTCGCCAATGTGAAGTTTTGGTGTAAGCACAGGTAAAAATGCCGATGTCAGATTGAATATTTAAAAAAGATTTATTCATCCCATAAAAGAAACCCCAGCCACAGCAGTCAGGAAGGACCTCATAACGGACGCTCACAGTCTCCTAGTCAAACACATTCTATAAAGAACAGTGAACAGGAACCTACCATTTGGTTATAGAAGGGAAACACAGAAGGGGAATAAATAATAATACAAAATACATAACAATTACCAATACCGCAAGAGGGAACTGGTGTGCTACAGAGAAATAGTAAGGACCAATTGGAATTGAACCTGTTTCCCCAGTATTAGGACCCCAGATGTGTAGTCACGCATACCATTTTGACCATGATATTAAGGTCAAATTATATTTTGGATTTGATACCATATCATATGCCACCATTTCTTGTTGGCTTACAGGTTATTGCAGAGGCGAATTAGTATCTTTGATATATCTGCATTGACCAGCAATAAAAACATGCTTGGCAGCTTCAGAGATAATTAACAGCCTAGGCATACTTCAGCAGCACCTCTTAAAACTGTGCAACTCTGGCCTAAATGAGTATCACCCATGACAGATTGCCAGGTGCAATCAAAATCATATTATTAGCTACAGCCTGGAATACACAAGCAAAAACTAGATATATACTGAAAATATGTTTGTATATTATGGGATAAAATAGAGTAATATCATACATTCTAATGTTATTTTATTTTCTGCCAATCAAATTGTACGTTGACTGTATCATGCATTTTTTCACTGGTTTCATAATTATTTGTCTTTTGCATTTGCCATCTTTGTTGTGAGTCTAAGTTTTTTGTAATCAGCATGTATCTGGTGCTTTCTTGCTGGTGCTCTTTTTCTATAGTCTATAGACACATGATAAACCCATCACTCTAGCCAATTGCATAATGAAATGTCTGGGGACAGGGAGAAGTCCATCAAAAACACCTTAATAGGTGTTTTATATGTATTCTACCCTTCAAATATGGGGTTCATATTATGATTACCTGGAGGAAGATATTTTATTGGGACTACTCTTAGGAACCTGTACTGTGGTGAAAAGGATCAGAAAACCCCAAGGTTACATCTTCTCCATTGAAAATTATCCAATCCATTCAAGATTAGGGAAACCTCCCAGTGCTCAAAGCACCACCCACTCCTTCAAGATGCAGCAGAGAAAAAGTACCACACTCCTAGTAAAATGAAGTAACTACCTAAACATATCCACATGGATCTCAATGCTATGGATCCTGTAATTGAGTGAAATCATAAGAAATTACACTTACATTTCAGGTGAAACTTTGAAAATGGTGTTCACTACACCCATGTTCAAAACAGGAAGTGTTTATATAACTTGCGGCTCCAATTACTAAAACTCTCTAGCATTGTGGATATGTGTGAGCGTTGCATTGGTCTTGTGGATTTCTGTATGGATTTTCTTAACAGTTTTATTTTAAGCTGGAGCTGGTGAGTGTGGCTCAATGCGTGGTTGCACTGTAGACCTTATTGTACGTTGTTGTGAGGGAGGTCTTGGTACTGCTCACCTGAAAGCGTGTTCCGTGAAGAGGAGAAAGGTGTATAGAAGAAACTTTTAAAATACTCCACACTAACTCTATTTTTGTGTTTTGTGGAGCACTATGTACTCCTGCTCCACTTTTGTTGCAGTCCTGGGTGTGTGCGCCCTTGCACCAGTTTAGTGCGCATCAGTGCCTGTGGCATGAATAACTAGTTCAATATTAATATAGTATGAGACTCGCATGCATACGTGGTCCCTCTGACCCCTTTGTTGTGAGATTGGGTTTTCAAGCTGTAATGCTCTGTCACAGGTATAATGGGACAGAATGATAGTGAGTCACTTATCAAGCAATTGACTAATTATGACAGAGCAGTCAGGATGTGGGGAATAAAACCCTCAAATCCCTAAACCGACTGCCATATGAGGATATATTACAGCTAAAGATAGCCTGCATGACTCACAAAGCCCTAGAACTCAAGACTCCCACGTATCTAGCTCAAAAATTAGAGCTATCTGGAGGTTGTAGACAGTCAAAAAGTGCAAGTTCATGGCTCTTAAAACCACAGATCTTTCACAAAATGAGAATGAGTCACAGAGCCTTTTCAGGCGCTGCCACAAAGATCTGGCACTCTCTTTCACCGGAAGTCCGTTTCATTTCCTCAATATATACCTTCAAAAGAAACTAAAAAAAATTCTAATGGCCAAGTTCCTGCCTTAAAAGAGCTCGGACCCACTGCTAATTGAATGCCAACTGATTGTTAATTAGATTGCTAGACACCTTGAATCGCAGAATTCACTGGCCATGCTCATGTATGTAGCGATTATTGTTGAATATTCTTCTCCGTGGTCTGTATCCTACATACCTTATCCATGTTGCCCTACTATCTTGTTGTTTTATGTACACTCTTGTAATACCGATCCACATTTTAAAGCACTCTGATCCCCTCCTAGGTCAAGTTTGTGCTATGTAAAACTTTCAAATAAATAAATGAATAAATAAAACACTTCAATAAAGCACAGGAAATCGTTTTCCAACTAGTCGGTTGGTGAAGTGCCATGGTATGACTGAGAGTGAGACAGCTAAAAATAGATATTGGTGAAATAGGATTTAATTAGACATTTCCGTAAAGAAGGGGAACAACAGGCATTTTCCAAAGTATGGTGATCTTATCAAAGAAAGCAGTGCTATCTATCTGGCATTTTGTTTCAGTCTGGACCTCCCAAAAATGTAGACCTGGGGCTGTATTACATTAAGTGCACCAGGGGCACGACAGGCATTTGTGCCCGCTTTGGGCACCCTCGGGTAACTTTGGTATTATAGAAGGGGGCGCAGATGCATGTGCGTCCCCTTCTATAATACTGATAGCGCTGGCACACTTAAAGCGCCAACGCTACCTTCAGAGAGAGTTCCCTCATTTGCATAGGAGCGTGCCCTATGCAAATGAGGGAATTCCTTTGACTCTGCGCCCGTGCCATATTACAGACATGGGTGCAGAGTCAAAGCAGCCCTCAGGAGGTGCACTGACAGTGCACCATTTAAAAGGTGTTGCACTGTCAGTGCGCCTCCTGAGAGCAGCCCTCTACAGGGGATAAAGGGGGTCCCATGGACCAAATAGACATCCCCTTGCAGGCGGATGCAGTCGCTTGCACATTTACCCTGTAAAAGTGCAGGCAAGTGCCGCCTGCACTGTGAAAACATAGAGCATCTGCTCCGTGTTTTCATATGAATGCGCTGCCCTGGGGGCAGCGCATACAACATATTAGGGTGCATTGTGATTGTTTGCGCCCAGCGCACCTTTTAAAAGGTGCGACTGGTGCAAACAATCACGATGCATGATACGACCAGTGATGTCAACCTTGGGGGCCTCTTTGGTTATTAGGTTTGAATGTTTGCCCTGGAGACAGAGGAGTACATTTCACATAAGTTGATATATGAAGCACTCAGTCACACACTGTGGTGAGTTTGAGTAGCAGGAGAATTGCTACGCCATTCAGGTGAACTGTTTTCTTGAGGCCATCCTGGAGAAACCTCAAAAAGGCTCAATATTGGCATTATCAGCAGTCATGGATACTAAGGGCCTGATTTAGGCTTTAGTAGACAGGGTGCTCCATTGCAATGGTGCTGGAGTACCCTTATCACCAAAACGAAGGTCAGCTGGCCTCTTTTACAGTTGGGTGTATATTCATTATGTAGGCGATGGAGACTACTCCATTTCCGCTGCCTACATATACCTCCGAGGGCCCATTCTCAGTAGTGCAGTCAGAAGTTTCGGTATGTGCTTGCCGACCTTACTTAGAATGGGCAAACACCTGGCCACTTTTTACTGCTGCGGAGTGAAAACTTAAAAATGACAACTCTGTGGAAGAAAGCTCCCATGGTGAGGGGGTCAATTTATTTTTTCATTTTCGAAAACATAATCCTAGTTTGGGATCTTGTTTTTGAAAAAAATAAAAGGCTGGGTATTTGTAGTATGGCTTCATCATGTGGATGGAGCCGACTGCCAAAGTGAAATGCATTTACAGGAACTGCCATGACAGTAGTTACTGTAAATGCAAGAGATGTCCACTGGGCCAACGGACATCTCTAAATTTGGCAGGAGGATTAACTTCTGAATGGCAGGAATAAAGTACTCTGTCTTGGCAACGATACTTGGCCCTGAATGTCTCCAGACAGAGATAGAGGCAGATACGGTACATGAAATACACACAGTAGATACAATATGTATTCATAAAGCAAATGAGAACTATCTAATAACCACAGGTCAAATATGAATTTTAAGTTCATGGGCCTGATTCAGAAAAGTCAACTTAGACTTTTGTAAAAGTTTACTCTTTTTATTTACAAAACTGCAATTTAAAAGCAACTTTACAACTGCAGAGGCTCCGCAGTGGGGGCAGAGAACTCCGCATATAGAATGATAGACCTGTCCAATCTTTTTATGTGCAGAGTTCTCTGCCGCGACTGCAGAGTCTCCCCAGTCATAAATATGACTATTTGAAATCAGTCCTCCTATCATCATTTGTGGGTTTTATATTTGGCCTAGCTATCCCTCATCTGTCTTGTCTCCTGTGGGACAGAATAGACTGATGGTAGAAAGTGGATCTATACTGAGCTTAATAGCAGCTCTTTCTTATAGCCACTGTGAACATGGTGGCTGCCCCAGTTCTCACCCAAAGACCAGGAGAAACATATTCATAAAAAAGTGTCAATAATTCCAGATGTATGCATGTGAAAGTAACAGGATGCTGGGTGTTGCAGGATGACAGGTATCTTTCTTATTTAATTAGTATGAGGAGTGGGAATTGGACTCATAGGAAGAGCAATGTTTTAAGGGAGGGGTCTTCCAGTTGTACCTATTCATCTGCACTTCTTTGATTTGCAAATTGCCACTGCTTCTTTGCCACATGAGTATCAATGTTCTTAATAATTATTGTAGATACAATAGAAACCCTGTTTTTTTTTTACCTCAAAAAGGTGACCATAGAGAAACAGTGCACTGCATACAAATAAATAATGTAACTGTGAGAAATTGTGATTTAGGTTGAGGGGGATGTGAGCCCTTTTCAAGTAGCAGCCACAATCCTTCCAAGGTTGAACCACAAAAGTCAATAAAGTTTACCTGTGCTTAATGTTTCAGTAACTTGGCACAAAAGTAGTCAGGCTTAACTTCCAGGCAATGTGTAATGTATTTATGCACCACTCAAACAGCAATAAAGTGAAAACGCATCACAAGAAAAATCCACATAAATTTAAAATACAGAGTCACATTCAATAAATAAAATGACACAAACATGAACAAAAAAACAATCAGTAGACCTGGCATAATGCAATTTTGAAGATTTAGACAACAGTAGTGCCAAAAGGTGCAAAGCAGCAACTGAAAGTATATGGTCATGCTGGACCGGGACAAAGTCACAAGTGCAGGTCAACTGTGATTGAGCGAGGCCGAACACAGGACCATGTTTGGCCATGCACAACATTGCTTGGTGATGATTTGTGTAGCAGGACCCTGTGTCCCTCTGCATTGGTTCCGTCGAACTGCCAACTGTGTGGTGAGGCTTTGCATCACTTGGCATTGATTACAATGAGGCTGGCAGCTGTGCGGCTAGGCTTTGCGCAGCTTCGCATCTCTCGGCCTCTGTTCCAGCGAAGTTAGCTGACCCTTGGATGTCAGCCTGGGATGAAGGCAGCAGGTCCAGTCTTACTTTTCTGACAGTAGGCTAGTGTGAAGTTCCTTGAGTGTGGGCTGAGGCAATGTTTTTGAAGTAAAAGCGAGACATGAGACAGCTCCGCCCCTCTCATCAAGTCAGGATGCCCCTCCTGCTGTCTGGGAGGAATACAGAAAGGCCAACTGCCAGCTACACCTCTTCATGTGATCCAAGAAGCAGGCTACATGCACCAAATGGTTAGGAAAAGTCAATGGCAAATTTCTTAAAATGTAGTTTTCTGAATTGTGACCTAAAATCTGAAAGAACATTACAGTGAGTTTTAAATTACAATTCCCAAGACACCAAACATGACATTCCCACCTGCTCCCACACAAACGTTATCACTTATTGAATGTAATAACGTAAACCAATGTTTTCCTGTGAAAGAGGTAGGCCTTGGAATAGTGAAAAAGCAAATTTGAGAGTTTTTCCCTACCAGGACATGTAAAACTTAAAAGTAAGTGTAATTTTAATTGCATTTCTACGAGGCTTTGAAGCGCTTTTTTCGGCGATTAGCATGCTACTCCGGAACCCAAAAAGGATTAATGGTGAATTAGTATAGGGAAATATGAAATTGATTTTAGCGGTGGACATGCTAGTCTGTTATTTGGATTGATAAGGATAGTGGAGGGATAGAAGAGGACAGGGTTTTTATTTATATAGCGCTTGCTACCCCTGATGAGGTGTTGAAGTGCTTTTCTGCGGGTAGCATGCTATTCCGGAACCTAAACAGGATTATTGGGGAGACAGTTTAGGGGAATGTGAAATTAATTTGAGTGGTGGACATGTGAGTATGTTATCTGTGTTGAAAAAGAATAGTTGAGGGTTAGAAGGGTGAATGGTTTGCATTTATACAGCGCATGCTACACCTGAACAAGGTGATGAAGTGCTATTCAGTGGGTAGCACGCTACTATGGCACCCAACAGGATTAGTGGGGAATTAGTATAGGGAAATATGAAATTAATTTAAGCGTTTGACATGTTAGTCTGTTATTTGGATTGAAAAGGAATCGTGGAGGGATAGAAGAGGGATGCATCGAGAATATTTTTTGGGGGGGAGTTCATAGCAGTAGGAAGAGGTTTGGGATGAGTAATCAGGAGGTGGATGGGGAAGAGTCAGAAAGAAGTGTTTAGAAAGGCTTGTTTGGGAGATCTGAATAGTAAAAGAGGTATGAGATGATGCAAGGAGGGGCAGAGGAGGTAAGAGTCTAGAAAGGGTGATTTCCTCAATCATAGTAGTAGAATGGGGTTTGGGATGAGTGTGAGAGTGGAGTTAGAGGATATATTGAGAGAGGTATAGTGTGAGAAATAGGGTAGTGCATTGGAAAGAGTAGCAGAATGAGATTTGAGATGAGCCAGAGAGTTGAGGTATAGGATATATTAAGAGAGGTATACGATGAGAAATAGGGTAGTGCATTGGAGAAAGTAGTAGAATGAGTTTTGAGGTGAGTCAGAGTGATGTAGAGGATATATTGTGAGAGGCATAGGGTGAGATATAGGGTAGCACATTGGAGATGCTGAATTAGAAGCAAAATATAAAGATACATAAGCATATGTAAGGTATAAATGTATAAGGTAGGTAATATATGTAGATTTCAGTTGGATTTAATAAACTCAGACTTTCAAGTGTTGCTGTTCTTTAAGTTAATTTAATTATTTACTTATTTTTGTAAGTTTATAGTGAAGCAATTGTAGTTATGATAAAAGATGTACTTATCAATGCAGTCACCTATATACATGGTAAACGTAGAATGATATTACAATGAGTAATATGTACATTTGTTAAACAGAACTAACGAATATCAATATAATCAAAACATAATTATTATACACGTTTATACAAAGCAATACACAGATGTAAGTACACATCTATTTTTTAAATACATGCTTATATACAGAGGGATATGCTGTATATTTATGTTTGAGTATGGTGGTGATGTGGGGAAGAGCCAACTCTTGAGTAGTATCTGAGGATAAAGTAGTTATCCGTGGATCTTATGTTTGGGGGTAAAGAGTTCCATAGTTTGGCTGCTTGAACAGAGAAGGATATGCTACACATGTTTTGTTTTCTTGATTTTGAAGCGATGTGCCGATCTACAGCGGAGGTTACTTTGTTGAATGCATTTTGTGATTTTATTCCTGATGAGCAGCGGTCTGTTCCATGTATTGCATTGTGGGTGATACAAAGCAGCTTGAATGTGAATCTTCTGACAACCGGTAACCAATGTAGACTTTCAAGGCAGGGGAGATGTGGGCTTGTGGCTGCATATGTAATAGTAGTCTGGCAGCAGAGTTCTAAATCCATTGTAGTCTTTTCATAGTAGTTAAAGGTGATCTGTGGTAGAAGCCATTGGTGTAATCAAGTTTAGACAGAACGAGAGAGATAGTAGCCTGGACCTTGTGGGGTAATCCCAGGCGGGGGAAGATGCGTCACAGAGTTTTTTTAATAACAAAGCTTGATCTTGCTGGTGTGTACTCTTGGGCATTCATTGAAAGTTTGGAGTCCATGATAATTCAGAGGTTTCTTACTTCCTTTGATACTTTAGGTGGTGTTCCCAGATCAGCATGCCAGGTGGCGAGTGGGTCATAATTTTTCCAACCACCACACACAAGAATTTCCGTTTCAGAAGCATTCAATTTGAGATTGCTCCGTGTCATCCATTGATCCACTGCTCTGAAACAATTGAACATTTGTGAGTTTCCAATGTCTTTTGAGCTTTCCAGTTGAAGGAGTATTTGTGTGTCATCTGCATAGTTAGAGTTTGTTGTTAGACCTAGCATCATTGGCGTGAGTCTCCCTTCCATTTTGTCGAATTGCCTCCTCTGTTTTTGATATGTTTTTGCTGGTTATATGCTTTGGGCACTGTGCCACTGCTATTCAGTGCCACAGTGCAAGTGCTCCCTATGTTAAATTGATGTATTTATTAGTGACTCTATGATTGGGTTGTTTGATTTACTTGTCAGACCCTAGTACAGTGCACCATGTGTGCCCAGGGCTTGTAAATCAAATACTGCTGGTGGGCTTGCAGCACTGGTTGTGCCACCCACAGAAGCAGCTTGTAAAGTGTGTCTCAGGCCTGCCACTGCAGAGCCTAGGTGCAGTCTAGTACAGCCATGTCGACTTGGCCAGTGTACCCACTTGCCAGTCCCTAAACCTTCCCTTTTCTTCATATCAGACACCCCTATGGTAGGCCCAAAGGGAGAGTGCATTGCAAGTATAAGGTAGGACATGCCCTGGTGTGTGTAGCATGTCCTAATAGTGAATTGCAGCCATTTTTGTTTTCACTATTGCAAGGCTACCTGTTCTTCATAGGCCAGAATGAGCAGTTAGATTATTAAATCTTATAATCCTAACTGACTCAGGGAACATGGTAGAAATTCGAATTTAGTATGCCTGAACTCAGAATGATAAAATACATCTTTTAGCAAAGTTGGTTTTAACATTCTGTGTTTGAAAATACTACTTTTAGAAAGTAGGTATTTTCTTGTCTAACTATCCAAAGCCTGCCTCTGCTAGGTTGTGTATTCCTTGTCTGGAGTTTGAGTGACAGGGCTGGGGAATTCGAGGAGACAGAATGAGTCAGCCCAGAGGTGAATAGGGAGATCTGCATCTAGATGGGAGGGAGGAGTCGCACCTGGGACCTGAATAGGGCTCGGCCTTCCCTC
This sequence comes from Triturus cristatus, assembly GCF_964204655.1. Lineage (NCBI taxonomy): Eukaryota > Metazoa > Chordata > Amphibia > Caudata > Salamandridae > Triturus > Triturus cristatus. Next base: position 641,107,429 of record NC_140589.1, read on the forward strand.
CACAATGCTGGCTCCAACTCCTGGGGTGCGGCTGATGTCTCTGCCCTGCACTGTGAAAGAAGAGAAGGAATCATGTCAACAAAGTGCTCAAGAACTGGTTTGGACTAGGCATTGGCCTCTCTGCCTTCAGAGAACAAAGGATTTTGGGGTATAAATATTGGGACCTAGACCCAAGAACTTTAGATCACTTCTGGGAACAAGATGAACCTTTTGCCAAGGAGAAGACCAAGAAAACTGCAGGAGTTTGAACTGCCCCTCTGCCAGTGTGCTGTTTGCTGGGTTGGCCTGCAGTGGTGTCATTGCCAAGGAAAGGAGAAGGAACTTTTCAAAGGACTTTCATCATCTTACAGAATATTTCTCCAAGGGCTTGAACTTGTGCTTGCCTCCTGCTGAAGTCTCAGGGACAAAAGACTTCACCACCAGCTCCCCTCTGAATTTCCTTGCTGGGAATTCTATCTGCAGAAGCCTAAGTGTCGCTGGGAGCTGGAAGCGCGACGCAACGAGAAGAAGCGTGTCGCCGCCGCAGCTGTAGTCACCGGAGAAGCGTGACGCCATCGAGAGGGTCGCCATCACATCGCCGGAGAAGCGTGTCGCAGGGCCTGTCGCGGCTCCAAAGTACAAAGTCGTTGCAATGCTGCCAGGGCGTGAATGCATCGCCGTCGCATCGTCGCATCAAGGGCACCACCTTATCGCATCGCACCAGGATTGTTGCATCGCATCGAGGCGCCATCTTGCGCATCGTAACTGGGCCGCAGTCCGAGAACCTACGAATCACCCCTGCACCGGTAAGGATCACGACGCACCCACTACTCTGCGCAAGCATTGAGGCGTGACGCATCATCTCCCCCGGAGCACGGAACCGACGCATCACCCTCTGCGAGCCTTTTGTTTATTTTGCGTTACGCATCCAGGTACTTTTGTGAGAACTGTGTCGCATTTACCAACAACTTGAACTAAGCTAATTCTACCATCTTTAAGTCAATTTTGATTACAGTATTGTGGATTTTTGTCATTTGTGGTCTTGTGTTAAGTCTATATAAAGAATAATTATTTTTATAAACCCTGTGTGGTGTCCATCTGTAGTGATTTCACTGTATTACTGTATGTGTTCACAAATGCTTAACACACTGCCTCTGAGATAAGCCTGTCTGCTCGTGCCAAGCAACCAAGGGGGTGAGCAGGGGTTATCTAGGAGTGCAATCCCCTTATCCTGACTGAGAAGCAAGGGTCCCTATTTGGACAAAGGTGTATACCCTTGCCAACTACAGACCCCCAGTTCTAACATTTGTGAGGTGCAATTGATTGATCACTACTTGTAGTAACTTCATGTAAATGTTGAAAAGCATGGGTGAGATGATAGAGCCTTGGGGGAACCCTCCTTTTGTGAAGTACAGTTTGGAAGAGAAAAGGGGGTATGTATGACATTAGTTCTGTTGTGAAGTTAGGATGTGATCCAGTCGTGAGCAGTCCCCTCTATGCCGCTTCAGATAGTCCTTCTATTTGAGTGTCAGGGTCCACCATATCAAAGGCAGCTGAGAGGTCCAAGAGAAGTAGTGCAGCAACCCCGTTCTGGTCAACTGTGTTCGTAAGGTCATTCCAGACGGCAACAAGGTCATATCCTGTGCCTCTTCCTGAATGGAATCCTGTTTCGAAGTCTGGAATCATCTTCAATGAATTTTGACATCTGGGCGAATGCTGCTCTTTCTATTAGTTTGCAAAGGAATGGTCTATTTGTACTCTGTCTGTAGATGTCGGGGTTAAGCGGGTCCAGGTTTGTTTACTTTAGTAATGGGCGTATGTATGACTTTTTTAGTTCCGGTAGTTAAGGAATTGTTGAAGATTCTTCCTACTGATTTGGCAGCAGTGGTGGTTAGAAGACTTTTCTTGAAGGTTGGTGGTGGACACCGGTCAGAAGGGCTGCCAGCAGGCCTGCTTGCTTTGACCACGTCCACAAATTCATTGTGTGAAATTTGTTGGAAGGGATGGAGAGGCTAGGTTAGTGAACCCTTGGACTGTTGTTTTCAAAAAGGGTCGCTGCTGGTGTTTGTTCTTTGTTATAAATAGGAGCCCAATGTGTCTGAATTGGTCGTCAATGATTTGCCAGTTTGTCTGTGAAATCTTGAGTAATGGGTTTACCTCCTACTAAGCATTTGGTTTATGAAATTCTGTGAGAATTTTACAGAATTCGCTATTTACACATTTTGCATTTTGAATTCTGTCTGAATAGTAGCTTTTTTATTGCTGACTTGTACAATCTGTTCAGTTTCTGCAGGTGAAGAGTGTCTTGAATGGTGTTTGCTTTGAGCCTGGTATGTTGTAGCTTTCTAATTTTCGTTTTTTTCTGTTTTAGCTCTGTACTTCTCCAAAGTGCCTGTTTACTTTTGTTCTGTTGTGTCGGTCTTAGTGGCATTAGGATATCAAAAGATTCCTGTAGTCACTCATATCGTTTTGAAATGGAATTTATTGTTTCTAGATCTGTACTGGATGTTAGCTGTGTTTCTAAGTGTTCACAATGGAGTTTATTCCACAGTTGATAGGTGGATGCAAGTAAAGTGGTTTTAGGTGTGTTGCTTTGTGTTGTTTTATGTTGGAAAGCAATCAAATGGTGGTCTGACCATCTGACTGGAGTTATAACTTGAAAGGTAACTATTTCTGTATTTGCAAAAATGACATCTAGGATGTGTCCAGTGATGTGTGTGGGTTTGTGGATGATTTGATGTAGGTTCGGTGCATCTAGGCCAGTGATGGTTGTTTTAGGATGGAGCATATTTGTATTGTCAAACCAAATGTTTAGGTCACCTAACATGCATAGATTGGAGTTTAGTTTTATAAGGTTTGGAACTGTGCCAAGACATGTGTCTGTGAATATTGCATTGCTAGGTGGAGGTCTGTAAAGAAGCAGGGAGTTACATGAGGAAGATGGTGTAGGGTTGCATCTGTTGAAGAGGACCTCATAATCTTGTACGGAGATGTGTTCAGCTTTATTGATATTGAATGTTTGCTTGAACACAACAGCTAAGCGATCTCCTCTTTTGCCTATCCGATTTTGTGGGATAGTTTAACGGAACGGCTTCATGCAAGAATAGAGCCACATCATCTCCCAACCATGACCAGTAAGTCAGGTTATGTGTCAATGGGAGGTCGTAGATGTGATGCTTGTTTTTTTTTTAGAGTGATCGAGCATTTATTATTCTGCAGTTTAGAGAATGTGCTTTGTTGATAGAGGTAGTATGTTTTGTAGACGAAAGAGCAATATTTTGTGGGTTTGTAGCAGATGTATCCTTAGTGGTGGTATTTGTTGTATGAGGATAGCAATAGTGTAGCTGTTCTGTATCATGTACCTTGTCCAGCAAGCTAAGAAGGCCGTTTGATGAGTCTGCATTTGTAGGTGGTGGAGACTGTGGTTGAGGAGGTTTGGTGAGCTGTGTTGTCTTTGTAGAGTAGCCTAGTTGTGCAATAGACATGGAGATGCAAAGTTGTGAAGAGAGGCATGATGCTAATTTTGTTTGCGTCTGTTTAAGGTGGAAAGTATATAAGTTAGGGGTGGTGGTGCATCATGTGGATCATGTTGTAAGGTTCTAAATTGCCCAATGGATGAGAGGTGGTAAAAGAGAAGTGCTGTGTTGCTGTATACTTCTTAGGTGTGAGGGAAGAGTGAAAGCTTGGCATTGGAGTTTGCTTATGGTGCATATTATTTGTGTAGTCAAAAAAGGTGGGTGCATGTTTTGAGCTTGTTACGGAAAGTATTATGACTTGTTGTGTGTGAGAGCTTTTGTTGTGCGTATGTTGTGTTTTATTTGAGGACTAGAGAAAGGAGGTGATATATTTTGTTTTCAGAAAATAATTTGTATGCAAAGTATTGTTGGTGAGTGGAAGATGTAAGGTAAGGGGGTGGTGATGTGTTTTGTAAAAGAGTGTATGTGGTGTGTGAGAGGGGATGCACAAGAGTTAAGAGTGTTTGTGTTAGATTTGATTGATAAAACAGGTAATATGAGTGATGCATTGGAGTTTAAGTGTTGTGTGGTTATGTTATTGTGGTAGGAGGGTGCTGGTGGATGAAAAGATGGTAGGCTTATTATAGGTTTGTTGAAGACAAAAAGGGGTCTGTTAGGAGTAATTAGAGCAGGAAGTGTGTATCTGGATGGGATATAGTTAGGTATGATGTGGATTCGGGGTGTCTTTGTGATGAGTGGACTGGTTAGTGGTATAGGATAGAGTGGTGTTTTGTGTGGAAGTGAACAAGTAAATGCATGGTAGTTGGGGTAGAAGGGTGTAAAGGCGTGGTTTGTGGGGTTTTGTGGAGGCTGCAAAGACATTGAAATTTGAGTAAGGTTAGTCTGGAGGTAATGAGTAGAGTACAATTGTTGTGAGTATGTTAATCTGGTTATGGATGTGAATGGGGTAGGGTGGGGTGGGTGCTGGTGAATGTGAAATTGGGCAGCATCTCTGGACCTCGGCCAGATCAGTCCAGGACAGGCCCAAACAGGCAGCTGCCCTTGTCCTCGAAACCCTTAGCCTCGACACCCAGCTGAGATGCCCTGAACCCTGTCCCTAACTAGCCCTAGTTGCCAGGTCACCCCTTAGGCCAATGGGAACACTAGCCCTAACCCGAACAAATTACACCACTTGCCCTAAGCCCTAGGACCAATAGGAGACCAGGCCCTTTTTTCTGCAGTTTTATACAGCCCAAACTCGACCTGAAAGTATTGGAGCGCTTTACATGAGCAACAGTTACGTTACACAAGAACACATTATTTTTTTTTGGTCTGCACAGGGAAATTAAGTGATTTGCCCAGAATTACAGGGTGTTGAGCCGATGTCGAGACTCGAACCTGGTTCCCCAGCTCCAAAGTCAGCAGCCCAAGCCATAAGCCAATCACAGCCCTAGTCTTAACAGCCAATTAGAAACCAAACCATAGGCGCTAGGTCCAATAGCAACCCTAGCCCCAGAAACTAAATTAAAAAACCCTAAACCTATCCACCAATCAGAACACTAACCTAAGCCTTACGTTCAATAGAATCACTGAGCCAGGGACCAATCAGAACTCTAGACTGATAATCCAATCAGAACACTACCCCTAAGCCCAATAGAACACTACATATAGCCACCGATCAGTGCATAGATGTATCATCCAATAGCAGCTTATATAAGGTGTGTGTGACCTCAAGGTCAGGTTCCTGGGAAGGGGGCTGGGAACTGCTCCTCAAACCAGAATCTCCTTGGAGACAGACAGGCTCAATCCACACTCTGGAGTTTTTCAGGGAAGGGTCTCAACAAGGCCTCTAACAACTCACTTTCCTAGCCAAAAAGCAAGTGCTGCAATCAGTTTTCAAACACAGTTTAAACACTAAAGGCAGTTCACTGCAGTCTCAGAGGACACTCTGCTTAGTCTCTGTGGTCTTATATGTCTGTTTCTTGGGTGGTGGGGAGGGTTTAGCACCCTGCCTTCTGGGCTGTTTAGGACCTATCCTATGGGTAACCTATATGTATTAAAAATGAAGCCTTAGGCATTGCCAAAGGTTTACTTTGCCAGGTTGAAATGGTAGGTAAACACTGCACACACAGGCTGCAATGGCAGTGTTGAAGCATGTTTTTAAAGGGTTACTTCACTGGGTGGCACAATAGGTGATGCAGGCCCACTATTTCTCAAAACAAACTCAATGCATGTGTGCTGAAGTGAACAGCACACATCCAGTGTGTAGGACCCCTTTATGTTTGTCTAGACATAGTACTTTGTACTGGAAGGGTGTGCTCCCAGTGCAATTCCTAAGCTAGGCAGTGCACACTGACCTCTCCGAGGCTGTGCATCACAGAAGGTAGTCTTTTAGCCACAGCAGGGAATGACAGAAGCCGCAGGCCAAAATTAATATGTATGAATCTGCGGCATGTTTTCCCCCTTGCCCAACGCAGCTCAGCAAAGTTGTTTGCTGTGCTGCGTTGCATGAAAAAACGATCTAATCTGGGCCTAGGGGTGTTTCCTTCCTAGGCAAGATAAGAACCACAGCAGGATGGGACCAATGCCTTGCAATATCTTCTGTGCAGGATTCCTACTTTCTTAGTGGTACATACTGTGCATGTGTTGTTATTTTTCCCTCTTCCCAGGGTTCAACCCTATTCACAAAGTTAAATATAGATTTTAGATTTACTAACTTGTTTATTTACTATTCCAACTAATAGTGCAAAGTTGCTTTACACGTATCCTCCTCCTGGTGAAGCCTTTTACACCAGAAGTGTAAAGGCATTATTTGTAACTTTTCACATGTAGGCGGAGACCTCTGCCACCATGGTGCAAGTCTCTCTATAGGAAAGTGTTGAGAAAATAAAATGTTTTTTATACTTTAAAAAATTCAAATATTTTAATGTGAAATAATAATGCACAATACCTTTAAATATTGATTTTAAACCTGGAACTAATAATAAAATATGTCACAGTAGATTTACTCAAATGTGTATGAAATAATTTATAAATATTTTTAAAAGAATTTAAAAAATCTGATTAAATGTTATGCATAGAGTAAAAGTGAATTAAATTACCCTTTAAAAAAAAGTTTAAAATTTGTATTTATTTCATACAGAGTGTACATATAAAATGCTGATCTGGAATACGGTTTTGGGACATTTTTGGCTTCAGACTTTGGAAGTGCAGTGTGTGTATGACAACGGGTTTACTCTTTGTTGGTGGGGGTTTGTATTGTCATGTCCTTCCCTAAACCCCTCCTTACCCCTCCATAAACCTCTCGTATTTAGGTTCCATCATTCCCGATTTTCCAGCCACCCCCTCACATGTACTACTAAAACACAGACCTGTGTTTGGGAAGAATCCCACACACATGGTGGAGGTCTTCTTACATAGGTCAGTAAATAGCATTTTGTGGAAAGTGAGTAGTATTGATTTAACAGTACATCATGTACTACAAAATGCAGTTTTTTGTTTCCTTGTAGGGTCATCTGTTGCAGTGTTTCTATTGATATTCTGTTTGACCCTCACGTCGACTCCTCCAAAGGCATTTCTTTTTAAAGAGTTCACAGATCTGGGCGGGATTTTCAGTTACTTCTCGGGTTGTATCCCTGTTGTTAGTGTGCAAAACTCTCGGATTCTATAAATTCCAAAGACACTATATTTTTGAGTTGGGTTTTTCTATACCTAACCCAATGTTTCCCTGAAACTGCCATACATCATAAGGATTTTCGGCTAGTGTTCTGAAGTTCTGACTTCCAGAGTGGAAGATTGTTTGTCAGGAATCTTAATCCTTGTCTTTCCCACACGCACCCCCAACTCACTTCGGTCAACTTCTAACATTTCTCAGTGTTTGACATCTAGGCCATCATCCACTCTTTTTGATGCATAGCCTAAAATTGTGTATTGTACAAAATGACATGACAAATTCTGCTTGGTTTTGCAGGGTGTGAAGCTGAACCTCTGTTGTGTTTGAAGGAAACCTGCATGTGGTAAAATATACACAACGACAATCAATTAATTAGCATCAAACTCCTGCTAGACAAAGTCCTACTCAGAACTTTCAGTTCAGCAGAGAAACATGAACTGGAGTTACTCAGTAGCCCATGTCATCTGCTGTGCTGTTTCCAGTGTTAGTGATCGATTTTGGTAGGGAGCTTCAGGGTTACAAAGGAGAACATTCTTGTCTTGTTTATGTAACGCCCTACTACTGGTTTAGAAGCTCCCAACTTTGCGGCGTTGCGCAGATGATGTTGTACCAAAGTATTTTACATTCACATTAAGGAATGCTGCCAATTTACAGGTTGAAGGCGCCTGTTTAATGCTCTTATCAAAGAATAATACAGTTGGTGGTAGACACTTGGCATATTGCCTCAGAGCAGAAGTAGTCATGTTGCTGCTTTTTAAAAAATCTATGTCCATTCTAACTCTAATCTTAATGTGGCTTAATCTCTGGGTAAAGGTGAGGCCGAAAACTTGAACTTGATATATTAAAAACGTTGGTAATATTCAGTTCTTGACAAGAAGGTTTTCTGAAGATTCTGCCAAGTCTAGTAAATGATACAGCTCTGCAATTTGCCAGCATATAAATTATCAGGGGGAAAATTCCAGGAACATTAAGCCTTAGGGAACCAGTGTCTCAGAGCCCCTTATGGTTCTGTGAGGCTCTTAGGTCGATTTTGGTTGCTGTGCATTTGTAAAGGTCTTTGGAGTGATTCACTGCCTTCTATTTCTCTATTGAACATGATCTTAAACGCATGAAGAACCTGCATCCTCGGACATCACTCCATGTTGCAAACCGCTGAATCCTGCATCAGAAACATGTAGCACTTTTGTGATAACCTCTTTCAGATTTTCTCGTTTTCAGTGCTGCTACTGTAATCAATGCTTGTGAATGGTTTGTCAGAATAGAAACCGACTATATCCCACCATCAAGTTGGTGAGGTGGGTCAGCATGAAGAGCAATGCAATCACAGTGATGGCACCCATGTAAACAATCCTTTACTTAAGGCTGATATTCTACAAAGTGAAACGGAGGTAAACACTAGTTACAGTTGACATACGGTATCACCGGAAACCTATATGAAAGATTCAATGACAAATGGCCATAATCGAATCGGAGTGAAATGAAAGATGACCATATGTAACCACTGGTAATTAGATCACCATGTGCCACCTCACAAGGCAAATGTGTTCACATTTTTAGACTCCATGATGGAAAGGCAAACTCTCACAGTAGGCCGTTGGTCCGGCCTCTGGCCTGTCACTGTCTGACCCGGTTTGGATTGATGAGCGTACCTCATACTCTAGATAAACGGCTCTGGGTGGGCTTGCAGTTCTGCCTCAAACTATCACTTCTTCCTGTCAGGGGACATGTACCAGGAAGAGCCACTCATGAATCTTCTCTTTCTTCAGTTGTCTAGGTGGGGTAAAAACACTAGCTTTGTGTGGTAATGTATCTTTAATATCATCCATGATGATGTGTTCTTATGCTTATGACGCTATGAGATTAGGGCCTTATTTATGAGGCCTTGCGACAGTTTTGCGCTTCCATTGCGTCACTTTTCGGGACGCATCGGCGGCGTAAAACATGCCTCCTGTTGCGCCCTATTTACAAAGTGACGCATCTAAACAGATGCATCACTTTGCAAACCCCTGCGTCAGGTATAATATATGCAGGGTGGGCGTTCCCACGTAAGTAAGCCTCGTAAAAGTGACGCAGAAGATCTACGAGATTTCACTGCACCACTTCTCGGGTGCAAATGCGTTAATATGTTACGCCTGCCATGTGAAAGGACACATTGCTGGAGTTGTGTCACTTTTGTGACACACTCCAGCAATGCGTCACTTTTGCGCCTACAGATACGTCAGAAATACTGACGTATCTGTAACTCCTTGCGACATGCTGCATTACAGTAAATATGACGCATCCATCATGTCGCAAGGAGGGTGCACTGAGAAGTGACGCATCGCTGCTTTCACGCAGGATGCGTCACTTCTCATAAATGAGGCCCTTAGTGTTCTCGTATGTGGAATTGAGGGGGTAATTGATTGGGAATTCCCTACAGTGGCAATTTGTTCCCGGTGCTGTGTGGGCGGTGGTTAATAAACCTCATCTACAACTTCATCAGTGGGAAGCTTTTAAATGTCCCCATGCCGAATACCAAGGCTACATAGTCCAGAATCCACCTCATGCCTCTTTAATCCACTGACTAAAGCTCTCTGCCCCTTTACCTCATTATTGCAGGCTTCTGCGTTCTCCCTTGTTGACGGTTTTTATGCCTCCTCTTCCTTCTCCTTTCATGTTTGTGGGTTTTCCCCTCCATAGGCCTTGAGGAATGTCTGGTAGGAAAAATAAGTGCTTGTGGGCCCCACTGGCCCCAATAATGAGTGCTGGTGTGACCCACTGGCAACCGCCAGCACTAATTAAGCACCTCTTAGGAACATTGATATAACTTGTAGCTGTGTTGATGTGGGTTAGCTGACATTTACACAGGAAGGATGAATATAAATAAGTATTTTACAAGTTGTCTTTACAAAATTGCGATTCTTGAGTTTTTCACTCCTAGAATTTGAGATCCTTTAACTAGATTTGCACTGTCTGAGATTACGGTATTCAGCAGTGATACTTGTAGTTGCCATTGAATTGAATTTAAAGATGATACCTGAAGATCCTGATGCATTTTTAGAACCTTTGCCAGGAACATATGCTGTCCTGTTAGTAGATTATTGATCATTAATGTCTAATGCTGGAAAGAAATGCAACGTTCTGCAGGAAAATCAGCTAGGTTGCTTCACTGTTAGGTTTGTGTCTCACTTAAAAGGAGCATTGGCTTAGCGTCAAGTTCAGGACACTGGCAACATAGGGATGTGTACTTAGTTTTGATATGCAGTGTTAAGATTACTCTTTTAAATCTGTAATAAATATCTTCTAGGAAACCTTAGTGGCAGCTAATCCCAGGAGATATATGCTGTTGCTGTTATGTGTTGCTAGTGTTTGTTGCCTCCCTCACTTTGCTCCAGTGGAGCGTTGGCAGCAGAATCCTCAACTTTTTGTCATATCTAAGATTATTTCTATTATTGTCAATGTTGAATTCAAAAGGCAAAAATAGAGACTCAGAAAGAACATCTGTGTCCACTTCAAGGCCTTGAGCATGTGCATGAATGGTTTGTCTCCTGTGCTCCGAGCTACAAAGCCTCATCAGGAAAAAACACAGGTGTTACAAGATGGCTGCACTGTGATTTTTCCTTGCACAAGCACTGCTAAAATTGTTTTATTCCATCTGCTCTTCTTAATTTATTTTGCTATTGTGAATGTAGCCTTTAACCTCCCATCCCAATCCCAAGCATCCATTTTATGGTGAAGAGCAGCCTCTGGGATATTAAATACTATGGGCCAGATGTAGGTGGCCAAATAGCGATCGGTAACGCTGAAATTAGCAGAATTTCAGCGTTAGCGATCGCTAAAAAAGCATGTGAAATGTAGGAGCAGAAACACCGAATCGCTAAATAAGGAATCAGTAAAAATAACGGAAATCAACTACCGATTCCTTATTTAGCGAATATGCCACACCGACTCACTATTTAGCTTCTCGCAAAATAAGGAATTGGTAAAAAATATCGCAAACCTATGTACTTAAAATCGCTATTACCGAATCCTTAAGAGATCGCTAATTAAGAGTCGCAAATTACCATGGACTCAAATCAGGTGGTAACCAGGTGCACAGCAGATAAACAGCCCCAGAATGCATCATCATGAACACAATGACGGCCCTCTATGTCATTGCAAGGCGGTTAAGGATACGAGCTGCAGCACAAAGGATATGGAGGTGACAGGAACGCGTCTACAGATTGCGCAACACCTTATTCCAACTCACAGAGGCTGAAGTCCATGAGAGGTACAGGCTACACCCAAACACCATCCTGGACCTGATACGGGACCTGCACCCATTCCTGGAGCACCAGACACGAAAGGGCGCACGCAATACCTACTCATGTGCAGGTACTCTGTTGCCTGCACATCCTAGCATCTGGCAGTTACCAAGGGGTAATAGCTGCGGGAGGTGGAGTCTCACAGAGTTGCCTGTCGCGTTTTCTCAATACATTCCTGGACGCCATGTTGCAAAGGATGCCACACTACATCCAATTCCCTAGCACACAGGCAGAACTGCAGAAGACCAAGATGGACTTTTACCAGAAGGCCCAGTTCCCACACGTCATAGGTTGCATTGCGGGACACATATACCAATCTGCCCCCCTGCTGCGCAATCGCAAAGCCACACATTCTATAAATGTACAGGTGATATGTGATGCCTCTTCCATCATCACCTGCAAAAACAACAGTTGATGGACAGAATGCAGAACAATGTCATACATTCACCCCAGTACAGAGATCTGGGCCTTAATCCATCGTTTTTTTGCTCACCATGCCGTTCCAGTTTGAACCCAGCCATATGCAAATCAGTCTTGACCCTGTGCCTCATGGGTACAGTTCAGCCCGAACTGCCAAGCCAGGTCCTCCCTGGACTTGAAAAAAGCATCACAGGACCGGTTGTATGACATTGTTTTGCATTCTGTCCATCATTACCGACATAGTTGCAAAATTCCCAGGAAACACGCATGATTCATACATATTCAGGAACAGTGGGATCTATACCCGTCTCGTTGCGGGTGAATTTGGAGAAGGTTACCTGCTAGGTAAATACATGTGACACCCCCTGAAGTATACACCTGTTGCTACGATTGTTGACTGTGAATAACTTACTTTCTTCACACACTTAGGTGAGAGCGCCTACGTCGTGTGATCTTTCATCCTGACTCCGTACCTGCACCCATGCACCCCAAGTCAAAGGCGATATAATGTTGCACATAGATCTACGCGCAATGTGGTTGAGCAAACATTTGGACTCCTCAAAAGCAGGTTCCGCTGCCTCCACAAAAGTGGTGGTGCACGGCAGTACCAGCCCCTGGTCTGCTGCAAACTCATAACTGCATGTGCCATGCTGCATAACCTTGCCACTAAGAGGGGACACCCATGGAAATCAGTGAATCTGAGGAGGAGGATGAGGAAGGTACACAGCCACAGCACAGCGCTGCAGGCGGCGCAGTTGCAGCAGATGGGAGACAGAGACGGTCAGAGACCACACAAAATTATTTCTGAGTAAGCAATGAGACAAAGCCAGTTCATGCAATTGTGTCAGGGTATTTAATTGATCTTACATCAGGCAATTGTACAGCACATCGTAACACCAATGATGGCCTCACAGTGTCCAATTGTGTCCAATGGGTTACGCCACCCACCACACAATGGAATGTGATGGCAGTGCTTATCTCCTGCGCCCACACGCACCACTGCAGCGTTCAGCAGGCACACTGTCCTCACCAGTGCTGTGTCCTGCAGCAGAACCATGCCTGACACTGCGCCTCCTGTTGTCTGGCAAGGGGGGTGTTATGCTGCTGCGACTGGTTGCCTCCTCACTCTTAGCCCCATCCCCTGTACCGGTGGCAGCAATTTGGTTTGTCTGAAGCACTTCTAAGGCACTGGTGACTGTTACCAGGCCCTGAGTGACTTCACGGCTGCACTTTGCCATTTCCAGTTGCATGGCCACTGAGTGACGACTGAGCACATGGGTTGCATTGCACAGCCTGTTGACAGACTTGGTGTACCCTTCAAGTTTCTGCCTGTCTCTGCGCCTTGCAGCACGGTCACTATCAATTCTGCTGCATAACAGCCTCACTGCATCCGACATCTCCTTCATGCCCTCTGCCACAGTATCATTGAGGCAGTATATGGCCTCCTTAATGTTGTCAATCTTCCTGTTGTTTGCCACGATCTGACATTGAATGGCCCTCATTGTCTTTCCCTGCAGGCGCTGCACTTTGCGCAGTGAAGACACGGGACTCATCAGCGTCAGGACTCTGTGCCCTTTGTCGCCGTCTATGGGCACCTGTGTTGCCATCCTCCACAGGGGACTGTGTCAAAGATGCCTGTGTGTCATCGTCCAGCATGCTCTGCTGTGCTACCTGGCTGGCATCCTCTGTGCCATCTATCTCCTGGAGGCTAGCCACTGTATACCTCCTTGATCGTGCTGGCGGTGGTGGTGATGGTGGTGTGGTGTCAGCAGGTGATATGACTTCCTCCTCAATTGTGTTTTCCTCCCTGGAAGCCTCGCAAGTCTCCCCTTCTGCAGCCTGGGTCGATGTTCCGCCTGTGGATACAAAATGTACTATTACTCACTTGACTTCCAGCATTTTTCTGCAAATAAATTTCATGACTGACAATCTAGCTGTCTGTCCTCCGCTAGCTCATCTATTGATGTGTGTGACATGCCTATGCTTTTTGGGGACTGACTGATTTGCTAATAGTTGATAGGGACAACATCTCCCATGATGCATTGCTGACTTTAGACAGAACATGTTCTGGAGTGGGATTCTTGCAGGGGGATTGGGGTTAGGGAGGGGAGACAGCATGCTGTGCATGCATCTTACCTTGTTGGATGCTGTTGCTGAGCTGTCCACGTCCCCGATGCCACTGACGCTCTCCGGCTGGAGGGTGGACTCAACCATTTGCTCTAGGGCAGTCGGAGCAGGCGCAGCTGAGGTTCCCCCGCCTGTCTTCCTGGCTTGTTTCAGTCGGTCAGCCACCCTCTCCTTTGCACATTTCCTCAGATCATACCATCGATTCTTTAGGTCATCTGTTGAGCGATGTGTGACGCCAATCGCATGATCTTCTGCTGGATCCCCAGCCAAATCCTCCTTTTTTGTGCCTCAGGGACGTGAAGAGATTTCTTGCCAAAGAGCTGGTCATGATCTTCGACAACCTCCTCTATGAGGATCTCCAACTCCCTCTCACTAAACTTGTGCTTGCGCTTTCTTTCGCCAGCATCCTTCCCCTTCTCCTGTGTGGCCATGGTGCAGTTCCTCTGTGTTAGCTAGGTGGTAGCTGACCTGCTCCTGCACTTTTGCTCCTGCTCCCTGCCTCTCCAACAGCTTCAGGATCAGTGCAGCTGCATGGATGTGGCCACTTCCTGGTTGTGATGTCATCAGGAAGCACAGGATTGGCTGAATCTGGATTTTGAGATTTTTCAAACTCCTGGAATCAGTAATAACGATTCGGTAATGTGGATACGGTATTTGTAATAGCGATTTTTACTGATTCGGTGATTTTTAACAATTTTTTTCCTACATCGGAAATAGCGAGTTCTTTATAGCGATTCGGTAAAAATCGCTATTAAGTACTCAGTATTTCGGTTTTACCTACATAGGGCCCTAGATGTACAGAAAATAAATGTGTCCATACAAATATAATAGCCCTTTCACTCACGTCTGCTCCCCTAAGTGGCAACAAGACCTGCTAAAGAGAATGGATACCTTCAGATACCTGGATGGCCAATCCTGTCATACCGGGCGTCCTGTTTCCAGAAGAAAACGGGGTGTCTGACTGTCTAATACATTTAGAATGCCACAATTTGATAATTTTAACTATTCCACTTACTCCCTCCCTTTTTCGTCTGTCTTGAATGCCCTTGGGAATGCAGAGGTCTGTGGTTAACACATCTTCTCTGTCCACTGCTTCGTCTGTAGACTCAATCCATTGTTTTTTGCTTCAGGGAAACATGGTTTATTCTTTTTAATTCTAGTTGTAACTGCCCCATATTATTAGTTTCTGTAGGTTCTCCATGACACTGACATTGAAAGCGGCACTGGTATTCTCTATCAATATTCTTGGTTTCCTTGACTTCCTCCACCTCTGCCTATGTTTTCTTCTTTTAAGTATAATTGCTCATCATGTTATAAACCCTTTCACATTGAATTCCTTTTAAATTACTTTATTCCCTATTATCTAGTTTCATTGTATAAAGAAAGTCATGGGTTACTCTACCACAGTCTTCTTTGACATTGTTCCTTTTTCTTTCTTGACATTTTTAATCTAGATTTGTTTAAAAGTTTTCGGAATCAGGATGTTGACAATTAAAGCAATCCTTCTTCAAATATTTTTGTGATTATTATTTTCTTTTTTACTTCTTTTCACTTCATTTATCTTTACCTGTTCTAATCGTCCTTTCTTTTTCTGGTCCCCATGTTTACACTGCCTATCCCCACTCCCACTTTCTTAGTCCCACCTATCACTATTGTTTTCTCTTGTGGTTCTCCAAGCTTTTTTCTTATATGCCATCTCACCACCTTAAGCCTTTATCTTTTTCTCTTCTTCTGTCTGACCTTCTTTAGTAATCCGTTCTGCTCTTGAGTCATGCCAAACTTCATTTTGTTATGCCCCCTCAGCTGTTGTTTGAACCCACTGGCTCTCCCCCACAACACCTTTTAGGGTATGGAAATGATGGAAGAGATTCCGTATTTTTTCAGACATCAGCAAACTTCCTTCCATCAAGTCTTCCTATGATTCCGCTGTGACTCAACCGAAGCAATCTGACTATCAGCATCCTATTATTTCTCTCATCCTCACTTGTTCTTTTTCGCAGTTTAATCACACCAACTCTCCTCCTATGCCCTATCCTGCATGTCTGACCTTTGATCAGGTTTTGACATCTTCCTCCCATAAACCACGTTTTCATCTGCTATAACACTTTTATTCTTTACTTATATATCTGAGTCTAGTGTCCTTTTTGCTGGTACAGAGCTGCTTCCTCTGATATCCTTTCTTATGTCTGCATCACTTCTGTTTATCCTTGTTTGTTATTCTGCTTTCTACCTTTTATCCATTCTATTACCTGTTCTCTTCTTCAACCTCTCTCATGCTGTTGTATCACTCTATTTCAAATAAGTGTCCATTCCTCCAGTACTGAATAACGGACTCTCAGCCCTTCTTATCTTTCAAAATACAGAGTGTAAAAAAAAAATCTATTTGCATGGGGCCTTTGAGGAGGTGGGGCAGCGCCGGGTCTCACTGCTGACTCACCGTCAAATTCGTGGTGAAGCCGCCCACCGGACAAAGAGGTTTTTTTTGGTGTCCCTCAGCAGTGCCTTTAAAAACAGGCACTGCAATGGGAATGCCAAAAACTGTTTCTGCCCGGCATGGACTGACGAGTTCATGCCGTGCAGGAACTGGTGTGCATGCACACAGGGGAGCACATGATGTGCCCCCCTGTGTGTATCCACAGGGTGCAGAGGCACCAGGGGTCTCTGTAGGGCCCACTTTGTTTCCTCTCCGCCAGGGTTTACATGGCAGAGGAACCGCCATGTAAATCCTGGCGGCGAGGAAACTTCTAATATGCTTGGCGGGACCACGGCAGTCTCGCCAAGCATATGGATGCCTCCTGAACGCTGCAACACCACCAGGGAATGGCGGTTCCCTGGCAGCTGCGGCGGGGCTTTGGCGGTTCTACCGCCTATCTTATAATAGGACGGTGGGGGGACCGCCACTGCCGCGCCCCTGTGAGTCAGGCGGAACTCGTAATCGGGTTATAAGAGGCACTCTGCGCCTCACCAAGCCCCCCTCCCGCTCAAAAAAACACAAAAAACAAAGGGTCATCGATGCTGCCGCTGATGTCCTGGGGTGTTTTCACACCTTTTATGGACATCATCTTTTTACTGCCTCTGAAAGTGAGCTGCAAATCCACTGTTTACAGTGGTTTTCAGCTCTTTTTCCCTGCCACTGTGTGATTTTGACTCCTCACCATGTGGCTGTGTGAAGGGATCCGGAATCGTATGACACACGGAGACACCATGTGAGTTGGCAGGCCTGCATTCATGTGTCACGAACATAAAAAGAGCAAAAATAAGACACACAACTGCCTAACATGGCAGCTATATGCTTGCAATAATATATGACATTAAAAAAATATAACCACTACAATTTTTATTTAACAGTACTGGTACACCTTTGTAGGTAGGTGTACTTAGAACAAGTATTGGAACTTTTTTTTAGCTTTAATGCACATCAGAGGACAACTCTCGTATACGTGATACAAAGTCATGGTTTAAATACAGAAGGAAGACTAAATAAATTCCAAGAATAAAGAATGAAAAACATAAAAGCATTGTCAAAGTAAAGAAATGCCCCAATATCTGCGGCACTAAGTGTACTGTGATTTTAGGTGAATGTGCACATGATCAGGAAAAATACTGGCACTTACAGTGTGTGACAGCCAATGGCTGGAGAGGTCTGATCCCCCGCCCATGTTGTATGCTGTGGTGGGTAGAAGCAAAAAGTGAATGGCATTTGAGAATAACTATGGATGAAGTGAGCTTCACTGTGTGTGGATACATGCATGTATTTTTTAGTGATTAATGTTGTTTATTCCATTAGGCTGTCAACAATAAAGCTGACTCTAGACAGACCTAATGAACTCAAGTCAACTCCAGGAGGAAAAGGAGTATTTGCACTTTAATAAACTTATTTTATTTTGTATTCAAGAAGCGGTTTATATAACACCATGTACTGGCTCATTTCGATTTGCATACAAATGAATGATGACTGAAAGATAAGGCTGTTCATATCTATAATACTTTTTTCCTTCAGTGCCTGCAAAGGAAACCCCCATTCTAGAAGTGCAGCTTTCAGTTAGAAAATGCACCTGTATATGTAAGGAAATGGAGGAAACGTGTTAGCACTGCCTTTTGTGGTATGCTGTTCAACCTATGCCCTGTCATGTTTCACCTCGCGCCGCCTTCTCCACTCCTGGCTCCTACACATCTATAAATGAGCACGTGCGCTTTAAGACATACACAGAGGTGCAGCACATCTGTCGTGTCTTATTGAAATATTCATGAGCTGGGAGAGTGCGGGGAAGCTTCGAGAAGGAAAGATATGAGCTCGTAATGAAACATGTCATCGCAAACACACATTCTACCTCAGGGCAAAAACAGTGATATAACTCACGCCTGGTGTGTTCGATGTTGCTTGTGTCCTCTCAATATATTCTCTTAAAGCAACCTTGTGAAACACACCTCTCAAAGAGCTCACATTTCTTTAAGCCTGTGGAGTCAAGTGAAGGAAGGAAAATCCCTGGAGGTCTGTGTATAAATGTTGTATTGGGAACTATCGATAACAAAAAAATGAAAAAGCATCCCCATCCATATTTGTAGAGAAGAGACCTCGACTGCAGTCTCTTCCAGGATTCAGAACAACCGCTGCATCAAGTGCTGGATTGTGTAAACACATTTAGGCCGCTTTCACAAAGCTGCTTGTGCTTCTAAATTTGACTTACATTTGTCAATAGCCGATCTTTTTTTAAGAATGCAAGAAAACTAGCATTGGCAAAGCCAAAAGGTCTGGGGTTGACCAACAGTCTTCTTGTAATTCTTGTTTTGTCATGGTTTTAGCAAAACTTAATTGTTTTGGAATACGCCGGGCCTTCAGTCAATCTAAAAAAAAAAATATATACATATATAAGGAAGAGGTGTGGCGCCACGGCCAGGGCGGCTGACTCCGGAATCTAATCTCAGATTAGCCCAGCACCATGTGACTCTGGGCAATAGCTTGCTTAATCTTCCCGACGGCCCCCAGCGCCTAGAGACCCTTACGGGTGATTGTTTGTGCTTTACAAATGTGGATTATTATTATTATATTTGCTAATACCTTGCCCCAGCTTCACTTAGCCCTAATCAGCACCGTTAGCATTGACAAAGAAGGTGGTAAGAGCACAGTCTTTGTGCTGTGTATTTTGAAACTTTAAAACTGCTCTTTTCCTCTACTTGGGACTGTTTAAATGTATCTCTTGGTTTCAGTGCAATTTGTACTTTTAAAACTTTTCTTTCCTTCTACCTGTGGCTTTATATCTTGATTTTATGTCCAATTTATACTTTTAAAACTGCTGTTCTCTTCTACCCATGACAGTTTGAATTTATCTCCTGGTTTTCCCCTGAACTGTGTTAAAGTCCCTAGAAGGCGGGTGCTGTCACTTCACCTGGCTGCAAGATGACTGCTCTTAATTGGGCTCTGCCGGCCGATCACGCTATTCACGAACTATCCGGCATGTAAAGGGCTGCCCTGAGCCTTCTTTCAACCGCACAGGGTCTCTCTATATCCAGGACCCTGCCCCCGTCATCTGTGCCCCTTGATCTGCCCCTGAAGCCTACATCGAGATGATCGAGTTGGAGGTCTGTTTACACCCTGGTGCAGCCTACCACATGCGGTGCGGACGGACTGTGTGCACTGGTCCCAGCATTGAGACAACTGGCCCTGCCGGGGACCTGTAGGCCGTCGCCTGCTGCTGCCGACTGTCCTCTGCTCTCGGCCATACCTGCCCAGGCTGTGTCTGGACATCGCTGCAGGACCCTCTCTACTTCCTTGGGCCTGGGGGCTGTGCTGTGTGTTGCAGATGTAGTCTTTGTGAGGCAGCGTGTGTCTGCTTCAGTGGCGCGGGGCGTCCTTTATCAGAGTTAGTTAGTTAGTTAAAAAGTTCTTCATAGAGCGCACTGTGACCAAGCGGCTTCCTGGCGCTAAAGTAGAAGGCTGAAAGGAGTGGGATTCTACTGAGAGGGAATCAACAGGAGTACGCTTGGGAGAATGGGAAGGTTTAAAGGGCTTTGCGAAATTGTAGATAGGCTAGGATGGATCGAATGGACAGTGGAAGACTGTTCCAGAAGCGAGGGGCTAGTACAGAGAAACTAGAGCCTCCGATTTTGGATCTACGAAAGCGGGGAACAACCAGAAGGGCTTGATTGGAGGAACGGAGGGCGCGGTTGGGAATGTAGGGACTGATAAGGGAGTTAATGAAAGCCGGCGCAGAGCGGGCACGAGCCATGAAGGCCAGGCAACCCATCTTGAAAAGGGATCTCTGGCGAATGGGGAGCCAATGAAGTGATTTCAAAACAGGAGTGATGTGGAGGGACTTGGGGAGGTGAAAAATAAGACGGGCGGCCTGATTTTGGATAGCCTGAAGACGGCGTAGTTCGTAGGCCGGAATGCCCACGTAGAGGCTGTTCCCGTAATCAAGACGAGAAAGAATCATTGCTAAAATAATAAGTTTGAGAGCATCGGAAGAAAAGAAACGGGACACTTTCTGAATGATCCGGAGGGAGAGGAAACAGGAAGAAACAACTGAGCTGATCTGGGCATGCATGGAGAGGTCCCGACTGAGTTTGATACCCAAGGTCTTAGCCGAAGTCACTGGCGTGGGGGGGGCCAAAGGTGGAGGGCCAAAAGGCAGCAGACCAGGGGGAGGTGGAAGGGCCAGTCAGGACCAGCTCCGTCTTGTCCAGATTAAGTTTAAGTTGGTTGAAATTCATCCACTCAGAAATGAAAACTAGGGTAGAGTGGAATTTAGGTAGGGAATCTAATGGAGAAGAAAGATCAAATACTAACTGGAGGTCGTCCGCATAGTTAAACACGGAGACCCCCATGTCAAGAAGAGAAAGAATAAGGGGGTGGATGTAGAGATTAAAAAGAAGGGGGGACAGAGAGGAGCCTTGGGGGACCCCGCAAGGTACCATGCGGGTGGGGGCAGTGAAACCAAAAAGAGAGACCGCCTGAGTTCGTTCTTTAAGAAAAGAGGCGAGCCAGGAGAGGGCAGTGCCCCGGACGCCCGCTGCGCGGACACGGCCGAGAAGGATGGAGTGGTCGACCGTGTCAAACGCAGCGGACAAGTCTAGGAGCACCAAGGCTTGGGGTAGATTAGAGTCAGCCTTGCTCTTGAGTTCGTCTAGAACGGACAGGACTACCGACTTGGTAGAGTGGGCCGGGCGGAATCCCGCTTGGTGTGCGGCCAAGAGGTGGTTGTCCTCAATGAAAGTGGAGAGACATGTTGTAATATAGCTCTCTAAGATCTTCCCAAGGTATGGAAGAAGGGAAATGGGTCTAAAATTAGACGGGAGGGAGGGGTCTAAACCAGGCTTTTTTAAAATGGGGAAAACTATGGCCAATTTGGAGCAGGGGAGTCCACTTGACACAGGCCGGTGAGTCGGAACTCGACCCTAGTGCTGCCTTGTGCTGTCCCTGAACTTGTGTGGGCTGCTGGCACCAGTGCCTGCTCCCTTGCTGGCTGCTGCCTTGGGCGCAGCCAGGCCCTGTCTGCGTGCCTCTCGGGGCTTGTAATTGGGTGTATGCCTGATATTTCAGGCCACCGCTTGTGGTGGCCTTTCTGTTGTAGGCCCTGCTGCCTCCTATGTGGCCTGTCATTTAGTGGTGTTCCTTCCGCCGGAACCTGCTGGCTACAGGAACTGATGCACATCACTTTGGGCATTCCATACAGCACGCACACTTTGGAGGCGACAGGGTCGGCCTGGTGGTCCCACACATCTAATTAGATTGTTAGCCTGTCCTGGATTCAACCTTGCTCAGAGCACTGGCTTGGCTATTCTCAATTTGGGCTGCAGCCCCAAAGCCTTAATCTTGTCACTCTGCGGCTTTGGGAGGCAGGGGCCTTTTGGATCTTTGCACTGGAGTGCCGAGGCCGGCAGGGGACCTAAGGGATTAGTGCACTGGCTATTCAGTTCCTCACCTTCACCTACTCCATCCAACTGCCAACAAGGAAGCTGGACTGTCGGTCCTGTGTCTAAGCCTGCTCGTGCCCCTGGCATACAAATCTCCCCAGGGTGTGGCAGGGCTCAGCTGACCCTCTGTTTGGGGTCCCACCTTACACTCCCGGATGTCTACCATTTGGAATTGTGGCATGGTCACACCCGTCGCCGTAGCAAGCAACTCTGCGCATGACGAGCCCTCTTCCCTTCTACGACTCTGCTCACTTGTTGCTTGCATCGGCTGAGCCCGCGGCCCTAGTCATGGGCAAACATGAAGCCAAGCAATCAAAGTTCTCCTTCATGAGTAGACGCTTTTCTCGCCAGGAGGAGTAAGTCAAGAACTTTTATGCCCACTGCTGATCGCCCAGAGAACGATGACTCCAAGCAGATTGATCTCAGAGAGCTACTTATGGATGGAAAGACAAGTCTGAAAGCTATATACGCCAAACTGGATCTGCTCACCAGTCTTTTAGATCATGTCAAAGAACGCATTGACAAACATGAAACCAGGCTTGCTCAACTGGAAATTGCTTCTCTGATGCAGATGATCTTCAGGCAGACGGCAAGGGTCACCTGCTACATATGGACAAGGTTCTCATCAAAGCAAAAACAAAGATTTGGAGGGAAGATCAAAACACAACAACCTCCAGATCACCGGAATTCCGGAATCAACCACGACCTCCAAAATGGAACATTTTGTCTAGAACTTGTTGCGTGACATGATTGTGAGGCCTGCTCAATCAGGTTTTTTCCAGGTCACTGTACGTCGCATAACCTCCTCACCATTTTCAACACTCAGGTCTGCTCCATAGCTGCTCTACTCCATGCCAATAAAGTGTTTGATTCCCTGGAATTGCCATATCTCTTTTTTCTCTTTTGGCGCAGCTCCGCCTTAGCTCCCATTTCATCAAACAAGTACAACTCCATCACACGCTTCCCTCTGCCTGAGTGTGCCTAAAGAGGCGTGCCTCCGACCCCTTCCCAATGACCCGGGCACATGGCAGGGGTGCCCGCTATCACCGTTACTTTTCGACATCACAATGGAGCCCCTGACAGCGAAGCTCTGGCAATGTCATGCAAACAGGGGTATTGGCTTCAATACCAGGGGTCTGGTGGTTTCGATCTATGCAGATTACATTATTCCATATGCATTGCAACTCTAGTGAAAACCTGGCCCTGTGGACACGCGAGGTGGTGAAGTTTGGAAGTTATTCCGGTATACAAGTGAACTTGGCCAAATCTATACCAGTTCCCCTTAAAGATAACACATTCATTCCCCACTGAGTGCCCTCTGAAGTGTGTGGTCAACCTGGTTCGGCTGAGCCATTATCCAGAGGAATTATGGCACACAAATTACGAGCGTGCCATAGCTTGGTTGGAGGACTACCTACATGGTTCAAACTACTGCTTTCCACCAATGGCTGTATCGCTATTGCGAAGATGATAATCCTCTCTAAGTTCCTCTACCTTTTCCTTAATATTCCCCTCCCCTCATGGCTAAATTCCTCAAGCGTTTAAAATCTAACATGGTGGCTTTTGTTGAGCCGGGTAAATTACTGTGGGTTTCCTGGGTGCTCCTCACCTTGCCGCAGTTTCTTCACTACTGGCTATATCCAACTTATTCCAACCACAAACCGCAGTAGAGACAGACTGAACAGCTCCATGCCCCCTATCGACAGCACCATACTTTCTGTACATACCTCAAAGTGCTGAAATCAATACAGATGACTGTGCACTGGGCTTGGAAGGATATTAGGAGGAGAGCAGGGCTGACACTTGTATATGCTCCCTCCATTCCATTCACCAATAATCCCATCACACCACCGCTCTTAGACAAGGGTGTCATCACAAGCACACACAAGTGCAACATCAGACTGTTCTCAGACTTTATCCCAATGACCAGTTCCTCCCATCACTTGAGGCTGCAGCGTCTCCACCCCCTACTATTCTAAGTACACTGCTATACTTCCAATTACGTGCCACGTGCCGCACTTGACACCTTACCATTCCTGCCCCTCCTGCCACTGGAACACCTCCTCACCTCCCCAACCCTGTGTAAACTGATTACTCGACTTCACAATACAATGCAGTGCTCTTCACCAGTTGCATCCCTGAGAGCACGGGTGGCATAGGAGGAGAACAACACTCTGGCCCTGTCTGACTTGCAATGGTCCTTCTGCTGTGGTCAATTGAAGCTACTCTCCCCCAACTACAGACTTCGTCTCATACACTTCAAATTCTTACAACTCTTCACAATGGAGCTGGTCCCCTGCTCTTTGCATTGTAACTTCACCCCAACTTCTTTTATCCACCTTGCCTGGCAGTGCCTGAACACTCACTTCCCCTCACCCCTTTGGTGGACCTGTTGTGATACATTAAACACACATTAGCACTTGCTGCCACCTCACTGCCATGATACTACTGATAGCTAAGCACAGGGTGGCCATACACTAGGGTAGGGAACCCGTTCCCCCCACTAAAGCTTGGCTGGGTGATGTGGCATATTGTCAGGAACAATTGACTAACTTTTGGAACCTAATTACATTAGGCTACTGCCCCAAGGATATATGGGAGCCTTTTGCCTCCTTTCTTCACAGCAGGGACTGTAACTCACCTGTGGAGGATGTTGGGGTGGATGGGGTACACCCGGATGGGGAGGGGGTGACTGTCACTTGCTTTAATGCACAGTATGTTGAGCAGCAATGTGATTCTGTTTAGCCGCTGATGTTTTTACTACAGTGTCTCACTATGCATTCTAAATGCTCCTCCTACACTATGTCTATGTAATCCTTTCCTTTTGCTTTTATCACCCTTGCACTGACATTCTGGGCATGTGCTACGACTAGTTTATGCTCAGACATTTTGAGTGGCTCTGTGTGTATTATGTTTCGATGAGGATTTTATAACCAGAGGCTGTGTTCCTGATCGTTTTTCCCCTCCATATTCTCCCTGTCTCAATCTCTCCCTCCCCCCAACTACTTCCCTCCCATTCGTCCCCCAATGCTGTTGTTGTATTCTTTACTTTGACAAATGCTGATAAAAACATTTTTTAAAGGCCACTAGAACGCAACCCCCCCTCTTTTTTTAAAAGCTAAAAATGCAAATATATCTTTGGGCCTAACCAAAGTCTGTTTAAGAGACTGCTTAATCTGTTTTGCGGTTTAAATTGGGTTTGGAAAGGATATCTAGCAAATGTTTTTGGCTAGAAGAAGTGATTTGTTTAAGCGTACGAAAAGCAGTATTTTAGTGGTTTTAGATTTGGGCCTTATCTGCAGGGTTGAACAGAAACTATAAAGTGTGGCTTGAGCCTGTCTGTATCCAATAAGATTCTGACTGCAGGAGCACCTTCTTGCCCCCCTGCACACAAACTTGTGCTTTAGTGTCTGGCCCTCTGTAGGAGAGCAGGATCTGCTTCACATGGGTACCCCCACTTTTTGCTGGTGTTTCACAGTTTTTCGATCTGTGGCCCTGCTAATCAGAACCCCAGCCTAGCTGCTTCCTCTCTAAAATGGTTTCCATGTACATTAGGTACATTTCTAATTAGATTCTGGAGCGCCTGATAGGCCCCTAGTATATGGTATACTATGTACCTAGGGCATAGGTACCTCAGAGGCCTACCAGGGCTGAAACATGTATTATGCCACCCCTGGGAAGCACTCCAAAATGACACCACAGGTCTGCTACTGCAGCCTGTGTAAGGTGGTGCTTGCACCCCTTACTGTGGTATAGGCTACCTATATCACTACCATTGCACACAGATATAAAACCTATAAGTCACTCATATGGCAGGCCTTAACAATCCTGAAGGCAGAGTGCTTGGTTTTTATGTGAGAGGGTGCCCCTGCATGAGCAGAGCCCCTCTGCAGCCTTCGGAGTACCTCCTCTGATGCTGTTTGTGGTGCAGCTTGACCATATACTCTTAAGTGCATTATAACCTTGCGGTAAATGCTAACTTTGGACTGGCTGCACGGAAACATGTCGTGTTTGGTGTCAAACGCTTTGGAATACTACCCCCCCCCCCACCAGTTCTGGCAGCAGGGGCAGCATTCCAACCTTCTAGAGGGAGAGACATGTTCACACTGGTCTAACCCGGTAAAGACTTTCTACAGCCCTGGCATCACAAAATGGATGCCACTGCCACTGACACGGGTCTGGCCTCCTGCTCCTGAGCGAAACTCCAGCAGGGGAGGCCTGGCCAATAGGTTTCCTGTCCCAGGGAGGTGTAACCACCTCCCCAGACAGGCAGATGTGTATTGGGGCTGGGCGGGAGCACTCTCTGGTGCTTTGAATTCCTGCACTGGGGCACATTTGGTGTCCCTGAGCATAGACCAGTTCAAACCGGTTGCAGGGGCTACCTGCCCCTGCTCTGGCGTGTAACTGAACAAAGGAAATGGGTGTAACCACCCCTCTTTCCAAACTCTCCCATAGGTGGGTCCCTAGAGTATGTCCAACCCCAAAACTTTGTATAAGTATGGGAACCCAGTCCTTGAGACTTTAGATTACCCTGGACGAAACTCTGCAACATATATCCTGGACCTTCGACTTTCTACTTTAACTGGAAGACTGAAGAAATCTCCCTTGGGGTCAAGGAGTGACTCCCCTGCTTGGCAGGCACCAAAGAAGCAAATATCCGGTCTGCAATTCTGAAGCTCCTGCCGGACGGGGGATTTCCAGACTTCCCTGAGGCTACCCTGAGTCCACAGCAAAGCTAAGGCCCATGGCTATCGTGGGTGACGTGGAACCGTGACCCCTGGACACTGTGATCTTTTGCTGATCCATCATCTTCCTGGTCTTCCTCGAAGATGTGCTTTGGGGTCCAAGTAGCCCCAGCCTTGAGCACCTCCTGCACTGAAGATTTCTGGCCTCCACTCCACGAGTGACCCGTGGGCCAGTTTCCAGTGCGACCGCTTGAGGTTTCTTTGAGATCGCTAGCCCGTTGGCTAGTAGGTCCCCACGAAGGCAACTCCTCTTCTGATTGGGTTTCCCTGTTTGCTCCAGATGTGCCCCAACTTACCCTTGCTGGATGAGTCCCCCAAACCTTGCTGATCTACACCGACGTCCTTTCTCTGTTTTCAAGTGACTTGCCGTTGCCAAGGCTTGTTGGGTCCAATCTGGTCACCGACACTGCAGCACTCGACAGACTTTGTGGGACAGCTCGAATCCAGCTCCTGGTTGTCGTCGACGCCTTCTGGGCCTCGTGGCTGAAGATTCAAGACAACCGTCAACTCACCTGAAGCACCCAACATCTGTGGGCATTGGACTATCGTGCCTTTGGTCACTGGTCCCCTCTGCTTTCAGGTTCCTTCCATCCTAGATCCAGGCTTGGATCTCTCCGGACACTTCTCCTCTTCACGGCAGCAGGACTTCCTGAGCAGCTTCCATTGAAAATAGCGACGTGACCTGACACCTTTTGACACCTATGCACCCGGCTTCCCTGGGTGAGGTAACTCGAGTACTCCAGTGCTCCCATGGGTGTTGACCCTAGACACCTCCAAGTCCAAAAGGGTTCACTCGTAGTCATCCTCTAAGTGTTCTTAAACTCTTAATTTCCAACCACGACTTTCCCCATAGAAGTTAACGGCGATTCCAGCTGTGTTCTCACACTGCACGCGTTCCCTGTGGGTCCCCTGTGTCACTACCTTGGGTGGGTCCTTGTGGTCCAAGCACTTCTACAGGCTCTAGGCCTTGTGTCTAGTTCAGTCGTGGTTCTTATACCACTTTATTGGTATATGGTTTGGTACGCCCCTAGGGCCCAAAGGTGTATTTGTGCTTTTACTGTGGAATACTGACTTGTAACTTAAGTACTTCAAACTCCAGTCTCATAAAGAGACTAGAGGGGTGGGTTTTATCTTAAATACATATATTTTAAATATATACCTGGTGTGGTTGTCCTTTCATTGGATCATTCAAGAGATTATAGACCGGTAAAACAAGCTGCTTCACATTCCATCAAGACTTAGCCTGAAGGCTGCTCTCCATAGCTACCACTAGGATAGCTTTCAATAAAGGTTGTCTTTCACCTATCACCATAAGGGGTTGTTTGGACTGATACAAGGTACTCACTATAACTAGTGGACAGCATATATCAGGCCAACTTCTCACCCCCTCAAAGTTCTAAGCAGCCCTGACCTCTCCCCTCACACATGCACAAGCTCCTACGTTTGTGGAGGGAACCCCAAGTCAGTCACCTCAATTTTGTAACCCCAATATCTCTGAGCCCGAAACAGCCCAGTATGGAAGAACACAGACTTTGTGGTGTGTATTTTGAAACTCTAAAACAGATCTTTTCCTACACCCAGTGGCGGTGCGTACATTGGGGTGCCGGGGCGTTGCCCCACTAGCCACATGGCCCTCATTCCAGAATCCATGCAAGCAACTCATCATCATAAATTATTTACGGCACTCGTTATCGTGACCGTTGGATCGGGACACGCCCGAGGCAGGCTGGCAATCGGCCGCTGAAGGGGGTGGGTGGGGCTGGCAGTGTAAGGGTTGATTGATAGGCTCACTGACAGGCAGCAGTGCTTGCAAAGCGCTGCTGCAAAAGTGCGCATGCTCGATTTTGGGCTGGTCATTTTTATGACCAGCCAGAACATGCGCAATTACAGCCACCTAATGCCATCTGTACTCAGTAGAGAGCAAGGGGGGACCCGAGGCCGAGGGTTGCCAGGAGCAGCCCCTGGTCTCCTAATGGGCGAGCCCTCTCCCTGCCTAGCCAATCCTGGTGCTGCTAATGCAGTGTAGGGATTGGCTGAGACACCGCGCAGCCTGAGCCTGAGGGCAGGCATTAATAAGCATTGGGTGTGGCACTGCCGCGCGTGGGTGTGGTGGCACACTCCCGTACTGTGATTGGCCATTTCCATTATGATAATCAAAATTGCCAATCACAGTTTTATGACGTGAGCTCGCTGCAGTGCACTGCTGCACCCTCACCCGTCACCGCGCACGCCAGTGCCACACGACACCAGACTCGTCTGACTGACTCGTGCCACCAATGTCCAGTGCGTAGTGACGACGACAATCATTTCATCAGATTGATGATTCACTCCAAAGATCCTGTCTGATCATCATTGACATCGACGTTCTTGAAAAGTTAAACTAACCAAGAGTCAAGACTCAGTGATAAGATAACTTAATACAAGTTGTACAACATGATGAACATAATATATATATATATATTTAGTCGGACGGAGGAGTCCGCCGCTCGGCTGGGTGTGGGTGGTCCGGTGGACTGGACCGGACCCTCAGTTTACTTTCACAGTTGTTTTCTCAATTGTTTTCTAATTCTGAATCTATTCCATTGAATGGAATAGATTCAGAATTGGAAAACAATTGATTAAACAACAACTGTCTGATTGGATTGGTGTCGGCGAATCCTTGGGCCCTGCGCCGCGGCCTGGTGTGGCCTACGCACTTATGCCGAATCACCCTGCCGAATTGCCGATCAGGCGCCGCCAGAACTTCAACACCTCCTGCCAGGCTTAAGTTACAGCAGGTTGAGGCCAGGCCTGGCAGTAGGACTGCTGGAGGAGGTGTTGAAGTTCTGGTGGCGCCGGCGCTGGCTGATCGCTATACTAGGCCGTAAGGCCGCCAAAGGCCGCTCCCACGCAATGGACGGTATAAATTAAATCCTGCTCCCTGCCTGCGGTGCACCATTGCTTGGAAGCAGAATGAGCAAGTACTGCCTTTAACTATAATCCTCTGTGTGTTTGAGGCTCTGCACTCCCCAAAGCCTGCCATGGTGGCCTCTCCCATCAGAGGTCATTGTCCTTGTGCCTTTGGTGTCAAGCACGTAGCCTATCACCATCAATCAGCAGCCGAAATCTCTGCCGCTCTCACCTGCACTGTGACTGTTACCGTGATCGTCAGAGGGAGCTATTACCAGATTTCAGCCCGCTAGGTAAGAGAGACAGCACAGTAAAACTATAAATGTTTAAATTGCATTTGTAAAGATGAATATTCCATAAACCTCATGAAGGACGACAAAAATATTGTGCCATGCCTTGCATCAAAAAAGTGTTGTAAAAATCATTTTTATTTATTAAAGTTAATTACAACTTAACTTTTTATATTTTTAATCTAGATTATGTACCTCAGTCAGATTAACAATTTTAGTTCTTCTGTAAAGAAAATAAGGGTTAGCCACAAACACAAGTAAACACACGAAACGGGTAACAACTAAAATTAATACATCATACACAAAAACGTATCCAAAATGAAAACCTTAAACAAATGTGACTCATATAGTGGTGTGCATTCGCACCAGTAGCCTGACTTGTCAGCTGCTAGGCTAGCTACCAATTCTGGGATGATGCATGCTTCCATTATTTTAAATGTATGTGTGATGTGTGATGTCAATGAATCATATCCCACCCCTTCTCTGTTGTCATATGGGGATCAATCATTATTAGATTACTGATAGATTCCCGAGCCGGTAGCTCAAACAGAGACCAAACAGGCCCATGACTCCAGGCCGATGATCACAGTAGTATGCCCAGTCTTATGCTAAAAAACTACTGACTCGTTTCGTCTCACCATGATTAAATCCTATGTAGTGCTTTGACTGCAGTCCTTGAGAGCTATTTCCATTGTTGAGTGGATTGCACCTCACATATTCTGTGCTTGCTTTTAGCTGCAAAGCACAGGCTGCAAGCTGTGTCACATGATTGCATAAGGGGGTCCATTTGAGATAAGCTTTCTTTATGTGCTGCGTCTGTGCCTACATGGCAATGAAGTACACTGAAGTACACTGCTTCCCTCATTACTGCTGTCAATATCTCATCTCTCGAAGCCACATGGGAGGAGGAGGTCAAGTTATTGAAAAGTTTGCTGCTCTTAAAGAGAGACGTGCTTCTTCTATATACAAAAAGTAAACAATATGTTGAATGCTACTACTTTGCGACCAGTTTAGTTGTTTGTTAAATAAAAAACATCTGTGAGGTACTCAGAAATGCATTGTATCTCAAAGTCTGTTATGAAGCTCTGTGGTTATACTGAATAAGCAGCTACCTATGTTATATGACATCTCTTTATTAAAGGAATAACTGTACTTTCACAATTGCTTAATTAACTTTCCTGCTTTCTCAAATTTGCTTGAAAATGCACAATTTTTCCTCTCTTTTTTCAAAATTTTCTTGGGGGAGAACCCCCGAACCCCCTGAGGTTGTTTGGGCTCGCTCGCTTGCTATGGTGCAGTATGCCAATCATTTTACACTCACCACTTTCAAATGTCACCAGCCGCCCCTGCCTATACCTGTCACTGCTTAAAGTTATCTCTTGGTTTCTGTTTAATTTGTAATTTTAAAACGGACATTTTCCTCTGTCAGGGACCATTTAAATTTACATCTTGGTTTTCTATGCAATTTGCACTTTTAAAACAGATGTTTTCTTCTACCCATGATTGTTTCAATTTCTCTCCTGATTTTCCTTTAATGTGTGCTAAGGCCTCTAGAAAGCAACCCCCTCTTTTTTCAGGAGCTAAAAAGGCAAAATAGTTTAAGAGACTGATTCATCTTTTTGTGGTTTAAATAGTGTTTGGAAAGTATAGCTAAGAGGCATTTTTGGCTTGAAAAAGTGATTTGTTCAACTCCGTGAAAAGCAGTATTTTAGTGGCTTTAGATGTGGGCCTTACCTGCAGGATTGAACAAGAACTACAAATTGTGGAATGAGCCTGTCTGTATCCAAGAAGATTCTGACTTTAGGAGCACCTCCTTGCCCCCCCACACACCAATTTGTGCTCAAGGTCACATAACCTCAATATAAGCTTTTTACTGGTTGTTGCATCCCTGCTCTGACTGGCTTCTAGGACTAAGGTTTATCTTGGACTTAGGACTTAGGGTTTGAGTTCTGATAGGTTGATAGGGCTAGGATTCTGATCGGTTCCTAGTGCTAGGGTTTTTATTGGACCCAGGGTTTAGGGTTTGGGCTGCGATTGGTTGCTAGGGTTAGGGCTGTGATTGGTTGATGGGGCCAGGTCTCCTAATGGCTCTAGGGTTTAGGGCTAAGACTCTGATTGGTTAGAGTTGGGACTAGGGTTTCCATTGGCCAAAGGTCACTAGGCCTGGGAGCAAAACTCCACTCTGCTTGGGGAGTTTGTGGACTTTTGCAACTCTGAGTTCTGCAGAGAACGCAGAGTTACTGGTAAACTCCACACTCTGCAGCAGAGCAGAGGTTTTTTTTGATGACGCACTTAAAATGACATTTTCTGGACGTAGCAGTGACTTGCCAGGCGCTGGTGTTCTCCTATGAGATTTCCTACCCATTTGGGAGTGCCACGAGGTTTGCTAGCCTCCCGCAAGCTCCTGTGAGATTTTGCAGCAGCTAACACGTCTTTTAGCCGTGCCAACGACTTCCAGCAGATGTCCTGTGATGCATGTGACTGTGCATGATCTAACTCGGCAGCAATCTGAGGAACATTCTCTCCTCGGGAGTCATCTAAATGACAATTTAAAGTTAAAAAAACCTTCCCAAATGGACCGTTGGTGTTCGGTTTTTTTTTGCAAGGAGTCCTTTTTAAAAACATTTTTTTTTCAACAGGAGGACGTGCCACAGATTCTCCAACTTCCTGTTTCTTTCAAGCAGGCTCCTCCCAATGATTTGTCCATCTTCTGGTCACTTTTAATTTTGATATGGTGCTGGAAGGATCTCTATTTGTGTCTGCTGCATTTATACCATGGGATTTAAGAACTTTGTATTTGAGATTTAACAAATAAATTAACAATATGTTGTATAAGGGTTTTGATAGAGGACATGCACCAGAATGTATTTCTTTTTTATTTGTTTTTTTAAGTTTATTTTGGTGGGGGTGACCTGCAGCTTCAGCAGGTGCCTAGTTATATTTTGCATGTAATTTTTCTTATTTTGTAAAGGAAAAATGTAGCACAGTTTAGTATATTTTCTCCATGTATTCTAAAAATGTTGCACTAATCTTTTAATTCACTAAGTGGCCAAGTCTGCCAATGGGCCTTCCAGCCAGTAGGCTCAGTACTAGACATGGGTGCATGAAACATCTGTTTCTGTGGTGTCTGTTGAATTGAAGCATCATTTAGGCCATGGATGGCATTGGATTAATTTGCAAAATGTGTTCTTTTGCAGTATTTCACATTTTTCCTGCAAACAGTGTATAGGTGGGGCAATGCCTATGGAGGAAGTGTTTTGTTGTAAACATTTTTAGCCCTGTTCATTTTCATTTATGGCATTGCTTAATTAATGTGGGTTACCATGCCTCCTTTGTCTGGCCAGTGTATGTGTGTGTGTTTGCCATTGACCATCATTTGTATTTGCTCCCTATGTGGCCATTTTGTTAAGTCAGTTTCCATAGGCCTGCATGTGTTCTTTGGTTTCCAGGCCTCATGCTTGTTGCTGTGACCATGTGACTGGTGGCCATTTTGTGTAACCAGCCAGTGTGCTTTTACCATAGGCCTGTATGTCTTCTTTGTTGTGCCAAAGCCTTCTTGCTGGTTGTTATTGTTGTGATCATGTGGCTGGTAGCCATTTTGTGTAGGCAGCCAGTGTGCCTTTGCCATAGGCCTGCATGTCTTCTTTGTTATGGCAATGCCTTCTTGCTGTTTGTTGTTGCTGAGACCATGTGACTGGCAGCCATTTTGTGTAGGCAACCAGTGTGCTTTTACCATAGGCCTGCATGAGTTCTTTGTTCCCCATGCCTTCTTGGTTGTTGTTGTGACCATGTGGCTGCCGGCCATTTTGTGTATGCAGCCAGTATGCTTTTGCCAGAGCTCTGCATGTGTTCTTTGTGTTCCAGGCCTTCTGCTTGTTGTTGTTATCATGTGGCTGGTGGCCATTTTGCATTGGCAACCAGTTTGCTTTTCCCATAGCCTTGCATTTGTTCTTTGTTTGTGGCCATACCTCCTTGCTTGTTGTAGTGACCATGTGACTGGTGACCATTTTGTGTAATGAGCCAGTGTGCTCTTACCATAGGCATGCATGTCTTCTTTGGTGTGGCCATGCCTTCTTGCTGGTTGTTGTTGTTGTGACCCTGTGGCTGGCGGCCATTTTGTATAGCCAGCCAGGGTGCTTTTGTCATAGGCCTGCATGTTTTCTTTGATCCCCATGCCTTCTTGGAGGTTGTTGTGACCATGTGCTTGGCGGCCATTTTGTGCAGGCAGCCAGTGTGCATTTGCCAGAGCCCTGCACATGTTGTTTGTGTTCTTTGTGTTCCATGCCTCCTGCTTGTTGTTGCTAGCATGTGGCTGGTGGCAATTTTGCATTGGCAACCAGTGTGCTTTTGCCATAGCCTTGCATTTTTTCTTTGTTTGTGGCCATGCCTCCTTGCTTGTTGTTGTGACCATGTGACTGGCGGCAATTTTGTATAACTAGCCAGTGTGCCTTTGCCATAGGCCTGCATGTCTTCTAGAAACCTGCACAGGTGGGCTCTAAGAAACCAATTTGTCCTACTGATCTTTTAAGCAAGCCATAAATAAATCAGCTAAATGTCACTCCTTGCTGGTCAATAAAAACATCCTCAGTAAGAGAAAACACACTTGGATGGTAATTACTAATTATGAGACACTTACCCCAGAGCCATACCTAAACATTACGTTCTCGGTCTACAAAAAGTTGCAACTAATGGCTTTGCGTCTAGGCAATCTGCTGTCTATTGCCGATCAGCCAACATGGGTCCACAAAGGGCCGAAAGAATGCATACTATGTGGAAGTAGTAAAGAGGATTTTGTTCACTTAGTCTGCATATGCCCCAAATTATCACAAGCGTGAATTTCTTTATTAAAACAAGCAATGAATACCAGAGGTATAAGGACTTGCAGATCTGCGATTATAGCGGCTTTGGACCCAACTGATGTTACACTAAACTGTAAACGAATAAAGTTCCTTTCCGTACATACGCAAGCATTAAAAAATAAAAATGAATCTGGAGTATTCTTCCCTAACATCAAACAAGACTGACCGGCCCTGCGATTGCACTTGTTTCTGGGATACAATGGTGAATAAGACAAAAAATTTGGGAGAAATATTCACTCTTGTAAAGCACACTACGAGTTAATCAATGTTTTGGACTTAATAATAATGCATCAGAAAATATCTGTATTTTACTAAGAGACTAACTAACTGAATTATGATATTTCCATACAATTTTAAGTGTTAATAATTATTAAACAAAAGATTTTTGACGATTTTTTAGACTTTATACAAAAACAAACTTTTTACAGTAGTTTTATTATAGAAATTGTATTGACCGCGGCAGTTACACTGGTCCTGTCCAACTGGAAGGATACTACTAGGACATCATACAAAGGCTGGTTCAACTAAGTGACGTACCTCAGAGGCACAGGTAGCATTGCCCTGCAAAACTCACCCTGGAGACCAGCCACTAGGGGGATGTGGAAGTCACTAGACATGTATCTGGACTCCTACGAACCTCCGTAAACCCACTTGAGGTCCCC
Source organism: Triturus cristatus (assembly GCF_964204655.1). Lineage (NCBI taxonomy): Eukaryota > Metazoa > Chordata > Amphibia > Caudata > Salamandridae > Triturus > Triturus cristatus. The sequence continues at coordinate 641,142,725 of NC_140589.1, forward strand.
GGGGGGGATCGGAATTCACACAGGGATAAAAACCCAGACTAGGCTCATAGCGATAGAACACTTCTTGTACCCTATCTCTACTCTTTCTCTCCTATCTTCTCTCTTTTTACTATCCTGTCTCTAATTTTCCAGCAAGTCAACGTAGAGGGGCTCAGCTGAACATGTACCTGTAATTACTGCAACACCAACTACGTTTAGCTGGAACCTCATACTGGAAATGCGAATGTACCTGTTTGTAAAAATTATTAAAATACTTTGAAATAAAACAAAAAAAGAAATTGTATTGTAGTGGTTTTAACCCGTTCGACGCTTGTGACGGAGCGGTTCCGTCACGTGCGTCGGTTGCGCTGTGCGCATGACGGAACCGCTCCGTCATGGCCCCGCCCACGCACGGAATCTTCAGCACGGCGCGGAAATTCGCGCCGCGCTGAAGGGGTTAACTAACTGAAACAATAAACAATCTTGAACCTTGAACCTCGTTGGCCATTTTGTTTAGGCAAGCAGTGTGCCTTTGTCATAGGTCTGCATGTCTTCTCTTTTTCCCCAATGCCTTCTTGCTCAGTGTTGTTACTGGTGATGACCATGTGGCACTGACTGGCAGCCATTTTTTGCATCCAGCCAGTGTGGCCCTTTCCCATAGGCTTGCATGGATGGTTGAGATAGCAGTTTAATAATATGCTTGAGGATAATTAATCTCACTTATTAATACTTTTTTTTGTTTTACTATTTTTAATTTTAATTTGTAATTTTTTTACATGTAATTGTATTTTTTGTAAACAATTAATTAAAAAAAATAATTACCTTTAAAAAAATGTAATTTCCAGTCCCCCCCCCATTTCCCTCATATCTGGCATGAATCAAACCCATGTCTGCTATAGGTGCACAACAGAATTAATTGTCTAAGGATTATTCCATTGTCACCTGCCCCTCCCTGAAAGCCGAATCCCACTGGAAGCACATAAAGCAAACGGTTACATCTGTATGTTGTTGCTCTTTCTTATCCTTCCTGAGTGTACATCATGAAAGTTTATGTTGGTATGGTTTTACAAATGGATTCACTGTATTGTTCATTATTTATAATAACATAAGTAACCAGTGACCACACTAAATGATATTATTTGTTTGTACTACTAATTGAAATGCAACATTTCACTGATGTTCTTCTAGCTTTTTTGCTTTTAGGTGCACAATAGACAACATTACCCACAGTACTGCCAGACAGAAGGCCTGTGCATGACGTGATGTGTGACCACATATCACAGACATCTCTTCAGCTTGTGAAGCTAAGTGCAACTGCCAACTCACTGCTTCAAGATGGCCCCAACGAAAGGTGCTACCAAGACAGTGGTCAGTGATAAGAAGGAGCTTACCAAGTCCCAGACCTTTTTCGGGCCAAAAAAAACATGTTCGTGCTGCACTGGCCTCTAGAGAGCAAGCTGGGAGCAGCACCTCCGCATCAGCGGACCAACCCCAACCTAGGCCCAAGCCCATGTCTGTCACAGAGGCAGCCAGTCTAATCACTGCAATTCCAATGAGCAGTGACGTTGAAATGGACTACTCTCTTTCGCAAAGTAATCAATCAATCAATCAATCATAGGCATTTATATAGCGCTCTACTCACCCGGTGGGTCTCAAGGCGCTGGGGGGGGGGAGGGGGTAGCTGCTACTGCCCGAACAGCCAGGTCTTGAGCTTCTTCCTGAAGGCGAGGTGGTCCTGGGTCAGGCGCAGGTAGGTCGGGAGGGAGTTCCAGGTCTTGGCGGCCTGGTAGGAGAAGGACCTTCCTCCTGTTGTCGTTCTTCGGATGCGGGGGACGGCGGCGAGAGCGTGACTGGCTGATCGGAGGTGTCGTTTGGGAGCGTAGAAGTTGATGCGGTTGTTGAGGTAGCTCGGGCCTTGGTCGTGAAGAGCTTTGTGTGCGTGGGTGAGGAGACGGAAGGTGATTCTCTTGTTGACCGGGAGCCAGTGCAGGTCTCTTAGGTGTCCGGAGATGTGGCTGTGTCGTGGGATGTCGAGGATGAGTCTGGCTGAGGCGTTCTGGATCCGTTGGAGTCTCTTCTGGAGCTTGGCGGTGGTTCCGGCGTAGAGGGCGTTGCCGTAGTCCAGTCGGCTGGTGACGAGTGCCTGGGTGACATTCTTCCTGGTCTCGGTGGGGATCCACCGGAAGATCTTCCGTAGCATGCGCAGGGTGTTGAAGCATGACGAGGAGACGGCATTGACTTGCTTGGTCATGGAGAGGGAGGAGTCCAGGATGAAGCCCAGGTTGCGTGCGTGGTCTGTCGGTTTGGGTGCGGTGCCCAGGGCGGGGCGCCACCAGGAGTCGTCCCAGGCGGAGGGCGAGGATCCCAGGATGAGGACTTCCGTGTTGTCCGAGTTCAGCTTCAGGCGGCTGGTCGACATCCACTCGGCTACCTCTTTCATTCCTTCGTGGAGGTTGGCTCTGGCGGCGGCGGGGTCGTTGGTCAGGGAGAGGATCAGCTGGGTATCGTCGGCGTAGGAGATGATGTTGAGGTTGTGTTGGCGTGCGATGGCCGCGAGGGGGCTCATGTAGACGTTGAAGAGGGTTGGGCTCAGCGAGGATCCTTGAGGGACGCCGCAGATGAATTTGGTGGCCTCTGACTTGTACGGTGGTAGACGGACTCTCTGTGTTCTTCCGTCGAGGAAGGAGATGATCCATTCCAGTGCCTTCTCCTGGATTCCGACGTTGCTGAGGCGCTGCACTAGGGTGCGGTGGCAGACGGTGTCGAAGGCCGCGGAGAGGTCTAGTAGGATGAGGGCCGCTGTTTCTCCATTGTCCATCAGGGTTCGGATGTCATCGGTGGCAGCGATGAGGGCGGTCTCGGTGCTGTGGTTGGCTCGGAAGCCAGACTGTGAGAGGTCGAGGGATCCGTTCGTCTCGAGGAAGGCGGCCAGTTGCTTGTTGACGGTCTTCTCGATGACTTTGGCTGGGAACGGGAGCAGCGAGATGGGGCGGTAATTCTTGAGTTCGGTGGGGTCCGCTGTTGGTTTCTTGAGTAGAGCGCTGAGTTCGGCATGCTTCCAGCTCTCAGGGAAGGTGGCGGTGGTGAAGGAGGTGTAGATGATGTCCCGCAGGTGGGGTGCGATGACGGCGTCGGCTTTGTTGAAGACGTGGTGAGGGCAGGGGTCGGTCGGAGATCCGGAGTGGATGGAGTTCATCATGCGGACGGTTTCTTCGGTGCAGATCGGGGTCCAGGCGCGGAGGGTGGAGGTGGGGGGGCGGTGGTTCGGTCGGGTTGGATGTGGCGTTCGTCGGTAGGGTGTTGAAGCTGTTGTGTATGTCCGCGATCTTGTTGTGGAAGTAGGAAGCGAGGGAGTTGCAGAGTTCTTGCGATGGGGTGGTGTCGTTGTTTCCGGCGTTGGGGTTGGAGAGCTCTTTCACGATGTTGAAGAGTTCCTTGCTGTTGTGTGCGTTGTTATCCAGCCGGTCCTTGAATGCAGTTTTCTTGGTGTCGCGGATCAGTTGGTGGTGCTTCCGGGTGGCAAGCTTGAGGGTGGTCATGTTGTCCGGGGTTGGCTCCCTTCTCCAGGCAATCTCAAGGGCTCGGCAGTTCTTCTTGGAGCTCTTGAGTTCGTCGGTGAACCATGGGGCCTTCTTGCTGCCGGGTCTGCTGGGCGGGGTCCTCAGTGGGGCGAGTTCGTCCGCGCAGCTGCTGATCCACTTCGTGAGGTTGTCGGCGGCCTGGCTAGGGTTCGCTGAGCTGGCGGGAGGGTGCTGGCTCAGGGAGGCGGCGAGCTGGTCGGCTGTGATCTTGCTCCAGCTTCTGCGGGCGACCTGTTGCTGGTGGTGGTGGGTCGTCGTTCTTTTGAAGGTGAAGTGGACGCAGCTGTGGTCCGTCCAGTGAAGTCCTGTGGCGTGGCTGAAGGCGATGTCTTTGCTGGAGGAGAAGACGGCGTCGAGTGTGTGTCCGGCGAGGTGGGTGGGGGCGGTCACCAGTTGCTTGAGTCCGAGGTTGGCGAGGTTGTCGAGCAGGGTGGTGGTGTTGTGGTCGTTGTTGTTCTCCAGGTGGAAGTTGAGGTCCCCCAGGAGGATGTAGTCAGCGGAGGGGAGGGCATGCGGGCTGACGAAGTCGGCGATGTCTTCGCTGAATTGTGTGCGTGGTCCCGGGGGTCGGTAGATCAGGGTGCCTCTGAGGGTGGTCTTCGGGTCGGTGTGGATCTGGAAGTGTAGGTGTTCGGCGGTAGTCAGGATGTCGTCGGTGTGGGTCGTGATGCGGATGGTGTTCCTGTGGATGATGGCGATGCCTCCTCCTATCTGGTTGGCGGTGCGGTCCCTCCGGGTGATCTTGTAGCCCTCTGGGATGGCGATGGCGATGTCGGGCGCTGAAGAGGCGTTCATCCAGGTCTCCGTGAGGAAGGCAACGTCAGGAGCAGTGGTGTCGAGGAGGTTCCAGAGTTCAATGGCGTGTCTGTGGACTGAGCGGTTGTTGAGCAGGATGCACTTGAGGTGGTTGCTGCTGGTGTTCGGCTTGGCGGGTGCTGGTGTGGAGCGGGTCCGGATGCAGGTGAACTTGCAGGTGCGGCAGCTGAAGGGTCCGTGGGTGCGTCTCGGGGTGGCACGGTAGCATCCCGGGACTCGTCCGTCGTTGAGTGCGATGAGGGTGGCGGTGTCGTAGGTCCGGCGGGTGGGCTGGGGTCTGCGGGGGCCAGGGGTCCTGGCACTGGGCGCGGTCCAGGCGCGGACAGGCGCAGACGGGCTTACCTTTGGCGCACCTTCGGCGCTCAGTCGGTGCTCCCGCTGCGCGCGTCCGCTGCGCGGTCGCTGAGGGGGCGTCATAAGAAGGGAGCCGGGAGGGTGGGTCAGCTGGGAGGCGGGGAGCGCGTGGTCCTATCAGCAGGCGTGGGGGCGGGGTCGCGGCAAAAACCGGCGCGAAAAACGATTCGGGCGGCCCAGCGGCGGCTGGGGCGCCGGGCTGGAGGCGTCAGCAGGAAGCAGGTAGGCAACTGGAAGGAGGCAGGCAGCAGGCAGTGGGCGTGGGGGCGACCAGGCCGAGGGCACAGTGGTCGCTGCTGAACCTGGGTCGGGGTCCCCGTAAGAAGGGAGCCGGGAGGGCGGGTCAGCTGGGAGGCGGGGAGCGCGTGGTCCTATCAGCAGGCGTGGGGGCGGGGGCGCGGCAAAAACCGGCGCGTAAAACGATTCGGGCGGCCCAGCGGCGGCTGGGGCGCCGGGCTGGAGGCGTCAGCAGGAAGCAGGTAGGCAACTGGAAGGAGGCAGGCAGCAGGCAGTGGGCGTGGGGGCGACCAGGCCGAGGGCACAGTGGTACCTACTTGTTGCAGAAAACTCAGATAAGGGAACAGCCGCAGCCAGCAATAGTAGTTCCTCCCAAAGTAGGAGCAGTTCAGGACATTGAGCTTCATGCTGAGGAAGTAGAAGAAGCCACTCTTTCAGAAGATCCATTGCCTTCCAGATCTCCAGCTAGAAAAAGGAGGGTTAGTCCACCAACTTCTTCTCCAAGGCAGCCCCCTTCTGCTGATCAAGGCTCCACTTGGATCCCGTCTCAATCTGAGTGTGAGACATGCCAGGAGAGGCTAGGGAAAAGGAAGGTTCCTGAAAGCCTTATACTTATGAATGTAGAAGAGGATGATGATGCCAAGCCAGTAATCATGGATGTTGGCTTAGCCCCAGTGGAGACCGACGTTACTCCATCTCAACCTGCTCTGAGGGATTTTGCATAGATACCACCACCACTACCAGCTGCCATATTTGCAAAGCCCCTCCTGTGACCTATACCCACAACCACCTCAGTAGAAGTAGGCACTGCAGAGAGGCAAACATCAAAACGGCCATCTACTGCCAGTTCATCCGACATTGGCAGTGCTACCAGCGTCAGAAAGTGCACCTCCCCAGTTTGGGACTTCTCTATGGTTAGCAAGAAGGAGCTGAACATTGCCATATCTTCCATTTGCGGAGCAAGGGTTAGTCAGGGAAAGCTTGGTATAAACTATGGTACTGGAGGCCAAACAACCCATTTGACAAAATACCACACAATTCAATGGGAGAAGCACCTTAGCTGCCAAAAAACTGCATGTGGTATTGGTGAAGGGGGTGAAAGGCTGAGCAGGGAATCTGATCCGATCATGGTGGAAGGTGAAGAAGAGGAAGACATTTTTGTTACGCAAATCAGCCCTGTCTCCAGCTGTGCAATAGTATCGCCCAAGTCAGCAACATTTCAATGGTACAAGACTCAGGTTGAGAGACTAAGGCAAGAGAGCACTGTGACTACCCCGCTGAGAAGCATATTGAGCCTACCAACATTTGCTCTCAAGAGTGGAAGGGTGGGTTTTCTAGAGTTTGTGGCAGCCATATGCCTGAAATGGAAGGTTCCTAGCTAGTCCTATTTTGTCAGAGTTGCTGTCCCAGCGCTACTTCACGATGTTCTAGAATTGCTTGGACACGTTTTGCAGCAGAGTGCTGTTCACACTATCCTAATGACGACAGACATGTGGATCAGTTGCCAAGTCACTGATTACATGTGCATCACTGCACACTGGATCTCTTTTGTGGGGGGTAAGAGAAATTATATCTGTATAAGTTGACACTGCTGATATTTTTTAATGGTGCTCAGAAGCATGCAACAGTAGTCGTGTTTGCCATGGAGAAATCCCATACTGCTGCAAACATCTTGGAAGACTTTAACAACAAGGTCTTTGAATGGCTGCAACCAAGAGGGCTTAACATTGGATTTGGAGCCACAGACAATGGCAGTGATATAGTTAAGCTAAAGTGGCTTTTCAGGGTTCTGTGTTTGGTGTACTGCATCAACATAATTTTACAGGACTTTCTCAATAAAGAAGGCTGAGTCAGCAACTAACTGTCCACCTGCAGAAGAATCTGCACTCATTTCAGACATTCTTTTAAAGCCTGGAAGAAGCTGAGGGTCATTCAGTGTAATAATAGCATGGCAGTTAAACTACTCATACAGGAGGTGCCAACACGCTGGAACTCAACTGTTTACATGTTGGGATGTTTGTTTGAGAAGTACAGACTGATAAATGAACACTTAATGCAAAGAGTGGATGCAAATGTGAAAGGCATGATGATTGAGATCGACCACTGGGGCCAAGACAAATTACTGACAGAGATGCTGCTTCCCTATGAGGCCAAGCTATCCCCTTGTTGCATATGCTAAAGGAACAGCTAAAGGAGGTATCTGAAATGTGAAATGTACGTAGGTGTGGATGAAACAAAAGATGTAAATGAGTTGCTGGAGAGCTTAATCCTTCACCTATCTGTTACTGCTAGGGTGCAAAGAAACATTGAGTCATACAACCATTACATCTGTGCCACAATTCTTGATCCACGATACAAACTATTACTGCCGACTTTCAGTCCTTTTTCAGATGGGGATGTTTCAAACTACAAAACGTGGATTGCTGAGCAAGCCAGAGACCTAGAAAAAGAACAGCTGGGAATTAGAGGCCCACTCCTCCAGGGCACAAGTTCTGCAGTGCAGCCTTCAACATCAGAGCCTGAGGGCAGTGCTGTTGGTTCACAGCATCCAAAACCAACAACAAGAACACTAGCAACAACAGGAACAGGAGCATCAGCCCCAAAATCTGCATATGATTGTTTTCTACTGGCAGGGCTTAAGTCCAGGGCAGAGGCAAAGGCAAAAGAGGCCAAGCAAGGTGTAGCACCAATGACTATTGAGAAGATGGTCCAGACCTATCTGGTTGACCCAACAGCTGTCTATCTATATCAAAACCCATTGGTGTATTGGTATGGGAAGAGGCGTCAATGGCCAGGGCATAGCAGGCTGGCAATAAACTATCTGGCTTTCCCGGTAGTCAGTGTGTCAGCTGAGCGTGTGTACAGTGCAGCTGCTGCATTTGTCACAGTGAGGGGGATCAGTCTCTCGCCTGAGTTGAGAGATTAACCATGATCAAAATGAATCAGCACTTTATACTACCAAATTACACCATACCTGAAGTACAACAGGAGGAGGATGAGGGTAATTGGTTAGATTCGGGTGGTGCTAGTAGTGTGTTAGCTGATATACTTCTGGGTAAACCACCTGAGTTTGAGGACAAACTCTACTTCAATGACTACGAGGCTTGGGCCACCAACCGTATAATTTCTGCTCTCTTTCGGCAAACGTTTTTGACGACAAAAAAAATATATATATAGCTAACACTATTTTAATTTGTTTGTTTGTATCTGAGTGACTAATGCAGCCACACTGTTTAAGACACCTTTTATTTCTGGATTGGTGTTGCACCAGTGGGCTGTGAAGAAGCCTCACCCCTCTACTTCAAGGACATTGGAGACAAATTTGTGCCTGTCTCCATCCTATGCCTATCTATCATTTCTTTATTCCCCTAGCCAGACTGCCCCACATTATTTGATTTACAATACTGGCCAATGTCTTTTCCGTGAAACAGTGGATCAGCAATGTACCTCTGTCACCGTATTTGAATTAGAGCAGGTAAATGGTATGCTTTGCATGCACCAATGGTTGACATATAATATGAGTGATTGTTGTTTGCGAGTATGTTGAGATGATTCAAGAGGTGACAGGCAGAGAGTGACATTGGGTGTTGGTTTAACTATGACTATTAAGCTTGCTTATGTTTGTGATGATTTACAATTATGGTGGCCTAATAACGGGTGATAATATTTTTCCTGAAGGTGATTTATCCCTTCCCCTTTGATACTCAGTGAGATTTTTTTGCCAGGTCCACACTGCTTAGTTTTCTGCTTCACAATCCTCAAACATCCGACCAGTCCCTTTAGCTAACAAACACAAATCTAGTCAACAAAAAAAAGTATTCAATGCTTCTCTTGTTGTTCATCAACAGCATTGCACTACAGGTCAATCCATCGCATTTATTTCAGGACTCAGTCGGTACGGAGTCGGACATGCTGCTCAGAGTACTGTGTCCAATGGAAGGACTGAGGGCGTGACTACTTCAACAACTGCCACCAGAAGAAGGAAGCTAACAACTTCACTGAAAACAACCCAATTGGTGATGAGTCTAGAGAGGATGACTTTAAGAGGTGAGAGAAGTGCGTTGATTTTACTTTTATTTTTTTATTTTTAACAATTTATAAAGCGCGCAAATACCCGTAGGCGTCTCGGCGCTACTTGATTTGGAAAATGCAATGCTGCTGAGTGTGTGTGCTGGCTGTCTCTGATTTGAAACTATGTGGTGGTTGGGTTTAGGGCCTGTTGTGGTAGGTAATTGGAGACAGACATGCGGTGATCATCATATTATGCATGTGCGGTTAGGCTACATATTTCATTATAATGATAAAAGGGGTGGGCGGAATTTGCGTAGTCGCGCTAAGCAAAGCTTCGCAAAACGGTAAAAAATCTCCGTGAGCACGCAGAGTTCCGCGAACACGCGGAATGGCTTGTTCCACCCGTTTGCGATGCTTTTTTCCTGTTCGCGAACACTGTTTGCATGCTTGGGGGGAAATATCTCGCGAACACGCATTTTGAAAGCGTGAACAAGCAAAGATTTCCACAAAGTTGCGGACCGTGGAATTTTTAGCAATTCCGCGTTCTCCGCGGAAGCAAAATTATGCAAATTTCGCAAATTCCGCGAGCGGAACTGAATTTGCCACCCAGGCCTAATGATGAATTGATGATGATCATGAACATTGCAAGTTTGATTAGCCCAATACATGCGGCCACTTGTCTGTGATTATTGGTTGTTGTAAAATTGCTCTCATCTAATTGATCCCACATCAGCCATAACACGAATGATTGCAAAAAGGACTATTCTTCTCTTTTGCGCTACCTCAGAGACTTCTTTTTTTTGTTTAAATTTGTTTATTGGTTTAACAACATTCATTATACATTGTAGACTGACGACATTTTCTTGTCTGACGCCACTTTCGTATCTAACGAATCATTAAACAAAGTATACATTACATACAAACTGCTCTTTCTTTCTGTTGACGCATTTCCAATTCCACCATAGGGGATACTACAGGTTCCCCTCGATATTTGTTCCATTTTTCCAACTTCCGATCCCATTTTTTTGGGCATCCCCTAGTTACAAAAACCTCAGTTTCCGCCAGCATGCATCTATCTAGCTATCCATACATGGGGCCGTGGTGCATTACCTCCCCCCCCACCCCCTAGCAATCTCCCGTTTAACTAATGTGTATCCTAGCGTCGTGAATTGTTTCTCTGCTTCCGTTAGGTCCTTGCCTCCCATATATTCAATAAGCCCATTTGCGGCATCAAAACTAGTTCCTTATGGAGGGGTGTCTGCATATGCCCCGAGGCCCCCTCCCATATGACACGTACCCCCGGGCAGCTAAAGAGGATATGGTAGAATGTGGCCCTCTGGCCACACCCCCGCAAGCAGAGATCATCCGATCTGGAACGTATTTTTGCTAGTGTCTGTCCTGTCATGTATGATCGATGCAGTATCCTGAGCTGAATCAATGTAACTTTTTGTGTGATGGCTGCCTCTCGAGGGGACATAAGGGCCTCCTGCCAGTCCTCGTCATCCATCAACCCCAGATCATCCTGCCATTTTTCCCGGAGTCTCAAAACATTATCCGGGAGATTATTACACAGTTTCTTATACATAAGTCATATTGCTTTCGAGGTTAGGGGCCCATCTAAGAGCCTATCCTGAAGTGGTGTAGATTCCGGTATATCCACAAAGGACGGAAAGGCCGCCCTTAGAGCATGCCGAATTTGCAAGTATCTATATGTTTCCCCACGAGCCAGGTGATATTGCCGCTGGAGTTCCTCAAATTTAATTATAGCCCCCTGTTTAATCAAATCTTTGACCATTGATATGCCGATAAGGTCCCATTTGTCAAAACCAGGCTGGTAACACAGCATGCCCAGTTTCTGCGTCTGCCATAGGGGCTATACCTTCGTGAGAATGTCTGCCCAGCCCAGGCGAGAGTGTACTTTACGCCAAATCTCCAGTGTATGTAGGGTGGGTCCAAAGAATCGCCCCCTGTTTCTCCTGCCACTAGCATACAATGCCCCCAGATATCCAGACCTATCAGTTTGATAACGGTCCAGAGCATATGCTGGGTCATCTGGAGGTTGCTATATCCACTGATTAACAGTCGCTAGCTGTGCCGCCCAGTAGTAAAGTTGCAGGTCCGGAAAATGCAATGCCACCATCATACCAACTTTTAGTCATTTTCTTTAGTGCCACCCTCGGGGTTTTCCCATCCCATAACAGCATACGGACCTCTCCGTCAACTGCTTTGAAATATGAGTCTGGAACCTTGTGCGGGCAATTTTGTAGGATATATAGGAGGCGGGGTAGAGCCAGCATCTTAAAAAGCACCGCCCGTCCCAGCAGCGACAGCGGTAGGGACCTCCAGTGTTTCACATCTGCGCGTCATCTGGCCAATGGGGGGGCTAAATTGGACTCGTAGAAGAGATATGGATCTGACGTAACAAAGACCCCCAAGTATCGAAACCCCGTTGCCGCCACCACAATCGAGCAACTCTCCGGAAGCTGGGGGACCTGACCTCTCAACATGTACAACACGGACTTATGCCAATTAATCGCATATCCCGAATATTTCCCGAAATTTCTAAAGATGTCCAGCACCACCCTTATAGAGGTGTATGGGGAAGCTAAGTACAACAGGATATCATCCGCGTAGAGAGATATTCGATCTTCTACTCCATCTGCCCATCGCAGCCCTCGGACCATACCATCCCGGCGTACCCATGCTGCCAGGGGTTCCAGAAGGAGAGAAAATATCAACGGGGACAGAGGGCATCCCTGCCTAGTGCCTCGTTGTAGTCGAAATATTCGGGACGTATGCCCATTCACCCTCACTTGCCCCAAGACATCAGTATACAGCAGCCGTACCCAGGCAATAAACTTGGGGCCGAGACCCATCTTTTCCAATACTGCGAACATGTATGGCCATTCTATTGAATCAAAGGCCATCGAGGCATCGAGTGACAGCATCTCAGCATCCTCCTCAATGTATTCCCTACGGGCCATTAAGGTATGCAGACGTCTTAGATAGAGGGAGGTATTCCTTCCAGGCATGAACCTGGACTGATCTGGGTGAACTAATGTTGCAATTACGGATACCAGCCTATTAGCAAGGACCTTCGCCAATACCTTCGCTTCTGTGTTAATTAGCGAGATTGGCCTATAAGAGCCGCAAGCGTCCTTCGGTTTACCCGGCTTATGAATAACTACTATAGTTGCCAGTCGTGGATCCTCTGGCATGCTTCCTACCTCTAGACTCTCTTCGTACATAGCCTTCAGATGCAATATCGTCCGTGATGCCGTAGCCTTTAAGAATTCAACCAGGATACCATTAGGCCCCATCGCCTTACCCGACTTAATTTGGCCTATAGCTTTGCCAATTTCCTTGACTAAAAGATCCTCGTCGAGAACCTTCCTATCTACGTCGGAAAGGATTCAAACATCACTATCTCGGAGAAGCTGGCGTGACTCCTCCGTCGCATAGGAAGTAGAGGGGGAGTACACCTTTTGCAGGTGCACAGCGAATTCCTCTGCAATGTCCCCCGGATGGGTCACGGTGTCCCCCCCCAAGGTGGTCAACTTATGTATTTATCTCGAGCCTTGTTCTCTCCTCTCCAGCCACGCCAGGGTTCTATCCGTCCTATCCCCCATTTCGTAGATTCTATGCTGGATATGACTATACTTTGCCAGCATGTGTTCCCTGTTTTTTATTCGATACACGTCCTGCTTCAATAGAAGCCTGTGGGCAGTATCCGGGGACGGACTCCATGCATGCTTGCGTTCTCGGTCTAAAAGGTCTGTTTCCACCTTAACCAAGAGTTTGCATTTCTTAGCGATGTATCCCAGCTTCAAGGATAACGCGTGTCCCTTCAGAACAACATTGTATGCCTCCCACAATGTCAAGGCCGACGTAACCGAGCCTTTATTTTCAGCAAAATAATTCTCCGTTTGCGCGTTAAGTTCCTCCCTTATGTCTGGTACTTGCAAGAGCCATGGGTTAATGATGATAGTGGAGCGTGCCTGTCTCTCCCAGTGCGTGTAATCCACCCAAACCGGGGAATGATCCGAAATACCCGGTGGCAAATACGGGTTGTAACGAAATTCCCACTGACAAACTGTGTGTAAGGAAATAGTCAATACGCGATAAGCTGTGGTGCTTATTGGAAAAGAAAGTGAAAAGTTTGTCCGTCGGGTGAAGCGCTCGGCCCACATCCACCAGCCCCATCACCGCCATGAAGTCCGCCATTTGCGTGTTAAGTTTTACCTGCAACCTCGGCGGGCGGCGATCAACTGTGTCATCTGGTGTCATGTTATAGTCCCCCCCCATAATCAGTGTACCTCCGTGAAGTCCCGCCAGTCTGCCCCCTAGGTCTCCCAAAGCTGTTTTACCCAGGGCTGGCGGTAAGTAAACCGAGATTATGTTGAAGTCTCTGCCATCCCAACTGGCCTCCACTCCGGCGAACCTTCCTGCTGGATCCACCCACACCCCCGGACTATGAGGGGTACAGACTTCTTTACCAGAATTGCCATCCCCCTGGACCCTGACGTGTATTCTGCATGGACCAAGAGCCTATACCCCCATCTAGTGAGAGCCTTAGTCTTCTGTCCCACCAAGTGTGTCTCCTGTAGCAGGACCACATCCGGAGAGTGCCTCTTCAGAAACTGCTGTACTATCCCTCTTTTAATCTTGTCCCCCATGCCGTTTACATTCCATGTCAACACAGAAAGCGTCCGTTCTCTACCCCCCTCCATCCCACATCACGGAATGAGTAATTATTCCACGGATTAAAACAATCAGCAAGAAACATAAATACGTCCAGCCTAGTTTTGAACATTCCATCTTCCTAGTTAACCAATGAAACTCCCAACTACCCACTGCCCCCCCAACCCCAATCCCCACCCCCTCCCTGCCCTCCTGCCTGTGGATTTCAAACTACCCACTCCCAAACTTGGCAGAGTGCCTCTCTCCCCCCCAACATTCTGAAATATACACGGGGTGTTTTAGCTCCCCTCCCCGCCTATACAGATCACATGCATCTTGTATTTTAAGCCATCCATGAACATACTAACGTCTTTATACCGGGTCACAGTAATGAAACATGTCACTCTACTTTTGTCTAACAATCCCCACCTAGATTGCAGTCTCACTAGGGTGGAATTCACCCCCCCGACTTGCGCTTGTAGTTGGGGTTGCACGCATGCTCCTCACAACCCAGGTCGCTCAATCCCTGTCCTTCAGCTGACGTTCTTCCTCCATCGAGCCGTTTCCTCCGACTTCTTTGCCAAGTTCTTTGTGTCGACCAGGTCTATTTGGTCTGTCTCTCTTGCGGTTACCCACCGAGCTCCATCCTTCCATCCAGTCCCATACTGCCTCTGGAGAGTCAAAAAAACACGATTTGTCCTCCGATTCCACTGTCAAACATGCAGGAAAGAGCATCACGTACTTTACTTCTCGGTCCCTTAGTTCCTTCTTCACTGCCTGGAAACTGCGCCGTTGGGCCTGGACCTTAGCCGTAAAGTCTGGAAATAAAGCCACATCATAGTTGTCTATATGGAGGGGGGGGATTGGACTGCGCTGCCTGCAGGATGGCATCCCTATCTCGGTAGTTGAACACCCGAGCAATAATGGGCCTCGGGGGGCCCCCGGTTTCGGTTTTCCTCCTGGTACCCTATGGGCTCTCTCAATAGAAAAAAAGCTGGACAATGATTTAGGCTTTAGGTGCTTCGTGATAAGGTCCTCCACGTAGAGGTCCACCGCCGGGCATTCAGTTCTCTCCGGGATCCCTAGAATTCGGATGTTATTGCGACGGACCCGCCCTTCATAGTTGTCAAGCTGCTGTGACATTCTTTCCTGCCTCTTCTGCATTTCGAGCATCTGCACTTGGAGTTCTGCCGTGTCGGACTGTAGGGCACCAGTGACCACCTTTAGTTCTTTAACCTTCTCATCCATTTTCTGGAGATCAGTTCGGACCAAAGAGACCTCCACCGTGACCGAATCCACCGAAGCCCGCACCCCGTTTATGGCCGCCATGACATCGTGAAGAGTGGGCTCCGGGGTCTGCCCAGATGTGGCTGCTACTGTCGCCGTCCCCCCGCCCGATTCTGATGGCGGTGAGTCCCCCGTGCCCGGCGTTTTGGACCACGCAAATTTCGCCAACTGCTTTTGGGCACTAGTTTTGGAACCCTTTCCTCCCGTGGCCATTGTTGCACGACAGCCGGCGGACTCCTATTGGCAGGAGTGAGTGGCTATGTGGCCGTCTCTTGGAACCTCTGTTCCGGTGTTTCTCCCCCCAAGCGGCGGGTAGGGCCGACCGGATTCCTCCTCCTTCAGCACTGGTCGACAGGACAACTGAGTTGGCTGCTCCAATTACCCCTGCGAGATGTCTCTGCCCGCTAGGCGCACCTTTCCAGTGCCGTAGGCTCTGTAGCGTTCGACCCCCGTACCTCACTTTCCAACCGTAAAGTCCAGGCCTTAGAAGCCCCTCCTGCTCAGACTCCAGCTATCTCCATCTCCAGTTGTCAGCAGTTACTTCTAGATGTGTCGGAGGCAAGGCTCTGTCCATCAGTTCCAGTCCTGCAGTAGACTCCGAGCAGCCACCACACCTTCCAAGGACTATGCTATCATCCACTGCACCACCACCTGCCCATATGAGGAGATCTCCTCAGAGACTTCTTGGTGCACTCCTTGTGAAGTTTACCTTCTGTCCTTCTTCTTGATTTTGAAATATTATTTTTGTTTTACAATACGTAGGCCTTCTCTTCTCCTGCATAAAATGGAAAAAACAGAAAGCACCATAACACTCACACTTACCTTACGAGACCTCATCAGCCAGGCACCCGAAATTGACGGACAATACAAGAACAATGCAGATGCACCTCCGAATTTGGAAATACAGTATTATTTTTCTTTTAATAATCATTTTTTAGTGTGTTGTTTGCTTCACTCCTACATAATTTGTAATGTACTTGCTATTTTTCAAACCTAGGTGACATAACATTTAGATATAAAATAATATAACTTGGGTCTCTCTGAGACACAGGGACTGTTTGGTTTGCATTGCATTTAAGTTACCTATACTCATTCATTTTTTTCCTTTCCTCCCACATCAGATAGATGATGGTTGGCACTCATTGCCCAGATGAATATTGTCTTTGTGTATTGTTTGTCTTTGTCACACCTTTCCCAAAATCCCCTTTCCCATCCATTCATTAAACCCCTAACCCTCATCCCTAGGCTGTGCGATTTATTGAGTTGTGACTTAATAATTTACACCAATAATTGATCACACACTTGGGGTGTGGCTATTGTGAAAGCAACACCAAATCAGTGCATGATCTTCAGTTTTACTCCTACTGAAACACTGGCCCCCATTTACCCTCCACGCTTAAAAGTGATTGATATTTTAGATATAGAAGAACATCATTCATCAGTATGATCATCATTCAGGCATTTTGTGTTGCGTTACGTAAATGCTTAACCAATAACCATGTCCACTCCAGGCTTTAAGTCCTCTTCACGAATCACGATGCGAGTGTCACTTTTGTTTACTCAAAATACTAGCTCAACATTGCTCTGAATAATTTAGTATCGTTTCTTGTATGTTATTCACTATTAGGTATTCTTTATTGTGTAGTAGTAGTCTGGTCTCACATGTTTGTAATGCTATGATATATTAATATATAACCCACTAATTCAGTTTTTATTTCAATTTAGTTGCATGCGAGGAACAATCCTTTCGATTAAAATCCTACAGTTGGAGTTCACCTAGGTGGAAGTGGGACCTGACTTCAGATTTCTGCACAGTTGTTAGTGTACTAGCCTGCTACGACTATCACCAGCATGGCACCTTGGGAAACCCTGCAGCCCTCGGTTCTTCTGTTCGGTAAGAGAACTATGGGTCATTGTTTTAGTAAGTTGTTGTTGACAAGTCAATGGCACCCCCCCATTAGTGGTCAATATAGCTGCAGGCTGCAGAGACTGGGAGAGTGGTAGGATATGGGTGTCCCATAGGCTTAGGACACATCCAATTGTTTTTATACACTATCAGCAACTAGGTTGCAGTTAAAAGTAAAAAAAACACACAAAATCCTAGATTTGAGGCATAAATAAAGAAACATAAATATTTAATAATCATAATCAAAGCACAAAATAAAAGACCCACTTTTCCACCCACCTGCAACAACTGGCCTACCCCTCTCTCCAAACAAATGAAATCTCTTCCCAACCCAAACTATTGTCCAACAAAAATCTAAAATGTCCATTGTCCGTGAAAAAAAGTCCAAAATGTATAAACCCTGAGCCCAACTCCCACTTCCTCACCCTCCCCACCCACAACAATGTCCCACCAACCAAAACAAAAGTCAAAACATGGGAAGAGGGCACTAGGCACTGTAGGCCAGGCTCAGGAGCTCATTCGAGGGGCCTCTCCATTCGTCTCTGTCGGGCTTCCATCTGCATCAGCCTTGAAAGGACACTGCATAGTAGAGTGAGGTCTGAGAGGAGGGCAGCAGTATGTGGTTGATGGCAGGCAGCTGCCTGCAGACTGCAGCGACAATGTTGTGGATTGGAAGAAGATGAAGGTGCTGGTGCTGGGGCTTGGCTGGGGCCCTGGTCAGCTGCCTCCTCCTCCTCCAGGGCCTCCAGGGCCTCCAGGAGCTGGTAGTCAGCCCGTATCACCTCCAGCTCATGCTGCCGCAGCCGGGCTGCTGCATACTGGTTAGATGGTCCATGGTGACCAGGAGCAGCTAGAAAGAAAAAAGACAAATTGTAAACCATGCTGTTTGCCAAAAACGTATTTAAAATTATATAGTGGGTGGCACAGTAGCTGTATATTGATGATCCCCTAGAGCCATTTGATTTGATGTGATTAGAGTCACAGCCACCATTACCCGCTTTCATAAAACTAAAGGCAAATGGCAAATGCTCTCACTGTCTCAAAGGAAATAAAGCAGAATAAACACCGCAACACTGCTGGGTTTTTTTCTTCAAAGGATTTTCTAGTAAATTGCTTAGATTGTGTGGGGCTTTTCGAATTAGGCCCATTTACTAATGAATAGTCTAGTTTTAGTTAAAATAATTATTCTGGTATGATCATACAACTTGAATTTTCTTCTAGAATCTCTAGTCTGACCTTTTCATTTGCATTTTCTTGGGAGATCAGTCCAATACAAACTGCTCAAAGTGATCGGACCTTTGTCTCTGCAAGGTTTGGGAAGCCTGTTGGTCTTCTTGGGTCAAGGTATTTTGATTTTCCTTTAAATAGCTGGCAATACAAGCTGTCAACAGGGATTGCTAAACAAGAATTCTTGTGTTGCTATGTGCATGTTTCTTTTGTTATTACCTAAGGCCAATTTAACCTTTAACACCCTCAGCTATAACCTACATCTTTTTGATAAAATGCCCTGCAGGATGTTGAATTGCTATGTTTAGGCATTATTATTTTCCAATGTTCTCTACAACAGAGTGCCCATGTTCTAGTACTTATATGATGCACATGTATAGTGTACTTGCTTATTAACTAAAAAGTAACTAAACAACAGACACTTTGTGTGGAAATTGAAAAATAAAAACAAATTATCTCATTAATGAGAAAGGCATTATACCTTATGGACTGGAGAACAAGTAGTATTTTCTTTCTTGCTGTGCTAAGTTATTTAATGGCGATATGTCTCAGCTGGCACCCAAGTTGTACTCGTAGTCCCTGCAGTCTGCAGCTGGAGCAGGTGTAATAGACAATTACCTAAATCCAATGGCCCTGCTTTTCTCTAATGGCTTTCAACTTTACCCTGACTACAAGGCAGATGCATAAATAATACACGTCAGGTATAAAATAAATCAATCATACAGACATCCAATCTGGCGGAAGTAAATGGTGAGAAAAGCGATGTACTGCAATACAGTCAGTGAAAGGATTAAGGACTGCAGTATAGCTTTAGCATGTTTGTCATAGACTATCCCATCCACAAAATTCAAGCAAAACATATTATCCATTCAGAATTGCATTGTTCTTCTAGTATTCTTAATCTTCACAATTGGCTTTGATAAGCACCATTTAAGCTTTAAATTTTCTCATCCACTCTTTCACCATAGAAAACCAGTCATCATTATCCAATCAATCCATCCATCCAAACATAGCTGTGAACAAACCTTTCACTATCATCCATTTACCCACCAATGCATCCTTGCTTTCACCCATTCCATTCACCCATCCTGCTTTGACGTAACCCATGTAAGCATTCCTTTTGCCCACCCAGGCAGGCATCCTTCCAGTTTTAACCATATATACCCTTACATGCATCCTTCACACAGCTAAGCAGAGTCGATTCCTATTATCATCACCCACCTATATGCATCCTTGCATTCACTTATCCTTTCACTCATATATTTGATACATTGATTTCCCCATCCTTTCTTCTTCCACCCTGTTTTGCCTTTCCCATCAATCCGTCATTTTAAAGATCATTTATGAACCTTTGTCTGCTGAGTTGCCAATAAAAAAGGACAAAACAACTTAATTCCCACTGTATCTGCTAAAGCGGGGTGTTGTTCACGACATCAATGCCCTTGCAGTGAGTATATTGCTATTTGTCAATAAGTATGCAATGTGACTTACCACAGCACGCCACTGCTACCCCAGGGTTTCCGCCATCCGTAGTGACCACTGCAGCAGTGTGCCCTCCGCTGGCGCCATCCTTGGCTGTGGTGGTCTATGTGGCTAAGAAAAAGCTTTACAGTTATAATTTTAGAGCCCAGAAACGCCTCCCCCTATTTTTTTAAGCAAAATACAACCACAAAACATCACTACAGTTCGGTTACATAATAATAATAATCCATATTTGTAAAATGCAAACATATCACCCCATAAGGTTTAAAGCGACTGGGGGCTGTCACGGAGATTAAGTGAGCCTTTGCCCAGTGTCACATGATGCTAAGCTGAGCTGCCACCGGCACCAGGGATTGAAGCAGGAGCCCCATGCTCCGAAGTCAGCCACACTGGCCGTTGCACCGCACCTCTCCCTTTACAGTATCTTAATCTTCTATCAAAAGTTCAAAACATCACATTTTATTGGTTGGCAATCATTGAAAAGCCAAGTAGTCAAGCCAAACAAAACATTTTTGTAATGGAGGGGCAGAGCTATTATGAATCTGAGTTTTTGAAGCGCTGAGCCCAATGAAGTGGTGCAATTGGTCAATAAAGGCCATACAGTCTTAGTTGGCAAATGCAATGGGGCCGTCCTCATTCTTGCAGCTGTGCTGCACGGTCATTAACTGCTGGCATACTATGATAATAATATGTAATCAACACTGGGGGGTCCACGATGACCATGGCCACTCTCTCATTTTACTGTTTGAGCATTAGCAATAAAAAGAAAGCCTTCTCAACTAACATGCGTTGAATGCCTTAACTGGACTTTTCATCTTCACAGTAGAGTACCTGACCTGGAATGGGTTCTTTGAGTCTTACTGCACCACAAGTCTATAAGGGGAGATGGAAAGCTTACAGACAAAGCCAAAGAAAAAGGAAGCTACAGGCTAGTACAAATAGTTTGAAGTCAAGTACAGAAACTTTAAATATAGAGAAAATGTGTAATAAATAGGATAATGCAGGGATAAGAAGAATTTAGGAAACAGATCAAAGTGGAGTTGAGAAAAAATTAGAAGACATGGACAGTAAAAGTAAAAAAAATATTCTCAATGTGGAGAAATAAAAGAATCAGGATAGGGAAATAATACTAATATTAACCGGAGGACTTACTGGGCCCATCAGATCTATCAGCACTAGTGGAGGCACCTCCAGCTCCCTCACCCGCCGGTGTCTCAGTGATGGTATTATCCCTCCTGCCCCTGGATGCTGATGTAAGAAATACACAAAATAAAATTTAAAAAAGATTGGTGGTACAGTTAATCTCCCCAAAAATATTTTGACAGGGCGAGGCAAACACAGTAACACTTGATTTAACTTTTACAAATCAGATCTCCTCTTCTATTAGTATTGTGAACCTATTCCTGAATTTCCTAACCTTATTCCAAATTTCCCTAACTACATTTTAGAACTACTAATAAATTGCAACAAATGATCTTTGCTTCTCATCTCATTCTTGATCTCTCACCAGATGATGGGTCAACTCAGTCAGCATTTTCTTTTAATGCATAGATGCTGATGCATGCATAATTACTAGTTACTAACTGCACATCATTGGCAAATCACTTGGGGCTGTACAAGCTACAAAAAATAGAGACACAGAGAAGTGAGAGAATGCCCTAGCTCACTATTACTGCTAATAATAACCACTGTCTTAGTGACAGGACAGAGGAGTCTCGGCATGACTTCTTAAATAAACAGTCCAAACAAGTGCCAATGAGTAGGAGCAGGTAGCACCACCGAGCACCTGTTTGCTCTAGGTTGATCACATGATATTTGTAACATAAACGTACCTGAATGTGAGCAGAATGCTTGCTATTTGGGAAAGAAATATTAGCATAGACAGAACACAACAAATAAATAATTATTACTCACCAAGCCCCGCAACCACCATGCCCAGCAGGTCGAGCAGGTCCTAGTGCCTATCCAAGATGTCCGCCCACTGGTGTGTAAGCTGTTGTTGGGTGCACAGGACCCCAGAGCAGTGGCGCAAAGCCTGGTGCACCCTCTCCCACCACTGCTTATGGTCCCAGAGGGTGTATGTACTGCCAGTCTTGCTGCCAGGGTGGAGGGGAGGTGGTGCTGCACATAAAAAACTAGTGCACCTACCTCCACCTCTGAGAATAATGAGCAGGACTTCACTCCTTTGCAGTGCGGCCTTCCGCAAGGTAGGTGGCTGTGGCTGGTGGTGCTGGTTTAGGGGTGTCTGGCTCCCTGCTCTGCCATGGCACTGGGTGGGGGTCTGAATGTAGAAGAAACAAGAAGAAATGAAGGACAAAAAGTAAGAAAAGGTAAAGTGAAAAGAAAACTACAAAAGTCATGCAAAAACACAAACAAATTAGAAAAACTGTAAAACACAAAGACACAGGGTAAGGTTATAATACAAATGAGGGGTAGATAGGTTTCAGAGGGGTAGGATTAAAAACATTAGGCAGGGATTGAAAAGTAGGCTCAGCACCATAAACAGTAAAAAACCCAGATGACCATCCCATGTGACCTGCGTGGTCCAGTTCACGTGCGAATTCTGGAGCGAGAATGATGCGACGTCTGATGGAAAGTGTCACCTGAATGGGCGCAGCTGATGGAGCGGGTAGTACAAAATTTTGTATACCTACCCACTTCTCTGCATGTTCATACTAATTAGAATAATCTATTAATTGTAATAATATTAATGTGTTTTGAGTGGTACTTAACCAACCTTACTAATGTATGAATTACACGTGGGATTTGCATTTTGCATGGCTAAAATAATTTGTAAACTAATATATGTACACATATTAATACTAGAAAAATAGAATATTGCATGATGTAAGTTGCTTTGTGACGTAATTGTAAGTTGCACCAGATGACATCATTGGGTGAATATAAACGCTTTAAATGTCGCTATTATGCTAGATAATTACATACACATAGGGGAATAGTGAGGGTTAAACATCTTATTCGTTATTTCCATGTTTGAATTACTTTTTGTGTTTGTTTCGCTTAAATTGACCGATTGGGCCTATGACAAAATGGCCGACCAACGTACACGACGAGACAGCTACCATTCCACGAGGTTTCAGACCAAGTGCGCATGTCCCAGGCTCCTGAACAAGTGGCCTCAAGATGACCTACACAGCCTGTACCCGAACAAGGTCACAACTGGACTTTTTCCAAGAGCTTTAACAATGGACAATTTTGACAACCGGATAGATCATAGACTTTGGGAAACTGAAACGGACGATCTTAACCAACCAATCAGAAGTGCCCAAAACTGACTTTCGTTACATTTTGTCATTAATTTCATTATAAAAAGATGGTGGAATAGTGAGTTGGGTGGACCTTTTCCTTTTGCCTGATGTTATGCTGACGGAGAGGACGGTGACACTGCAGGACAGCTGTTTCCCTGAATCTTTGACAGACTAAATGGCTGCCCAATTTCCTGATGAACTGAGGACTCTTGAACTGATGGGCATTGATTGATGTGTACACGCTTATGGTCCAGACCCAATCTTTGGGACTGTAGCGTGCTGCATGATGACTTGATTGACTTAGAGGACGACTAATAGCCAGATTAGGTAAATATGGTGTTTGAATAATGATTTACTAAATTCTTACATTAATTAGATAAACAATATTATTGATTAACAAGCAAATGTGTTGGGTTATTTATTGAGAAGGAATAGATTAAGATTTGAATGTAAATGAAAGAGGATTAAAATCACTTCTCCAACTCACTTAATTGATCCATCGGCTAAGTGGAAGGAATATCTCGAGGTTCAGGGTTTTTAGATGTGCTGGATTAAGGATATTTAGTGTATGTATTATGTAAATAAATTTCCTTTAGGTTATAAGGTATTCCTTTCATGTCAGCGTTTGGAACACTCATCTCTCCCATACGAGCAGACCAATGAAGTGTGAGTGTTGGTGTTATGGGCACCACCAATGAATGCATTGAGTGAATGCGTTAGTGTGATATTTGGTCTGTGACAAAGGGAGGATTTGAAATTCCACGCTGCATCAGTTTTTCTGGTAGCAGGATGATGGTTATTATTCTTTTGGTTTAGGTGATTATTGCTTGTACATTGCTTATTGATATTGATTATTGATTGGTATTGGTTTATGTATTAACACTCTATGTTGAGCCGCGTCGAGTTTTATGTTGTCTGCGCAGCTTCTGGGATGTAGGAAGTCAGAAGTTTGTAACAGTTCCGTAGTAGAGCAGAGGTAAGCTCTGCTCTCGGGAAAGACGGAATTGTTGTTACCCAGTACGTACACAGGGGAAACGTGTAACGATTGAAGTTGCACGACGCATTGTCTGGATTCGATTCAGTAGCATCGTCGTGTGTTGCCATTAGAGACATCTTCTGTATGAGAGAAGTGCGTATGATAGCGAAGGTTAGCTGTGAAATTTTGGTCTTAGGTACCAGGAGGCCAGAAGGTACTCTGATAATGCTTATCACTGGAAAGGTAGCAGGTATTCTCGAAGCTTGTTAGAAGGATAAAGTAGAGGGTAGTGCTACTTTATTAACGTATGTCATAATTCTGTAGTAGGACAGACTGTTCGCTGTTCTCGGGAAAGACAGAATTCTGTGTGAATGCACTACATTTTCCGTGTGAAAGTGCGTGAATGAAATAGCATTCAGGTTAATTGTGAAACTCTGGTTTTATTTCTCAGGAGCATTGGGTCTCCAACTAGGTGTCTTAATTCTAGAGAAACGGTTAGCTAATACTTGTTAGAAGAGTAAGGTAGAGGGATGTGCTACTTTATCAACGGAAGTAACAATTCCATAGTAGGGCAGAGGTAAGCGCTGCTCTCGGGAAAGACGGAATTCTTGTGAAAAAGGTCTTTTGCTATTCTTTGGTTAGCGAAGCAGACAATGGTGGTGTTTCCATGTTGTTACTAACAGATTTGTAGATTCGAAAAACGTAAAAAGCTTCCAGAGAGCATTTTGTAAAGGAGGGGTCAACAGGAGCAGTAGCTGCAGCAGCGGCTGCTGACGTCAGAAAGACCGCGCTGGGATTGGCCAGTCAGTTAGAAACGTAGTACGCTCCTGATTGGTGTGTTAGTGTATGCCGCGCTAGGATTGGAGAATTGCAAAGGTGACGTAGATGCTCCGGATTGGTGCGTTAGTGTGAGTTGCGCTACGATTGGTCAGATTAGCGGTACAGTTATAAGGAGAGACTAGGGAGATACGAAAAACAAAAAGATGTATTACGATCCACCAGAAAAGGAGAAAAAGTCCTGGTTTGGGGGAATTAAGAAGTGGTTTAAGAAGGACAAACCGATTGTGACTAGGGAAGGACAATTACTTCCTCCACCTTAAACCCCCGCATCCTTTATGGTTGCGAAATACGGATATCATACTTGTATTTGGTTAGACAATTGGGTAAAATATACCAAGAACGACGGAGTATTGGCATTTCCAGAGCATGGTTCATTTAATTTAGCAGTTTTGAGAAATTTGAGAGAGAAAATGATGAATCTAGAACCGAGACCTAGACCAACACAATTTGAAGCATTGACAGAATGGGAAGATGAGATGCATGATCGAGAGAGACAGAGGAGTGGCGGAAGATATAGGTACATGTTTGGTAGATCATATGGACATGAGAATCATGATGACAGAATGAGAAGGTGGTGGAATGCGAGTATGACTGAAGGTCTATTTCCCGTAAGAACTGCAGAAGAAATTGGAGGTAGAAAATGCACAGAGAAAAGACAATGTTGAATCAAGAGGGTATGGAGTGAATGAATCGGAGGATGATGTTCTTGATGACATGTTTTATAAAAATCCACCTCCGTATTAACCAAAACCAGAAATGTTGACACCAAGTGCCCCAATGAGAGAAACTTTATGAATCATTAAGTCAGAACCAGTGTCCCAAGTTTTAGAGAAAGGTAATTCCATTAGAGAGGTAGAGAGAAAATCAGATAGTAAGGTAAATGGTGAAAATTCGGCAGAATTAGCGAAAACGACTTTAGAATTAACTGAAAAGATACGAGAATTCACTAAAAATTTAGAAGCTGTTACTGTTCCAGTGACGATAGGCCCTGTGATGCCTATTTTTGATAAACAGAAAGATAGCGCACATTGTTTAACAGTTCCTTATAATAGCAAATAAACCGGCTGAGAAGCCAAATCAGAGCCAAAATGAAAACCCATGGAGACAGACAATGAGTATGATCGAACCAAATGTTTCGAGTAACCCTTTTATAGGCCATAATTTAGCGGAAAGACATACAATGACTGTGGAATCAATATTAGAAATGCAAAAGGATTCAGAACGAGGTAATGTAGAAAAACCAGTATGTCATGGTTCCGGCCGGGGACGTTCTACGGCAGGAACCAACTTCCGGTTCTCAGAGCACGCGCCGCTCTCAGGTCCGCGGTCTAGTGCTCACGAGGACCTTGGGAAGCACTTCCGGGTGCGGCCGCATTTAACTACGGCGGCCGCTCCCGTCAGTGCTTCCAGTACTGGACGTTTCGCTGCTTTGCTGCCTGCTTCTACGTTTTGCTGCTTTGCTGCATGCTTCTACGCCCCAGCCTACTGCACCGTGCTGGAGCGCCCAAGCTGCTTTCTCCCGTGACACGCTGGTAGCGTGGTCACGGACTCGTCCTGCTGCTGCTTGCTGCCTGCTTCTACGCCCCTGCCTACTACACCGCGCTGGAGCGCCAAGCTGCCTTCTCCCGTGACACGCTGTAACGTGGTCACGGACTCGCCCTGCTGCTTTCTCCCGTGACACGCTGGTAGCGTGGTCACGGACTCGTCCTGCTGCTGCTTGCTGCCTGCTTCTACGCTCCTGCCTACTACACCGCGCTGGAGCGCCCAAGCTGCCTTCTCCCGTGACACGCTGTAGCGTTGTCACGGACTCGCCCTGCTGCTTTCTCCCGTGCCTACCACACAGCGCAGGAGCGCCTCAAGCCACTTTACTCCCGTGACACACTGGAAGCGTGGTCACGGACTTGCCTTGTTTTTCACCATGCCGGAGCGCTTTCACACCCAGTCTTCCTCCGTGACATGCTGGAAGCGTGATTACGGACTTACCTTGTCCCCTTACCGCGCAGGAGCGCCTACTGCCACAGTTGTGACACGCACAGGGAAGTGTGGTCACACAGTAATTTCTTTTGCCCCTCACCACGCAGGAGCGCTTACTGCCACAGTTGTGACACGCACAGGGAAGCAGGGTCACACAGTTCTTTCTTTTGCCCCCCACCGCGCAGGAGCGCTTACTGCCACAGTTGTGATACGCACAGGGAAGCGTGGTCACACAGTTCTTTCTTTTGCCCCTCACCGCGCAGGAGCGCGTTTGTGTGTCCATCACATGCTGCCGTCCTAACAGGCATGTATGACGGCCGCTGAACCTTCCACACCTGAGACGTCTAGACCAACCTCTATCCGGAGTACACGAAAGAACCCACAACAACCTGTCAGCTGGTGACTCTTCAGAGAACATTCCCGGCCTAGCGTGACTCCATCTCTGATCCACCACGACGTCTTTCCCCTGATCCCATTCGGCATCTTTCCCTGGTCTCCTCCATGCCTGGGTCTGATTCTTCCCTTTGATCAGGTAGGGAGGGCAACGGTGGAGGTTGCTCATGGCGTCCCTGCGAGATGGCTCCACAAGTGTAACAGGTAAGACTTGTGGGGTCCGTGACAGAACTGGAAGCCCACGTTGACATATCTCGCCTGGGCGCATGAGTAACACCGACATTTCCCTGCAGGACATTGCAGCGATGCTGACATGCATACAGGCAGATAATCTGAGTCTTCGTCAAGACAGCACCGCCCTACAAGGCCAGATTGCCGCAGGACAGACAGGGGCCTGGGGCCCAGATCCTGCAGTCAGGCCCAGAACTGGGGGGGTGGTACCCGACCAACAGAGCCATTCCTCACCCATACAGGTGATAGCACCTCACCCCGTCCAACTAGCTCCTCCAGAACGCTTCTATGGCGACAGCGCTAAATATAGCATCTTCCTAAACCACTGCCAACTACATTTCATGGCACGGGCTACCGCCTTCCCTGATGATGCCTCTAAGGTTGCATTCATCTTGTCCTATCTCGGGGTAGACGCTGCCCAGTGGTCGATTGCCTTGGTCGAGAACGACGATCCCATGTTATACAGGTTCCCTGTCTTCAAAGAAGCCCTTCGACGCATGTTTGCTCGCCA
This sequence comes from Triturus cristatus, assembly GCF_964204655.1. Classification (NCBI taxonomy): domain Eukaryota; kingdom Metazoa; phylum Chordata; class Amphibia; order Caudata; family Salamandridae; genus Triturus; species Triturus cristatus. The sequence continues at coordinate 641,170,479 of NC_140589.1, forward strand.
CACCTTCAAACAGGCCGTGGACAACGAGCTCCTGAATCTGAAACAAGTTTCTTCCGACCTCCTTCACTACATAACCACTTTCAATATACTAATCATTGAAGCACGATGGCCTGCACATAAGCAAGTGTCAGTCTTTTATAGGGGACTACGAGACGACATCAAAGACCTCCTCGCGCAACAGGCTGACCCCCCGGAGGATATCGGGTCATTCATTGATCTGGTAGTTCGGCTAAACTTCAGGTTGCAGGAGCGGAAAAATGAAAAACAGAAGGGCACCGAAGTCCGGTTCCTCTCCTCTCGCGACAAAAACAGGTTTGAACCGGTGAAGGCCCAGGAAGCACCCTAACCCATGCAAATCAGTGGGATCCATGGTCCTTTGACCCGGGAGGAGAGAGACAAACGCCAAAAACAAAACCTATGTCTCTATTGCGGAAAAAACAGACATTTCGTCAAAGAATGCTCTGTGAAACCGGCCAAGCCAACACTCCACAAATCCCTCGCTATCACAAGATCACGCACGGATGGAGCGGGAAACGACGAAACCCAGTAGGTGAGGGGGTTGGTCTACTGGGTTCTACCTCCATGCTAAACTCCCCCAACGCCTCGCTCGTCAACATCAGACACATGGGTCTGTCAGTTGTGCTTCGTTCCTCGACCGGCCGGATGTGGGTAGTCACCGCTCTTATTGACTCAGGTGCGACGGGGAACTTCATCGACACAGGTTACATGGAGGGATTAGACATTCCAACTGTGACTATGAGTAGACCAGAATGCGTGAAGGCCGTAGATGGCACCGACCTAACATCCGGACTCATACGGTACCAAACCGAAGCCATGCAGATGACGTGCCCGAACGGGCATACGGAGAAAATCGCCTTTGCCGTGATCGATGCACCTCAGTTTAGGCTCATTTTGGGGCTTCCTTGGTTAGAGACACACAACCCTCACATAGACTGGAGGACCCGGATCGTGACTCTGAACTCCTCTCGCTGGACCGCCAATTGCTATCCTCCTGAGACGGCGGTTTGTGAACCCTCGATACCAGCTCAATCAGTGCCTATGACTGAGACAGGTTTGGTCACCCATGACAACGTACCCACGGCCTATGCAGACCTGGCTTCTGTCTTTGATAAAAAAGGAGCGAATACCTTGCCACCTCCTCGCTCATTCGATTGTCGGATTGACCTCATACCAGGTTCGACCCTTCCCTGCAGCCGTGTCTACTCCCTGACGGAGAAGGAGAACCTCCACCTACGGAGCTATCTGGACGAGTACCTACAAAACAGATTTATCCGCCACTCCAAATCGCCTGTCTCATCCCCTCTCTTCTTTGTAGCTAAGAAGGAAGGAGATCTGAGGACGTCTATTGACTATAGAGCCATAAACGCTATAACTATTAAGAATCGCTATCCTCTGCCTCTCATCTCCAACCTTCTGGATCAGGTAAAGAACACCTCCGTTTATACCAAACTTGATCTGCGAGGAGCGTACCATCTCGTCAGGGTCAGGGAAGGCGATGAATGGAAGACCACCTTTCGGACGAAATACGGCCTATTCGAATATCTGGTCATGCCCTTCGGGCTCTGCAACGCTCCGGCTGCATTTCAATATTTCATAGACGAAGTCCTACGAGAATTCTTGGATCTGTTTTGCATCGTCTACATTGACGACATCTTGATCTTCTCCGACAATATCCCAGAACACATTAACCACGTCCGTGCTGTCTTAACACAACTACAGCGGCACGGCCTGTACGTCAAACTAGAGAAAAGCGTGTTCCACACCACCTCCTTGGTCACATCCTAACCCCGGAAGGGGTCAAAATGGATACCCAAAAGGTCAGGGCAGTCCTCCAATGGCCTTCACCGTGTTCCACTAAACAGGTCCAGAGATTCCTTGGGTTTGCCAACTATTACAGGTGCTTCATTACGGGGTTCTCTGGTATCGTTACCCCCATTACCAACTTACTACGTAAAGGAGTAACGTTCTCCTGGACCACAGAAGCCGAAAAGGCATTCCAAGACCTGAAACAATGTTTCTCCAGCGCCCCCATCCTTCGGCACCCCGACCCAGGACAGCCATTCATAGTTTAAGCGGATGCATCACAAAACGCTCTGGGAGGGGTCCTGTCACAACACAACGCTGAAACGGGTCTTCTGCATCCTGTGGCCTTCTTCTCCCGAAAACTCCTGCCGGCGGAGTGTAACTATACGGTGTCAGACCGCGAACTCCTCGCCATTAAGGCTGCCTTTGAAGAATGGTGACATTATCTCAAGGACGCATGACACCCGGTGACCATATACACCGATCATAGGAACCTACAATTCCTTCGCTCAGCTAGAGCCCTCACTTCCCGACAATTAAGGTGGACCCTGTTCTTCAATCAATACAACTTCCACATCACCTATCGCCCTGGAAGAGAAAACGTCAAGGCCGAGGCCTTGTCCAGGTTGGACGAAGCCGAAGACAACGCACCGAAGGCCGAACCCCCGACCATCCTCCCCGAACAAAGTTTCCAAGGGGTAGTCTTCTCCTCCAGCTTTTTCACCCAGCTGCGCGACGAACTTCGCCAACGAAGCGCAGACGAATGGATCGGAGACCTACATGGAATCACTGTACGGGATGGCTTCCTGTTCAAAGGAGATCGATATTTCCTTCCGCTCGACAGGCAACAACAACAAGCGTTGTTCATGTGCCATGATCATCCGTTGTCCATCCATCCAGGATTCCACAAAACCATGGACCTCTTACACAGACATTTCTGGTGGCCTCCATGGATGCCACAGTCCGCTCCTACTTAGAACATTGTGCTGTCTGTACTCAGGGGAAGACCTGCTCCAGTCCCCCAATTGGACTCTTGAACCCGATTCCTGTCCCTCCTTGCCCCTGGCATACGGTGTCCATGGACTTCGTAGTCGAGCTACCAAAGACAAAAACCGGCTATACCACTGTCCTCCCCATCGTGGACCACCTTACAAAAATGGCACACTTTGTTCCCCTGAAAAAATTACCATCAGCACTCAAACTAGCCTTGATTTTTGCACAACACGTGATCCGGTTGCACGGCATACCCTCCGTTCTGATCACAGATAGGGGCTCCCAATTCGTATCCAGGTTCTGGGGTGAGGTATGCAAAAACATGGGCATGGAAACCCGTCTTTCCACGGCATACCACCCACACACGGACGGACAGGCAGAACGAACCAACAAAGCCATGGAACAATACCTCCGTTGTTTGCTGTTATTCATAGAGCAAGAATGGTCTGAAGCCATCTGGATGGTGGAATATGCATACAATAACAGTAAACATGCTTCTACTGGTATGTCACCTTTCTTCTGTCTACAAGGACTGCACCCACGATCGGAGCCATGGGAAAAGACTTCGTCCTGTCACATCCCTACCGTCCAAGAGTACCATACCCTGTTACATACCATATGGCAGGAAGCACGGTTCGAGCTCGCTAAAGCCAAAGAAAACAAGAAATACTACGCTGATGCCCACAGACAAAAAGAACCCGAGTACAAAGTCGGAGATGAGGTATGGGTATCCATAAAGAACCTCAACGTGCACGGTCCCAAGAAATTACTACCACGGTACGTAGGGCCATTTCCCATCGAGAAGGTCATCAACCGAGTGGCAATGAAACTCACTCTACCTCAACAGATGATGATACACCCGGTATTCCATGTCTCCCTCCTACGTCCCGTCCATTCAGGCACTCACATCACCGGCCCGCCCCCTCCTATCCTCAGGGACGAACACGAAGAATATGAGGTGAGGGCCATACTCGATTCCTGAAGAACTAGAGGGCGGCTCTTTTATTTAGTAGACTGGAAAGGGTATGGCCCTGAGGAACGTTCCTGGGAACCTCTGTCCCATGTCCGCCATGCCCCTCTATGCTTACGCGCGTTTCACGCCCAATACCCACGTAAACCTCGCACTGCTACCCCTGTGTAGGGTGGGGGACGGGAGTTCTTGGGAGGGGATACTGTCATGGTCCCGGCCGGGGACGTTGTACGGCAGGAACCGACTTCCGGTTCTCAGAGCACGCGCCGCTCTCAGGTCCGCGGTCTAGTGCTCACAAGGACCTTGGGAAGCACTTCCGGGTGCGGCCGCATTTAACTACGGCGGCCGCTCCCGTCAGTGCTTCCAGTACTGGACGTTTCGCTGCTTTGCTGCCTGCTTCTACGTTTCACTGCTTTGCTGCATGCTTCTACGCCCCTGCCTACTGCACCGTGCTGGAGCGCCCAAGCTGCTTTCTCCCGTGACACGCTGGTAGCGTGGTCACGGACTCGTCCTGCTGCTGCTTGCTGCCTGCTTCTACGCCCCTGCCTACTACACCGCGCTGGAGCGCCAAGCTGCCTTCTCCCGTGACACGCTGTAGCGTGGTCACGGACTCGCCCTGCTGCTTTCTCCCGTGACACGCTGGTAGCGTGGTCACGGACTCATCCTGCTGCTGCTTGCTGCCTGCTTCTACGCTCCTGCCTTCTACACCGCGCTGGAGCGCCCAAGCTGCCTTCTCCCGTGACACGCTGTAGCGTGGTCACGGACTCGCCCTGCTGCTTTCTCCCGTGACACGCTGGTAGCGTGGTCACGGACTCGCCCTGCCTACCACACCGCGCAGGAGCGCCTCAAGCCACTTTACTCCCGTGACACGCTGTAAGCGTGGTCACGGACTTGCCTTGTTTTTCACCGCGCCGGAGCGCTTTCACACCCAGTCTTCCTCCGTGACATGCTGGAAGCGTGATTACGGACTTACCTTGTCCCCTTACCGCACAGGAGCGCCTACTGCCACAGTTGTGATACGCACAGGGAAGCGTGGTCACACAGTTCTTTCTTTTGCCCCTCACCGCGCAGGGGCGCTTACTGCCACAGTTGTGACACGCAAAGGGAAGTGTGGTCACACAGTTCTTTCTTTTGCCCCCCACCGCGCAGGAGCGCTTACTACCACAGTTGTGATACGCACAGGGAAGCGTGGTCACACAGTTCTTTCTTTTGCCCCTCACCGCGCAGGAGCGCGTTTGTGTGTCCATCACAATCTGCCGTCCTAACAGGCATGTATGACGGCCGCTGAACCTTCCACAACTGAGACGTCAAGACCAACATCTATCCGGAGTACACGAAAGAACCCACAACGACCTGTCAGCTGGTGACTCTTCAGAGAACATTCCCGGCCTAGCGTGACTCCATCTCTGATCCACCACGACGTCTTTCCCCTGATCCCATTCGGCATCTTTCCCTGGTCTCCTCCATGCCTGGGTCTGATTCTTCCCTTTGATCAGGTAGGGAGGGGAACGGTGGAGGTTGCTCACGGCGTCCCTGCGAGATGGCTCCACAAGTGTAACAGGTAAGACTTGTGGGGTCTGTGACACAGTAGGTCCATCTACAGATGAATTGAGTGAATGGTTGAGAAGCTTGCAGACAAAAGACAAAGAATCCCAATCAATAGATGTGGCCAAATTACGAATGGTACTGGAAGAGGTAATAGTAGGAATTATCCCCACAGAGAAATTAAAAACTTATCAAGATGAGGAATTACTATTTTTGTGCAAAAGTGTAACATGGACAGCGAAAAATCTGCACGAAAGACTAGAAGAAGTAACAAATGAAATGGGTATAGATATTGAAAAGGTAAAGGCCTTACGAAAATCATATCGAATAGATTTCACTGAAAAAGATATTGAAAATTTGAACACCACAGGACGGATAAATCAGATTAAGGAAATAATTATCTTGCTGAGAAAATGGAGAGATGTGGATAAATGGAGAAGCAGGTGGTACCAAAAACAAGATGATGCCCCAGATAAAACGTTTGCAGCATTCCCTGTAAGAGAAAAGGAAAAGGTAGTAACAGAATGCCCCATGAGAGAAATTCCAGGAGGAGGATATGTACATGTTCCATGGACAAGACAGGATATTTTGTCTTTTACAAATGATTTCCCTCGACTACGCGAAAAGCCTGTCGAGTGGTATAGGCAAGTGGACAGATTTGTGAAGTTGTCCAAAGTACTGTAGATTTATCTGAATAGTCTATTTGACATAATAGTACCAGCAGATTTATGGACAGAGTGCAAATTAATGATCAATTGGCCAACTCAGGAATACCCTAGAGATCCAAAAACTGGAGCTCCTGATCCCGAGGTAATGAAGAAATATGAACAGGTTATTGCCTTTCTGAAAAACAAAGTACCTCCTAAAGAAACAGATTGGGTGAAAATTGACAGAACACATCAGGAAAGCAAAGAGTCAGTATATGCATATTACGAAAGGCTGATTTTAGCCTTCAAACAGTTTAGTGGTGATGAAAATTTAAGTGAAAAGGATTTAAGTCATTTTGTATTCAGATTTGTATATGGTCTACGTCCAGAGATTAGTGAAATGATAAAACAACATACTGTAGACTGGCAAAATAAGACAATAGACAAAGTATTGAGACATTCAAAATATTTCAGTGATGAGATTGAAGCAAAACAGCGAAAATTAAAAGAAAGGCTATGTGGGCACAAGTATAGGTAGCAGAGAGACAGGAAGCTCAATTAGCGGAACAAGTGACTACGTTTTTTTATTTTCTGGCAAAGCTCAGGAATCTTACTTGAAAAAAGTCGGACATCAGTGGGTCGACATTTTGAAGGTAAAGGCTCATGAATGTTGCCTCAACTTGATAATGTGATCGAAAACTGTCGCGCAATAACCACTCCACGCTGATTAATTTCGCGTAAAAGGTCATTTATTAGGACAGGGTTGTACAACATACCATAAACATCAAACCCCCAACAATCCCAACTTCATGCCTCTCATTCCTCCATTCACTCCCACATTCCAATTACTCCTTCTCACATCCCCCAGCGACCTCTTCACTTATCCCATTCGCTTCCTCAATTCCCTTTCAACCACCTCCATCATTTCCAGCCATCGCACTCCTGCCTGACGCACCCCCACCTTGCACCTGTATCCCCCTCCCCGGAAGGGTGAGTATGCCCATCATGGACTCCCCCCCTCCCAAGTACCGCCACCCAGGAAACCCCCGGAGGGCGGTTACCTGCCCCACGCTCCCCCAAGTGCACCTTTCGTCCTCACACCCGTCGACACCAAATGGACTCTTTCCACAATTTACTGATGACATCCCTCATCGCCATCATATAATATGCATTTCCCATGTACGAAAGGTGCACGCCATCAGAGCTGAAAAGAAGGGGCTCCTCGAGCCGTAGACCTGTGTGAGCAATAACTTTGATCCCATTGTGACTGCAAAAAATTCTCATGGCCCTATTCAGTTTCCGCCGAGCTCTTTCCACCGCTGCTGGCTTCAACGCCCCTTGCCATATCCGGCGCGGCACAAATTCAGTCCAAACAATACAGGCACCAGCCAGATTGCTTCGCATTGCTTCCAAGTCCCGCTGCATTGAGTGTAAAAGAGACACCCCAGATTGCTTTACCAATTAATTTTCTCCCAGGTGGATGACAAGCATGTCCGGACAACCCCTCTGTGACACTTTCTTGGTCAGCCAGGGCAGCAAGGCTCCCCAGTGCATTCCACTCTTGCCCCACCAGTGTACCTCATGATTGCTGCTCCGCAGGCCAAGGCTACGACCGTAATCCTGCCTGTCCACGTATTTCGATGCCCAGTGTACAAAAGAATGTCCGACAATCCAGGTAACCGTCTTGGCACCCGGGCCCCCAATGCAACCTACGAAAGAAAAAGAGATTAGTACCAACGAAACAATCCCCTACGCCCCAGTGAAATTGCGTCCCGCCCTAGCACGCGCAGTAGTCACTTGTGCACATACCGCTCACAGCAACGAGACCTCCACCTCCCAATCTGCCGGATCCTATCCCAGGACCACCCCAGCCATGCCGCCACCGTCGCAGCGCCGATCTGAAAGGAATGTGTCCCGTACCGGGCTGGGTCCCTGCCCACTCGCTTCAACGCCATTCACAACACAGCCAGCAGCTGAAAAGCCGTCACCCGCATACTTGATGCATGGCAAAAAATTTCGCCCGCCGTCGCTGACGCCTGCTGACAGAAAAACTGGCATTCCCGAACAGGGCAGGTCCCCGTCCACCCACTCTCGCACAACCACACCCATGTACCTCTTTCCCTCTGGTCTGTCTTGGACCGCCCCAACCGAATCCCCAAACGGAGTCCATCCAATCTCACATCCTCAAAACGTCTGCCAGCTGCCCCCCTAGCCCGCAGCAGCTCCGACACCCGAAAGGCCCCGAAAAACATCCAAATCATGCCTAAGTGAAACAACGCCACTTTGGCCCCATCATAACACTGCGGCAGCTGTGCCAACAATACAACCAACAACTCAAACGTTATGGCCTCCCTCAACCCCCCCCACCAACCTCCCCTCTCTCCCTACCCCAGCCCTTTAACATCCTGCTCAACAACTCGCTCCTGGCCGGGTCAAACCCCAGATACATCATGCTGTAAAATGAAATCTCTGCCAATTTTCCTGCAATCGTGACCTGCGACAAACCTCTGTCCATACACCCCAAAACAAAATGCACCACCTCTTGCTCACAACTCTCCCGGAACATGCGCCAATTCCGACTAGACCACCCCAAAAGCGCACCAAGCTCTGACCATGCCAAACGGTAGGAACACCTTGTGGAATCAGCTATAGATTTTTCTACCAGATCCACTACTCTCACTCCCCCCAGGTCCAGATACTCTCCGGTACCTTGGTCTTGCAAGCCTCTGCTCCCGGTGCCAGGCTCCTGAAATGCTGCCACTGTGAACGAGACAATGCATCCGCAATGTCATTGCTAGCGCCTGGAACATGTCGCGCGCGGAACAGCACATTGAATCGCAGACATAGCAGCATAAAACTTCGCAGCAAGCGCATCACTCACAGGTCCCTAGCTTTCTGGTGGTTCACCAAGTCCACTTCACAAAAAATCTACAAGAGGGTCTGAGGGGGACTAGTTTACAGACTACAATACCTTCAATCCCCAGAACATGTCAACATACACTAACAGAAGGTCTTAAGTCCAAAGAAAAACAAAGAAAAACAAAACGCCGCATGATGCTATTGACCTTGAGAGACCAAGTCAGGAATTAGTCGTATATATTTTTTCGACTAATTTGGTTTTTTAGATATGACACCTGGTCAATTCACAATAAACATATTTGTTGACCACGTAGTCATTTTTAGAGCACTATCACGTTATCGCACTGCATTTTTTGTATTCTTTGAAATATTGTTGCACACTTTGGCAGGAGATTTTCCTCTTTGGGGATCATTGAGACGGGTACCCAGTAGAGCCGGGTGGCTCGAGAGTGTAGGGGCCCTGACTTTGACCCCCTAGGGTCTCATGTGACGAAGCTCCGCCAATAAGGGTGGGCTGATGGACTCTTAATCTCCCTGCCTAGTGATGCAGTAATTCTTTGAAGAGAGGTGCAGCATATATAGCATCATGCGGCGTTTTGTTTTTCTTTGGACTTAAGACCTTCTGTTAGTGTAGGTTCACCAAGTCCACCACCGTCCTGTTGTCCACATGAAACAGGACTGTCCTGTTCTGAAACTCCCTGCCCCATACCTCCAGAGCAACCAGCAAGGGGAAAAATTCCAGAAACGTAATACTCCTACCCTGCCGCAACCAGCTCTCTGTCCACTGTTCTGTTCACCACCTCCCGTCCCAGAAAACACCAAAACCTTTCGCTCCGGCCGCATCTGACAAAATCTGCACCAGCCATACCATGTTGTCATCCACGAAGTCCAAGGACACACCATAGAAATCGGTCAGAAAGCAATTCCAAATTCTCAAATCCGCCCGCACCCCCATCGAAATCCGGACTCTGTGGTGGGGAAGCACGGCCCCAGACATCGCCATGCCCAAATGCCGGCAAAAAGTCCGTCCGGCCCGCACCACCCGACAAGCAAAATTCAACAGACCCAGCAGCCGCTGAACTGTCCGCAAAGCAATCCACCGCTCCCCCATGACCTGCATCAAACACTCCTGCATCTCCGCCACTTTCTGATCTGGCAACCGCGCAGACCATGTCATCGAGTCCAACTCAATGCCCAAGAACGTCAAACAACAGCTGGGCCCCACTGTCTTCTCCGGCGCCAAAGGGACCCCAAAATCCAGGGCCAGTCGCTGATACTGCCCCAGAGCCCTCTCACATTCCCCCGTTTGACCTTTCCCCACAAACAGAAAATCATCTAGGTAGTGAGACACCAGCCAGTCCCCACTCCGGGCCGTAAAGGCCCATTGGAGGAAAGAACTGAAAGTTTCAAATAGAGCACATGAAATTGCACAGCCCATGGGCAGGACCTTATCCACAATGATTGCCCCCCCGAATTGCATTCCCAACAAGGAAAAATCCGCCAGATGAATAGGAAGGAGGCGAAAAGCCGATTTGATGTCACACTTAGCCATCTCCGCCCCCCGACCGCAAGCCTGCATCAACCCGATCGCATCATCCACCGACGCATACAGCACCTTGGAGTCCTCCACCGCAATGAAATCGTTCACTGACAAATGATGAATCAATCTGAACTCCCCTTGCTCCTTCTTGGGCACCACCCCCAGTGGGGAGAAAATCAAATCCGGCATCGGCCATGCGTCAAACGGACCCGCGTCCTACCTTCCAGCACCTCCTTCCTCAGTTTCGCTTCACCACCCCCGGCATTTCCTTCGCCGATCTCAAATTCTCCGCCCAACGTCTCTCCCGGGGACCCTGATATCCTACCCGAAACCCTTCTGTAAAACCCCAATGAATTTTTAACGCCGCCTCCCTATCAGGGTATCGGGAGAGCCATGGACCCATGGCCACCACATCAACCGGCGTAGGAGCCCTTTGGTCCAGCCTGTCCTTTTCCCTTGGTGATGTACCACTGCTCTGAGGGAGTGGCCAGCGTGAAGCATTGAGTGACCGGGTGGCGACCACCGCACTTGGAGCACTCATGCTTGAATTTGCAAGGGTGCCGCGGGCAGAAACCTTTATTGAAATTCCAGCAGGCCCCTGTGTTAACCCCCCCAGGTTTTGGCGACTGCCCTGTAGTTCCTGCGGGAAAGGTCTGACCTCCCATCCCCCCTGACCCACTCTGTCCCCCCCCTCCCCAGACTGGGTGGGACGCGGTTGAAAAGGCCGATACGACACCGGAAGCCCACTGGCCGTGTGCGTAGACGCTGACGACTGTGTGGAAGACATCCATTGCACCCACAACTCCTGATCCACCTCCCCCCATGGCTTGTCAGGATTAACGCTGATCCGAGCCCTGAACTCCTCATCGTAACTAAGCCATGCAAAACCACCGAAATGCATCTGGGCTTTGCGAATAATATCCATATATTTCAACAGTGCTATGGCCCTGTCCAGTTGTTTCTCACAGTATATACTTGCATAAATCAAAAACGCCGACGTCCAATTTTCCATATTCACCGGCACTCTCGGCCGCCTCGTTAACTCCCATTCCTCCTCCTTCAAACCCTCCTTATCCTGAATCTCCCGATGCAAGAGCTTAAAAACATCCACGTATTCGTGTTTCCAAATCCTAGCCCTCGTTTTTTCAGACAGATGGGACCCCAGTGGCATAGCCAAGCTCATGCACGGCAACTTTTTCCGATGCTTCTCCCCAGATTCCTCCTTCCCCTCCAGATCTCCTGGCTTATCCGTCTGAACACCAGTCCCCACCAACTGTTTCCCCCCTTTTGCCATCTCGGTTCCCTTTTCTGTCGCTCCCACCTCCCTCACAGAACCATCCCCAACGCCCACCGACCGGCAGGCCTTCTTTCGGTTCTCTTTACCCCTGTGCTCCCATGCATCCCACCAGGCCCCCTCACCTGTAAGCTTCGGTGGCACCGCCTGGCCGCCTGACACTGCTGACTTCCTCGTCTCCTTCTGGGTCCCACTACTGCTGGCCTTTGGCGCCTGCAAAACACCAATCATTTCCGTTGCTACCTTCCCCCATCCCCGACACACCTCTCGTACCTCACCCTCTTCCAACTCCTCACTGTCTGACTCATAGTCCAATTTTTCCTCATCCGGTACATGCACCTCCTGCACTTCACACACCACTCTCTTAGCACCTTTCCCTTTCACACCAGGCACAAAACCGCAATCCGGCGCCGACGATGCCCGCTCCCTTGATGGAGGGCAGGCCGCTGCGGACCCCCCTGCTGCTTCGTCCCAGCGTTTGGAGACCGTCTTGCGCCCCGCCGGCCCATCCTTGCCTCTACCAGCTTCCTCCGCTGGCTTACATCCCCCCCAGACCATCGAAGCCTGAGGGGGCCCCAGCGCCATCAGGTCTCTGCAACGTCAAGGCAGTCCCTACTTCGTCCACCCACACTCACTGGCCTCGTGCCCTAGCTTGCCCCCTGCCCTGGCCCCGCCCCGGCGCTACCGCCTGATCTCTCGCCGCACACAGCACCTGCCACCTGCTCTCGGTCTCCTCAATGATTCGCCTCAGATCGCGTATGCGCTCATCCAATGTCAAGTGCTCCCACCTGTCCGACGTCCCCCCGCCCCCCACTGCCTTATAACTCAGCTCCCAGTGGCACCTCAACCTTAAGCGCCTTCGCCGGACCTTTCCCCTTGGCACCCCTGGCACTGAGAAATCGATGGGGTGGTCCCCCCAGCCCCCCTGCCCCCCCACAGAGTCACTCCCCGAGAGCTCTAAAACAAAATCCTCCCCCACCAGGCCCTCCTCCTCACTCTTCCCCTCCTCCTCGGACTCAAAGGCCTGAACAGCTGCTGCCTTGAGGCGTACACATCCCCCTGATGCCCCATAGCCTTCACTCCTGTCGCCTGATATTTCGCCCCCTGAGGGCCTGTTGCCACTAGCTCTAGCGCGCTCCTCGTGCCGTCTGCCCCTCCTCCCCCCGCCCCCACCCCCACCACCTGGAAAGCCTCCTCCAAATCACTGCCACCTACGGGGAGTCTCAGACGCCGTCCCCCGCGCTTACCCGATTCCACCGGCCTACGCCCCTGCCCCCGCGCAGATGTACCTGCCCTCGGCGGTGGTGGCTCCTCCAGGCATGCCACCACCGCCGCCGCCACACCAGCCGATGCCGACTGAGGCGTTCGGGTCATACCGACCCACGCCTGGTCGAGCACACCGGGCCGCAGGAGGTCAGACCTCCCAGCCCTGCCGATCACAAGTAGCGCGGCGCGCCCGGCCGCTGCATCAGGATCCGCCATTTCGCCGTAGCACTCCGCGCAGTTCCCGCCTCTGCAGGTCCCGTCACCTATGGCAGCTCGTACCTCCGACCTAGTGCACACCGGGACCCCCGCGGCACCACTTGAGACCCGCACCCGGCCTACAGACCAGGCCTGGCTATCCTTACAATTTTAAACTTCCCTAACCCTCCCTAAGGCGCTGGGGACAGGAAGAGGCAGAACTTCCTCTCCTGTCCCCTTTTAAACCTTGCCTACGACCCCACCCCTTAACCTTGCCTAAGACCCCACCCCTTAACCTTAATACATCACCCTGTCCTGATCCCGCGTGAATACCCCATAGGAAGACTGGTCTGCCGACCTTACTTCCCCTGGGGGCCGCATTGAAGAACGAAGTGGCTGATTAGTGTTTTGTGCTATTTTTAACAGAAAACTAAAATGATAAACACCGCTGCTCATATAAAATGCAGGAGCATACCTGACTTTTCTGACTCCCGCTGCAGCATGATTTGTGTGCGTTTTGATGATTTCAAACAGTCAAGTTCCGCACCTAATTGTATTGAAAGGGGATGCCGTTTTAGATAAAGGAACTCGTGTTTATATTATGATACTGAGGTTCCGTGTGGGACGGAACGACACTTTTGAGTGGTGACGAATATGGATGAGTTTGGTGTCTACGAACCGCAAATGACGAGTATAGTGGGTGTACGCAGTTTCGCTATGCAACCACGTATGGTTCGTCTTATTTTTGGGTTTGTTCATCCGAACCTTCGGGTTCCATTTTAGATACAGCATCCATTTTGTTTCTTGCCCTCAAGTAGCCAGCGAACGGACTTTGTCCGCTTCGTGACCCTGGGACTCCCAAGCTTACACGAGGGACACGTGTTTCTTTGAGGGTGACTTTTTACGATGAGGGAAATGACACGGCGAAGGCAGATGGCCCCGCTCGTGGCTCATCTTGCCGTGCCGGTCTATTGTTTCAGTCATGCATACATTGGACACGAGGTCTTTGATCCCGTTATCAAGTTTCCTTTATTACTCCCAACACTCTTTCCTAATCTGTTGTGCATCCTTGTCCTTTCTTTGCATCTGTTTTCGTCCCTTTTCCTAATGTGTTTACGGTCAGGATGGAATGTGTTTTATTGCAGAGAAGATATGTTTTTACAGTTGGGAACCGGCAATGCCGTTGTAATTATGTTCCGGCCTCCTGAAACATGAACACGACTCTTTTGAAGTTTATTGTGGGAACTGAGTTGTAACCTTTGTTCGCCATACTGTGCAATGGCAAAAACGTGTATAAAAGGAGCGATCCACTTTTGCAAATCGAAGCAGTCTCCGAGAACCTACACGTTGTGTACTTCTTGTGACCTCTGTATCCCTGCAGTAAATAAACGCTGATCTCTGACGTCGCTGGAAGTGTCCCGTGTCTCTGTGTTGTGTACGCCAGAACAGGTAACCCACGAAGGTTTCAGGTGTTGTTCCCTGGCACCGCTGGGTCTTAGAATAACCCAGTCCTTCAGTTGGCGCCCAACATGGGGCGACATCAACGGTACCGGTCCAAAGCCCGACTATCGTGAGGAACTTCGTGTGAAATCTCCGAGGGAAGGTGCACCCCGCTTCATCGATCCAGTTGTCGAAATAAGTGGCCCGAAGACTTTTCCCGCGAAGATCCCCGCCTCCTGACGGCTGCGACGGACTGATGCCCTGACTGTCGACCTGTTTTGGCGCCTGGCTTAGTCCTTTGTACGGCGAGACGATAGACGGGCCTTCCTGGTGACGCCATTGTTCTCTCAGTTAAGTATTTGTGGGTCGCTCCCAGTGTTCCTTTGTTGTTTGCATGGTTCCATAGCATTTGTGGTTCTTAGTTGTTGGATTTTATTTGACGATTGCAATTGCCAAAAACCGAGGGTCTTGCATTTTTTGTGCGAGGACATCATAATTCGATAGCCCTTGAAGTTTGTATACTCGGTTAGTGTGCACGATGCCTGGCCGTAGTACTTTGTTTGGGTTTTTCAAATGTTGCAGAATGGATTCCCGGCTGGAGGATTCGTGTCCGATACCTCCGGTTGGAACTCCAATTTACGAGCTCTATAGTCGCCATGGCGTGGGTCCTATCGTATATAATGAATATTGGGTCCGCTACACTAAAAATTATGGCGTTCTTAGTTGGCCATCACATGGTAGTTTCGAAACTGCCGTCTTAGATAATTTGGAAGCTAAACTGTTTAAAAAGAAGGCTAGGCCGGCCATGTTTGATTCCTTCCGGTTATAGCGGAAAGAGGACAAGCAGAAAGAAATCAAACAGAGTAAGAAAAATAAAAAAGAAGGTGTCATTACGGTGATGCGAAATGCAGAACAGTATCAGCGAGACAAAGATGAGAAAGAGCAAGAAATTAGTGCTCAACTTCATCATATGGCGGTGGATAAATGTTATCCGGTGTTACCGTCTAATGCCGATAAGACGGGAGAAGAAGCGATAGAGGATTCGCTACTATCTTATTTGTTGAAACCACCACCTCCCTATGCTCCCGATACTGTGGGTCCTGTGATTCTACCTCTTCCTCAACCTGCTGTTTTGGCGGCTGCTGGTCAGCCCGCCGTTCCTCCCGCTCTCCCGGATCCTCTTGTGCCGCAGATCGGTCATCCTCCTTTACCGGCTTTTCTTCCTACTGCGCCTTTCCAAGTCCCTCCTCAGTCTGTCGTTCCCACTACTCCTGGTGCCGCGTCTACTTCTACTGCCTCCACTCCTACTGTCGCTGTGCCTGCACCTTCTTCCTCTTCTCCTTCTGTTCGTAGCCGTCTCCTGACTGCTGTTGCTACTCTTTATTCTCCGCTTTTTGGGCCAATACTCGGCTCGACTCTTTCAGATGTTGCCCAGAGGCGCAGCCAGCTTCCTGATGGTAGGGAACGTGAATCGTTGGTAAAAATGGCACGTAAATGGATTCGTAATCCTGTTAAATACACTTCGCGTGTAGTGTTTGAAACATTTTCTCAGTTTAATGCGCCCACGCAACGATTCGTGTTTGAGGAAATGTGTAAATCGTTGAAGGAGGAGTGGGATCATGATGTGGTCGATAATGTACCGTCTGAGGTTTCTGAGCTCCAGCATCAATTCACGACTGGCGTGATTGTAGGTGATAAGGTTCGAGATGCTCTAGAACGCCTGTTATCCTTTCGGTGTACAGTACAACCTCGAGCATTGTTTAAAGAAGAGACTGCAGAGTGGATGGCGAAACCTGGTCAATACCCTATGCGGGAAGTTCCTCCAGTGTGGATGCCAGGTGATCCTAATGCTAACCCTGCTGTCCCAGGCCGTTTTCAGAGAGTGTGGATACACCTCCCTTGGAAACGATCGGAAGTTTTACAGGTGAAGCAAACTTTGCCTGATCCCAGTAAAAATCCTGCAGGTTATTATAAGGAGCTGTCCCAATTAGTGGATGCTACTGTTATGAACCTTGCTGATATTGACATGTTGTTTGGCAATGTAGTGCCTCAGCCGATTTGGGCGAAAATTCGTCACGAGAATCACGCGGCCGAGTTAGGCGGTGACTGGGCTGCCCTTGCGGCGGCAGACGCTCAGCAAGTTGGTGGGGCTAAACCTGACCAGCTTATTGTGGAGCTGCCCCAGAGGATAATTACGCTTATGAAAACGCTTATGCCAGCGATGCGCGTCAATTGGGACAAGTTGTCCGCGTGCAAGCAAAAGAGGGATGAAAGCGTCTCCGATTTCTTTACGAGATTCGAGGAAGCATTTGTTGATCATAGTGGTCAGGACATGAGTTCGGAGGGTGGTCAGCGGTTGTTCGTTGATAAGTTTGTATCGAACTTGTTGCCCGAACTTAGCAACAAGTTGAAAAATTCTGAGAGTTCGTGGGCTGTTTCTACCACTGCTCAAATATTGGCTTCGGCCCAATATTACGAAAATAGAGAAAAGGAAGAAAGTGAACGTGCAGATAAGAAAACGAAGGATCTTAAAACTAAGGTCTTATTGCAGCAAGCGTATCCTCCACGCTCAAATTTCAGTGACTCGCAACAGCCAAATCGATCACAATCACAGTTTTCCAGATCGCAGACGCGAAATGACTCTCCCGCACCTCGTTTTGTGTTGGGATATAATCAGTGTGCGTATTGTCGAGGGGAGGGCCATTTGAAGTTCAATTGTCCAGTTCTCCGTGATAGGAACAATGGTGTGTCAGCTCGAGGAGGTCGTAGTGGTCCTCAACAAGCTTCACGTGGTAGAGGTCGTGGAGTTACTCAGAATCAGGCCGAGCGTCTTGCCACTTCCTCAGACTCGCAGAATTGTTTCGATCGACGCGACCTCTCGACTGGTAGATCTGCACAGTATCATGTGGATGACTATTACATCGAGCGTGATGTTGATACGGATGGTATCTACTAGGACAGCCATAGACAAAGGAAGGGAGAAGTATCAGTTCCGGTTGATCAGAGAGGGCCTTATGTTGCAGTTGCTACATTGGGCGTCGTTGAGCCTTTTCTGTTGGACACTGGTGCAGCGAAAAGTTCCATTATGCATTCGAAACTCCCTGGCGCACCTTTGTCTGGCTTAACGAATGTTTCCGTTGGATTCTCTGGCGCCCCCGTTAGCAATCCAGTTTCTAGCCCCTTGCCCCTTACGATTGGGTCTCATGAGTTAGAAGCTCCTTTGATTTTGACTACTGGTTGTGGTGAGAATCTTTTGGGCTTGGATTTGTTGAAGAGGTTACATGCGACTTTGTACTGCTCTCCTACAGGTGTGGAGCTTACATTGGGTGAGAGGGTGATTTCTCCTATGTATCTATCGATCGATAAGCTCCCACCGGAATTGAGTTCTCTTCCGGCTTCTTTGTGGGCGACAGGTCCCAATGATGTGGGCCTGCTGGATATACCACCTTATGTTGTTCAATTGAAAGTTGATGCGCGCTTACCACGCATACCACAGTATCGTATCTCCCTTGATGGTGAACGGGCACTATTAGCGATCATCTATGATCTGATCGATAAAGATGTTATCGAGGAGACACGAGGTAACGTGTGTAATAGTCCCGTGTTGCCTATTCTGAAGCGAACTGATCCCTCCAAGCCTCCCGTGTACCGTCTAGTTATTGACTTACGGGAAGTAAATAAAATTGTTGTCCCGCAGTTTCCTGTGGTACCCGACATTACAGCTTTACTGACTCTGATTACAGCCTCTGCATCATGGTTCTCGGTAATCGATCTGAAGAATGCGTTCTTTAGCATTCCGATTGCTGAGGAAAGTCGCGATTTGTTCGGCTTTTCATTAGGAGGTCGCAGCTTCCGGTTCAAACGTGCACCTCAAGGCTACTGTGAGAGCCCATCGATCTACAGCCAAGCTCTTAAGAGTCAACTTGATGCATTTGTGCTGCCGACTGGTGCGGCTTTGATTCAGTACGTCGACGATCTGTTGGTAGCTGCAGACACTGAACAAATTTGCAAGACTGCTACTGTGTCACTGTTACAGCATCTCTGTGATTTACACCACAAAGTGTCACCTTCTAAATTACAATATTGTTGTCAAGAAGTTACCTACTTAGGTCACTTATTGTCAAAGGCGGGAAGAAGGTTGACCGCTGAAAGAATCGCAGCAATTGCTCGAATGGCTGTGCCGACGACTCAGAGAGATGTGCGTGCCTTTTTAGGTATCACGTCATACTGTAGACAGTGGATTCCAAATTTTTCACTGTTAGCGAAGCCATTGATAGCTCTCACGTGCAAGGATGTTTCGACTCCCTTGCCATGGACGGAGGAATGTCAGAAAAGTTTTTCTGAACTACGTGATGCGTTGTGTTCGGCTCCTGTGTTAGGTACTCCTGATTACAGCAAGCCATTCACACTATACGTCCACGAGAGGGAAGGTTGTGCGTTAAGTGTTTTAACGCAACAATTTGGTGGCAAGCAGCGCCCGTGTGCATATTTTTCCTCGACCTTAGACCCGGTAGCCAGAGCGTTGCCAAGTTGCTTGAGGGCGACAGCGGCAGCAGCGGCGTCTATTCGGCAGTCCGCAGGTCTTGTCATGGATAATATGCTCATGGTGATGGTTCCGCATGCGGTTGACACTCTCTTGAATCGGACAAAAACTCAACATCTGACGAGTGCAAGGTTGTCTGGGTACGAGCTGACCCTTTTGGCAAGTCATATACAGATCAAACGTTGTAATGTACTGAATCCGGCGACATTGTTGCCGATTTATATGGAATCAGATGATATACCGCCACATGATTGTTATTTACGAACTGAGGAAGAAACAAAGGGTCGTGTGGACCTGAAAAACACTCCCTTGACAAATCCTGATGGTACTTTGTATGTGGATGGTTCTTGCTTCAAATTGCCGAATGGCGATGTGACGACTGCGTATGCTGTAGTGACGTTGAGCACGGTTGTGGAAACTGCGAGATTGAATCAGAATTCAGCACAAGCGGCAGAGTTGATTGCATTGACAAGAGCGTGTGTTTTGTCTAAAGGAAAGCGAGTGAATGTGTTTACCGACAGTCAGTACGCATTCGGCGTTGCGCACAACTTTGGAAGACTGTGGAGAGAAAGAGGATTTATGACATCGCATGGTACGAAGATCCAACACGGGCAGCTCGTGAATGACCTTTTGGATGCACTTACATTGCCTAAACAAGTGGCGATCGTTCAATGTAGTGCACATCGGAAAGTGACGGATGATGTTGGTCGTGGTAATGCGTTTGCGGATGAGATTGCTAAGGAAACGGCTAAGGATTTTACGACCCGAATGTATGTTACGAGTTCAGTGAGGTGGCCGACGGAGACTGGTATGTGTGAAAATACTGCTGAGAGTGTGAAAGCAATTCAGAACGAAGCTGCTAAAGCTGAAAAGACCAAGTGGAAAGAAAGTACGGGAAAGTTGGACATGCATGGATGTTGGGTTGACCTGACGGAATGTCAGAGGTGGATGTTACCAGATGCGTACGTATTAGCTGTCGTGACGATGGCTCATGGGTTGTCACATATTAGTGCAAAAGGAATATGTAAGTTCTTGTCCCCTGTATGGAAGAATGAGGGTATTGCTAAGTGTGCCGAGAGAGTGATTAAGAATTGTATGGTGTGTTTGATGCACAATCCTGGCAAGGGCACCCCCACTCCATCTGGTCATTTTGCTCCTCCTGTCTGTCCCTTTGAGGTTATCCAACTGGACTTTATCCATATGGAGAGATGCAATAACCTGAAGTATGTTTTGGTTGTGGTTTGTGCGTTCTCCAGATGGATTGAGGCCTATCCTCTTAAGGATAATACTGCCCTGTCCACAGCGAAAATCCTGCTGAAGGAATACTTTCCTCGGTATGGAATGCCACGGATCGTGTGGTCGGATAATGGAAGTGAGTTTGTGGGAAGTGTAATGCAGAATGTGTGTAAGGGCCTTGGAATTCGTCAAAAATTCCATAGTGCTAATCATCCTCAGGCAGTGGGTTTGGTTGAAGGGTACAATGGTACCCTGAAACTAAAACTCGCAAAGATACAAGCTACGACTGGTCTATCATGGCCAGATGCCTTGCCTCTGGCTCTCCTATCAACCAGAGCGACTGTACACTCTCGAGTAGGGCTTAGCCCATATGAGATTGTGTTCGGCCGCCCTGCGAACATTTGGGGAGTCCCGAGACCTAAGGCTTTTGATAGTCTTGAGTATCCAATGCTAATTGATTACCTTCATGATTTGACCACTAAACTACGGTTAATCCATCAACAGGTCTTTGAAGCTCTGCCGGCGCAGACAGAGGGTCCTGGACATCAGCTCCGGCCAGGCGACTGGGTCGTTACCCGAAATTTTGGTCGGAAACTTAACTTGGAGCCAAGATTCGTAGGACCCTTTCAAGTCTTGTTGACAACGAGGACTGCGGTTCGACTGGAGGGCCGGAAAAACTGGGTCCACGCTAGCCACACGAAAACGGTACCGATCCCCTTACCAACAGACGGTTGGGTGAGAACTGGGATTTCGGCAACGGAAACTGAGACTCCTTTACACTTTGTGCCGTTTAGTGACGCTCAACCTGTAGGGGATGATTTGTCACTGCCAAACCCACATGTGGAGTCATCGGTAGCAGAGAACCCAAGGTCTGACTCGTCGTTCACTTCATCGAACTCTGTTGCGCCAGCTGAACAATTGTTTGTAGAGCAAACTCGACCTGGAAGAAGTCGATACTTGCTTCGTTCAAGGACTAATGAAAATTAGTTGTATATTTGCTTTTTGATGCTATGAGTACTATGAACAATTATATCCTTTCTTTTTGAGTTCGTATGTGTTTTTCACTGCTAAGAGATTTGTAATAAAACTGAACGTTTTGAGGAAACCCTACCATCCGGGTTACCGTAGGGCCGTGCGGGTACTCCTTTCTGTTTAGCAGGTTTCTGACGCTAGGTCGGTTACTTTTGTCGATTCCTGGGAACTCCTGGGGATTGATAATCGCTACTCAGAACGAAGTGCGTCAAGTACGTCACGGACGGTTTGTAGAGGATGGCATTCTCTAAGCTGTTGGAAGTAGAAAGGATGTCGGCGCAGAGATTCGAGTTACGGAGGGTTGTACAAACAAAATGTTTTCTGTTTCAGGTGTTCCTACTGTTTCTGACCGTATCTATGCTATTGGTGGGTGGAGTGTATTTTGGAGTACCGTTGTTATTATCGTCTGTTCCACCTACTCTTTCTCCCAAACTAAGCTCCCTCACCACTGTTTCCCCACATTCTTTTCATCCTTTGCCTCAACATGAACAGGTTAGACGTGCGGAATTTATGAATAACTCCTTCGTTCAACTTCTACATCAGCATCAGTTGGTGATGAATACTACCAATTGTTGGGTGTGTGGGTTAATGCCACATACCATGGATAGGGGTATTCCGTATTTGGTCCTTCCTTACAGCTCCCAGGGCTCAGCTCGAGCATTCCAAACTATGTTCCGTAGTGCACTAGATTCCTACCCCAGTCGAGAGCCACGTTCTGTCAATTTTGGTCCTGGGCCGTATCACAAGCCTTTGGCGATAGCGATAGCGGATTTAGATAGAGATGTTTTTGATGCATCGCTTATCCCAGATGAAGAGGTGCAGGCCTATAAGGATCTGAGCGAGGCTGAGTATAGTACGTCAGTGGGTGATAGACAGCTTAAGAGCTCGTCCCCAATATGGATTGTACCACACCTCGGTAATTTCTGCTTGAAAGGTTTGGGTCGAAATCCGAGAGCACAACTTGGGAACAGTGCTTGCACAGACACGTATGTTCTACCGATGCTCTCTTCCCTTGTTTTTCTGACCGCTAAGGGCACTTATTTTGTATGTTATGAACGCGCATATACATGGTTACCCCGTGATTTTTCGGGTACCTGTTATATTGCGAATCTTTTACCACCGACCTTCACAGTTGCCTCAGACTATCACAAAACTAGAGTTGCGAGAGGCGTTATTAGCAAAGAGGATACTGCCGGTCAAGAAGCAGGAGACTTCTTTAAGGGTTTCTTGCCGTTTTGGGGACCTATGGTTAATAGTAGGAACCTAAGACAGTTGACCCGTGTAGTTGAGTCGACTGCTAATATTACTGCAAGTGCCCTTGGTAATTTAACAGCTGAACTTCAGGCGGATAGACTCATGACGTTGCAGAACCGTATGGTTCTAGATGTTGTTCTTGCAGATAGAGGTGGTGTGTGTAAAGTTATCCATTCGAGTTGTTGCATTTTCATTCCTGACAATGCTCCAACTGTCTACCAAGCCATCTCGAAGTTGCACAAGATTTCCGAGTCCATACACGTGGACGAAGGTAACTGGATGCTTCTAGGATGGTTTTGGGGCCTGATGTCAACTTGGGGTTGGAAGATTCTGATGATCGTAGGGGTTGTTGTAACGTTTCTGTTCACGTGTTGTCTTTGTGTACAGTGTGGTCCTGCCTTATGTGGCCTCTGTGCTACAACGTGTATAAGACGGCCATCTGTTACCAAGGAGACGTTGATGAATAGAATGATGTTTCAGCAGTAGCTGAACGATCTGATGAATACTGAAATAGATTCCGATCTTGACTAGTGCTTGCCTACATGAGGGCAAAAGGAGCGTCTAAGGTTCCGTGTGGGACGGAACGACACTTTTGAGTGGTGACGAATATGGATGAGTTTGGTGTCTACGAACCGCAAATGACGAGTATAGTGGGTGTACGCAGTTTCGCTATGCAACCACGTATGGTTCGTCTTATTTTTGGGTTTGTTCATCCGAACCCTCGGGTTCCATTTTAGATACAGCATCCATTTTGTTTCTTGCCCTCAAGTAGCCAGCGAACGGACTTTGTCCGCTTCGTGACCCTGGGACTCCCAAGCTTACACGAGGGACACGTGTTTCTTTGAGGGTGACTTTTTACGATGAGGGAAATGACACGGCGAAGGCAGATGGCCCCGCTCGTGGCTCATCTTGCCGTGCCGGTCTATTGTTTCAGTCATGCATACATTGGACACGAGGTCTTTGATCCCGTTATCAAGTTTCCTTTATTACTCCCAACATTCTTTCCTAATCTGTTGTGCATCCTTGTCCTTTCTTTGCATCTGTTTTCGTCCCTTTTCCTAATGTGTTTACGGTCAGGATGGAATGTGTTTTATTGCAGAGAAGATATGTTTTTACAGTTGGGAACCGGCAATGCCGTTGTAATTATGTTCCGGCCTCCTGAAACATGAACACGACTCTTTTGAAGTTTATTGTGGGAACTGAGTTGTAACCTTTGTTCGCCATACTGTGCAATGGCAAAAACGTGTATAAAAGGAGCGATCCACTTTTGCAAATCGAAGCAGTCTCCGAGAACCTACACGTTGTGTACTTCTTGTGACCTCTGTATCCCTGCAGTAAATAAACGCTGATCTCTGACGTCGCTGGAAGTGTCCCGTGTCTCTGTGTTTTGTACGCCAGAACAGGTAACCCACGAAGGTTTCAGGTGTTGTTCCCTGGCACCGCTGGGTCTTAGAATAACCCAGTCCTTCAATACTATTATCACACGTCTTTTTGTTCTATTTAAACTTGCCTTAATCTGCGGGTTGATCTGTAGCGTTTCTCCTTCGCCTAGTCTTTCCAGGGTCACCGAAATGCGGAAGTGGACGTGGCCATTCTAACGTGGATGCTTTTGATTTCGTGACCAATGGTTATGCTTATTACTCCGCTATGCATTTCGGTAGGTGTAGTGTAATTGGCACACAGTGATATAATTTTAAAAAACACAAAGGGGTAGATTTACAATAACTGGCGCATCCCTGCATATCAGCAGGTATGCGCCAGTTATTGTGCGTCATGGCTCCGCCACCATGGATGCACCGCATTTACAATGCGACGCACCATGGGGCAAAAACGGACAGATGCGTGACGCATCTGTGCCGTAAAGGCAGCGCAATGCTGGAGTTGCGTCGCAAGTGCGACGCAGCTCCAGCAAGGCTCTGGGGTGCCCTATCTTAACAGTGCTGCGTCAATCCTTACCCCTGCTTCAAGCAGGTGCAGGGTTTTGACGCAGCATGGGCTCAAAGGTGACTGAGTGAAATCTTGTAGATTTCACTCAGCCACTTTTGGGAGGCGTTCCTGCGACGGAACGCCCCCCCTGCGCAACAACGCCTACTTCTGGTGCAGGGCTTTACAACGTGACGCATCTCACAGATGCGTCACGTTGTAAATACCCCGCAGCATGGCGCTGGTTTTGTGCCGCCGCTGCATCACAAAAGTAACGCAACGGCGGCGTAAAAGAGGCGCAATGGGCTTGTAAATCTGCCCCACAGTGTCAAAGCGAATCTTAATGTATAACACTGAGAGGCAAGTGGTTACCAATAGCTGGAATAAAATTACTTGAATAAGATTACAGTCTATTAATTTCAGACATTTCGTTAAGTCCTTTCGAGGCAGTGTTAAAGCGCATGATTAGATAAGCTTCCCTCTGAAGCAATGTTCTTTCAAGGTATCCCCCTCTGGGGCTCGGTTTTATGACACTTAGTACTGTCCTTCTAAGGTCTCTTTCAGTGTGTTTGAGTTCTTGATAGTGCACCACCAGGGGTGCGTTCTGTACTCTATTTCTAATTCTGGACCGATGTTGACTTGATCCTTTGTCTGACTTCCTGCGTAGTTTTGCCAATATAGATGAGTGGGCAAGGACAGATTATAGCATAGACCACATTTTTGGTCTTGCACGTTGAAAATTCATTATGTCTCCACTTATCAGTTCCATCCGTAAATTCAGTACCTTCAATGGTCGGATTGCACGCTAGGTACATTCCACATTTGTGATGTCTTGTAACTGATTGAAGGTTCAAAAAACTGTGTAGAGTTTCGACTCTCTTATGAGGGTCTTCTGATGCCCTCACTATGCGTTGTCCAATGCTGACATTCTTCTTTAAGGCAAACATTGGTATTTGGAGATCTTTGTCAGTGTCCTTTACCAGGTACCAATTCTGTCGTATAATCTTTTTGAAAGAGTTATTATGGGGGCCAAAGGTGGAAACACACACTAATCAGGACATCGTTTTTTTGGGTTGCTTTTTCAGTAAAGTTTCATGTGGTGTGAACCATGCCCTTTTGCCCGAATGCTTAAGTAACTTGGATAGATAGCCTTTTTCTTTCAGTTTAGCTGTCAACAGATTAGAATGTATTTCATAATCTTTTTCGCGTGCAGTTGCTCCGTACATGCAAATACTGCCCATAAGGAAGATTATCCTTAAGGCTCTTTGGATGATGACTGTGGAAGCTAAGGACTGTATTTTTGTTGGTGGGCTTTGTGTATAGTGTGGTAATTAGACCTGTTTCCGTGGGCCCCACTTCAACATCCAAGAAGGTTAAACTGGTAAGGATGTGAGTTAGTGTAAAGTGAATGTCCGGATTTCTCTCATTCAGCCACACATGAAATTGCAGTAGTTCTTCTGTGCCGGACCAAATACACCAAATATCATCGATCTAACAATGCCATTGAGCCACACTTTGGCTGAATGGGGTGTTGTTTTAAATGTAGCGGTCCTCATTTTTGGCTATGTACAGAACCGCCATCTTTGGCGAGAAGGGACAACCCATAGCGGTCCCTTTCACCTTGACAAAAAAATCCTTTTCACATTTGAAGTAGTTGCGTTTTAATGACAAGGATGCTGGGTTAACAATAAATTGTGTGGGAACAAGGTGAATCCGATCTCTGCTTTCCAGGTACCATTCCAATACTTCTAGGGCCTCCTCTTGGGGATTTTGCGTGTATAAAGATACATTGTCTAGAGTGACCAACCTATGTAGTGCTGGTTGAAAATGGAATCCTTTGATTTTATTGATAAAATCGGTCGTGTCTCTCAGATAAGAAGTTAGATTCTGCAGAAATTGCTTAAGGAAAACGTCCACATATTTTGAGATGGGTTAGAGTACTGAATCGCACCCAGACACTATGGGGTGGCCAGGGGGTGAGGTGGCGTTCTTATGAACCTTCGGAAGGAAGTAGATAACTGGTGTTCTTGGGTGCTTCTTAATTAAAAAATCATGTTCTTTAGGACCCAGGATCCCTACTTCAAGTACCTCATCAGCAATGGATTTGATTTAATTCTGAATCTGTTGCACTGGCTCTGATGGAATCTTCCTGTACCATGTTTGATTGAGGACATGTTTTCGACCTTCTTCCAGATATGCCTGTCTGGCCCAAACAACTATTGCGCCACCTTTAACCGCCTACTTGATGATCAATTCCTTGTCTTCTTTTCAGTTCTTTGATTGCCAATCTTTGTGTCATCAGTATGTTACTTTTGACAAACACCTTGCGGTGATCCAATTGGTTGAGTGAAGATAGAACCACTTGCTCGAAAGTGAGGATGCTCTTAGGAGTAGTATAAGTAGGGGGGCAAAACGTCGACTTGTTACATGGTCCAGATGGTTCACCAACAGTGGGCATCTCTTTATCTTTAAAAAATACATGGAGCCGAATTTTCCTGAACAATTCCATGGCTTCCATTTTTAGGTGGACCAGATCTTGTTTTTGGCTGGGGATGAACTTTAAGCCAAGTTCTAAAACTGCTTCTTGTTCTGGTGTCAAAGTCTTGGTTGATAGGTTTATGATTGAAGTCTTCTTTACGATTGGTAATTTTTGCGCCTGGTGCGCATTTCTCAAGGTTGAGGTTTGTACCTTTCTCTTTGCTGTTGTTGGCCAACCCCTAAAAAAGTATTGTTATTTTTTCGTGGTTGGTTTCCATGAGATGGTCCTTCACGTGCATCAGATTCCCCTGTGGAGTCAGATGATGATGTATCGGAAAAGGTCAAGAACTTGCGTTTTGATCTGCCTCTGTACTCAGGTAAATAGCCACGTGATTCTTCACGTTTATAGAATTCTTCTCGCAGATAAGGGTATACCGTTTCAAGGTTGAACGGCTTCCTGTCGTGCTCAAATTAGGAATTCTTGAAGTTGATCGTATTGTCTTTAAAGATAGCTATTTCTTTTTCAATTTTGTGTTACTATGGCCTGGGAAGGCATTCCATGGGTGGAGCATGCGTGTTCCCATGCATCCTCCCATGGATTTTTGGGCATTCCCAGATTTGCCAAGACTGGTAAACCTAGAAATGCATTAAAATGCTACACCTTCCCTGGGGAGGTGAAACAAGGAAAAATATCTTTATTTCTCCAATGAGGAGAAATATCTTCATTTCTCATATCTTTATTTCTCCTCATTGTTTCCTTTTTCTAAGTGTGCTGCCTTCTTCAGCACTCTTAGAAAGAGGAAAATAGCACTGAGAATTGTTTTTGTGCAGGAAGGTGTCCCTTCCTATACATAAACAGTCCTGTCTACAACGCAGGCAGCCTTGCACCACAGTGTAAAGGTGCCTGCATTGATGCAAGGCAGCACATTGTGCGCCTGTGCGAAGAGAGGGAACAGGAATGAGACATATAATGTTAAATATGGCGCATTTCTCCCCTCTCCCTGTCATGCAATGCAGCGCAGCATGGTGTCTCGCTGCATTACGTGAAAGTGTGATAAATCTGGCCCTGAGTGTTTGGAGCTACCAGTCATGATGTATGGAGATTTGCGTCTTTACCATAGCTCATCATTTAATTGGTTATTAGTTATTCGAGTCACCTCAGGGATGTACAGACTTTTTTGTATGCTTTTACTACAAAACTCATTTTTCCTTCCTGATCCACCCACCTCAGATGTAATACTGGCAATGGCACAATGCAGATCGTTCTTGACACTTTGTAACATTGTGGCTGCTGTCTGATGTCTTTGACTGTAAAACTGGTGTAGCTTTTGTTTATACATAATATCTCTCATCAAGACATCCATTATTGCACTTACAAAATTGGCAATGTTTTGACCCATTAATGCACTTAGTCATTTACTCATTCATACATCCGTGCACTCCATCATCCATCCAACTTTTGACTCATTCTCATATTTACCCACTCACCCATCGACACAACCAAAAGTACAGATGTGCCAATCAATGCAATTGATTTATTCAAGTGTGAAATCGCTATATATTGACGTTGCCAATGGTTGTTTTTTCAGTTGTTAATACAAAGTTTTCTAACCAGCAGACACATGTCTGGCGTAATGTGTCTCTTACGACAACCCAACAAAAAGTGAACTGGTGCCTATGTCTGAATTTCGGCCTGAATTCAAATAATTTTTTTAGTAATATTCATATTTCATAGAGTAATATCTGTAAAAGTCCCACTATTCCTGTAGTGGCAAAATGAAACATGATACTGTCTTTTAATTTGATTTACGCATGTGCTGTCAAATTCATAATTAGATTATTCAATAAAATAATTTACACAATTTATTACATGCATACAGGATCTATGTGGATGCATTCATAGATGCTTGCCTCGTAAGTGCTCAGTAAATGCCCCGAGCTATCATCTAAATGCCCCTGCACAAAGACCGCGTGGCAGTGATTGAACACGAGCATGCACAGTTTGGTTGTGTATGTCATTCACTGCCAGTGACGTTTGCTGTGAACATATACAGTTCCATGCATCATGCTGCATTTTGGAAAAAATGAGCAACTGCAGCTTTAAGGGCTGGATTTGTCTAATAGGTCGAACACTGTACTGGTAGCGCGAAAGCGGATCTGGTAATAAATTGCAGCTTAGACAAAAGATAACATCTGTAGTGGAAATTTCATTATCTACATGATTAAGTGCTCTTGTGGTTTAATGCAGAGCATTGAATCTATAAGTGCACTCCAGCTCCTAACCCAAGGGTGCCATTATTATAGATGAAACAGCCCCAGAGCTGAAGACAAAAATGAAATATTACTGGACTGGATCTAAGCGCCATTATCAAAGCCCTCGCTGGACATTATCTATTGTCTTCCAAAATGGAAAATTACCACTGAGGATCTAAGTTAGTGCCAGAAATACGGGTCATAATTGGTAAAAGTAACTTTAATAAAAGCCAGACATTTACTAATAATCGTTTTTACTACTTGAACCACCCACACAATTAAAGTTTGAAAGATCTGCTTTGAGGTGTGGCCTGGCTCACACCAGGCCGTCCGTCGAAAATAAAGCATGAAGTCTGTGACTTTTAGGAGCTATTTATTCATGTTAAGTTATTTCTTTGGATTCAGAAGACAAATTATTTTTGCAAGAGTTAAACCTGAATTGGCCATTTCAAACAGCATTACAAAATAGTTTTGATCAACAAAGTACCGATGCAACTATCAGAAAGGTAGACAAACATTAATAAAGCACACAGCTTAACAGGCGAATTCATTTAATTTATTTAACATTATTTTGATTGTGCTGTTATTTTAAGTTCTTGCCTCCAGTATTTTGTATGAAAGTGTGTTGCAGTGCCTGTGAGTGGCCATGTATGGTGTGTGAATCTAATGCTTGCTATTGTTTTGTTTCCTTTAGGACTGCAGGAATTTAGAAGTGTAGTTTATCAATAGTATGGGCTTACCCATTTGTGGATGGATGTTTGCAGAAGTCTGCCCTTTTCTAATCAACTCCTTACCTTTCCCTCACCCTCTTCCATTTATTAGTAGATAGTCCTAATTTTCACACCACTTCTCCTTTTCCATCCCACATTTACTACTAAGGGGTCGATTCCGATCCCGCTGGGTATGCCCCCAAAGAGCCGCTCGAAGGCTTACCTTCCGAACGACACGTTCCGGCATCCGGAACATCCGGGCGAGGAATTACGATGTGCAAATCTGCAGAAAACCCGAACGAGCCGTACGCTCCCATTCAAGCTACAGTTCCTGTACGAGCAGGATCCGTAAAAGCTGAAACGACTCTCACGGAGTCAAAACAACAGTAGTTTCCGCGAAGGCAAGTACAATGCATACTTCCTACGCGCCGGACGCGTCGCCACCTCCAGCAAGTCTCGTTCTCCGGAAGAACAGTATTTCAGGTTCGATTTGCGCGACAACACGATCCACGGCTACGAGACGGACCAGCTCACAACGCTGACAAGACGAACCAATGATCCACGCCTACGAGGCGAACCAACCATAAATCCGATCGCGCCGGTCATCCCTGTACTATACATCTATGACCGGATCAACAACATGAATCGATGCGTACGTCGCAGAAGGTAAGTCAGACACCCACCACACAAACAAACGTCACGTACCACCGAAATGCAACACAAACATAGGAGGGTGGATTTCCCTCTCCACCAGCATTGCCCAAGCCATAGGGGTTGGATATCAGTCACTACCAGTACTCCCTACTCATAGGGGGGGATACCTACCCCTTCCAGCGCCCCCAACTCATGGGGGGGATACCTACCACTACCAGCACTCCCCACTCATAGGGGGGATACCTGCCACTATCAGCACTCCCCACTCATAGGGGAAGACACCCACCACTACCAGCAGTAACCACTCATGGGGGGATGCCTACCACTACCAGTACTCCCTACTCATAAGGGGGAACCTACCACTACCAGCAGTAACCACTCATAGGGGGGGATGCCTACCAGTACTCCCTACTCATAGGGGGGTGCCTACCACTACCAGCAGTAACCACTCATAGGGATGGATGCCTACCACTACCAGTATTCCCTACTCATAGGGTGGGATACCTACCACTACTAGCACTCCCTACTCACAGGGGGATACCTACCACTACCAGCACTCCCTACTCACTGGGGGATACCTACCACTACCAGCAGTCCCCAGTTATAGGGGGGATACCTACCACTACCAGCAGTAACCACTCATGGGGGGGATGCCTACCACTACCAGTACTCCCCACTCATGGGGGGGGATACCTACCACTACCAGCAGTAACAACTCAAAGGGGGGATGCCTACTAGTACTCCCTACTCATAGGGGGATACCTGCCACTACCAGCACTCCCTACTCACAGGGGGGATACCTACCTCTACCAGCAGTCCCCACTCATAGGGGGGGATACCTACCACAACCAGCAGTAACCACTCATAGGGGGGGATGCCTACCACTACCAGCACTCCCTACTCATGGGGGGATACCTACCACTACCAGCAGTAACCACTCAGAGGGGGGATGCCTACCACTACCAGTACTCCCTACTCATTGGGGGGATACCTGCCACTACCAGTACTCCCTACTCATAGGGGGTATACCTACCACTACCAGTAGTCCCTACTCATAGGGGGATGCCTACCACTACCATTACTCCCCACTCATAGGGGGAATACCTAACATTACCAGCAGTAACCACTCATAGGGGATACCTACCACTACCAGTACTCCCTACCAAAAGGTGAATGTGACGGTAAAACACACAGTTGTCACCGTAACAGTGTTGTAATGGGGTCTAAACACCCCCTCACTACAGTGACCAAAAGGTAATTATGGTGTTCAATAATCAAGCACATCATGAACATCATGGTAATTGGGTCTGAACACCCCATCACTACAGTGTCCAAAAGGTGAGTGTGGTCACAAATTCTGCTGCAACTTCAACACACCAGGTATCATACCTGGCACGTACACAACAAGCAATGTAATGGCTAAGTAGTGGTTGTGTTCTAAACACACACAGATCTTTTGATGGATAGTTTGTTGGGTCCCACAAATATACACTCAGCCATGTGTAGACAACCATTGCCCATGGGGGATGACAATGCTCCTGTGGGCAATCAGACCATGTAAGAAGTGAGCATCAGAATGTACACACATATATCTGCAGGGACAGACACACAAACTAAGGTATCCTGTGGAGACTGTAGATGTGAGGTGACACAGTCACATACCATGGCAGTAATGGGACATACCAACCAGGATGAATGTGCTGACTAATGATGTAGGAGACACAAGGATAGCAGTGGAGAAGCACAACAAAAGATCCAGCCTACGGCACACAAAAACCATACCAATGCATTGGTGCAGATGCACAAACACAAACAGGCTGATTCACACTGCATCTCAAACACAACATGTATGTGTGTGTCTCAGTGTACACAGGCAGGTATGCAACACATGATGGTGTGCGGCGCTCAAATTACACATATGTCTACACAGTGCCATATAAAAGTAAATAATGAATTGTCTATCCCTCTGTGGGCAAGAAGACATCGTCAGATGAGTGGGATCCCAACAGTCTCAGGTAATACAAGCTGGGTGGAACAGCAACCAACACATGCAAGAGACAGACCCACTCCACCTGTACCCTCTAGGAACCTACATTGAGGTGACAATGGCCTGTATGATAACCCCTCTGTGAAGACAATTTGGGATGTTGCCCCTACTGTGGACCCCAGTCACCTGTGGACACTGGGTCATGTGTCTTCACAGACCAACTACATTCACACTTACACAAACACAAATCACTGGCCATGGCCTGTATTCCAAGGTCAAAATGTAGGTACGGGCATAGCCATGCCACAACTCACATAAGGACACTCCCAACACCATACACCATGAACGGCACCAATGTGCATCTGCAAATCCCACATGGCCTGTGGACATTGCACATGCAACATGACAATGCCAGGGGAGGCAGGAGGGATCCAAGGTGCCCCAACTCGTCACACATGGCCAGTTTAAAACCCTGTGAATGTCTGCCACCCTGCACAGTATGGAGTACATGTGCCTTATGTGAAATGTATCTGAATAATTGGGATCCCTATCACTGTCCCAGAAAATATGAGGAACACATGGACACCCACAAAGAATATATATTGAGAACTTAAAACCGTGCAGCTTTGCATCTGAGCAGTGGGAGCAGTCACACACACATACAAGTGACCCAGTCACAGAAAGATACCACAAAGGAAAATCAACTTGATCTTAGAAACACTAAACAGCCTTGGCCAATCCTACATATATCACACTTGTGTTTGCCCACCTCCCAGACCCTAACAACAAATACACTGCGGGATGACACGCTAATGGCCAGTAGATTCCCATGCACCTACAAGCCAGAAAACACAGGGCAAAATTCTTTGATGAATACAGGGCAACTCATCAAAGAACCCAGACAGGGACATCTGTAGTGAATACAGGCTGTGTAGAAAAATGGAAAGTAACACACAGAGATATGCACACAGAACATACCCCATGGCCTCTGGCAATTCCATGGAATGACACACTGACATGAGGTGACTCCACTCCTGTGGAAGGTCAGGTGTGCAAAAAGTAGCCAGTGCAGGGCCCTGTCATGTCTGCCTAAATTGTGGTCAGTGAGCCAACAACTACAGCACACTGAAAGCTCAGGTCACATCAGACTGTGTACAGGGGGGTATTTAAGTCCTCTGCACATACTCAATTAACATATATGGCAATTTGCACTGATGCCACAGATGACTTGGTCACTATGTTTTGCAAAAACCTGCATGTCCGGTGTAGAAGTGCCCACTGTTCCAAGAAATGACTTTGTGCACAAGTGTAAGCACGACATAGGTGCAACAGTGCAAGCCACAGATGTGACACAGCATAGGAATTGTGAGGCTCCCTGTGCCAAATTGTATGAATCATGACACACTCTAATTGCAGCAAAGGATTACATGGATACATACTGTAATAGGACTCAGATACCAGGGACCACATGGAGTCCATCACAATTGAAAAACAATAAATAGCTACATTACACGTATTACAACTGCAACTCAGGATACACATGAACAACATCATGTATAGCAGATGCAAAACAACATTGAAATGAAAATTTGCTTTATTCAGCTTCAAATAATTGATGGGGTGAAAACAAAGAGAACATAAAAGCCCATGGCCAGTCCATTCATATTGTCCATTGGGTGTGCCACAGAAATGAGTGCCTCACATTGCTTGCCTGCACTGCTACAGCCAGGGGACATCTCCCCTTGGAGGGGCATTAATAGGGTCAGGCCAAGCACCGCAGGGACCGGTTCAGGCGATAGCAGAATGGGGCAGGTGAGGGGTGGTGAGTGCAGGAGTGTCAGTGGCAATTGCAGTGGGGGTGGCTGACACAGTGGGCACTGTCACCACAGCAGTGCCCAAGTCAGACGGGGTGGAGGGGGTGTCCACAGCAGTGCCAATGTCAAAGGTAGGGTCTTGGGGCAAAGGTGAAGTGGGCAGGACAGATGAGGGGGACACAGACTCCACAGCAGTCGCAGGAACAGGCTGAGGGTGTGAAGTGCATGTGGAAGGGGGGAGGGCCTAATCAATTTGGGGATGGTGTATCTGTGTGTGGGGGAACCTGGGGCAGGGTGTGGTGGGGGAACTGTAGGAGTGGAGGGCTTGGGGCTGGAGGGCGGAGACTGTGTGGTGGTGGTGCGTGAATGGGGAGGGGTATTGCTCGTCCTGTTCCTGGGGGATTTGCGGATGGTGGCCTCAGTGTCCTTGCACCTGAGGGAGGGTGTCTGTGTGGCAGGGGAACTCCCCTCTGTGCATGGTGACTGGCTCTTCCCCTTGTGAGTGGGATCAGATGGAGCTGTGGGGAAGAGGCCAAGGTCACAGAGGAAGAGTTGCTGGGAAGAGGGTGTTGCAGGTGAGGCAAGGGAAGGGGTTTTGGAGGGAGAGGTATCTGAGGACTGCGGAGTGGTTGTGGATGCTTGTCTGTGTGTCTGTGCCCTATCCCCTGTGTGTGTGCTGTCAGTCCCCGAAGTGTGCATGCTTGCGCATCTTGATTTTGTCTTGGGCTGCTGTGTGGTGCTTGGGTCTGATGATGTGCCTGCCTGTGCCTGTGTGAGTGTGTGTTGGGTAGGTAGGGTAGTGGGCATTGTGGATAGGTCCGATGTGGGAGGGGTGAGGGACTGTTGGAGGAGGGACACTGCTGCCATCAGTGAGGAGGCCATGGACTGAATGGTCCGCTGTTGGGAAGACATGTTTGCTGAGATGCCCTCCATGAAGGACACCAATTGTGTCTACAGACCGGTGTGAGCATGGAGGACACTCAGCATCAATGTCTGCCCCACATGAATCTGGTTAAGCAGGTCCACAGACTCCACACTCAGGGCTGCAGGGGAGATGGCGGCAGGGGGTGCGGTGCCTAGACTGAAGGAGCATGCTCCCTAACATGGGAGAGCCTCCACGGACATCAGGGATGGGAGCAGCTGGGCAGGTGGAGACGGTGGTGGAGGTGGGGACAGACGTGCTAGCTGTTGTTTTGTGGCTGCTGATACCCGCCTCCACAAGGGAGTCATCACTGGAACTGGATGCGTCCTCAGCTGAGGTGGTTGTAGCTGAGTGTTCCTCAGTGTGGCTCCCCTCGCCCTCTGTGCCACTGGGTCCCTCCAGCTCCTCTGCGGAAGACACAGTCTGACTCTGCCGCTCCTCCTGGTCCATGGAGCTGCCTCCTCCTGTAGTCTTTGATGCTGCTGCAAACAATGAAGAAAAACATATTCACATTCATCACCTGTATTGAGCTGACACATGACAGTAATCGCAGCACATCACAGGGCAGGTCTTGGCATCATCTGATAAGCATAGCAAAAGTGACTGACACATATGTGAACCAGCCACTTGTCATCCTGCCAGGCAACCATGCCCCAAGTACCCATCCATGGGGATGGACACATCCTTCTGGTGCATGTATGATGTCTCTCAGTACATGTGCAAACATGCCCCACAAAGGGCCAGGTGTCAGACCTGCAAGAATTGTGAGTGTAATGTGTCACTACGCACATATCACATCTCTCTCCAGTGACAGTGTACATGTGTCCGGAAATGGGATGGCCAAAGTCACTGTTAACATGATGGATATGATTCCATTCCCAGATACCATGATGGCCTCATGTCATGATAGTCAATGCTACAACAGAGTGCATGCAGGACAACTGACAATACTGCAGTCCCCTGATTTGCATGTGGCACAACATGCCACAGGCCTGTCTGGCCAATGAGTCTGTACTGTCTCCTGTCACCGGGGCAGTGCATACAGAAACCAACTCTGTGCAGTGTGTCACACCAATGCATTAGCGGGCAATGCAAACTCTGTAGCTCTCAAGTACACATGTACAGCCCCTGCTACCCACATCACCAAGAATCAGATGATCACATGGGATCCACATTAGACATTTGAGTTTGTGCGAACACAAATCAGTAAACATGGACACATCTCAGCCTGTCAGGAAGAAAGTGAAGCAGCTTGCACTGTAATTTTCA
Organism: Triturus cristatus; assembly: GCF_964204655.1. Classification (NCBI taxonomy): domain Eukaryota; kingdom Metazoa; phylum Chordata; class Amphibia; order Caudata; family Salamandridae; genus Triturus; species Triturus cristatus. Next base: position 641,207,127 of record NC_140589.1, read on the forward strand.
ATTCACCATTAGGCACACTCAAGTAATTGCACACCTATGTTTTGCCCCATGCGCTGATACAACAGCCACATATCATAAGGTAAGTAATTACGAATATTGTAACACTCTTGAAGTAAAAGAAGCCATGCCAGTCCACAATGACACAGAGGCAGACACCCCATTGCACATGTCAGAATGCTCCCATTGTTGGCTGACAGCCAGGATTGGGAGTTACCAGTGTCTCATCTGTGCGGAGTTGGCATACCTGTCCTGGTCCATGTGCACCTGGTCCATGTGCAACAGGTGATGACCAGAAACAGTAGGCATGTGGCTATGCATGTGTTACATAGGGTTGGCAGCCTTTTACCCGGTTTGCATGCCATATTGTGTCTAAACGTTCTATTTTTACACTATTGTCTCTGATGCTTTGTTTCAAATGTATGAGTGCGCTGACTATTTTTATAAGTTATGCATGTGTTACAACCATGACATTCCTTCATCAGAGGCACCAACATTTTTATCACATCACACATGTGTGTCTGCTAAATATCTCCGACACTTATGGTGCCCCAGATCAGCAATTACAACACCTTTTTATGGCACACACAGAGTCCATGTCCGACATCTGTCTATGTGCAGACACTTGTCAAGCAATTGCAACACTCATGAAGCACAGAACAAGGCACCTGTAGCAGATGCCGGACCAGACATTATCCGTGGACAACAGCAAGGACACACAGCACTAGTGACACTACTCAGACGCCAAAAGGCCCACACCCGGTCAGCAGATGAGAATGGGTATTCAGCAAATGTGCCCACATTATTGTTGTCTCAGTAGACACACGAACTATGGGAGTGTTAGGAGGCTAAGGGAGTGCAAAAAGCATGTTAGCCATAGTTCACCAAAGAGGAATGAAATTACCCCCTGCTTGCTGCTGTCTGTCCTTCAACTGCCCATCCAGATAAGGGAAGACCACTGGAAAATTCCTCAGCATGTGGGGGGTCAGTGTCTTTCCTCCGCCATGTCGGCGTGGAGGCGACAGATTCAGCTGTACTCTGGCGAACCTCCTGGTCCAGCCACGAAGGTCCTACCACCTCTTCTGACAGTTGTGGCGGTGGCACTTAAAGACCCCCACTGATTGGACCGCACGTACAATGGTCATCAAGATTTCCTGTTTCTGATGGGCATCAACCTGTGAGGGTGACAATGTAAGACACCATCACTACACATGCAACATGTTTGTACATCACACATTTGACCATACATGTTGTCATCACAAGGGAATATGCTGTATACAGTTAGAGCCACCATGGTAATGGGCATTTGTCCTGTGTGCAAGCCTGCATAAACAAACTGGAAATTGAGCATGAACAGTCACACAAGAAATACAATTTACACATTGTAATTGTACTTCGCATTTGTAGAGCGCGTTATCACCTTCTGGTCTCTAAACGCTGTGAGAGAGCCCACCCTTTGCCTGTGGGGAGATGTCAATTGATTAGATAGTGCCCCAGGCTTCCGAAAAAATAACTTTTTCCTGAATGGGAGGAGGGCGTGTTCCTTACGTACATTCTGTGGCAAGTTGTTCCAGATGTGGGGGATGGAGGTAGGGAACACCCTTCCTCCTTTAGAGGAGAGGTTGAAATGGGGGCAGGCCAGAAGACTGGCCTCTGAGGACAGTAACATCCTGCTAGGGGTGTAGTTGATTAGCCGATCTTTGATGTAGCTAAGGGCTTGGCCGTAGATGGCTTTATGTGCGATGCAGAGGCCTTTAAACTTTGTTCTTTGTCTGATCGGAAGCCAGTGCAGCTGACGTAGAAGGGGGATGGCGTGGGTTCGCCTCAGCACTCTGTAAATTAGTCTAGTGGCATCATTCATGATGACCTGTAATCTCGTTGTTAGTTTACCTGGGAGGCCGAGATACAGGGAGTTTCCATAGTCCAGCCGCGACAGTATCAAGGCTGATACGGCCATTCTGAGTGTGGCGAAGGTAAGAAGGGGGGAGAGTTTCCTCAGTTGTCTTAACATGCCGACACATGTCCCTACTACTGCCGACACCTGCTGGGTCATGGAGAGCTTGGCATCAATTTTGATGCCCAGGCTCTTTAAGGCCGGGGCCGGCTCAAGATTATTGCCTAGTTCTTGTGGCCAGAAGAGATCACTCCAGGGGTTAGAATCTGTAGTGATGGCCAGTACTTATGTAGGGATTAATTTTGAGGGAGTTGGCTGTCATCCAGTTGATAGTGAATTTTAGGATGTTTTGGATTCTTATGTGGGCAGACGGGGAGCTATCGATCTGGATGATGATTTGAGTTTCGTCGGCATAGTTATTAATTTGGCATTCCCTCCGATTCAGTGCAGCTATTCAGTGCAGGGGTTGAAGGTAAAAATTGAAAAGGAGAGGTGACAGTGCTGAGCCCTGAGGTGCCCTACACAAGAGTGTACCTAGGTCAGACGTGTGGTCAGTCAGCTGAACTCTCTGGGAGCAGTCCTTGAGAAAGGTTGTGAACCATGCAAGGGCCGTACCCTGGATGCCCAGCTCCGAGATTCGCGACACCAGTTGGTCATGGTTGACCGTGTCGAATGCCGCGGATAGGTCCAGCAAGACCAGGGCACAATTCTGTGCTGTGGTGGGCCCTGAACCCTGCCTGGTTGGATTGTAGGAGGTGGTTATCCTCTATATGGTGTGACACGGATTTTAGCACGTGTTGTTCCAGTACTTTTGCCAGGAAAGGGAGTTGGGAAATTGTCCTGAAGTTTTTTAGAATCTTTGTATCAGCCCCTGTTGTTTTTTAGAAGTGGGATGACGCAAGCTTCCCTAAAGTTAGTGGGGATTGATTGAGGAGCGAGAGGACCTCGCTTTCTAATCCAGGTAATACCACTTTAAAGATCCTTGGTGGACACGGGTCTGCAGGAGACCCTGACTTCACCCGCCCTATTAAAGGGGACAGGGAATCATGAGTAAGCATTGGAAAGGTTGTGAGTGGTTCATCGAAACTAGGGGGCGGAAGTGCTGGTGCTAGAGGGCAGGGAAACGTGGGAGTAAGGTGGATTTCCGTCAGTAGGTCCTTTATTTTCTTTGTGAAAAAGGACTGGAACTTGTTACAGTTTTCCATACAGAAGGAGGGCTACTGTTCTTTATCTTGTCTAAGTTCTTTCAGGATCCGGAAGGTCTCTTTTTCTGTGTTATCGGCAGTCGCTATCTTTGCTTCATAAAATACTGCCTTCCTTGTCAGAATAGCTTTTTTGTAGACTGCAAACCTGGATAGATATTCTGACCGGGCGCTGGGGTCGTAAGCTTTCCGCCAGGCTCTCGCACTGGCGGAGGGTTTGCTTAAGGTTTCTTAAAGAATCGTTAAACCAGGGTGCTCCTTTACCCTGCGTGTTGGGGCCACCATATCAATTGCGTTCTTCAGTTTTAACGACAGGGAAACACTTTCTACATCGAGGTCGCCCTGTGTTGGAGTTGGGGTTGGAGCTTTATGTAAGATAGCAATCAGGTTGTCAGCTCTGATTGTGTTCCAGCTCCGCAACACTTTCCACTCCTGGGGTGGAGGGGCTGCTGGTTTTGTGAGTGGAAGCCGCCCACTAATTATATAGTGGTCAGACCAGGAGCAGGGTCTGGTAACTAACGGACTGGTGAACGGATGGGATGTCCAGACCAGATCAAGTGTATGGCCCTTCTCATGAGTGGGACCATTCACTAGCTGGCGGAGTTCTAAAGAGCTCAATGCCTCCTCCAGCTGTATGATCTGGCTGTTTTTGGGAATCTGATCCCAATGGAAGTTGAAATCCCCCATCACTTCCACGCATTTGTACCGCGATCGGATGTCGTTAACTAATTCCGAGAAAAGCTCCATGAACCTGGGTGGAGTCGTGGGGGGCGGTACACAATCAAAAAGGCTAGACAGGCTGTCTGGGAGCAAAACCTGGCCCCTAAGACCTCAGCCCCCTCAATTCTTTCAGCGCAGAGGGTCTTGGCCTTCAAATGTTGATTATACAGGATTGCCACCCCACCCCCTCTGGAACTGCCTGATCTGTTGTGGTAGAGGGACGCATAGTTCGGGGGCATGGCAGCTATCAGGTCCGGGGTGGAGGTCTCCACGAGCCAGGTCTCTGTAATGCCTAGAATGTCCAAGGGGTCATCTTGAAGAAGCGAAAAAAACCTCAAAGTTGTGTTTCTGTAGTGAACGGGTGTTGAGGGTGGCAACCCTGAGTCCCCGTGGGTTAGTGGGCCAAGACGGCCTAGGATCACGTGTTATGTGGTCTGTTCCCATTTGATCCCTCAACAACCCTTCCGACCTGATTGTGACAGCTACGTTGTTATTAAGTGATGTCGTGCCTTGGTTCAGGAGCAGAAGTTCCTCCATGGAATACGGGCGGCGGGGTTCAGGGATCCTGGCCCCTGGTCCCGGTCACTCTCGGACGGGCGCAGATGGGCTTGCCTTAGGCACGCCTTCGGCATCACTGCACCTGTACAGTAATTGTATCCACAAAGTTTGAGATTTACAAATACTCAGTGAGCATGCTTGGCATTGCTGAACACAATGCTAGTAGTGCTAGTCAGACTCCATGCACAATTTAGAAGACAGTGGACTGCGCACTCACCTGCTCTCCTGGATTCCTATACAGCTTACTGTACTGTGGAAGAAAGCTGTCCAGCAGGGCCTGGTTCTCCTCCTTGGTGAAGGCTGGGGCTCTCTCCACAGTACGTGCCATTCTTGAAGCCAGAGGATGCAGAGACAGCAGCAGTGGTATTGGAGATGTAATGCTGTAGCAGTTGATGCAGGCAAGTGTAGTCTCTGGGGAACAGACAGTCTTATATCTGTGCTGTAGAGCTGAATCTGTCCCAGGCGCCCTATGTGATAGGTCCGACATGTTTGCATGTTATGAAAATGGCCAATCAATTGCATTGTACGCTTTGTACACGCCTCCTGCATGGCTAAAAAATTCAACTACATCACCCCAGTGCTGTTGATACATTGTTGTAGGGAGCCAACGGAATTTTATTTGGACACTATTCGTACAACGTGCAAATCCGGGTCCGTCTCCATCACATCCAATAGCTAATGCGTGCGCATGGCTCGGGCCATGAGTGTGCGACGTGTCTTTTAAAAATCACCCACGTCTGTCTCCATGATAGTCAATATCCTAGGCGTGCGCACGTCTCGCTCAGTCAGTGTACGACGCGTCTCCTGGGAACTCACATGCATCGATCACCATTGCAGGCAATAAGCTAGGTGTGTGCACGTCTTTCTCAGTTAGTGTACGATGTGTCTCCTGGGAACTCACACGCATCATTCACCATTGCAGGCAATAGCATAGGCATGCGCACGTCTCGCTCAGTCATTGTACGACGTGTCTCCTGGGAACTCACACGCATTGATCACCATTGCAGGCAATAGCCTAGGTGTGCGCACGTCTCGCTCAGTCAGTGTACGAAGCGTCTCCTGGGAACTCACATGCAACGATCACCATTGCAGGCAATAGCATAGGCATGCGCACGTCGCGCTCAGTCAGTGTACGACACGTCTTCTGGGAACTCACACGCATTGATCACCATTGCAGGCAATAGCATAGGTGTGCGCACGTCTTGCTCAGTCAGTGTATGATGTGTCTCCTGGGAACTCACACGCATCGATCACCATTGCAGTCATTTGCTTAGGCGTGAACACGTCTCGCTCAGTCAGTGTACGACGCGTCTCCTTGGAACTCACACACATTGATCACCATTGCGGGCAATTGCTAAGTGATGCTACACACACACAATACCTTACCATGGACTAAGTTACTTAACAACATATGAACAGCCTGTCACACAGTGCATGATGTGACATCTCAGAATGTATTACCTGTGTGAGTATGTGGGTACACATGGGTTCTTGTACGTTGGACTTAGTGGTACACACTCCCAGGCATTGCAAGGTGTGATGGTGACATACACCATTGTGTGTAATGCACATCACCACTGTCTTTTCCAACTGTGCAGATCACACCCCAAGGCATGTACACATTTCTAGGTGCCCATTGTGTGCTGACATGTAACATACACCCTTACTCATAGGTGAAAAGGTCAGTGTGTCACCGACATTGTGGTGTTGATGCAGAGTATGTGTGTATTGTGCTACACACATGTCTCTGATCATTTGTGGTAGTTGTGAATTGTCATCATCCTCCATGTGTTTTGGACCTGTGATTCGCTGTTGTGCCTGTCCTTCACAGGCATTCATTTTTTGACTGTGCAACAGTCTGGTAGCACATCATGTGTGTTTTGTGGGTGTGTTGTGACATGTACATCTGATGCTACATAATGTCAGTGCCCTTGTGACGAGACAAGATAGTTGTGTGTGTGACAGACAAACACCGGTCATGTGGGAAACACATCTGTCGGACCTAGTCACTGAGGTGTGTTTTGGGTACGTGACATGTGTGATGATGTACTGGTAGCGACAACATTGATTGTTCACAGCACAGCTTAGCACTTGTTGTGTGAACATGTAGAGCTGAGATGTCATGTGAGGACATTGTTGTCCGTGCCCAACAGCACACACAACACGTTATTGTGTCTTGTTCTGGAGTTGCATATAATATTGTGCATGGTCATTGCCACATATGTAGGGTCACTGACACACTGACACACTATGTGCTGCAGGAGACCAGCTGTCCATAGACTGTTCCCAGACCTTACCACCATGTATGAACGTGACTGCATCTGGCAGTACTTCCTCACCAGGCCAATAATTGAGGATTTGGCAGAGCAATTGGCACCACATTTGCAACCTGGCCAGACATATCCATGAGCGCTGACCCCTGCGGTGAAGATGATGGAAGCCCTACACTTCTTTGCCACCGGTATCTTCTAGTACACTGTGGCTGGTGCTGGTGGGATGTCACAGGCCATGTTCAGTCATGTGCTTTGCGATGTATTGATGGCAATGTTGTTATTCCTGAACCGGTACATTCAATTCCCAACCCCAGGACAATCCACTGCAATTAAAAGTGACTTTTATGCCTTGGGAAGAATGCCATATGTCATAGGCTCCATAGATGGCACACATGTTGCTTTGGTGCCACTACAGGCACATGAGCAGACATACTGGAACCGGAAACGTTTCCACTCTATTAATGCCCTGGTGGTATGTATGCCAGACATGACCATCTCACATGTGTGTGCACGTTTCCCTGGTTCTGCATACAACGCTTACATCATACAGATGAGTCAGATACCAAACTTGATGACACAGCTGCCGAACCAGCGTGCCTGGCTTGTTGGTGTGTAATATCTGTTTCCATTGTGTTTTTTGGCAACTTTAGAGATTCACCCACTTCACCAACCCATTGAATGTTTGTCTGTTTGTATGTAGGTGACTCTGGATACCCAAACATGCTGTGGTTGCTGACCCCCTCAGGAACCCATTTACACCTGCGGAGAACCATTATAATGAGACACATGGGCGGACAAGGAGAGTGATAGAGCGGACATTTGGCCTTCTGAAAACCAGATTCCGCTGCCTGGACAAGACCAGAGGTGCCCTCCAATATGCCCCTGACAAGGTATGCAAAATCGTTATTGTGTGCTGCATGCTACACAACCTGGCAGTGAGGAAGGAGTTGCCTCTCATCCTGGATGATGATGATGACCAACAGCCGCCTGCCATGGAGGATCCTGCTCTGGGACATGTTGTCAGTGATGATGAGGGTGAGGGGGATGTACGAACACAGCTCATCAACAACTTCTTCACATGATAGTGAGTATACAGTGATATATTGCCTATGTTTTGTAATTGGCTGATATGTGTAGGTTTTGCAATGTTGATGCTTAAGTGTGTCTGTGTGCTCATTGACAGGCTGCTTGCAGTGATGTGTCCCACTATTGAGTATGTACTACCAAACAGTGCTGGGATTGTAAATGCGTTGTGTCCAGGTATCTTGAGCTTAGTGACTGGCATGTGTATTGTAGATGTATGCTGTCAATCAGTGATTCTAGGGCTCAAGAATAAGTCGGGGCAGCCAAGGATTTCTATCTGATCCTTAATGTATTTCATCCACGGAATGTCTAACACTTTTTCTAAGGTGAGACAGTCTCGGATGATCAATTGGTTTAGATTTGGGGTTGGTTGTGCCCAAATTCTCAACCAACGCAATAGAGGCGCAACCGCAATCTGATCAGAAAAAAAACCCGCTACTAGTTCCTCATGTATATTAAAAATTGGCGTGGATGCGGGGACCGAGAGCAACTTGCGCATAAAAATGTTCTTGGCCCCTTGAATTTCTCTGACATCCATATAACCCCAGATGTTGCATCCGTAAGTCGCCATAGGAAGACACGTGGCATTATTAATCTTCATAAGTGCAGTTAGTGGTTTTGATCCCATTCTTTTTGCAAAGTCTAGGGTGGCCCCCGATGCTCTAACTAATACATTCTTTTTATGTACACGCTGCATGCACCATGAGCGGTGTTCATCAAGAAGGACCCCTAAATAGGGAAAAGCGGGGACTTTTACAAACTCAGCTCCCTTGCAATAGAATTTAACCTTCGCTGCCCCCCTTGAACCTATGGACATGGCATGTGACTTTTTAAAATTAGTAATTAGGTCCAACGACTCCATAAAATCTATAAAACAATTTAAGAGCAGTTGCAGCCCCCTTGCAGTTCTGGCCACCAATACCGCGTCGTCGGCATACAGAAATGCAGGAATCATTATGGTACCGGCTCTGGGAATATCTTTACAGCAAGAAATCAGAGAGTCCCCTAATTTATTAATATAGAGGGTAAACAGCAAGGGAGCCAATAAACACCCCTGCCGGATCCCTCTTTTTACTGCCCAAGAATCAGTCAGGCTGCCATCTTCATTAAAGCGCACTACCGCTGTTGTATTTTCGTGGATGGTTGGCAAAAATGAAATCAAGTCAGCATCTAGCCCTATATCTTGAAGGATCAACCAAAGCTTTGACCTATTAACAAGTTCAAAAGCAAAGGTTAAATCCATAAAGGCCAGATAAAGATCCCCACGTTTTGCAACTGTATACTTCCCTATCACCAAATGGAGATTAAGGCATTGGTCCAGCGTGCCTTTCCCTTGCCTAAAACTATATTGAAGGTCGGAAACTATACTTGCTTGATCGAGCCACTCTGTTAGGCGTGTCAAAACAACTTTCGCCATAATTTTGGCCGCGGCGTCCAGGAGCAAAATGGGCCTGTAACAAGCCGGGTCATCCCTTGCTCCCTTTTTAAAAATTGGTATGATGACCGCCTTCGCCCATGACGGGGGAAAGCCAAACACACAGGCTGCATTAAAAACATGGGCTAAAATCTTTGCCCATAGTTTGGGATCTGCCTTATAAAGATCAACTGATACTCCATCGGGAACTGGAGCTTTCCCCCCTAGGGTTGATATAATTGCTTTATTAACTTCTTCGATTGTAAAAACAAGAGGGTGGCATGCCAGGCCAGAAACTGGATTCCCTACGCAAGTCCCGTGAGTCGTGTCACTATACACTTTCCCACATGTAAGCAGAAACTAAAGAATCTTTACTGGAGTTTGGTGAATCGTCAAACAGTGGACTATTTATGACAGACCAGAATCTAGAACTATTAGCCAGCACACTGACTTGGCTAAGCTCCTCCCAAGCCATTTCCCTTAATTGCCTTTTCCGACTCTCCACTGCAAGTTTATAAGCCCTCCTTACATTTTTGACCCGTGATGCCACCCTTGGTTTTTGATTAAGTTCCTGCATGAGTTCCTTATGGGTAGTCATACAGGTTTCGTCAAACCATTTTTAAAATTTTAGAGGCCTTAGTCTACTGGCTATAGTTAAATTAGAAGCAACCTGCTTTACGATTCGGTCAAAGGCATTAAGAACAGATAATGGTTGGGAATCCTGGTCTGAGCAAATCCCAAACTCCTGCGCGCAGTTAGTGAGCAAACTGTCGATAAAGCTATCAGGGGTGATCCTTTCCCACCTCACTCTACCAGCTTGATCTTTGGGTGCAATATTAACATTAGTGATTTGAGTCATGATCCTTCCCTTGTTGACAGCATGTATATTAAGATCCAATGTTAGTCGATTATGATCTCTAAAACAATTTTTTGCTGCACTTAATATCCCTATTATCGACAACAACGGAGATGAAACCAAAATATAATCAATTATACTGTGACGACCGTGACCAACATATGTAGGTATGGGAACTATCCTATCCGACTGCTCAAGGCAAATCAAATTATGAGTTGATAAAAAAACTTTCTAAAAAAGTACCAGACGAGGTGTGTTCAAAATGGGTTAGCCCCTGAGGGCCATATTCCTCCTCCAGCCTGGCTGAACAGTTAATAGGGCAAGTATGAATTTTAAAATCTCCCAGGACTAATATGTCATAGTGTAGTTCTGAACTGTCTCCATAATTTCCCAAAAAGGCTGTGAGAGCCCTAAGATGCTCTATCTCATCGATTCTAGTAAATGAATTATAGAAAGTGACCACTAGAAGGGTTGGTAAATTCTTCCCTGTCAAATCTACTACTAGCATATGGGGAGAACAGAAATCGATCAGCTTTGTATTGTATGACAACTTGAGGTTAATCATCAATAATAGCCCCCCCCCCTTGCTCTGCCCAGACTGGATGGTGTGGCGAATTTACAAAAGGATATAAACCCATCCAGGTAAAAATATTCATTAGACTCCCATGTTTCCTGTATGGCTATGATATGGTGTGTAGCAAGAAAAAGTTCCCAAGGTGCATCACCCTTTTTTGCCCTTAGACCTGCAATATTCCATGTTATAACTTTCATTATTTCACCATCAGTTATGGTTGGGGTAGGACTGGGCTTTACTGTATCAACGGGAAAAATCTGTTGATTCAAGGAACAAGGAGAAGTAAGATTCAGAAAGCTAACCATGGGACCATGTATTTCTTCTCCCGGTATTTCCGCAGGTTTATCTAGGATAACAGGTACTGCATCACAAGTAGGTAGTCAATCTTGGGCATCCAGACAGGAGAATGCCTAAAACCTGTTAGACAAAGAAATAGAGGGAACAACCGACAACGGAAATCTTAGAGAAGGCTTATAAAAATATCCCAATGGCAAGGCCCAAATGGAGGTAGAGTTCTTAGGGCAAGGATCCTGAACCCTTAATATTGACTTAACAACCGAGGGGTTACGGAAATTAATGACCACACAGTCCCCGTCAAAATTCTTTGGTGATTGTCCCACCCACCCAATTCTGTGTACCATAATGATATTATTGCTCATGGGTACCCTAAACCCTTTATGTTTGGATAACCAATCTACAGTTTTGTTGCGAAATTGTGTCCAGGATTCAGCCAGAACCAAAACATTAGGGCATGCAGCCGTGGGTAGGTCTAATACATCTCCAGAACACTTAATATTCAAAGGATTCAGCACAGTGGAACCACCTCTAAAGTTATTACTGTCTCCAGTAATAAGATTGGCCTGGTCAATAGGCAATGGTCTCATAGGTCCCGCAAGCTGGGACGGTATCTGATCAGGTGGGCAAAAAGGATTAACCATCCCGCCTGTCCCCAGTCCTCCCGGTCCCAGATGTGTAATATTCCCCCCGGGGCCAAATGCCGTGAGTGTTGGACGAGATGTGGCAGACATCACATTACCAATGTTCACATTACCTGCTATGTGGGCCAATTCCCTATTGTTGCCCCCCACAGGGCCATTCATTTCAGGTATTACCGGGGCCACAGGTGCTTTAGCTACCCCTCGTGCTGCACAAATACACCCACACACCTCCTGGTTAACTGGCGCATTGCTAGATTTTAAAAGATGTGACAATTTTTCCTCAATCGCCCCTAATTTACATAGGAGAGACGCTAAAAGAACGGTTATTAAAGTCTCCAAGCGTTTCCAGTGGTCAGGATGACTTCCAATATCCACCATGGTGTGGGAATCAATATTTGAAAAAAGAGGCGTACCACTATCGGCTTTAAGGATCTGATTCTCATGTATCCCTGAAGCTTGATGTGTAGGTTAAACTTTGGTCTTGCTCCTCAGTGCCACACTTCCCCTTGTGCGTTTTGCAGGCGGCTCACCATTCCCTCCTAACAAAGAATTAGAAGAACTTGCCATGCTTTCCCTTTCCCTTGCAGCTCTTTTAGATATAGTAGCAGGATCACCTTGGGCTACGCAAGTCGTTGTTAAAGTATACGCTAGAGATGAAACAGGGGGTGCAGGCGGATCTACTTTCTCTGCGGGTGAATTAGCCATTGACTCCTGAGCTAAGCTCATTGTCGGATTTTGGGCAAGATCCAAATTACTTAAGTGATCCACCCCCAGCACCCCCAATTTAGGAGCTGAACAGTCAACTAGCTCCCCATCGGGACTTACAAGTGGTACATCCAAGCTTAAGTGGTCCAGAATCTGCAGAGCACCCAGGGCAGATTTGGCCAGGGTTATACCCCCAAGGATGACCTTTTTTGACCTGCATATGTGTCCAGAGTGAGTCGATTTTCAGTGACCTGTATTTCATGTGTTAATACTGACTCTGTCCTTGCTAAAAACGCATCCAATGTTCCTGCAACCTTCCCCCTATCCGCAGTCCTGTAGCCTTACGTTTGGACATCATAGCCTATTCCTAGATGTATAACACCACCTTCTGGACAGTCAGACGTATCAACAAAAATATGACAATAAAATAACCTTATGTTACATCCGTTGTCCAAATTATCTCACACAACTAAGGGAGGTGGCCCAGCCCTGCCTCCTCCTGGCTCAGACGGGCGCAAACAGGCGCAAACAGGCCCGCCCTCGGCCCGGGCATGCCCGCGCGCGTCCCGCGCTGCGGGAGCCCTGCAAGCCTTTTGAACGCCTCCTGGCGCTCCGTATCAGCGTCGGCGGCGTGCGCGCCGCAGGGACTGCTGGGCAGGGTAGTTCAAAGATCCCCCGTAGTCCTCCAAAAATCCGAGATGGCTGCGATGACTCTCGTGGCAGCACCAGAACCAGTAGGCTGGTAAGTTATTACGAGCTCCCGTGCTGCGGGAGCCCTGCATGCCTTTTGAATGTCTCCTGGCGCTCCGTATCAGCGTCGGCGGCGTGCGCGCCACAGGGACTGCTGGGCGGGGTAGTTCAAAGATCCCCCATAGTCCTCCAAAGATAAGTGATGGCTGCGATGACTCTCATGGCGATGGCGGCTCCAGAAGCAGCAGGCAGGTAAGTCATTACGAGCTCCCGTGCTGCGGGAGCCCTGCAAGCCTTTTGAATGCCTCCTGGCGCGCCGTATCAGCGTCAGCGGCATTCGCGCCGCAGGGACTGCTGGGCGGGGTAGTTCAAAGATCCCCCGTAGTCCTCCAAAGATCCGTGATGGCTGCAATGACTCTCGTGGCGGTGGTGGCACCAGAGGCAGCAGGTAGGTAAATTATTACAAGCTCCCACGCTGCGGGAGCCCTGCATGCCTTTTGAACGCCTCTTGGCGCTCCGTATCAGCGTCAGTGGCGTGCGCGCCGCAGGGACTGCTGGGTGGGGTAGTTCAAAGATCCCCCATAGTCCTCCAAAGATCCGTGATGGCTGCGATGACTCTCGTGGCAGCACCAGAACCAGCAGCCAGGTAAGTTATTACAAGCTCTCTGGACTAATATGGTTTACCAGTGGCTGATTTTGTGCTCACTGTCACGTGAGGTTACCTCCCATCTGTTGACGACTTATGACTTCTGCTGGTGTAATAAACCTGTGCATCACTTTGGAGTGTGCTTTGTCTGTGTCCACACATCCAACATTCATTTGCATGCTGTACCTGTGGACAGCCTGCCACAGACTCAGGATGGGTGTTATGTACATGCATCACACTGCATTCTCTGTTCACATGTGTTGGGACGATGAGTTAGATTGGCATGGTAAGTATGTGTTTTTTGTTGACGTAGTGGGGTGTCTACATCACATGTGTCACATCACCATGACTCACATTACTGTGTTTACATAGCTGTAGTAGTTTCCATGCACAGACATCTTTACACAGTTCATCCTCTCAATGACACAAACCAAGTGTCAGTCACAACAGACATATGTATCGTGTTTACATGCATGTGTTTGAAAGTTTTACGTAAGTGGAAGTGCTGTACAGTGCAATAGGAATCCAAAGCTCACAGTGCACAGTCCTTTGGAACATTGGTCCAACGTAGATCCGCCATGACATGTGGGGGGGTTGAACAATAGTCAGCAAGGTGAACGCTTTACACACATTGGATGATGTCTAGATCAGGTAATCACGTCCTGGTGGGTATGCATGGCCATCTGTCCCTTACTTGTCCTTCTTCGGACGACCCCTCTTCTTCTTCTCAGGGGTACCCTCATGTGCAAGCTGCTGCGGTGCAGGGGACTCTCCGCCAGTGTCCACTATCTCCCTGTGGCAGTTGGTGATGTAGTGGCAACTGATGTAGTGGGCACACAGGGAGGTGTGGTCATGTTGTTGGCTATCTGGTGGAGGCATCTCAGTATATCCCTATGCACCGCCGTAAGTTCATTAAAATTGTCAATTTTTTACTCCATCCGGGTCATGTGTTGTTCCACCCAGGACATGTGAGAGTCAATTCTTGCATGCTGTGCAGCCTGCTGTTGTTGCATGTCCCTGAGGATCCCCACAACCTGGTCAAATCCTCCGGTGCTTTCCTGGTACGCATCTATGATGTGTCCCAACTGCGGATCTTCCTACAGTGCAGCCCCATCTGCAGGCTGTGACCTTACCCTGACCACCCTCACTCCACCCCTGCCAACATGGGCAGGGCCTGCCCTGGTAGGCACAGGCGACCCTGGGCCCCTGTCTGTGTTGGCACTGGTGTTGTTGTCCATCAGCTCCTGGCTGCCCTGTGTACCTGTGCCATCGTTGTCCTGTTGCCTTGGTCTGTCTGTGTTGGCAGGGGTGATTGAAGTGTTTGCAGATGGTCCAGGAGTGGTGACAGGGTGTGCTGATGTTGCAGCTGCTGGGGCTGGAAGCGAAGACACACCAGAGGTGCCAGGTCGTTCATCGTCATCCGAAGAGGACATGGAGGCATCCACACCAGGGAGCTCTGGCACATCCAGAGTGTGGGACTGGGATTCCTCTTCTGTTCTTGCTGTGTCTCCAGCATCCCCTGTGAGTGGAAGAGACACACAATGTATGTAATGTTTCTGCACACATCAACGATTCACACACATCACAGTTGCCACTGCACGTCATTAGGAGTGTATGTACAGTGCAATGTCCTACATTGTCAGAGACAGGTGTCTATTTTGGTTTCGCACAATGTCATTTGATGCTTGAGCATTTTGATGGGCACAAAGAGCTGTGTGCATGGACATTTCATATCATGATTGTTTGACTGTACATGGGCATTGATACTCATGTGCCCTCATGTGCCTGACACAGGTGTGCCCCTCCTCTCAACATTAGTACTTTAACAATGACATACTGCACTTCCAGCTTCCGATGTGTAGCACGTTTGGATGATGTCTGCTGGAATTTGTGCTTGTATTTGTGAGTAACATTGTTGTGTATGAACAACATGGTCACAGTACGGTGTGTCTGCATTCACTGTGGAAATACTATTGTGGTGTGTGTGTCTCTAGTTCACATGTCATTTCACATATTTGATGGTGTTGTCTGTAGCTAATGATGTTGGGGCAGAGTTCTGTGAGTGATGATGTTATTTATGTGGTCAATCTCATCCATGGTAAGGGGGATTGACCACGGCAGATTGCAGACTTTCCCATGCTCATGAGAGTGAGGGCCAGGGGTTTGTGTGTTTGACTTATGCTGCTTTGAGTTGTATGCCTACTCCTACCCAGTCCAGGTTACTCCTTGTGTTGTAAGTGAAAATGACAGCGAGGGGAGTGTTGTGTGAGGGATGCAATCAACGCTGCACAATGTAGGAGTGGAATGCAGATCACCAGAGTGCCTTGTGTAAATGACACCATGCTACGGTGTCAGCTATGTTACTGTGGCCATTCCATTCACTGTTATGTGTCACCTGTGAATGGTGTGTATGTGGTTTGGGTTGTGGCTTTTGGTATGTGCTCTGTGTGCACCTCCCCAATTGTCATAGAGGGCACAAACCTTCACAGCCAGGACAGGGGGCACTCCTCCCACACTGCCGGCCCAGACAGTGAGACGATACATACAGTTGCAATGGCTGTCAGTGTGAAGTTTTTTGAGGGGGCAAATGCATAGGTGGGACTTGCATCCAATTCATACATCTGGCCCATGTGTCATGCATCGTGCCAGGGCATTTACTTTTTGTATGAGTGGTCCCAAGGGGTGTACTTGTTCCTGCTATGAAGGTGTGTGTCTTTGCGGGATTGCTGGTATTTGGTGTACTTGCAGGCCCACCTTCTCTCACACAGGGCCAGCCGATCCCCCCTGTAGGTTGCTTCCATTGCAGGGAGTCCTAGTTAAAGTTCTTGATGTCAGGCAGTGGAGTCCTGGTGCATGTTGGTGCACAACCCCCACCAGGCCCCTGTGCTCCCCATTGCAGGGCCCAGTGTCAGCCATATTGTCAGTACTTTTCCACTCCCTGTGAGGTGGACATGGTTCATGGTGTGCTTGATGGACCATGTGGGAGGGGGTCTGTTTTCTGTGACTACACCTCCCATCAGGCTTTTGGATACACCCACCCTCCCAGCATTCACAACCTTCCTTTCTGTAACTCAGCTTCCCTGGGAGGTGGTGTAACTGTGCTGGCAAGATGGCTGACAGTGGAGTCCTGGTGTATGTTGGTGCACAACCACCACCAGGCCCTAGTGCTCCTCATTGCAGGGCCCAGTGTCAGCCATATTGTCAGTACTTTTCCACTCCCTGTGAGGTGGACATGGTTCAGGGTGGGCTTGATGTACCATGTGGGACGGGCTCTGTTGTCTGTGACTACAACTCCCATCAGGCTTTTGGATACACCCACCCTCCCAGCATTCACAACCTTACTTCTTGTGACTCAGCTTCCCTGGGAGGTGGTGTAACAGGTTTGGCAAGATGGCTGACAGTGTTTGTTGGTGTTTAGTACCAATGCATTGCTGTATTTGTTGTTAGGTTTTTACATGTTATAACCTAGTGCTATATTACTTGGAGATAGCAGCTATTGCCCCTTCTGTAACTGGCATACACATCACTGAGTAACTTTTTTCAGGCTTAATTTGGCTTTGCTAACACTACTTGTTTTCAATGTCCCCTTGGCAGTGATGTGTGTGTGTTGCCACACAATGTTGACTAGATTGGTTGTGTACTCACCAGGCTCTGGTATTCCTGTCAATCCATGGATGCCCTCCGGTGGGAGTATGGCCCGCACTTTCTCCTCCCAGGATGTGAACTATGTTGGTTTTGCAGGAAGGCCACTGCCAGTAAGCTGGCTCAAGGTGTGCTCTCTGGCTATGAGCTTCTAGACCCTCCTTCGCACATCGTAAAACCTGTTCTGGATGTCATCCTTTGTGCACAGGCAAGGTGCTTGTGCATTCACCTTGTCAACGATCCTCGCCCACATCTTTGTTTTCTGTGACATGGGGGTCTATTAGACCAAGGTTGAAAATAGATGTGGCTCTACTCAGAGTATTTCATCAACCAATACTTCCAACTCACTATCTGTGAACTTTGGATTCTTCTTTGGGGGTAGGGTGCTGTGTGGCAGTGGAGATTGATGTGTGTGTGAGGGTGTAAGTGAGGGTGAGAGTGTGTCTGTTTCTCTTGCTTGTTGTGAGTGTGTTTAAGAGGTGATAATGGAGTGGATGTTGTGTGGTGAGTGAGTTGTGGGTGTGGCTCAGAGTGCAGTGTAGTTGTCTTCTCTGCTGTGATGTGTTTGAAAATGGCAAAGGATCACGGTAGTGGATTTGGCCCTTAATGTAGGTGGAGTTGTGGTTGTGTCTTTGTTCATGATTTATTTTTATTTCTTTATTGTTTTGGACATTGCTTGTTTGATTTTTTTTCTCTGGATTGAAACGTGGGTCTTGTTGTGCATGATGGAGATGTTCAGTTGACTGTGAATCACGCGGACAGGGGCAATCGGGAGGTACTCCGAGTCTGTGTCACTCACAATGTGCTGTGTTGCAGCGTTTGCATACGCGTCGGTTGCGACGGGTAGTTTTCAATGGTAGTCACTGTTTCCCATACGTCTCGTTCTTCCGGATTGTGCTCCATGCGAGTCATTTTGCTTTTGCACGCATTGCATTGTACTCGTACGCTCGTACGGAGCATGTATGTGTTATTCGGGTCCAGTCCGGGTCCGTGTCGGTCGGTATGTTTCACGTTCCCTTTACGGGCGGGTCACTGTTTACCGTGCGGATCGGACATGCTGATTGCGCTCCATGAGACTCGTTTAGAAATCACACTTATGGCATCGTACTTGTACGGTTGCACGGAGCGTGTACATGTGGATCGGACTCCAGTCCCGGTACGTATCGGTCGGTACGTTTTACATCCCGGATCGGAATCGGGCCCAAAGTAGGAAATTAACATTCGTAAAGATTTCCACATCTCCCAAGATAGGAGAGGTGACAGTAGAGATTTCAACTTGAAAGTTTATGAGATGCAATATCCAGTAAGCAGTATTGTTGTAGTACTCCTTTACGGACTACAAAATGCAGTTTGTGAATCAGCCCTTGTAGATTTGCAAACATATTTTTTTTACCATAGTCAACAAAACAATCCATGTCAGTGCAGTGAATTCTAGCAGAAACATGTTTAGGACAACTCTCATGTTTTACTTGTCCTCATCCCTCATCAGCCACCTGAACAGGCCCAAATGTCTATGACTAATCCTATAATTTGAGAACCATTCTACCATTTCCCATTCAGTTACTTTCTGTGGTGAGTTTAAGGGATTTTCCTTCAGCCCTACATTGCTGAACATTTTTAGGGGCTCTGATTAGTTCCTATGGCTTCTCCTGCATGACATATGTGGACAACACTGAGATTATAGTTTCTGTCTCTGATAACCTGGAGGAAACTCAAGGCTACTTCTCTGCTTGGCATAGATTAATTCAATTTCCATCATACTTATTGGGGAGGAAACCAAGATCTTACACTTTGGTACTGATAACTCTAAGTGGTGCTCCAAATGGTGTCAAAAAGCATTGGAGTCCTTACCATCTCCCACTCTTTATGCTAGAAATCTACGTCTGCTATTCGAGCCTGAACTTTCATGAAGCTCGCTTTTACCAATCTTCCGCAGCATGTACTTCCCTTTCTTAACCAATCCTTAGCGCAAGGCTTAGTCCCCACAGCCTTTAAGGACCCTATTGTGATCCCCCTGCTGAAAAAACCAGGATCTGAACCTTCACTACTGTCTAACTATCGTCCTATTTCCCTCCTTCCCTTTTTGGCTAAATCTTGGAAACCCACGTTACAGGCAGCCTCTCCTCCTTTATCGAACAGACAGAATATCTAGAGTCACATCAAGCCGGATTTCGGCCTGCCCATTCTACAGAATCTGTGATTCTCGCAGCCCTGGACACCCTTAGAGCCAACCTAGATAAAAATATTCCCCAGGCCCTGGTGCTACTGGATTTGTCGCCCGCTTTTGACACGGTCAACCATAAGATCTTGTTGGACCGTGTCACACAAGCCGGCATTCAGGGCTCCGCTTTCAATTGGATAAAGTCTTTTGTGGAAGACAGGACACAGGCAGTCCGCCTCGGCTCTTTCACAGGCCCCAAACTCTCTACTACCTGTGGGGTGCCTCAGGGCTCGTCCTTATCTCCACTTCTTTTCAATTTATACCTAAAACCTCTGATTCTCTCACTAAAAAGTAGAAAGGTGACTACTTACAACTATGCTGATGACCTTCAGCTAGTGTTTACCCTTGATTCTGCTGATTCAGTGGCCGAATTTCAAGCCACGATGCGTTATATCCAGCACTGGATGGATCTTAACCATCTCAAACTCAACCCTGGCAAGACGGAATTGGTCTTGCCCGGGAAGAGTGCGTCCCTTTGGGGCCATCATTTTTGGCCTCCGGAATTAGGCACCCCTCCTAACCCATCATCAGCTGTAAAGAGCATGGGGGTGACCATTGACTCCGCATTGTCGCTTAAAGGTCAGGTGGGGGCAGTGGTCTCTTCCTGTTTCTTCCAACTACGTAAAATTCGCAAGATCTCTCACCTACTATCTTTTTCAGCACTCACACAAGTCGTAATCGCCTTGGTTCTCTCACGCCTCGACTTCTCTAATTCTATTTACTTTGGTCTCCCCTGTTTTTACTTCACCGCCTCCAACTGGTTCAGAATCAAGCTGCAAGATTAATTCTCAAAAAACCCAATTGGCACTCAGCAAGATCCTGCCTATTCGATCTTCATTGGCTCCCTATAGCCCAACGCACATTATTCAAGACCGGTTGTGTGATATTTAAAGCACTTCACTGTAGGAGCCCTAAATTTATCAACGACATGATTTCCAAACACACACAATGTCGCAACTTGCGCTCTGCTCACCTTCACCTCCTCACACTCCCCCGCTTCAAGCTCCAGCGACATAGTGGCTGTAGGTTTTCCTACCTCGCCCCGAAATTATGGAACACC
Source organism: Triturus cristatus (assembly GCF_964204655.1). NCBI lineage: Eukaryota > Metazoa > Chordata > Amphibia > Caudata > Salamandridae > Triturus > Triturus cristatus. The sequence continues at coordinate 641,227,600 of NC_140589.1, forward strand.
ATACCCCTATCAATCAGGAGCTGTGACAACCTTTTAGGTTTCAGAAAAGCGCTTAAAACCTGGTTGTTCACGCAAGCCTATGCTTAAGTCCTCTTACCGTCAACACTATGCAAGCTCAGCGCCATGAAACCCTCCAGTGTCCGTGCGCTCTATAAGTTTTTCATAACATAACATAACATTTGCTACTCTCACCACATAAGTAGCCTCCAAATGTTTTCTGATGCTACGAGTGATCCTGAAAATCCTCACCTATTTGTAAATTTCAGCACGGAAACGTACAGTCCTGGTTATGATTTCTCAGTGCCTGGACTATACTAATGACCTCTATCTTGGCCTGCCTTCTTACCTTCTACATAGGCTTCAGATTGTACAGAATGAGGCAGCTTGTGCTATTCTGAATCACTCTCACAGGGCCTAAGTTAAAACCTTGCTCCCTGTGCTCCACTGGCTACCAATTCAGCAGACATGTGCTTGTAAGGCTCTTTGCGTGGCTTTTAAAGCCATCTCGGGCACTGCCCCTGCATATCTGCCCAGGAATGTCTGTATGCACTTTCTCGCAGGAGCCAGGCTTTTACAGGTCCCTAAATATAGATGCTGCCACAGGGAAGGGCCTTCTTTTTTCGATCCCACTGCTAAATCATTTTAGAAGTCTCTCAAAACATGGTTATTGCAACAGTTGCAATGTGCCTTCCTGAAAAAAATTAGCCACAGCGCCAGGACACCCCTTTTTAGGGGTAACAATGTGCTTTCTAAATACTATTCATTTATTTGTTCGTCCATGCGAAAGGCTGAACCTTCCACACAAACCATGCTTATTATTTGGCTGAATTTACTTACATTCATTTTATACCTGGTTACTTCAAATTGATGCTGTCACTCACAAAGGCATTCACTTTAGCAACAGCCATTTTCACCTTTTAGTGCTTTCAAGGATTTGCACTTCTGCTGAGATGTCTTGCATAGTTCTCACCCGATATATGAGCTATCTGAACTCCACTCTGTTGTCATTAACTAGTTGAATGGAAATCCTTCTCTGGCAAAGTCCTGCTTAGGAAACACAGTATCCTCCATGGTGGTGGGTTTGGCTTCAAAACTTACCCATATGCAATAATAATTAACAAAGCCTATGCAAACCACATATTGGCAGGTAAATGCTAGATTTGGTCTATGATGATGTCAATTCCAACCTTCTGCAGTGGTCTTTCCAGTATAGTATTGAATTCAGATTAATATTTTTATAATAGTCACATTTGTAATAGAATAATGTCTGTAAAAGTCCCATTTTTACTGCAGTGGAACAATGAAACATGATGCTGTCTTTGATTCTGATTTATGCATGTGCTGTGTGCTGTCAAATTCATAATCACGTTATTCAATATTATAATTTACACAATTTCTGAAATGTATACATGAGATGTGGATGTATTCATAAATGCTTGTCCCATAAGTGCTCAATAAAAGCTATTTTTCTTTTCATGCCAGAGTCAAATGGTTGATCTTCAAATCTGTCACTCCATTATAAATAGCTTGACATCACTGTCGTGGTGAGCCACCGGTATGCCATCACTAATGTTTTTTTTGTGGGTTCATTCTCATGTGTCCTTAATGAACAAGACCAGTCAAGTGTGTGTTAAAACAAAGGAATGCACTGCATATACCACCTTAGAACCAAATTGGTCTCCAGTAACTATTCTTCAGTTATTTCACCTGTAAAGGCTTTTCCTCAAGCCAAACTTTTACTGTAAGCTCTTTCACCTTCTTGTACCCCTCATACACTTTTGCCGCCTTCAACAATTCATTCTTTTTTACTACATTGACGTTATTGTCATGTCAGCCAACCCAACAACAGCTCTGTTTGTCATATCTTCCAGTTCATCTTTTTGACCATTTGTTTACCAGGGAGCATAGGATAAGTATAATTTTCCACAGAATGTTTTTATGCACTTATTCAACTTGCATACCAACTTGACTCTGAGAGCTGAGCCATTGCATCACGCTCTACAATCAGTGTACACTCGCTAGAGACTTCGGATCAGTATGACTCATGAAAGACCTGCCTCACAAATGGTTTTAAACCTACTGATTTTACAAAAGCCCTAAATGTCCTCTCTATCTTTCACATAGTACAGTCCATTTGATCAAGATGTGTTCGCTTGAAGTCTTTGATTTCTTTGACACTTCAAACAGGAGGCAAGCTCTGCATCAAGCCCTTAGGAATACTTAAAATGCAGAATAAACAGTCTAGTTATTTCTCTGCCCAAAACAGAAGCAGCAACTGCAGACCAATCCATTCCACACACACCACAGGGCAGTGCTCCTCACACAGCTCTTCTTCCTGGCAGGTTCCGTTGTTCAGAGTAATCCAAAGTTCTGGGTCCAGAGCCCCAATATTTATAGCACGTTTCCCTTTTAAGTCAGCACAAAGAAAGTCTCTCTTGTACACCAGAACCAGTTCTGCCCTGTCCAGGCTAGGCACACTGCAGGAGGTGGAAAGACAGACATAGTCCATTCAGGTGCTAGTGGCAACTCCTCCCACCACTCTAGCTGCAGGAAGATCTATTCGGCTAGGCTATGAGTCACTCAGGAAAAGCAGGACACACCGCAACCCCCTTTGTATGACTAGACAGTCTGGTTTAGCTGTGATGGGCTGGGGATGTGCATTCACAGTAGATAAATCCACATCCCCAGCCCGTGACAGCTAAACCAGATGTTGATTCCACAGGCCCTAGCTAGCCCTATGGGCAGAGTGCTGAGTAGGTAAAAGGTAGAACATGTACCTTAACTGTGTGGCATGTCCTGGTAGTGACAAACAGCCTATTTGGTTTGTCTCTGCTGTGGGGCTGCCCTCTCATACGTTTGCATTGAGGGTTCCCTGATATGTGCTTCAGAGGTAATTTACGTTGCGAGAGGGGTAGTGTGACCGTGTTTGGAATAGTAGTGATAAATCCTTCTTATTGGTAAAAGCGGATTTGCCACTACTATTTTAGAAATGCATCTTTTTAGAAGTGGGCCTTTCTGCATGCTTATGTGTCTTTGTGCCCTGACTGGATGTGTATTCACTGTCTGGTTTGAACTGACAGGAGAGAGGGGATGTGCTGTTATGGTGTTATACAGGAACACAAAAGTCAGATACCACAGCATAGGCACATGTGCAACACAGCAGTTAACACCCTTCCTATATCATGGTTTGATTGGGATTTGTTTGTGAAATGAATGTGCCCAAACGACAAAACTATGTGTCCCAGAATGCCCCAGAGCGGTCCAGTAAGAAACACAGTCGAAAGTATAAAAAGCACATCCTATGAATTGTCCAGTGCTTGACAATCCACTTCAGATTCTGTCCTACGTGTGAATCAGACCCGTGAGGATTCCTACTATTCCTTGGATTCCATTTCTTTGTTCTGTTTCACTCCCAGAAGGTGGAGGTAGTGTCTTCAGTGTCTCTTTAGGGAAGCCTCTGCTAAGTGAGACGATCCACAGAAGAAAATCTATCACATTTGTAATTTGTTGCATTGGGAGCCAATGCCTCTGTTTGGATCCTTCGTTGACCTTGGTTAGTTCTTCTCCCGACGCCCGTCAGGATATCGAGAGGCTGGGATTTTGCCAAAGCATCATTGAAATCAAGGAGACTGCGCTGTCCGTGAGGTGAACGAGTGGCACAGAGTCTACTGAAACGCGACCAGCTTGTGTAATGCGCGCCACACCTGATGTTAATGAGCAGCTTGGAGTCTCTGTGAAAACTGTGGGTTCCAAGGAAACCACTTCCTGTGTTAGCTTCCTGCCTTGACTACTTTATGTGTGTTAGTTTTTGGGCATTTCAAACCTTTGCTAACGCAGTTCCTGATGTTTGGAGATCTGCAATTCGAGACATTTTTGTCTTCTACTCTTGCCCTGTATTTTGAACTTTGAATTCTGGATTTATCTTTAATGCGGATGGCTGCAGAATGTGTAGCACACACACACAGAGATCACAACAGACTACCCTGCTTCTTCCTGAACACACAAGCGGTGTACTGTGGTATCTACGGCAGCCTTATTTTGATCCCATTCCCCTTTTCCCCTATGTGGTATCTTTCAAGAGAGAGCCTCAAAGTTGCTCTTGGTGGATAGAACTGGGGGGAGTAGTGGAATTAGCATCTCCATCACCCCTGCTGGTCAGATCCTCAGGTTAGTGGTACTCCTATTTGGGTTTTCTGACAGATTTAACATGTGCATTCACTCTAGAAAGTCACAAAGGGGTTGAGGTGTGTCCTGTGTTTCCTGGGTGGCTCAGCTCTGGGCTGAATAGATGTTGGCTGCATTTACAGTAGCAGGAGGAGTTTCTCTTGCACCTGAATATGTGCATTTTGAGTGGTGGGAGGAGTTGCACATGCATTTGCCTTCTACAATGAGGTCTCCCTCTGCCTGTAGTGTGGCTGAGGTCAGGGCCTGGGATGTGATTGGGGGTGTTGTGCACTTCTATGCAGTGTTTGAAGTGCCCCCCAGAACAAAGACATTAAGTACAGGGGCTGTGACCTCACAAATCGAGACACTACGTGGACTTGTAGCCAGCTCCTGCTGGCACTACAGACTGCCCCAGAGAAGAAGCTTTTATGCTGTCAGGAGAAACCTCCACTTGACCTCTGCTGAACTGTGCTACCTTGCTGGAAGGACTGCCTCTTGGCTGGCAAGGACCCAGTGTGCTGGTCTGGGTTCTGCTCCCTGCCTGTGTGCCCCAGTGATCTCGCAGTGTTGGTTGATCTGCCCTATGGATTTGAGGATCTAGCACTTGGTGAGCACGTTCTGGCTCTGCAAATAGAGTATGGACAGCACCTTTGAAGGCTGGTGGCCCTGCAGCTCGTGGTAGTGGAGCAACGGGAGGGGCGAGCTACTGCCAAAAAAGCGTTCTCCCTGTCGTGTTGCCTGCATCAATTCTGTTGATCTGCAAACGGAGCTCTGCTATGTGGCCCTTGGCTGCGAGACGGCACCCAAACAGCAAGGAAACTCGACACTGGAGTTCCTGCCAATGTCAGAAGGGGTCGGGGCCCAGCAGCACTCGGAAGGGACCGGTGCCTTGCGGGCTCCATTCTGCTGCTTCCCACCAGTAAAGGCCAAGGGGAGGGCACCTGTCAGCAGTGGGCTCCGCCGAGGAGAGGTGTGCGGCACTGAGGGCCATCCTCGATGCTGCCAGGAAGGAAAGGGTAAGGTCGGCCTGCTTATCTCAGACCCGGGCAGTCCCAGTAGGGTTGCTCAGTGCTCCTCGGCAGTGGAGTTTCACAGCTGACCCGCACGGCCGCAGACACCTGCTGTTTGCATTCCTCACACAGGGGAAGGCCCTCCCGGAAGATTACAGTAACTGTGCACCCCCTCCTCGTTGGGTGCATACCTGGTGGTGTTGTCTGGCTGCCGATGTCCTTGCGGCACCGTATCTTGCTGTGTGGACTGGTTGAGACCTCAACGAAGGCCCCCGATTCCTAGTTTAGGAAGTAATCTCCTCAACATTACTGCGTTCCCTGTGGTAGGCGGGTAGGTGGCCCCGGAGCCTCCGAAGTGAGAGACAGTTGCTTCATAACATGTATTGGGAGCGCAGGTGCTGCTCTTAGAGTTGTGGTAACCCATGGTGATGGATATGCCGGTAATTCTTCTGTGATGCCTCACTCTAATTGCTTCATATTTGTGCCCTGGTGTTATTGTGAATGCTGTGTTACATTGCCTGGGTTTGCGCCATAAGTACAGTGATGTGATGGTGGTATGTATAATGTCAGTAAAGATATTTCTATGACGTGTGCCGCCTGCAAGTAATTAAATTAGTGCACTACTTGTGTTGTTATGACAATTGCTCAATGGTCAGCGTGATTTTATGATCTATGTGACGTCATGACAGGTGCCTAGGGGCACAGTGATTTATGTGATCGTGGTCTAATGTGTTTTATTAACAATACAAAGGATATTTTTACATAACCTTGTGTGGCATCTCTTTTTAAGGTGTGCCTAGTGTGTCACTGGTATGTCTGTGTTGCGCAAATGCTTTACACATTACTCGGGGATAAGCCTGAGTGATCTGCCAAGTTACCAAGGGGTTGAGCAGGGGTTATCTTGGGAGTGTAACTCCCTTACCCTGACTAGAGTGGTGGTTTTTTTCTGGCTTAGGTGCATACCCTAGCCAACCCGAAACCCCATTTCTAACAGACACAAACCACCCACAAGATATCACGTGCCAGAGCGGGTTTACTTGTGGTTCAGTCTTTGAGTGAAATCATTAAATAACCCCTGCCAAACATCATATGGATCTTTGATGGCCGACGATGAGAAATGAGGTGCAATCATCTATATAAACAATACATTGTTTAAGATTTATTATTTAGTCAATAAAGAGAGTTAATGAGAGTTAAAGGGTTCTAGATTCAACTTATTTCAGTTTTCATGTATTTATTTATTAGACATTAATCTTTAGATTTCAGCATTAAAAGTTAATATAATCCATCGTTATTTGAATATACATATAATAAAATGTTCATCAAAGTCAAAATAGCAATAGAAAAAGCGTGTTCCACTTAGGAAACACCCTATTATAAATTGAATTTGGATTAGGATAAGAAAGGCGTCAGTTCAGACACCCACAAAGAGATCTGATGAAAGAAAGATCAGTGCGTAAGCATAAAAACTTTGCATTATAGCCAGAAAGTATTCTCAGCTCAAAATAATAGCAGACAGTTCAAGGAATAATCTAAGAAATTAGCCTCACACAAAGAAAGTAATTAGAAACTCAGAAGACGAGTCGGCAGGTAGAGTGTCCAGGAACAAATCAGAAAGATCTGCCCCTTGGGGTCTGGGGGTCTATGCTCCGCACTCTCTGTGTACTACTGTAGGAACATGTACTATTAAAAATACTACAAATGTATGTTGCTCATTAATTTCTTTTGTCTTTTTCATCCAACAATAGTATATCATCAGGACTCCTGGGAACAAGTTCACCCCTCATGCTCTCACCAGAGCATAATAGACTTTCAGGAATTAGGAAGGTTACAAAGTTGTTTCCTTGTCATCTAAAACTTCTTCCCATGACTCATTCTTCCTTGCGTGATCATTTCTTCTCCTTGAAAACCTTACTATCAGTTGTCTAATATAAAGCAATTGTCTATTCAGTAACAGTAGACTTCTTAAGTTGCAACATCTGAAGCAAAGAGAAGAAAAACATCTTGCACAAACAACTATTTAATGTGAAACCAGACTTTTCTGTGTTAATGCATTAGTTTCCAGTTAACATGGACTCAACAGTTAGGCTAACTTAGTTTGCCACGTTATTTACATGCCGGCCTATAATAGATAAGTATGGTTACCCACTATAATTTGTATTTTATTTTAGCTTGTATTATTTTGAATGTCAATTTGTGCATATTATTAATATAAGTGTTTTCAGTAGCAAATAAAATCCGCTGCAGCATGTATATTTTGCTCATATTGACAGTGCTTGGGATATAAACTGCAATAATGAAAAAGAATACTTAAACTAGATGCAGCACTATGGTATTCACAAAGGCTATCCTATGTTATGATCAGTAGCATTGTTTCTAAGCAGCTCTCAAGTGAAGAGAGACTTATACGCGAAGTCACAAACTTTGTATTTCTTATAATCAGATGTTAGTAATTAAATACACATAGGGCTGAATGGCAATATGATGAATGTTGAAGTCACTACGTGCATGTGAGTAAATTGTGGTAAACCTGAAGGTCACAATGGTGCACTGTATCAGACATTTTATTAAGAAGGACTGCAAAGGACCGAAAGTAAATGAATGTACATCATTTGTTACAACATTTTAATATGTGAATTTAATTACCATTAATTGAATAACCTTATATTTCAGTACTCATGTTTCACCATTTGACATCTGTTTACACCTACTTCGGACTACCTGCATTTTATCAGGGCAATACAATATTGTCATTTGTATGACATTTCCAAATTTTCACGTCGATCTCCATACAGAATGGCATTTCAAGAAATTGAATCAATACTTCTTAAAGTTCATATTGAGGATCATCAAGATAAATTAAACTCTGCAACCTTAATGAGAACATTGATTCTTCACGATTCTATGAATCTCACTGATTACATCTTGCATATTGCAGTGTTTGGTTCTAACATTTCTTGTTAATAAAGGGTAACTGAAAGCCTTACTAAGAGCGAAATTCTGTGGGTCCTGAATTTAGTATTTGCAATTAACACTTGATGGGCTTAGATTGTCTGTACTACTCAATTTGCTTATATTTTAGGAATTATTTTAAGAATTAAAATAAATTAAACTCATCTATTTGTTGTTAGCCAATATGAAAATATCTTTTGAAGAGTTGGTTTTTCAGATGAGGGCATCTTTTTTTCTGTAATGCTTAAATGATAACTGTGCTCTAAAAGTCGATTTCAACCTATTACAAAAAGGTGACTCCGACACTTCACCACTGACCCTCTAGCCCAGGGTTCTCCAAAGTCAGTCCTGGAGGGCAGGATCCATGCCAGATTTTTAAGATTTAGCTGAATGGAAATAAGCAAAAAATCTGCCATGAGGCTAGCCCTCCAGGACCAACTTTAGATAACCCTGCAAGTCTAACCCAAACAATGACAGAATTGTCTTTGCTCATATTGTTATCACCGATTTTAACGTACAAAAACAGTACCCTCACCATGCCAACATCATAAGGAGTCATTTATCCAAGGTCACCTTAACCCACGGTGTGTATGATATTTTAAAGTGGCTGCAAGGGGGGATGTTAGTGCAATGGAAAGCATGATGACTTTTAGCAATATGCATTAAAGGTCGCATACAGTATTATGGCACCATACTATGGACTGTTTTTTGCTTTCCAGTTATATCTGTGGATCACACTTACCAAAATGCAAAAAAAAGGAGTGGGTAGGTGTTGGACTTGGCCCGTTTTGCAGGGTCATCCCTGAACTTTGTGCCTTCCTCCTGTATTTTTTCTGACCTGTTGTTGGTGGTTTTATGACACTGGGCACTTTCTCACTGTTGTCCAGTGCTAAAGTGTATGTGCTCTCTATGGTAAACTTGGTAAGTTTGGTATACACCCGTTTGGCATATTTAATTTACCTGTACGTACTTTGTACAGTGGTATCCCATATACCCAGGGCCTGTAAATTAAATGCTACTGGTGAGCTTGCAGCGCTGCTTGCACCACCCACCAAAGTAGCTTTTCAAACCTGTCTCAGGCCTCTGCCACTGCAGGGCCTGCGTGCGCATTTACTGCCACTGTGACGTGGCACAAAAAGGGGTTGCCACATCTGCAACTCCCCTTTTACTACATATACGTCACCCCTAAGGTGGCTAGCTAGTTCTATGGGCAGGGTGCGGTGTAGGTAAAAGGTAGGACACGTGCCTTAACTGTGTGGCGTGTCCTGGTAGTGACACACAGCCTATTTGGTTTCTCACTGCTGTGAGCCTGCCCTCTCATAGGTATGCATTGGGGATTCCCTGATATGTGCTTCAGTGGTAATTCCTGACATGAGAGGGGGAGCGTGATCAAGTTTGGTATGTTTGGAATCGTAGTGATAAACCCTGCTTATTGGTGAAAGCGGATTTATTATTACTATTTTAGAAATGGCTCTTTAAGAAGTGGGCATTTATTTGTGCTATGTGTCTTTGTGCCTGCCTGATGTGTTTTGAACGTCTGGTTCTGACTGACAGGGGAGAGTGGATGTGCATTCACTCCAGCCAGTCCCTGGGGGGTTGAGGTGTGTCCTGCCCTGCCTGGGTGACTCAGCGCTAGGCTGAAAAGGCCTGCTCTGCATTTGGAGTGATGGGAGGAGTAGCACCTGCACCTGATTAGAGCTGTGCCTGCCTTCCACAATGATGGCTGTGCCCCCCCTGCTGTGTGTTTGGAGCCTAGGCTTACACTAAGAATGGAGGTAGTAGTGCACTTGTAAAGATATTCTAAAGGGCACCCAGAACTGGTTTGGACTGTACTCAGAGCCCTGTGCCAGGGGGAAGAACAAAGACATTGCTACTATAAGTACTGGGGCTGTGATCCCATGTCTGTTGAACTTGGGGAACTTCTTGAACTGGGAGAACTGAAGCGGACACACTGCGTGGACTGCAATTTGTCAGGAGGAATTGCCACATGGGACTGACCTGCTGCTTGCTGGGTTGCTGAAAGGACTTCCACTCTGCTGAGTGACCCTGTGTGCTGGCATGCCTGTGCCCAGCTCTGCCCTGTGTGATTTTTAGGCTCAGCGCGTGGTGAGTGCTCGGTTTTGCCACACTGTTTTTCCAGAGCGGGGGTGTAGCACTAGACAGGATCAGGAGACCACTGTCTCCTGCCAACTACCTGGGGCCCTTTCCCTTCCCCGACAGGAGGAGTGTTTTGATGGCTCTACTCCCTGATAAGCATGTAGGGAGCACGGTGCCTGGTAGCCGCTGGTGAACTGAGGTGTGTGTGGATTGCTGTGGGTTCTGACCCGAGGGCCCCGTGGATTCCAAAGGTGTGGCCACTGATGTTGCCTAGCAACCTGGCCGAAAACCGGACACCAGGTGGGAGTGAAGGGCTGCGTGGCCGAGCCCGGTTGTGTGTGGGGCCCAGCAGAACCACATACCAGGAAGTAAACAGTGAGGAGAGTCATTGCTTTTTGCCCATTTGCCCGGCGAGGCCCGACTGGAACGTACCTTTGGTCCGACAGTGAATCAACTCTCGCAGAGAGGGGGTGAGCAACGAGGACGGCACCGTCAGGCGACGGGCAGCTCCCAACATGAATTCACAGGTGGGAGACCCAGGGAAGGTTTCCCACAAGGGTATTACCCCTGACATTCAGTGCAGGAGACCAGGAGAGGTCTCCAACGTATTCGACTTGCCAGCAGCTGCACCGCACAATCGCGGCAGCAGACGATTGTATACAATGTTGGGGGGCTTTTTCTTGCTCCGATGACCATCGTGGGGCCAGCCCAAGACAGGCCACCCGCAGTTATTTCGGTGGCTGCACCATGGGTCTGTGGGCAGCTGCCTCTCACTGTTGGGGGCAATCTGGTCCAAAGGAAGGTATTTGGGTGCAGCTTACAAGTGTGTCCTGTGGTGCAATGCTGCTGATGTGATTTTGTTTATGCATAACATGCTGTGCTAAAGGTAATCCTACCAGTAGTTACTGTTCGCCCTAACTTTAATGTTTGTGAAAGTTGCCTGATTGGCCTAGTGATTTATGTAATCCCTGTGAGGACAGGACAAGTGCCTAGTGGCACGGTAATATATATGATTGTGGTCTAATGTGTTTTTATGGATAATACAAAGGATATTTTTATAAAACCATGTGTGGAGTTTCTTTTGTGGTGTTCCTAGTGTATCACTGCTGTGTGAGTGTGTTGTGCAAACACTTTACAAATTCCCTCTGGGATAAGCTTGACTGCTCTGCCAAGCTACCAAGGGGGTGAGCAGGGGTTATCTTCAGCGTGTAACTCCCTTGCCCTGACTAGAGTGGTGGGTTCTGCCTGGCTTAGGTGCATACCATAGGTAACCAGAAACCCCATTTCTAACAGTAGACATCTTGCAGGCTGTTGATAAAGCAATGAGGTATGTGAATCTAAAAATGTGTAATGAGGTAAGGACCCCATATTAAATGGCACGGTCCAAACCAAATACCTTGTACCATGTAAACAGCGAGATACATCATATGGGTCATGGCAAACAGCCACTGCATGAACAGTAAGGAAATGTCTTAATCTTCCTGCCCTATATTGCCTCAACTCTGATGCCATTGCTTTGTCAAGTGCTAAATGGTCATTGGTGACTTACTGCTTGTGGTTAAATGTTTCACTTTACTGCCTGGGGGACGATGTTGGTCGCTATAGTGGATGTTTTTCAGAGTGGGTGATACTTTTAAGTTATGCATTGGCAAACATGTAACTCTTCAGCAGGGCCAGGTGTGTTTCTTTGATTCCAGCTAGCAAGGTTTTGTCTCAGCTGAGGTGTACGGGCCAATGCTTGTAAACCTATTCTGTAGCCAGCTTTCATTTTGCAGAGCATGGTTAGGTGGTGCCAGTTGGTTCTGTCTTTTTGGAGACATGCATTTCAAATCTGAGTTCTGTTTTGATTTGGAATCCTATAGATTTGGCATCATTGACCAGTTGTGTGGTAAAGCTGTAAATAGACATTGAACAGAGCTATTTCTGCACATAGTCTTTGGTATGATGGAAGTGTCCAGTGCTTGTTAGTGAGCAATAGTACCACTGGTGGGAGGCAGCTTGGCCTGTAGGAAGGTCACCTCTGGACCACTAGGGGACTAACTGAATATAAGGAATAACATGGAGCAATATGAGCACCTGCAGGCAGCCACCCATTTGCAAAGTTGAGGGCACAGAGTGCTGAGGAAGTTCACCGGGAGTGGTCTAGAGCAAATGAATGTATAGTTGAATGAGCATAACATATTATCTGATTTGCCGGTGGATGAAAGGCTGGAGAGTAGGTCGCCAGATAAATCTTTAGAGATATCTTTAACATTTCTCATTCAGTGCCAGGTGCTGTACTTAATAATTGCCTAACATTAAAGAGACACTAGATTTATCCATGTTGTAGTTTTTTTTAAAGGAAAAACATCAAGTGATTTTTGTCTCCCCCTTCCTACTTAGTTGTATCTGGATTTTAATGATAAGCCTGGTAAAGCTTAAAAGTCATAGAATGTGTCTAAGGAAAGACCTGACAAGTGATCCTCCAACTGAAACAGGCGGCCCGGCACATGGTGTAGCCTGACTAGAAGGCATATGTCTTTGAGGTGCCACATACCACACTGTACTGTAATGAATTGGTAAAAGTGCTATAAATAGGTCATATGTGCTAGATAGTGAGGCATTTTGAGGGGGCTTATGATGCACCCTACACACCTTAATGGTGATTGGCTAAGCCAGCAGCTCTGTTCCCAGGCTATATAGTTACCACTGGACATGAAGCTTTAATGGTCTTAAAGGAGCTGTATGGCATTTTGAACAATTAATTTCTTCACCAAAGAACCATACCCTCTCAAAATTCAGTGGTTCGAATAATGAAAAGCCTTCTGGCTTCAGAATGATGTTGCAAAGAGAACTTTGCATTGAAGTCCTTTAGAGCAAGAGATTAGTTTGGAAGGTCATAGCAAGAACACAGCCATGTTTGGAGTAATGGTAAGTAGACGGTTACTAGATGGAAGGTGAGTGCACAAAATATGCAATGATCAAGAAAGTACGCCAAAGTCCAAATTGAATTCAGAAGCGCATTTCTGAATATGGGAAGTAGTACTACAGGAGAGCTCTTTTAAAAAATCTCACGTCTTTGCGAATTGTCTCTAAAATGTCCAACTCCCGTTCAGTAAAAAAGAAAGTACAGTCCTTTCTAGGTTTTGCTTGCACAGCGTTTGCGCTGTGCTTGTGAAATCTATTTTATTTAATATATTTTAAAAGGGGACTTACATCTTGCCTTCCTTTCTTAGTCCATGTGCTTGTCCCTTTACTTTTCCTCTTTTTCATTGGTCGTAGGTATTCTATTTCCTTTTGTTCCATGTGTCTTTCTCTTATCAGTTTCCCGTGGCGCAATCACTCGATCTCATCCACCTACTTTGATGGGACATTTTTCTATTTGCTTAAGGCTGCACAGTGCTTAATTGCTTTGACTGACAACTGCACGCATTTAAAGTGTGCTTTCTGACAGATTATTCTGCTTTCTTTGATGTGTTTCATTTAAACTGTTTGTGTTAGTACGCATTTGAAGCATGCTTGTGAGTCGACGCCGAGACTCAAACCTGGCACCCCAGCTCCAAGGTCAGCAGTCCTGGCTGTTATGCCACATTCTCTGTCCTGCCCCTTCCCTCTATTTTCATTACCTCCTCCAGGCTTCCTCCGGAATACAAACACACACACACACATTCCAGATACCTCGAGTTTAATTTTAATATATCTGTTTTGTAAATCATTTCTATTACTTTAAGCATCATTTAAAGAAACAACATTCCTTTCATTTCCAGAAAAAAGCCCTGGTCAGTGCAGCATATTGACGTGTTTGTGTTTTAAATGCATTTTGTCCACACTGAAAAAGTTAATGAAATGATCGTTTCATGGGGAACAGCCTGTGCCTGAGGCCCTCACTGACCGTGCATAGAAGCACAGACTGTACGCAGCCACACTCATTTCACAGGGACCTAGCTGTTAACAAATACCCCTCCCCTTTGGCCCTGCTGCTCCTACAAAGACCACACAGACAAGCATTTACAATGCAATAGGTCTCGCAATTGCGGGTTTTTGAGCTATTGGCATTGTAAATGGCAATGCCTTTTTTGTAAAATTAAAAGGCATTGTCATTTACAATACCAATAGTTGAAAGTTTTGCATACTTTAAATATTAAAGTTTAAAAAGAAAATTTAAACAGAGCGGTGTGTGTGTGTGTCAGAAGCCACATAAACGCTTGTCTCGAGGGCGCAAGAGGACCTCGAGCTGAGCCAGCCTGTCTTGAGCTTTCAGCTGATATATATACATACACACACTTCATGATCCTCGTTATAGCCAGTATGCCAGTTTTTTGTGGCTCCTCGTAAGCATCCCTTTAAAAATCACATCCAGCGGTGCCCCTGGCAGTCATGAGGCACTCATTCAGCGCATCTCGTATAATAGAGCAAATGTACAGTTCAGTTCCGACTATTAACTACGTCTACTTGCACTTAGAAAAGGTATATCTAATAACTGTTGGCCTAAAATAATGGCATGGCCAAGAAAACAACATACAGAGGAAAAGCATTTGAAAGGGGCATGTTGGCAATGGAGAACAGCGGATCCACACCCACCAAAAAAGGCGATCGTTCATCCAGACCAAGTGCCCCCTTTGAGGATGACTGGCAAATAACCAAGACAAGAGTTTATAATCTTGGTGTGCAGCACAAAATGTACCCAGCATGCCAAGCAGGATGCAAGAATTAAAAGCGTAGTGCTTACACTTATTTGACCCGACTGAACATCCGAAAACCACCGCTCTTAAATGAAGACCGAACGTTTAGAGCCTCACCTCTCTCTACAAGCTGTGATCCCAACAATTGGGCACAGTAGATGAAAAGCATCAGAAAGTCCGTAACAGCAATTAAAGTTGTAAGGAAGTCCGACAGAGGAGTAGGCCTGCTCCTTCACATGCCGAAGATCACAATTTGAGAGCACGACCAGCTTCGCTGGTGAGTAGCCAGTTGGCAAAGAAAGGTTGGGAAGCCTGCAAAAGCCCAGCCATGCTGAGACAGCGAAGCGTTTATCGATCGCAACTGAACACCAGGAGTTACTAATTAACCGTCCACTTCTTCGGGAGCAGAAACTGGCAAAAAACATTCCATGACAACATGCAAACTACCGCTCAGACGCCAGGGAGCTTCAGGCTTAGCATTTATTACAAACGTGAAGAAATGTCTGTTTCCGAAGTAAGAACCAACAATAGATATGGCATTACCATGGACTGTAAGCCACCAAGCTAAACGAACAAGCACAACTTCCTCATGATAGATCTAGAATAACTGCTCAAATGCTCCAAACGCTGCGGTGAGCCAAGCAAACAATTTATGACTAACACACTCGGTTCTTACGGTCACCTACTTTAAAAGGTGACGAGCTTCTGTAAGTACAGATGGAATAGAACCGTACGAAGACAAGCATGTCTTTCTAGCCATACTGTACAGCAAGGTGGCTGTATAGCATGGCTAAAAGTTATGGAGGAAAGCACTAAGAATGCAGCAAGCACTAGCATTGCGACACTGTATTTTCTCGAGCGTGACAGACACACAGGTAAGGGGGGGTCGGGGTACGGGTAAACTACGACAATGAGTTTGGGGAATTAACACAACGGTCAAGGGGGAGTCGGAGAGGGCAGCAGCACAGAGAAGGGGTGGGAGGGAGAAAGAAGCGCTACACACAGGGAGAGAGAATAAACAGCACCTCAATCACAGAGTGAGCAGTTGACGGACACTAATGGAGAGGAACCGATCTAAGCTTAGCCCATGCTCCACAGAAAAAAATATTGAAGCAGGGTAAAAATACAGATTGTTGTGGTAGAAGACAATGTCACTGTTACAGCGCTAGGGCTGAAATTAAAATCAAGAGGGAGTGGCAGGGGATGCAATGCCTCATGGATTCACAGGCAGGGGAGCGAGAGTAGAGAAATGTCAACAAGCACGCGGGGCCACGCTAATTGGAAACAGATGGCCCCTGCGCGCTGCTGCTCGCTCCCGATGGGTGGAAGCCACCGCAAGCACTAGTGCTTGAAAAGTGCAGACCGATTCCAAAAGGTCATCTCCTAGTGCAGCGCTGCGCGCTGTGCTAGGCTCGACCGAAAAACTACAAATCGGCCTTAACCAAGGCACAGAGGTGGTTTAATTCTTTGCTTAGATTTTGGAAAAATGCTTAAACTCATTGTGGGTTCATGAAGTGGGTCAGGGTGCATACTGATGACGATGGAAATGGATTTTCAACACAGACTAAAGCTCTCATTCTGTTGGTCTCTAGCTACAAAAATTGTACAAATTTGGTACTCGATATGCAGATGATAACCATTTTATGCCCGTCGATTGCCTTTGAAGTTACTCAGCTGCGTGTGCATACCCCCAGGGCTGTGCAACATGCTATGGATGCACACAAGCAGGTGATAGGAGAGCCAGGACTTGGGAAAAGTTTGGACTTGTGTGCTTCCACCTTTCCTACTGTCACTCAATGTATTATGCATGTATTGTTTTTTTTTGCCTTATTGTCCACACTCCTGAGTCACAACAACCTTGGTTTCTGGTGGCATTTCCTTTCACAGTTCCAAGGTGAAACTTGCAGTTCACAATCATTCTAAAAAACTAGCCATTTGAAGCGTGTGTATCATGTAGGATTATCTGGTTTTTGTTGCTCAACTCTTTGAATTAAAAGCACAGTTTTGATACCGAGGCACAAAGGTAGCTGGAGGTGAGATCTAGTTTTTGTTAGCTGTGCTTGTTATTCCTATTTGTTATGACCTTTGTGGGGCATGCCGACAAGGGCTGGCAATATAATTATCGCCGCTTTAGCGTCCGTTTTTTCGGCGAAAAGCGGCGATAATTATATCGCATTATTTACAAGGACACGCTATCGCGTGTTTCCTTGATTCAGCTCCCGTTTAGTTCACGCCTCGCTTTGCATCTCTAATGAGATGCAAAGTAGGCATTCCGTGCAAAAACTAAGGGAAAATGATCTCTAACTGTCCTCCGTATTTACAATATGGCCCAGGACACCCATAGCGATTAAAAAACAGCGCTAACCGCTATTATCGCAGGTATCTTAAGTCGGCTGAATCCACATCTCCCTATCATCAAGATTTCTTCTATCGATGTGGGAATATCGCTGTATTAACAGCGATATTCCCACATAACGCAGCTTTTGATGTATAATTTATCTCCCTGGAGTAACGCGTTGTTGATAACGCGTTATCCAGGCAATAAATTACAGCGATAGGCGGCGATAAATATAAAAGCGCTAAGTGCGCTTTGCGATATTTATCGCCGTCTGTTGCGGATATGCCCCTGTGTCTTTTTACAGAGATTTGTTGGCCCCAACCTCCCTCATCCACCCCTTCTTCATGTTATTTTGTGCCCACATGCCACTGATTGCTTGCTCCCCCATCTCATTGCTCTCGAAGAATTTGTGGCCTATTTTTATCCAAAAATTTACTTGTTTCAGTTTGGCTGCAGTAGACCTACAAGTATATGTTTTGTAGATAAGACCAAGTTGATTAAATGAAGCGAATGTGGTTGCGTTGCCTGTGGTGTGGGTTTGTTAAGTGTACAGTATAGACAGCTATGTCTCAATGTAAAGGGTATCCAGTATTTTGTTTATCAAATTAGAACCTTACCTATACTTTTTAGTCATAAACGAAGAGTACAGTTCAACTTGTGGTCACTTGTCTTTTATTTTTCGCAGCAGAATCTGCTATTCTATGTCAATTCTGAGAGGATAACATTTTGCTTTTGGCGATTTGGAATTTTCCAACCTGTCCCTACGCTCCTTGTGCCCAGAATACGTATATTTAAGTAATTATTTTATGATTGAAATAATTTTAACTCATCTATTTGATATTAGGCATTATGAAAATATATTTTGAAGAGTTGGTTTTACAGATGACGGCAGTGTTTTTTTCTGTTTAGCTTAAATGCTAACTGAGCTCTAAAAGATCATTTCAACCTGTTACAAAAAGGTGACTCCGACACGTTATCACTGACCCTCTAACCCAGAGTTCTTTAAAGTCAGTCCTGGATATTATTAGAAGATTACATAAGTATTCATGTGTGCGCTTGTCAGTAGTGCTTGTGTTGATGGAATGCTCTTCCCAGCCTTTGACCACAACAATAATGGGAGCGAGAGCAGGGATGCAGCTGACTCAGATTTGAAATATTTTCTGCTGCAGCATTTTTTGTCGGCAAGACCCATCATTATTATATTCATATTTTATTTTGGATCGGGAAATACTAGATTTGTACTATTAGGATTTGTGAGCAGATTCAAAACTAAGTACATGCAAGTCTAATGATGACGATTTATGTATATGTATATATATATATATATATATATATATATATATATATATCCCACTACCACTCGCCTTCTCTTTTCCTTCAATCGAAAACAAACGAGCGCAGACCCAATCTTTTTCGTGCAGTATTATTTATTTAGCCATTCTCCGCCATTACGCGTTTCGGGCGATCCCGCCCTTGATCACATGACAACTCTTTTGGCTGATGACCGCTCTTTTTAAAGTGCAAGTGCTAGTGAATCGTTTAATGGACATAGAAAAAACACACATATATTGCACCATGACAGATAAATACCCTTCTAAACACAATAACCACATAATGTAGATGTATTATTTCACTAATCGTTTTTTACATCATGTAAAATAATTTATAGGTATTTCCATAACATAATATTTGCATAAATGCCTAAAATTTGCTTCGCAATATGTCCAAGAAAAATTGTTATACAAATGAAAGTGCCCTATCCACAAAAATTTAAAGTGCAATTTACCCAATAAAATCAATGATAAATACATACAAAAAAAGCTAGTTGGTGACCACTGAAGATTACAAGCAAGCTACTCAAATCTGATTGAGGCATGATATCAGTCCTCAACCTAGATCCGAACAGAGTGCAAAACCGCATGAATAAATATAAAGTGCATAAAAGGCCCAGGATGATAGATACTAATGCCTATATTGAAATATTTCAGGTAGATCCAACAGAAACTGTACATCACTTAATAGAAGCATATATATATGGGTGTGTGTGTGCGCGTGTGTTTCTGTGTGTGTTTAGAAGTCCATAAAATGCAAATTAACTAACATAATGGGCTTCTGTGCAGAAAAATTACTTTCAGCCATTGTATTTGCCAATGATCATCCTATACTCGCACACCTCTTACCTTGTACAGGGTAATATCTCTCACCCTGTACACTCACACAATCCTCATTCTGCACTAAACACACATCAATCACTATGCATTGAGGCACTTTCACCCTGCACTCAGGACTTATCAACCTTCATTCATACACCACTGCAGAGAGAGCCCTCACACCATTCTCCCTGCACTCATACACTGCTCCCACTCCTCTTAACTTAATATTAAACCCATAGGCGACACCTAATGCATTTACCAATGCTTGTTATTTATACTAATTGCATATGAATATTTACTAGTCAACAGTTGTTCATTTTAGATGTTTTGGGGATATGTCACAAAGGCATGTATGAGCACATAAAACATAAAAGAGTACTACAGGAGTTCTATTTTATATACTTCAAAATGTCTTCACAATTAGTCTCTCTATGTGTGTCCCTTACACACGTAAAACCACTATACAAATGTTATGTGGAAGCTACACAAGTGAAAACCAGTTTGCATACTCTAGAGATTGTGAGGGATTACTAAACCTATTCTGCAAAGCTGGTTACAATTACTGGAAAAATATATGGTCACATCAAATGTGACTCCTCCGCTAAGCATCGCCCCACTTCTGCAAAGCAGTGAAAGAGAGAACAAATACAATGATAATAACTCGAGGTTATTATCATTGTATTTGTTACTGCTGTGCAGCTTTGCGGCAGGGCGGGCTGCCCTGCTTTCAGAGCAGGGGAGGAGTGGTTTGCCGACTCCAAGTGCACATTGACTGTTCGGCCGGCCCTCTGCGGCTGTCCAAAACAGTCATGCACACTTCACATGTTCTCCATGCAGACTACATTACAGCCTGCGTGGAGGACATGCCCAGGCCCCCATTCCCTGGCTGAGCACCGATCCACAGCGCTGAGACCAATCACAACTCTGCATTAAAGCGTTGTGATTGGCTTAGGCCAGGAAGCCAGGGTGCTTGCTGTTTAGGCCCCGAAGAGGAGAGACAATGTGCTGGAAAGTGGCGTGAAGGTACTTTTTTTTTTACATTACCCCTACACTCCCCCCACCTGCGCCCCCCATTACCTCTACGTCCCTCGTCCTCGACCCAGTCATCACTAGTGAGGTATTCCACTTGACAGGAAACAAAACAGGAAATGCTTTTAGGCTCCACCCACCCTCTTGCCAACAGAAAGCACATCCTGTTTTGTTTCCTGTCGGTGGACCTGATGGGGACGCTTGGGTAGGTGCTGGGCACTTACCTGCTTCGTGTTGTCCTGTGGATTTCTCATCTGCTAGGCTCTGGGGGTGCTCATGGACTTTCGTGGGAGCTGCTTGAGTCGGGCTGCTTGGTTTCCTGGACTCCTTTGGGTTCCTGATTACTGGTTCTGCTGGGATGCGCTGGTTTCCTGGGGTCCTGCTGTCGGGTGAGTCCTCCCCTGCTGCGCATCCCTTGGGATGTGGTCCCACCTGTCGACAGCTGCGGCTTGTTTGGGGCTTTGAGTCCTCTTTTCGACGTGCCTTGGGCTGCCTGAGGTGGTGTTCTGGATTTGGCGTTTTCTGGGGAGCGTCCGAGTTGGGATCCGGATGCTCCCTGTGCAGCGCGTCTTTTCGTGGCACTCAAATTGTGCTCTGATTGCTTGTCTGCTTGTTGTTATGCCGCTATGTTGCGGACTTTGCGAAGCACCCGGGGTGGGGTCCGGGTGTTCCGTGTGCAGCTGGGTTGGGCTCTGAGTGCTCCGGTGTACTGCTTTTCGGGCCGCTCAGGCGCAGACTTTGTGGAGCGCCCGGGGTGGGGTCCGGGAGCTCTGTGTGCAGTGGGTCTTTGGAAGCACTCGGGTTGGGTTCCAAGTGCTCCGTTCTGCTTCCCTTTGTGCGGCTGCTGCAGTGGTGCTCCCGGGTGGGCTCCGGGTGCTCTGCTGCTCCGTGGTGCTCCATGGCCTTCATGCGGGAATCCTGGTGGGCTTTCGTCATTCGGCAGCCTTGATGGGTGGTGTTTTGCGGTTTTGGGATTGGCCACGCCCCCTCCCGCCTCGCTTTTGGATTGTGCCCAGCTGTTTCACATGCCGGTTGATTGAGGGCGGTTTCCGGCTTGATTTTTGTGTAAAAGTAGGGGGGGTCGCATTCTGGTCTGTTCCTGCCTATGTTGGTTGTGTGCGCAGGGTCCTGTGTTTGGTGTTCATGATGGGGAAACATCACAAGAAGCGAAAGCATATGTCTCCTGTTTCCTCTTCCTCTTCCCCTGCTGACAGTGGGGATTCTGCCCCTGCAGTGAAGCGGGCCAGGTTGGATGACGGCAGATTGAAGCACCTGATTTTGGAGACTTTGTCTGATCTGAAGTCCTCCAAGAAGTCTCTTGGGGGTCGTTCTGCTGGGGGTGTAGGTCTCTATTCGGGCATTTCTTCCTCAGATTCTTCTGATGGATGTCCTCTTGAAAGAATGGAAGGATCCAGATCACATGATGATGCCGCGCTTTATGTCGAAACTGTATCCTTTGCAGGACTTGGAGGAGTCGTTTCCTGAGTCGATGCATGTGGATTCCATTGTTGCAAGTTTGGTAAGTCGTCCTTCTATGGCAGATGATAATATTCTGCGTGATGGTGTGGATAAGAAGATTGTCTCTGCGTTGAGGAAGTCTTATGCTGGCTCTCACCTTGCTATCCGTTCTGGTGTCTATGGGGCTTATGTTGCTCAATCACTGTTGACTGACTTTAAGACTTTGTTTTCCACGATGCAGGAGGGGGGCAGTTGTCCGGACTTGCTGGAATCCATGGAACGTCAGGCCGAATTCCTCTCGGACATTGCCTTTGATTCTGTGAGTGCTTCTGCCTTGTCCTTTGGTTCCTCTATTGCTGCTCATCGAAACTTATTGCTGAAGGGTTGGAATATGGACGCCGCGCAGAGGTCCATGGCTGTGCGGTTGCCCTTTACTGGCACTCGTCTCTTTGGGGGTGCTCTTGAGGATAAGTTTCACAAGGTGTTCAAAGAGTGGATGCATTCCATTTCCTTCCGTCGCCAGCCTTCTCGTAAGGATTTTTCTTTCTCTCATGCCAAGACTTTTCGACAGCCTTCCCGGTTTCAGCAGTCCTTTTTTAAGGGCCCGAAAGGTGCTGGTAGGCGTTTTCCCAGGAAATTTCAGAAGAAGCCCCCCCCCCCGATACGCTGGACAGGGTCCGCAGCGTTTCTGACTATGCCGCCCCCGGGGTTGGTCGTGCTGGTGTTCCTCCAGAGGTTGGTGAGAGGCTGCGGTTGTTCCTTCCTGCTTGGCGTCTGACGACCTCCGATCAGTGGGTGCTGGATGTCCTGATCCGGGGGTATCGGATCGAGTTTCTGTCCCTTCCTCCCGGGTGTGGTGCGGTCTCCGTTGCCCTTGGACCTAACTCGACATCAATCCTTGATGGACAGTGTTCGCTCTTTACTCTTGAAGAAGGCGATTGTGCCTGTTCCCCGGTTGGAGTGGGGTCGGGGGTCAGTTGCCTTTCTTGTTCCGAAAGTCACAGGGGGTTTTCGGATTGTCATCAATCTCCGGAGTCTGAACTTGTTTGTCTGGAATATCCCTTTCAAAATGGAGACCTTGCAAAGGGTGATACCTTTGATTCAGGCCAGCTGGGTGATGGCTACACTGGATCTCCAGGACGCTTATCTTCATGTGCATGTAGCTCTGGAGGAACAGATGATCCTGCGCTTCTGCCTCGAGGGTCGTCATTGGCAGTTCTGTGTCCTTCTGTTTGGTCTCCGGTCTGCTCCCCGCGTGTTCACCAAGGTAGTGGCTCCCTTGGTGGCCCATCTTCACCTCCTGGGTGTGTCGGTGTTTTCTTACTGGGATGATTGGCTGCTCCAGGCTCCTTCCCCTGCGGTCCTGTCTCAGCACCTGTCCTTGACCATTCATACGCTAGAGCAACATGGGTTTCTTGTGAACTTTCCGTAATGCCAGCTGATTCCTGCCACTCGGAGGTCTTTCATAGGGGCCGTCTTTGATTTTGTCCTGTGCAAGGTGTTCCTTCCGGATTCCCGGCTTCTGCACCTTCAGTTCCTGTTGCGGAGGTTGTTGTCCCAGGCTGCAGCTCACCTCCTTCAGTGGCTCGAGGTTCAGGGTCATATGGCTGCAACTGTTTTCATGGTGCCCTGGGCCAGGGTTCATCTTCGGCCTCTGCTGTGGCATCTTCAACGTTGGGTGCCCTTTCCGGTTCAGGACTATGCTATATCTGTGCCAGTATCTGTTGTGTCCGCTCTCCAGTGGTGGCTGGATTCCTCCATTCTCTCCAGGGGCATGTGGATTCACCTGCTGCCTCCATTGGTGTTGACGACAGATGCCAGTGCGTCCGGTTGGGCGGCGACTCTGGGTCAGTGGGCTGTTCAGGCTCGTTGGCTCCGGTCGGAGTCCCGCCGGTCCTCCAATTGGAGGGAGCTATCTGCGGTGGACCATGCTCTTCGTTTATTCCAGGATCGTCTGCTGGGGTGCAATGTCCTGGTGCGGTCCGACAACTCAGCTGCTGTGGCTTACATCAACCACCAGGGCAGTACTTGCAGTCCTTCATTGAATCTGGTGGCCTGTGCAATTGCGGGTTGGGCGGAGTGTCATCTTCTGGCCATCGCTGCTCAGCATATCAGGGGTGTGGACAATGTGGTGGCGGATGCCTTGAGTCTCAGGTTTCCATCTTCTCTGACCCTTTGTCTCTGTCCCAGGATTTTCAGGATGCTCTGTCGGAGGTTAGGGACTCCCAAGCTGGATTTATTTGCCTCCAGGACAGATGCACAGCTTCCCCTCTTTTGTTCCCGGACTCCAGAGTTGGAGGGTGGAGGCGTTGTCTCTCCGGTGGCCCCCTTGGTTGCTGTACGCCTTCCCCCCTTTCCCCTGATTCCGGCCTTCTTGCTGAAGGTCCAGTGGGTGGGTGTCCGGGAGGTAGCTGTCTTGCCTCACTGGCCTCGGAGGTCCTGGTTCCCGTTATTGTTGAGTCTGGCGGTGGGTCCTCCTTGGATTCTACCCCGCTACCCATCTCCCCTGAGGTCACCCTTTCCCTCCCTCCTGGTCCCTCTCACCCTGGCGGTCTGGAGGTTGAACGGGTGTCTCTTGGGGTCCGGGGTTTGCCTGACCACCTTATTACTGTGATGCAGGGCTCCCGTAGGAAGTCCACTTTGTACTTCTACTCTAAACATTGCGCTTCTTTCTCCTCCTGGTGTTCAGGGCTTGGTCTGTCTCCTGTCTCTTGCCCTATCACTTCTATCCTTCAGTTTTTTCTGGATGGGTTTCAGAAGAACTATGCCTTGTCTACTCTGAAGGGGCAGTGGGCTGCTGTTCGGGCTTTCCGGGATCCGGCTTCGCTCCCGTCTTCGGATGGGTTGTTGGTTTCTCGGTTATACCGGAGCTTCTCTCTTTCCTCTCCTTCTGTTCGTTCTCCGGTTCCTCCTTGGGATCTTTCTTTGGTCCTGGGTGTTCTGCAGTCCTCTCCGTTTGAGCCCTTGGACTCAGTTGACCTTAAGTTCCTCTTTTTTAAGGTGGCTTTTCTGGTTGCTGTTACTTCTGCTCGGCGGTTGGGTGAGCTCACTGCCTTGCGTTGTTCTCCTCTCTTTTTACGTTTCTTGGATGACGCTGTGGTCCTCTCTTTGGATCCTGAGTTTGTTCCGAAGATTCGTTCTCGGTTTCATTCCTCTCAGGAGTTGGTTCTTCCTTCTTTCTGTCCCTCTCCTTCCTCGCCTGCTGAATTGTTACTTCACTCTCTGGATGTGAAGTGTGCGTTGTCTAGTTATGTTGCCTGCTCTGCGGGGTTTTGTTCTTCTGATTCTCTCTTTGTGGCCTTTGGTTTGGCTGGTTGCGGTAAAGCTGCCTCCCGCCTTACTCTGGGTCGCTGGATCAAGGCTGTTATTTCTCTGGCATCTCAGGGCTCTGGTTTGTCTTGCCCTTCTGGGTTTCAGGCCCAGTCCACTAGGGGTGTTTCTGCTTCCTGGGCTACTTTCCATGGGGTCTCCCTTGATGAGATCTGTCGGGCTGGCACTTGGGCTTCTGATTCTACTTTTGTGAAGCACTATCGTCTGAATTGTGCTCTGTCTGACTGGACCAATTTTGGTTGTGGTGTGTTGCGTGCTGTGGGGGCTGTTCCCCCCCCCCAGATTCTGTGTGTATAATGAAATGTTTTCACTTGCTGCACTCCACTTTTGTGTTCGGTCTGTGGTCTCTGTGTGGTTTGCCAGAGGCCTGCTTGTGTGGTTGCTTTGGTATGCCTCATTAGTGATGAATGGGTCGAGGACGAGGGACATAGATGTAATGCAAGTATTACTTACCGGTAATCTCCATTACTCTTAGTCCTACTCGTCCTCGACCCAGTCATACTTCCCACCCACCCTCCCTGTTCAGGCCTTTGTTGCTTGGTATGTCACAATGTGCTTTCTGTTGGCTATGTACTTATAGCCCCTGGCAGGAGGGTGGGTGGAGCCTAAAAGCGTTTCCTGTTTTGTTTCCTGTCAAGAGGAATACCTTATTAGTGATGACTGGGTCGAGGACGAGTAGGACTAAGAGTAATGGAGACTACCGGTAAGTAATCCTAGCAACCCCGCTACTCACAATCCATGCTGGCAGCTACTGTGTCACATAGCTATAGCAGAGTTCAACACTAAGAAGGGAAGTTAAATCCATTTAAAGACTTGCCAAGTATGGTGACATGTGGAGTGGGGTTATATTGTAGGGCCACATACTGCTAGCCTGCTTATTTTCAGATGGTTCTGAACGGGCGAATCATAATCAAAAATGTTACTCTAATATCCACGGAATTCTATTGATGATGACACCTACTATATAACCTAAACATGTTATAGGTACTTACAGTCCACAAAAGTGGAAAAATAACTGTGTGCCCATGAATTTGAATTTTTCTATCCTGGAGATGAGTATCTGAGCCTGAAGTGTAGCACATATTAGTGAACAAATGAAATAAATAATGGCGTAGCTACGAAGGGGGAAAACATTCACATTTGTTGATGTGAGTCATAGTTCCGCATAGGACGTCTGGGCAATTTCAATAATTCTGCTGCAGTTTTAGAGAACTGTATTTAGTACCAAATTTGACTTTGTACTCAAAGGTCACCATCTGTCTGACTTTGTACTGGTGCATGTCAGGAATAACCTGAGGTCAAGGAAGACTCACCACTATTGTCATGCTTCAGAATAACAGTGTCACAATTGGAAAAACTAAAGAAGACCCAGCGGTGCGATGTAAATATAACAAAAAAAATACTTGGCTGTATATACTGTTCTAAAAATTGAACTTTTGAATGAATTTGAATAAAGAAACATTAACTTAGGAAAATACATTTGACACAATATATTTGAAGATGCATAATTTCAACTGCAAAGTTATTGAGTTTAAGTAAATCATTTTGATGTTTGTCATACTCGGAAAATAACAAATGTTTTTCTTATTTGCCAAGGGTTAATGTTGTTCTCAATAAGTCCTGATCCCCGCGCGCGTGTGTTTAGAAGCCTTGTCTATTTATAGGATGTTTTCATAGCCTTGCGCCCCTGGCTTGCTGAACCCGCAGCTCCTCTTGAAACATATATATTTTAACTCCTCCGTGCTCCTATCACTCGCCTTTGCTCCTTTATATATTCTTCAGTTTTCGCTTACAGCACAGGAGTCTGTTTTGCTTCCAAGTTCAGGTTTGATTGACTTGCTGTCTCACCCACTATTTTAGTGCACGGAAGTTGACAATTTAAAGAGCTTCTTGCCCTAGAAATCAATATTTGTCACAAACGGAACTTAATCATTGACCTGCACATTTCTCTCGCCTTGTGTTAACTCACCTAGCAGTGTGCCTGTGTGTATATATATCTGTTGACATTTTTTATTTTCACGTGCAGATTAAATTCAACCATTCAGCCCAAATATTTTTTTTCATTTAAATTATGCTCCCTCACACAAGTGATACACATGCACTGTTACTCGCCGAAAAAGCTCTTCGACGCCTCGTCAGGGGTAGTAAGCGCTATATAAATGCAATTACAATTACAAATATTCTTTCCCACAAAATCAATTCACGCAGGGTTCTCAGAATTCTTATAAATAATTGGGCACTAAGCTTATTTTCTTCATAGGCATTAAAATGTGCAGCTGGCAAAGTGTTTTGTTTACCTTTGCTACGGTGTCAAGAAAGTATATATAAACATATATTTATAGAGATGAGGAAATGTTAAGAAACTTTACAAACCAGTGGGCAGTGTAGGAAAACTCACTCCTCTGTGTACTCTCCCGCTCTTTAGTTTTTGTTTTTTTGGAACTGGAGTTGGAAGATTGACTCTCATAATTGGGAGGCTGCTAGAAACCTCCTTGCCCATGTGTTTTGCATCATAACACATGATAACAGTGGTTAATTCCATTGGACCTATCGGACCTTTTCGTAAGGCTAGAGTAATATTGCACATCAAAAGCATACGTGGCTTAAACGTCTGATGTCACAAGTGGGCTGCAGTGTTCTTTTACGCCACCTACATGAGTGCCTGACAAGCGTGGCATTAGGACTTCTGTTGCAGCCTTGAGGGGTTGTGACCACAACTGTAGCCAGCACTTTAAAAATAAACCGTGTTTTGCATTTGAAAAAGCCTACTGTGGAAAAGCGCAAACTTTTGGACGATGGGTATTGGTGGAATGACAGGTTGCAAGGTCGTGTTTCACTATTTGCTCTATTTACGAGTCGGCAGTTTTGGAATTTTTGGATGTGGAGCTGGCTTCGTGGCCTAACCTCTCCTTTTGTGTGGGGGCCTCAACATCCATATAGACATCACTCAGAGTTTATGAACATCCGGAAGATATGTGGGCCATAAACCCAGGGTTTATAGGGTATCCCAGCAGCTATGAGGGATTATGGACTAACTGATGTCTGGTTTAATTAAGCTAAATGCACCTGACCTAGGCTATACCTATTTCTCATATCCCCACAGCAAATGTGCTCGACTGGATTATCTTTTGATTTTAGCTGGGCTAGTTAAGGAGGTTTGCATTGAGAAGCATCCTATGATATCCTCGGATCATAGCACTCTGATAATTTAGCATCAGATAGCGGTTTCTGCAGGGTAGGCTCAAACATGGGGCTGCTTTATCATTTAGAATATTTGCACATTTGAATAGATGGTTGATAGATTTCATGGAAAGCAATAGAAAAAGTGTGGAGTAGGTGTAGTCCGGGATTCATTGAAACCTGGAATTAGGAGTGAGAACTTAAGTTTCAGCCTTCACACGCAGAGGACAAAGACTCACGAAGTGAGAGCTCTCTAAAAAAAGATAAGGTAAACTTGAAGCTTTGCTTGTTAAAGCAATAGAGAAAGGGCAGGAAGATCAGGGGATCCTGCAAAAGATCTCCGTGGTCAAAGCTAGTATCAATAGCTTTTATGTCAAGAAGACGCAGAGAAGTACCAAGCGCAGAGGGCGGAGAGCATTAAAAACAGTGAGAGTGTAGGAGTGCTCCTGGCATTACGTACGCGCCAGAAGGAGACATCTAGGGGTATCAGGTCTACCAGGGATAAGGAAGGGCAGGTGGTTAGTTGACCGGAAGATATTGTAAGAGTATGCAAGGAATATTATGAAGCTCTCTATCACGGTGAACAGCTTTTTTCCTTGGTAGATGTTGAGCAGTATTTAGCTATAATAAAAAGAGGGGGGCTAGACACAGTGTCGCAGGCAAGTCTGGATGCTCCAATTACCTTGGAGGAACTTAAATTAGCACTCTGCTCTCGAGTATTGGACATGACTGCAGGACCATTTAAGATACTACTGGAGTTGTATAAGGTTTATCATCCAGTATTGGCGGGGTAGCTGGCTAATACTGTTCTCGAAGCCCAGCAAGGAACCTTAGCCCCAGCCACATGGACAGAGACTAATATTGTGGTATTCATGAAGATGGGGAAGCCCTCATTGAATCCAGGATCATACAGGCCTATTTCATTGATTAACAGTGAGGCAAAGATTTATTCCAAGATACTCGCAACACAGCAGGTCAGGGTCATAGTCAAAATAGTCTCCCCCAGCATCATGGGCTCATTCCAGGCAGAGGGTCCACCGATCATGTTAGCCTCCTTGACACAGCTTGGCAAATGGAAGCCCCTATGGCTATTGTCCTCCTCGATGCAGAGAAAGCTTTTGGCCAGGTTGTCTAGGATTATTTATGGACAGTACTAAAGAGGAAGGGGGTAGTCCCCAGTTTCATCACAGAGCTCTTCAGGTATTGGATCACAAACCAACGGCTTGATTGCAAATAATGGGAAAGGAAACATATAAGATTTGAATTGTGAGAGGGACAAAGCAGGGATGCCCATGTTCACCCTTCCTATTTGTATTATTTATTGATCCTCTGTTAGGCAGGTTTGAAGAGAATGTTTTAATTAACCCTGTTGTGTTGAATGGAATTAAAAACAAGATATTAGCGTATGATGACAACAGCACATTAGTAACTCCAGATCCTGCAGTCGCCATAAGGGAGGTAGAAAGGGAGGTGGGAATATTATAAAAAATAACAGGTTATCACCTAAATAAGAGTACGATCCAAATAATATGCAACTAATTAATTCAAATGGAAGATGAGCGTAGAGTTGATAATGCTCCATATCTGAGTGTGAACATATCCGTCAGAGTTGAGAGTATTGAGGAACTGAACTTCTCTCCTTTGTTGACTAAAAGCAGGAGGAACTTGATTTGGAATCATAACTTGCATCTTACATTAATAGGTTGATGTGATGTAATTAAAATGCTGTTACTGCAAAAGGTTATTTATTTTGTCAGGGCTATCCTACTCAAAATAGGGCAGCCATGGTTTAACAAACTGGAAGGGCTCTGCAGTAGTTTTATACAGGAATACAAAAGGACGAGGAGAGCTTTGAAATATCTGATGCTCCCTAGGGCCAAAGGCAGCTGGGCCGTGCCTAATTTCAGGTACTATTACTGTGCAGCAATATTACAGCATATGGCAGTCTTAATAAACGGATGGTGAAGTACAGATCTGGGTCTTGAGGGATTGCCTTGGATTAATGAATTGTTATTGGGAACCGAAGTTAAAGCTTGTTTCTTAAGGAATGTTGAGCCAAGCTGCTTTAAGAAAGGTAAATTAAAGGTATTTAAGGCTACATATAAAATCAGGGTACAATTAATACAGAAGTTGGAAATAGTATTGTATAATTATTGATATCCTCTCTGGCTTCATCATTTTTTCCCCAAGTGTATTTCATGATATAAGCTGCCTTTTCTGGAATAAGAGCTGGAGTGGGTAGACTAGGGGAGCTATATAATCTGGTTCAAATTTACTCCTATGAGGAAATGCAATAAAACTCCAGTCTGACGAAACTGAATTCTTTTAAGTATTTGCAAAAAAGGGACTTTTTGTTGAAAATGGATAGGGACGAATTGACATTTGAACAGGTTCCGCTTTTGCATTTGCTGGGCCACACTCGTGGGTGTGGAGACTATAAGATTAGGCAAAGTTATAAAGCTTTAATTGATTTAATGCCAGATGATCTGGATAAGTAAGTGTGAAACTGGGCCAGGAGACTAGCGGTCAAAGGGATACCTTGTCTGGAGTCGCAAGAGATTGGGTAGGAAATCCTATTATCTTCAGATTTGAAGAGTCAACACTATAAAACATTATTTAATTGGTACTATACACCAGCCAAAATCTCTAGATGGGGGAAAAGATCAGAGTCTATATGCCCCTGGTGCGGCAGTTATGAAGCAGACTTAGCACATATGTTCTGTAATTGTGTAAAGCTGGAGGCTTTTAAGTTAGGAATCAGTCAGTATTTGCGGTCAGTCCTAAATATACAGGTCAGGTGTTTGACATCGAAGAGCAATTGGTTAAGGGCATGGGGAAACTATGCTTTATTTTTGTGTTAATGGTTATGGCAGTGGCTCATATATTCACTGCCAGGGCCTGGCTCAACTCGGAAACCCCTACCTATCACCAATGGCCAGCCAGACTTCTATACATGTATTATCCAGGGAGCAATTTATATCTAGCGGGGAAACCTGATTTGGACACCAGCGGCCAAATGGATTGGAAGAATGGGCTTGAGTGGTGTTAGGCCTTAGTGTGAAGATGTTGGTAATGGGATAGCTACAATCATAGAAATCGGAAATATCATCAAGAAATTAATTGGGAAATGATCAATCAATGAATCATGAATTGGGGAAATGAATTAGTGATCAATGCAGTTGGACATACATATGTATTATGATGTATGGATGAACTGAAAATGACTCATTTGTTTCTGTATATGGATTGCACTGGCTTTATGCTCCTCTAATAACAAAACCAATGAAAAAAAGTAAAACACCTACGTTTAACATTAACTTCGTTATCCCTTGGTAGCAACTTCGAGCCACAGGGCCAAGGTGCGTAATATAAAATTTGAGACACATTATTACTGGATTTGGCATGTCACTGCAGTGACAGACTTGAAAGAGTTACTTCACTGCATAGGCTTTAATAGCTGTTCTTAGATGCAATAACCTGCTTAATAAATATTGTCTTCAGTCTACCAGTCTGTTAGCAGATAAGGTATGAAAAGGCCAGCTACAGCTCATCCACCTCTAGCTCTCTTGAAATGTAACAGGAAATGGATGTCAGGGATCACAGATAAACAACAGAAATGGTCAGGGAGGGACTCTCAAAGTAACACATTTATAGTAAATATGATGATACTAGGAGGTGCGCCTTCACTGGTGGCTTACTTACCCAGCTAAGTTGTCTCCTGTGCCACAACAGTCAGACTGGACTCAGCCAGAACTAGGCTGGGTTGTTTTTGCAGGTGTGTTTCCTAATTATTCTACATTAGTTCCGGGATGTGGACAAATAGCTCCTTACAAAAGCAATGTGTTAGGCATGGCATCATTGGCGTGGGTTTCCCCTGTATTTTTGCTTTTGCCTCCTGTGTTTTTGCTGTGTGTTGGGCCTCATTTTGCTGGTCTGGATGCTTTGGGTACTCTGCCACTGCTGTTGAGTGCAAGGTGCAAGTGCTCCCTTTGTCAATTGTTGTTATGGATTAATGTTTCCATGATTGGTTTATTTGGTTTACTGTTAAGTCCCTAGTACAGTGCACTGTGTGTGCCCAGGGCCTGTAAACCAATTGCTGCTAGTAGGCTTGCAGCACTGATTGTGCCACCTACACATGGTCTCAGGCCTGCCATTGCGGTGCCAGTGTGCAGTCTAGTGCTGCCATGTCGACCTGACAAGTGAACTCACTTGCCAGGCCCTAACCGTCCCTTTTCTTACATGTGAGTCACCCCTAAGGTAGGCCTAAGGTACCCCTGTGGGCAGGGTGCATTTTAGGAAAAAGGTAGGACATGCCCTGATGCGTGTGGCATGTCCTGATAGTGAAATACTGGCAATTTCGTTTTTCACTATTGTAAGGTTATCTGTCCCATAGGATTTAATGGGGAGTTTGCTCATAACATCTTACAGCCCATGGGAACAAGATAGGGAAATAAAGTTTGATATGCCTGAACTCAGAACGTAAAGATGCATCTTTTAGTGAGGGTGATTTTTACATTCTGGGTTTGAAAATACAACTTTTAGAACTTAGGTATTTTCTTGCCTAACCATCCAGTGTGCCTCTGCTAGGTTGTGTATTGACTGTCTGGCTTTGGAGTGACAGGGGATGGTGATGTGCAGTCTGTTCAGACAGCCACTTGGAGGGGTTGAGGTGTGTCCTGCCTTTCCAGGGTGAGTCATGGCTGGGCTAAATAGACCTGGGCTGCATTCAGATTAGGGGGAGGAGATTTCTTTCACACCTGCATTGCCCTGGGTAGCCTAGGACAATGCTGTCTCCACCTCCTGCCAGGAAGCTGCGCCGGAGAGTACAGAACTGGTTCTGGCTGGTGAAAGACACTCTCTGCCCCCAGTGAAAAAAGGTTTTTGTATTATAAAAAGAGGGGCCCAGACCACAGACTTGTAGATCACTTCTGGGAATCAAGAGGAACCTTTGTCAAGGAGAAGAGCTGGAGAAATTAAGGAGGAAGACTACCCCTGGGCTGTTTGCTGTCTGGAGTTGGCCTGCAGTGGCTACTTTTTGCCAAGGAAAGTGAAAAGGACTTTGCTGTGTGCTTTGTCACCTGCTTGAGGAAGATCTCTATGGGCTTGAAGAAGAGCTTGTCTCCTGTTCTGAAGTCTCAGGGACACAAAGATTCACCCCCAGCTCCCCTGAACTTCCTTGCTGGGAGTTCTGACCTGCCAAGAGGTGCCTGTGGCTGCTCTGGGCCTCTGGAGGTTGTTCTGGCGGTTGGGAGCTGGAAAAGCAAAGCAACGATGAGACGCGCAATGCATCTGTACCTGTTTCCGATGCATCGCCGGAGAAACCTATGCAGCTCCTTCCTGTGGCTTGCGAAATCGCCGCATGCCACATTGGGTGCATCGATCTCCAAAGTCCGAGATCATCGTGCTGATTCCGACGCAAGCCCTGCTGTACGGCTGCAAGAACCAACGCATAGTCCCAGGTCATCACGTGTCACA
This sequence comes from Triturus cristatus, assembly GCF_964204655.1. NCBI lineage: Eukaryota > Metazoa > Chordata > Amphibia > Caudata > Salamandridae > Triturus > Triturus cristatus. Next base: position 641,261,447 of record NC_140589.1, read on the forward strand.
CCGAGGCGCCAGGTCTGTTGCATCGTTGGGGGACGCAGTAAGAAACCGACGCATCACCTCCCCATGCAGAAAGAAACTGACACATCACCCCCCGAAGCAAGGAACCGATGCATCACCTTCCCTGCGACCCTTTTCTTTGTGTGCGCGACGCATCCAAGGTACTTTGTGTGAAAAGAGTCAGCGTACACCACAAAGTCACTAAATAAACCTTTGTTTAACCCTCTGGTACCTGGACAGCAGTCAGTATTAATTTAGAAGCAATATGTAAAGCATTTATTCAGCACTAAAAGAGCAAGATAGTGAAAACACAGCACAAGGAAAATCCCAAATAAATTTAGTAATATACAGAATATTGTAATAAATAAAATGACACCCAAACAACACACATTCAATCAGTAGAACAGGAGTTATGATTTTTTAAACTTTAAGGGAAAATAGCACCAAAAGGCACGAAGCGCCAACAGTGGCATCTGTTTGCGCCGGACTGGCACAAACTCACAAGTTCAGGCCGGCCATGATGGATCAAGGGCCAGATAGAGGACCAGGTTCCTTGTTGTGGGGCTATGTGGTGCTACCATCCATGGGAATACATCATATTGTGTCAGGTCTGTTGAGCCATCTATCAAGAACTGCAAGGTGCTGCAATACGAGACTCTGCATCCCTCTGCATCAGATTCAGTGAGGCAGCCAATCAGGTACCTCAAGGTGAAGTGATGCATCGTCCTGAGTCGGATCCGGTGTAGCTGCTGATTAGGGCCTGCGTCAGATCTGGTTAGGCTGTCGATCAGGGGTTGTAAGGTTATGTGATGTGCTGTTCAGTGTTTGGTCTGTTGTAGCAACCAATTAGGAGCTGTGAGGTACTGCAATGCGAGGCCCTGCGTTGTCCTGTACTGTTTTGCATTGGATATAGTGCAGTCGCTGTAGGAGAGTAGGATCTGCACTTATGTTGCCCCCGCTTTTTTTCTGATGTATACACTGGTTTCTGGCTATAGTCTGGCTGGGTTCCTGCTAATCAGGGCCCCAGTCTCTCTGTTCTCTATAAACGACTTGGTGTGCGTATTAGATGCACTAGTGATTGGATACTGTGGTACCTTATGAGCCCCTAGTATATGGTACCTTAGGTACCTAGGGCATAGGCACTTCACCGGCCTACCAGGGGCTGCAGCATGTATTATGCCACCCCTGGGAAGCATTCTCAATCTGACACCACAGGCCTGATACTGCAGCCTGTGTGAGGTAGTGTTAGCACTCCTCACAGAGATATAGGTTCCTATATCTCACCATGCACACACATATAATCCTATCAGCCACCCCTATGGCAGGCCCTATCAATCCTGAGGGCAGGGTGCGTGGTTTACAATGTGAGGGGGTGCCTCTGCGTGAGCAGGGCCCCTCTGCAGCTACCAGAGTCTATTTTCTATGGCTGTTTGTGGATGCGGTTAAACCATATACTCTGAAGTGCATTAAAATGCTAACTTTGGAATGACTGCATCAAAACATGTCTTGTTTGGTGTCAAACAACTTGGAATCATACCCCCACATCAGTCCATGATGTGGGAGCATGATCCCACCCTTCTAGAGGGGACGACATGTAAAACAATAGAAATCCAATAGAGCCCTGGCATCACAAAATGGATGCCACCAACACAGACACTGGGCTGCCCTCCTGCTGCTGACTTAAACTCGCAGTGGAGGAAGCCCAACAAAAGGCATCCTGTCACAGGGAGGTGTCACCACCTTCCAGACAGGATTTAGTGTATTGGAGCTGGGTGGGTGCACTCCTAGAGTGCTTTGAAGTCCTGCACTGGGGGAGCAGTAGGTTCCTCTGTGCATATGCCAGCTCAAACCGGTTCAGGGGCTACCTGTCCCTGCTCTGGTGCGAAACTTGACAAAGGGAAGTAGGTGTAACCACTCCCTCCCCTGACCCTCCTAGAGGAGTGGTCATAGAGCTAGTCTCTCCCCTATCTTCACTATAAGATAGCAAGCTTTGCCATTGCAAATCAGATAAACCTGGACGACGCTCTACAAAGAAGAATCCTGGCCCTTCGACGTTCCACTACCTTTGGAAGACAGAAGAATCTCCCTTGGAGTCAAGGAGTGACTCCCCTGCTTGGCAGGCACCAAAAACCTTAATCAACAGTTGCAAACTTTCCTGCTCCTGACGGAGTTCGAAGTTCCTGCTGCCCCGGAAGTAGATTTCCTGACTTCTTGATAGCCATTGTGAGTCCCCAGCAAAGCTGTGGCAAGTGGACCCCATGAGTGATGAGGAACAGCAATACCTGGGGACCGTGCAGTATTGTCAAGTGCAAACCCTTCACGATGTTCCACGAACTTGTGCATTGGACCATTTGTGGCCCAAGCCTCCAGCAGGTTTTGCAGTGAAAATCAGAGGCCTACCCCATCCCGAGTGACCGTGGGCTTCTGTGAAGCATTTCCTGAAGAGGCGCCTTTGCGATCCCTTGCCCGTTGGCTTGTGGGTCCCCCAAAGACTTTCTTATCAACTAAAAGGGCTTCCCTGGCTGCTCCAGGCCTGCCCTCACTTACCTTTGCTGGGTGAGTCCCTCAGACCTTCCTGGTCTGCATCATCGACTTTCTTCAGTCTACCCAAGACTTGCAGTTGCCAAGGCTTGTTGGCTCCAATCTGGTTGCCGATACCGCAGTCAGCTGCAGACATCATGGGACACTCTGAATCCAGCTGCTGGTCATCATCAATCCCTCCTGGACCTTGTGAGCGAAGAGTCAAAAAACCATCAATGACCTGAAATCACCCGACATCTGTGGTCATCCAACTTCCTGGCCACCGGTCACTGGCAAGTGACTTTGAACACTGCCCCTTCAATTTTCAGGTCTTCTGCATCTTGAATCCACCCTTCAGTCGACGCAAGCAGCAAGTCTTCTTTGGTCTCCATAGAAAGCAGCGACGCAACGCGACACCAAAAGACACCTATGCACCCGGCTTCCCTGGGTGAGGTAACTCGTGCACTCTGGTGCCCTAGTGTGTGTTGGCCCTCGAAGTACTTACCTTGTAAGTGGCTTGCTTGTAGACTTCCCCGAAGTACCCTAGAACTTGAAAAATCAAACTGCGACTTGCACCATTGTAATCAAAAGGGAACCCGCGGCTGTGTTCACACACTGCATGCATCTCTCGTGGGCCTGTTACTTACCTGCTAACACTGCAGAAGAGAAGCCCCAGCGATTCACCAGGCCCTAGGCCTTGTCATTTTGCAAGTCAACATTCTGATACCATTTTTTAGTATATGGTCTAGTACGCCCCTAGGGCTCCAGCCATATTTGCTCATAATTTATTGTGAAACGTTGATATTTGAATGTGTATCTGGCTTCTAATCTCATAAAGAGATTAGTAGAGTGTGTCTAGTAATAAATACATATATATTTGATATATATACCTGTGTGGTGTCCTTTCATTTGGTGTTTCAAGAGGTTATAAGGTAAAACAAGCTGCTTTACATTCCTCTGAGACTTAGCCTGAAGGCTGCTCTCCACAGCTACCACTAGGATAGCTTTCTTTAAAAGGTTGTCTTAAACCTATCTACCATAAGAGTCGAATTGGACTGGTGCAAGGTGGCCACTATAACTAGTGCCCAGCATATGCCAGGCCAACTTCTCACAGTCGCCTTTTAGGAATTGTGAGGTGCTGCAATGCGATGCCCTGTGTCAGTCTGCACCAGGCTGCATCAGACCCGGTTAAACCTGAGCAGGAAAGAGTAGAATCTGACTGTAGACAAGTGTCAAGGACCTTGTGGACAGCAATTGGAGGGTCAGGATTCACAGAGGACAGCAGAGGGGACCAGGTCAGGTTCAGTTGTTCAGCTGGAAAGTATGGGAGGCCTCTGAAAACTTGCTATGTCCCTGTATCTCAAACAGTAAGTCAGCCAACTGACCCATGGAGTCACTTCTGGAGCCCTGGGTTCAAGGCAAGAAGGTCCAGTCTTTCTTCTCTCTTATTTTTCATCACATTCATAACTCATTTGATGCATTTTTGTCCATGATTCTTGCTCCTTGCTGTCAGACTTCATTTGTATTTCCTTCTGTAAAGACCTGATTATAGTGATGATTTGATGCCTTGCTAATCTTCATCTTCAATCAAGAGCTACAAGATTGTTAAGGAGGTTTTTTGCCCTTTGCGGTTTTTGGTGCCTAACTGGACCTGCTTACGAAAGCACTTCATGTGTCTTATTAAATGGAGGGATTAGCCACCCTTTCCTCCGACAATCAAGAAGGCAAGGGGCATATTATCAAGGACGGCGTTAAAATTATCGCCGCTTTAACGGCAGGAAGCTGCCGCTAAAAGCCGCGATAATGGACTTGATAATATGCCGCAGAGAATTCCAATAGCAGCCCATGTTCTGGTGTGAACATTGGCTACTATTGGAATTCTCTGCGGTATATTATCTAGCCCATTATCGCCGCTTTAGCGGTAGTTTTCTGCCGCTAAACCGGCGATAATTTTAACGCCGTCCTTGATAATATGCCCCCATGTTGATGGACCTTCAGGAACAGCTGGATACTAGATGAGGTGGGAAAGACAAGAATTTGCTGTAGTATTTTATAAATATGTAGTATTTGTCTAGTAGTATCACTGATTCGATCTCGTAGTACATCATTAGTGACTAGTTGGACAGGCAGATTATATGTCAGAGAACACCCACCATGCTGAAATCAAAGGAATCTGTTTTAAAATGTGTGTCTTCCCTAAAGGACAAACATTTGTTAAGGGATTTCAGACAATGCAACTACCAATTTTTTTCCTATTAAGTTAAGAGTCTATGTGAGTTTGGAAGATATTTTGACAACTATCTTACTATACTCTTACTTATGTTTCTATTACAAATCTCAGACTCTCTATATCCCTTACAAAATGTTTTCTTCTCCTGCATTTTGCATTCAGTGTTCAAAGTGCCTAGAGTTCAAGGCACTATAGGAGGTTGCACGTTACAAAAACACAAGACAGTTGGAGCTATCTACAACAGAGAAGTCAATAAATAAGTACTATAACATAATGCCTTTACAGTTTCTTTTTCACAAGTTGTTTTTCATCCTTAAAATAATTTAATTGTGAAGCTTCGTGTTCATTCATTTTTTCCGAAAATAATTTCACGTTTGGTTTTGCTGCTTAGGAAAAATATTAAATCAAGAAGCTTATGATCAGTTCTAGTTTATATTATACACGTGGAAAACCGCCTAGTGCTTAAAATGACAGATGTGCTGACAATTTGTAAAAAAAAAAAGTCTGCATCACAGAAGACTTACATCAGCAACTTAAAATCGAAGTTCTTATTCAGAGCTCGGAAAGTAATTCGTTTTCTTCTAAAGAAGGGAACAGTTACAAAAGACTTGAATATAGGATCACAATTCAAAGGGCCCGTGCCGAACAAAAAACCTTGACATTTTAATTGAAAGCAGCGCAGAAAAGAGGACACAAATCAATGATTCTCCTGAAAGGCACCTTTGCCTGAAAGCGTGATTTGACCTCAGTCACTTCCAACTTCTTTTCTCTGACTTTACTCCCTTTTAGACTTTTAAATTGTAAGATTATAAAAAGCTAAAATACCTTTCCGTATTATTAATGTGAATCGTCTGAATACACTGAGTTCATGTTTTTTTATTTTTTATTTGAGGCACTCAGTGGATTAACTGGAATGTGATAATGTGGAGTACAAAGGAGAATCATCTTTTCACAAATGTCTCATATTTTCTGCGATGTGTTCTGAGAATAAAACAGCCTTGCATTTACAACAAGAAAGTGTCACTATTTTCATGTAGTAACTTAGTAGAGTTAATTACTAAAGTTATGATAACCCTAGCATAAAACCAGCCAGAATGGACACCTAACACTCCTCGCTTACATTAGTTGATGAGGATGGCAGGTGGATTTTCCAAACTTTTATCTATGTACAGACTGGGGACATGTACCTATTTTCCATTCCTGCACACATGGTCAACACTTTGGACTTCACCCACCATCAATCCTCACATAGGGCCAGATTTAAGAAAAAGACATGATAGCACAGCAAGTCACCTTGCTGCACTGCACTGCACTGTGTGACAAGGAAAGAGCCAGAATGCTCTGTATTTAAGACAATACAGCACATTCCTGCCTTTTCCACTGCACTTGTACCCTTTTGGCTGCTAAGCACCATGGTGCAAGGGTGCCTGTGTTGCATGCAGGATTGTTTCTGTGCAAGGGGGGCACCTTCCTAAAAAAAAAAAAATTCGGACATGCAAATTCCTCTTTTTATGTGTGCTGCACTCAAAGAAAGAGGAAGTAACGAGGAGTAATAAAGATATTTCTCCTTGTTACGTCTCTCTGCGAGAAAGAGGAATTAACGAGGAGAAATAAAACTATTTCTCCTTGTTACGTCTCCCTGCAAAGGCGTATCTTTTTGGTCTATTCCCAGGTTTACCAGTTCTGGTAATTCTGTGAATGTGTTAAAAACCATTGAAACACCCAAGCAACATCCATGGAACACCTCTCTAGTGCAGAGTAAGGCAGCACAGTGATTTATGCTGCTTTGTTTTATGTCAGATTTATGGAGCCACTCAGGGCCACGAATAAATCTCATTTAAGGATTGCATCACTCTTGTACCACCTTGAGTGCTGCAAGAGCGATGCAACTCTGCTCGTAAATATGTCCCATAGAGTTTCTAACAAGAAACATGTAAATGTTCTTCATCACCATGAAGTAACATGTATTTCTAAAGCACATTTTCCCTCCTTGGTGTATCCTGGTGCGAAGTCACACGTGTATTGCTATCCAGCTCATTAGTCCTCATTTTGTTAACTTCAGAAGGATGAAAGGCGGAGCAGATCCGCTTGGATTTAAACATGTGATGAGGATGTCAAAGATAAATCAAGTAATAGGTTTCTTAGTTGACTGAACCACCAGATCCAGCTTTGGAGCTTCTTTTGACCCTGGTGCACGGCAGCCAATTATATCTGCTAAGAAAAATTGTACAGTGAGAGGCTCTGTTGAAACAGTTGCGTGTAAAGAAAGCAAACAGATTAAAAAAACGAGATGATAAAATGAAGTAAAAAAGTAAGAGTATTTCAACCCAGCCCCTTTTTATTTCCGTTTTTGTCCTTCTGTCTCCATTTCCCTTTCTCTGTTTGCCTCCTGTCTGTCCGTCTCCTTTTCTCTACCTTATCAGTATTTAAACACTTTTTCTATTTTTTTAAATCTCTCCTGCTTGGATCTCTGCATTATCCCAAAAACGCTATATAAAAACCCCCATTCCTTTTAGTTGAATACGCCCTGGTGCCTGCACCCTAACAGGGTATGGATAGACACCGATGATGAAGCATGTCACGATCAAATGAGTGAGCCACCTATTCCAATATCTTTTGGTACCTCAGTAGGATTATGTAGTGGTGTCCTTACAAGACTCTGTCCTTTTTCCTTAAGCCTAGCTGCCCTTTTCTGAGTAAGTGAATATTTGGGGAAATGCAACTGGGATTTGTCATCTATTGTTCTCTCCGTGTGAGAACAACTTCTTAGATATGCCTCTTATGTTTGTGTTTCCTATGACCCTTGGATACGTAAAGTACACCAGACTATGTGACAGAGGTATTTTAAGGCATGGACAACTGCCCATGGTGCTCACCTTCCAAAGGGCCCCTAAGAAAGTGAACTTTCTATCCCACATCCATCTGTTTACCTGTATTAACCTTTAACATAGAGTTCAATATTGTTTGGCATCATGAGACTTGAATTAGTAGAAAATCGGTAATAGAATTCAAAATTGTTCAAACAGGGGCCTCCAAAATCCTTAAGATGATACTGCCATGTGATACACATACAGCCAGTTTACAAAGCCGTATCACACACACAGATCTCGCTTCTATATGTATCCTTCATGAGGTCCTGTTCTACACACTTCTACTATTCTACCTGACCTACCCAGGTAATTTAAGATACTCGGAACACTAAGCCAAAAATAATTAGCCAGCTCTTTACAGCAAATAATCCATTTTGCATTGAGCTGAGAGAACTGGCTAGCAAGTATTAGCTGAATGTTGCTCCATCAAGATTGGAGTCTTAGCCATCTTTATATAACCCTAGGTCTTGGTTGTCTATTTCCAGGGGATTGTGGTAAATAAAATATTACGCTCTCAGAATTTTAAAATATAAATAAGATCATGCATAAAGCAAGAGGCTGAGTCTGTGGTATCAGGTTCATAAAGGGCTTTATTCCAATAACTCGAGTCAGAGGGAGAATATTACCATCACCAAAAAGGATCTGGAAAGGGACTCAAAAGTATTCTCAATATTCTCAAAACATTATTCACAGAGTACAGTATATATACATTTCTCAATTGTACGTAAGCAAAAGGGCAAGAGAGAATGAGATAAGAGCATGTGGGCGTGTAAGTAGGCGTGAAGGTGGGCGTCCATGTGGGCGTCCACTTGATGATAATGGGTAATTTGTCATGTGTGGGTGGATACCTGGAGGGGGTTGCGTGATCTGCTGGAATTGTACTGGAACTTTGCCTTACTTGTGCTCAACTCGAGCATGACGTGTAACTGACGTGGGGAGGGTTGCTATGCAACCGGACAAGTCTGGAAGTGAGGCCTTAAGTGAGTGAGGCCTTCAGTGTCAGGACGACCAGCACATCTTGTATTATCTGATATCCGATGTCTGGAGCAGGGACTGATTTGTGACATAGGTTGCTCATCACCAAGAGCCGATGTGGCATCTATTTCTTCATTTACTTCATTTACTGCAGAGGCCTTACATGGGGGCTATGGGCTTTTTACTGACGTGAGCTTTGCAATCTCACAAAGAGAGACAGTAGGGCTGGGCTCCCTCCTTGCAGATGGGTCGCGTTCATTCCTCCTTCACCAGGCAAGAATGTGGTTTCAGTAAGAGTAAGCAGATAACCGTGCTCAATACTGTCTCGACACCTCGGTCGGGGCCCCTTTGGCTGAGGCCCAAGTGTGCAAGGCCAAGGAGACGTAGCTGCAGCTTTCAGAGCGTTCTGAGGCATGAAACCTCTTTTCGGCTCTGGCTGAGCCATAAACATGGGCTTCATGAAAATGCAGGAAAACATGATGAAAAACGTGTAGGCCTCAATACAGATTTGTCGTTTCTCTCATGGGAGACTGGATGATGGCAGGCCACGTTATAGCATAAGCATCATGATAGAAAGGCCATGGAGGGGAAATACATAGGTTACATGTATGTGCATATAAGCGTTTGGGGGGGGGCACATGGGGACACATAGGCCTCATAGATTTTTATTTTCCTCATTCCCTCCTTGTACCCTAGTGAACCCCCTATGTAACGTCTATTTTCATGAGACAGTCGATCTGTTCTTGCAGCATTATTTTTCCATTTTCAATGCTTTGTAAATAGGGATGTGGAACACATGCAGTAGCACACAGGCCACAAATGGCCGGGCCACACTGCAGACATAGGCAACAACTGAATATCATTAATAGTATCAACCCACAGACGGTCAACACTTTCCATCCCCAAGCCGATATTAATCCCCAGAGCCAACCGGACCATGTCCACGTGCCTGGGTCTTGATGTATGTTTTGGGCAATCTTGTGGAGCCTTGTTATTGCTTTGTATTCTTTGGCATCACCGTTGATGGATGTAATGAAGGCAAACCATGCTCCGCAAGAACCATTATGGGAGAACGGAAAAGGAAAAAGAGGCAACACTCCCTTTACCTTCTGATACGGGGGAAATCGGCCACAGACCCAGCAGTCTGTAGCATTGCTAGTCTGATGTGAATGGTGCAGTATCTGAATAAAGGTATTGTTGCGTAAGGCAAGTCGATATGATAACTCATGGGATGGCAGATCACTAAACGTGTGTTTTGTGGCATCATTAGTGGAGGAGTGTAAAAGTGAGGCAATAGGAGGAAAAATAGCATGTAGTATTAAGCTGATACATATTATCGTGATGCACAGAAGAGATAGAAAAATTACAGTCACTATACATCTACCACGTAATATTTTACAGTATTTGCCTTTTATCTTGCTCTCTTATTTTTGCTTTATGTTATTGTCCAAGATCTTGTGCGAGCCAGAATACATGTTCAACCGCTTCACCACCTAGTGGACTTAATTGATCAAACGGGTTCTGACTTTTTAGATCAAAGTTTAGCTTTGTGGAAACTTCTGGGGAGTCTCCTCTAGAAAATGGTGTTCAAAGTCTTTCCTTTGTAAAAGAGTGGTGAAGGTGCAACCATCCTTTCCGCCCTTTGACTTTAACGGCCGTCCCCGTGGTCCAGAGCACTGACTTTGGCGCCTTCCATCCAGGAGCGATGGAGTATTCTTTGACCTGGGTGTTGTCAGGGAAGGCGGCAGCAACCTGCGAACAACAAGAGAGTAGTGCAGACATCAAGGAAGCCAGGTAATCTGTCAGCATGTTACTATCAACATCAGTAATCTTTTAGGCATTGGAGTGCCCCACATATTTGGTAGTCTACCAAAGACCACTTCATAGGGAGATAAGCCTGTTCTAGAATGGGCTACCATTCGCATGTAAAAGAGGGCAACCGGCAGGGCTACCATCCAATCTACACCTTTGTCTGCGCAAATTTTTAATGTCCGATTATGTCTTTCTACAAGGCCTGCTGCTTCAGGATGTCGCACACAATGGAATTTCCAGGTATACCCTAACAGAAGGGACACCTGCTTCATTAGTACCAGGACATATTTGTAACCTCTACATCTGTTTATTTGGATATAATCCATTTGGAGCACTTCAAAAGGGTGGTCAGGTGGATGGATTCCACCTTGTTCCATCGGAATGCCTTTACCTGGATTGAATTGGCAACAGATCATACATGTTCTGACCTTTTGTTTCGCTGCTGCACGCAGGTGCTTGTTGAACCATATATTCTTTAAGCTATCTATCATTGCTTTCTCTCCTAAGTGTGCAGGACTATGTGCGGTATTTATAATCACTTGTACCATCGAATCAGGAAGAAACCATGTGTATTTGCCCTTATTCATCCAACCCTGATCAGTCAGTACCCCTCCTTGTTCCGACCATTTCTTTAATTCGTCCATAGTAGCATGTGTCTGTATGTCTTGTACATCCTTGGAAGGATCCCTAACTGTCATGGCTTTGGACAGTGATAGTATCTGTGATTTTGTCATGTCTAGTCGGGTCTGAGCTGTCTGTTTAGCTGTTCGGTCTGCCAGATCATTGCCTTGGGAAATGGTATCTGTGGCTCTAGTATGTGCTTTACATTTTAGGATAGCTATGGCTGTTGGTAAATGTATTGCTTCCAGTAGGGCTTGAATAAGGGGGCCATGCTGTATCTTGGCCCCATGAGAGGTCAAGAAACCTCTTTCTCGCCACAGAATCGGTGTAAATGTTTACTCTCAGGTGCTTAGCTCTTATGCACGCTTGTGTCAGGGCGATGAGCTCTGCTGCTTGTGCTGACAATATGTCTATTCTTTTAGTCTCTATTATTACAGTATCAGTAGTCACTGCATATGCTGCCACTAATTCTCCCGCCCCTGTCCTCATGCATGAGCCGTCAACTTATAGTGTTAGGTCGGGGTCTGGGAGTGCAACGTCTGTCAAGTCTTGTCTTGGTTTAGTCACGGTATGTATTACTTCAACACAGTCGTGTGGTGAAACGCTTTCTGTACTGGAGGGCAACAGGGTAGCAGGATTCAGTATGTTGCATCGTCTGATCTCTATGTGTGGTTGAAATAACGTTGCTCATAGCCTGTCAGTCTAGCTACAGTCAGGTGTTGTGTTTGTGTCTGGTTCAAGAGAACCTCTACTGCGTGTGGTACTTGTACTGTCAGAGGGTGGCCCAGCACTATTGAGTCACTTTGTCTTATGGCTAAGGCCGTTGCTGCAACTGATTTTAGGCACGCAGGCAAAGCCTGTGCTACTGGGTCTAATGTACTAGAAAAATAAGCACAGGGCTCGTGTTTTCCTGCATGATCTTGTGTTAGGACAGATAGTGCTGTTCCATCCCGCTCTGTCACAAAAAGCATAAACGATTTGTTGTAATCAGGGTTTGCTAAAACTGGTGCTTGACATAAAGCTCTCTTTAATTCTTCAAATGCCACAGTGTGTTCTTGTATCCAAGGGAGGACTTTAGTAGAAGCTGTATTAGGGGCTTGGACTAATTCCCCTGAAAGATCACAATAAAACATGAGAAAAAGGGGAAAGCACCATACCTATTTCCTCGGCTTAATTTCTAAGGGGGCTAATTTCTAAGGGGCTTAATTTCTTAAGGGGCTAGCGGGAAGCGAACCTCCTCAGGGGCCAGCAGAAAGCCAATATTCTCCTCCTTCCCCCCCCTTTTTGACAGGAGGAAATCCGAAACAGATTTCACTGCTGTCAAACACTATCAAACCCTGTGTCTTGTCAACACTATTAATCCCTGTGTGTAGCTACTGGGCGTAAGCAAAATTATAGGAGATACACAGCGTATTTGAAACGGCGAGAAATCCTTCAAATTAATGTACAAACCTCATTGTGTTAGCTCATAAGCTGGCCAAATGACATCTCATATGCAAATGTCCCTATTACATGAACCTACACCAACCTGAAGTCAATATTAATGCTAGGAGGCCCTAATAGGAATGCTAAATTACCTAAATATTCGGAAAACCAAGTTTAAGAACAGTTGTTAATGTTGATAATTAATAATTCATCTGCTAAAGAAATCAGTCATTTTGCAATAATTTCCACCTATACAATAAACAGCCTAATTTAAAAACAAGTCAACTTTTGGGGCCACCACTTACAAGAATGAGCTTACTAAAGCAAACTTTTAAAAGGAAATCCTGTCAGACATTTTCTCATTACCCTAAATACCGAGCCTCATTTGTCACTCTGGGGTGGCAGTCCTTATTTAAAACAGGCCTTTCAAGAGGTAAGATGCGAGTGCATAGATCATAATGGTTCCTTAATGTCCAATCTGGAAACATATGACCGAGGCTGCCTGTCTATAAGAGAAAGGCAGTCATGTGATACATATTTAAGTCTTGCATAACTATTTTCTTCTTTTATTCATCACCAATACCAATTAGACATACACTGATAACGTGTTGTCCGCTATTTTGACAGCATGATAAAGGTAATATCATGTCTGTGAAATTTAGTAATTGTGAACAAGTTCCAGCCAAGCGCTGCGCAAAGATTTACGTCGTCACGTCCATCTCCGTAACGCCCAGGAGAACTTGTATTAATGCCAAACATACTGGTCAATACAACACAAAAACAAAACATATATAAAATACATATGCCAAGCCATCAGTATACCAAGCACAGAAAGCATAGACAATTACACTAACATATATAAATGAGCAGCGATGCGCAATTATAGTACCTACAGCTCAGAGGCGAACACTCTGGCCTGCTTAATTTGTCAGGCTTATAATCAATAATTGATTTACCTGCCCTATACACCCCCATCTGAAATCACCGTGTCAAGTCTGACACACAGAATCAGCAATAATAATCAAAAACGAAGAACACACGAACCTGTTTGTTTTCTTTTATAAAAATGAGCTATGCATCTTCGTCAACACAATGTACCCTAATGTCCCAGACGAAGACGCACCTCTCATCTCTCCTCACAGACTTTTAACCACTGGATCATTTATTCAATGCAACTGGTGGCAGCATGTGGCCACAATTTAAAAATGTCCGAATTCGAAAATCGTTTTTATATAGGCATATAGCCCTTAAAATTCCAAGCAAGAGCAACATTTTACTTTCTGGCCAGAAGCAATATAACATTTGCTAAAAAATAAAACAAATCTTCTCCATAGACATTTCTCGGGGCACTTGTTTTGCACAGAATAGAACAAGGGAATCTTTCTCGACTTACATTTCTCAGCTGCCCTGTCTTATCAGAGAAGCTAAAAATAGCCCCTCAGCGCGGCTTGAGCCTGGGCTGCCAGCCATCTTTTTTTTGTTTTTCCTACTCCTGGCCCCCAAGGCTCTCCGGCTGCAGGCATTACACAGATGCGATGTCAGAGAAGCTTTCTAAGCAGTGCCTCTGTTCCGCTCCTCTCACCGGCCCCCACCTACACTGGCTACAAGGTCAGAATCTGTCTCCGATTTCTGTATCACATTCTGCTCTACACAGCCCCCACCTTCTCCTCACTCTGAAGCTGTCAAAGACAAAAAGACTACTCAATTCCATAAAAACTGCAATAATTCGCCCAATTGAAAAATTATTTTTATATACAATTTGCTCTCAGGGGGTCATAATCTTACCGTCTTGACCCAGCACATTGGCTCACTGGACCACCAAGAACACAAACCTGTATTCTTGAACAATTTGCAAATTCGAAATACCCACAATTCTTTTCAAGCTAAACTTTTCACTAATTATTTTTCATTAACACTTTGTACATTAGGGGTGTCATCAAATCACAGGTGTTGCTCCTTCTCCAGCTACACCCCTCTCAATTTTCTTTTGACAACGTAATCAAATGTTGGACCATGAAAACACCAGCTATGCGCTGTTCGTTTGGTGGGAGGCTCAAGAACCTTTGGGCTACTATATCATTATTATATGTATCGTGGTACTTGCGGTGGCACTCTAACTGGACCTTCTACTGGGGCCACTCTTGCTAGGTCCTCTGAAAGGACGGGATAAATACCAGCAACGTCAGTATTTCTTCCTCTGTCAGCCTGCGCTCATTTTACCTGCTCCACTTCCTCCTGTAACATCTTTTCCTTGGCTTTTCCAGACTCCAGTCTACTTCTCTCTGCTTCGTGAAACACTTACTCTGTCCTCCTATGTGACTCCTTGCGCCAAAACTCAATGGCATCCTTCCGAGCTGGTCTACATTTTCTCTTTCATAAGAGTGTTTCGTTGTCTGTCTACTTGTTCTGCTTTTACTCGGATACCTTCCTCAACTAATACGTTTTCTCGGACTTTGTCTGAATCCTCCCTACTTTTCTCTTCTTTTCTGAGCGCTTTCTCTGTGCGTCTATGCAATTCTTTACGCCATAATTCAATGGCATTTTTCTGTGACTGTCTGGCTGTCTTTTTCCATAACTCTTCTTCTACTCTCATGATGCAATCTGCATCCCAGGTCCCAGCTGCGGGCCACCTCTGACTTTCTGGTAAATCCTTGGTGTAGTCCACCCATAAATCAAGATATAATACGGCATCTAGGCCA
Organism: Triturus cristatus; assembly: GCF_964204655.1. Lineage (NCBI taxonomy): Eukaryota > Metazoa > Chordata > Amphibia > Caudata > Salamandridae > Triturus > Triturus cristatus. The sequence continues at coordinate 641,276,596 of NC_140589.1, forward strand.
TGTTTATGATACATAAAGTACCCTGGAGTGTCCCTAGTTGGAATGGGAACAGCTTCTTCGAGTACCCCTTTTCTTGTTTTGATCTGTCTTAATTTTGAAAAGAACGGCATCTTTAAACTTTGCTACTTGATTTTGAACACAATAAATTACAATAAACACACTAATGAACACTCATTCATACCACAATTTTTAAAACATATTAAAACATTTAACATTTAACATTTAACGAACGATGATAACTAATAGGAAACTAGTTACTGACATAATACTAACACTAGAGAATACTGAATTATATGCAAGACATACTGGATATACTGCTAAACAGTACAGATACACTGCTGAAACAGTGCAGACCGGATTTGTGTACCCAAACCCGTCTTGACCGGCACAACCTAATGTGCACGTCTAACTGCCTCCCCAGCAACGGTACTCACCGGGTAGCACGGAACGGAAGGCCTCGGAACTGAACTGGACTAGACCAAACTGGACTGGACTGGACTCGACTCGTGACCTGGATACTTCGGAACTTCGGAATCTGGTGGGCCTCTGTATACCTCGGACACAGCTCTCTCGCAGGTGGGCTCTGGGTAGGACAATCTGCGTTCCTCACCGCCTCGTATGGATGCCTGGTCGCAGTCTGTCCCCTTCGTTGGCCTGAGGGAGTTGGCGGGAAGACCCGCGACGTGCGCGCTTGAAGTCCGTCACGGCTATGGAAGGGGGCAAAACTGGACCTTCATCTCCGGCGTGTGGGGAAAGAGATGTAACTGTTCGGGCGCCATTATGTGGGAAATAAAATATTACGCTCTCAGAATTTTAAAATATAAATAAGATCATGCATAAAGCAAGAGGCTGAGTCTGTGGTATCAGGTTCATAAAGGGCTTTATTCCAATAACTCGAGTCAGAGGGAGAATATTACCATCACCAAAAAGGATCTGGAAAGGGACTCAAAAGTATTCTCAATATTCTCAAAACATTATTCACAGAGTACAGTATATATACATTTCTCAATTGTACGTAAGCAAAAGGGCAAGAGAGAATGAGATAAGAGCATGTGGGCGTGTAAGTAGGCGTGAAGGTGGGCGTCCATGTGGGCGTCCACTTGATGATAATGGGTAATTTGTCATGTGTGGGTGGATACCTGGAGGGGGTTGCGTGATCTGCTGGAATTGTACTGGAACTTTGCCTTACTTGTGCTCAACTCGAGCATGACGTGTAACTGACGTGGGGAGGGTTGCTATGCAACCGGACAAGTCTGGAAGTGAGGCCTTCAGTGAGTGAGGCCTTCAGTGTCAGGACGACCAGCACATCTTGTATTATCTGATATCCGATGTCTGGAGCAGGGACTGATTTGTGACATAGGTTGCTCATCACCAAGAGCCGATGTGGCATCTATTTCTTCATTTACTTAATTTACTGCAGAGGCCTTACATGGGGGCTATGGGCTTTTTACTGACGTGAGCTTTGCAATCTCACAAAGAGAGACAGTAGGGCTGGGCTCCCTCCTTGCAGATGGGTCGCGTTCATTCCTCCTTCACCAGGCAAGAATGTGGTTTCAGTAAGAGTAAGCAGATAACCGTGCTCAATACTCTCTCGGCACCTCGGTCGGGGCCCCTTTGGCTGAGGCCCAAGTGTGCAAGGCCAAGGAGACGTAGCTGCAGCTTTCAGAGCGTTCTGAGGCATGAAACCTCTTTTCGGCTCTGGCTGAGCCATAAACATGGGCTTCATGAAGATGCAGGAAAACATGATGAAAAACGTGTAGGCCTCAAAACAGATTTGTCGTTTCTCTCATGGGAGACTGGATGATGGCAGGCCACGTTATAGCATAAGCATCATGATAGAAAGGCCATGGAGGGGAAATACATAGGTTACATGTATGTGCATATAAGCGTTTGGGGGGGGGGCACATGGGGACACATAGGCCTCATAGATTTTTATTTTCCTCAGGATGAAGGTCAAAAGTGGTGGAAGGGGTTCAGCTAGCTGTATAATAAAGATGCAATTCAGGGGTAAAAGATGGCAGTCTCCTTTACCATGTGGTGGAGTGGGGATCTCAGTTAAGTTATCGGCTTACCATAAGATGAATTAACCAATCATCGTGAAGAAGTCCTCGAAGTTTACTCAATGACTGATGGATCTTTGTCATTGGCTGAGTTTAATAAGGGGAAGCACATCACATTAAATGTATTCTCTAATCTACTTTTAGTCAATAATGAGAGTTTTGTATGATTGAAAGGTTTATTAATCAGAATCTTACTAATTCATTTTTATTAGAGTAATCATATAAGGATATCAATACCAATCATTAGTTATGTCAATAATCAAATTATTAAATCATATAAATCACAGATGCATTAAGCGCATTCCGTAAAGGAAATAATCCCTATTCTAAGAATGAGAAGGAAGGGTGTCACTTAGGAATTCATAAAGAGTTCTAACTTCGAGAGAAATCATAAAGAATTAAGCTTTAGCATTGAAGTCAGTTTAATATGTCAAAAATCGATAAATGGAGAACTTCTCAAGAAGAGAGGTTCAAGAAGCTCAGTAGAGCCTCATAAACAAGCGTGAAGGGTTGTGGCAAAATGGAGATGTGTGTCTTGGGCTACTCTATGAACATGCACTTATATAAACAACACATAATTTCAATGTTGTGGTCATTTTCTCCTATTCTTCAACCAGCCGACCATCTTTCAAAGCTCTTATAGGCACAGGATCAGTCCTCATCTTCTCACCAAGAAATACAATGAGCTTAAGAAGCAGTGTTAAGTGAAAACATTTCTTATCAAATACAATGTTGTTCTTTCTACATTTCACACCATTCGTATTCTTTAGAAATGTTGCATCTTCGTATATGAACTAATTCATTACCCCACTAAATATCAAATCCATTCATTATTTAACAGTGATCTTTGTGTAAGTAACAACATTTGCAGTGTTAGCTGTAAGCATTCATGTATCTGTTATTTATTATATAAAAAAATGTCCATGGGAAGGTCAGAAAAGTAAACATTTTAGGATATGTCAGCATTCTTTAGGCATGTCAACTTTTGGTCAAACAATGCTACTTTAGCTATTCAGGCCTAATATGAGTAAGTATGGCTGCCTACTGAAATTTTTGCATTTAAACGCATTCATTTTATTAAAGCCTACATGAAAATTCTACACATTGTTGCATTATTTTTCACGAGACTATAAACACTTCAGCAATCTCCCCCCTCTGCTGGTTATCAACCATCATAATTTTCTTTAACAAATGAATCTTTAAAGTTCACTCTCTTCTTCAGTTGACTCCTCATTCTGTGTCTGTGTGATGATGTTATTTTCAAAGCGTCTATACTTTGTCTACATTTTCTGGTGATCCTGCGCCAAAGTCACCCAAATCACCTGCCCAGCTGTTGGTTCCTCCTGGAAGACTTCCTGGACCGAGCCTTCAGCCAAAATCCAAAACTGAAAACCTCCATAGGATTGCATTGTGCTCTCGACCCCTCCTAAGCACCCCCACAGAGCTGACCCTGCACCGCTGGCAGTGTGGACTTGATGCTGAACTGGGACCACCTTTGCCCTGACCTTAACCCTAGGAGCTTAGCTCCCAAGAACGAGCGGCCAGCACCTGCCTACCCTAGTGTCGCTGGGGGTGCAATTTGAGTGCCTACCTGAACCTTGTGGAACCTTGGTCCTAATCCCCAAAACTCCCACTTGTAAGTCATTTACTTACCTGAGAACCGTTAATCCTTTTTCTCCCATAGGAACCAATGTCACTTATTTTGTTCCTAAAAATGTTCCCTATCGAGTTGAACTTTTGTATGAAAGAAAAAATAACTAAACTGCAAACCTTCAAAAGTCTTACCTTGTTTTGCAAGATCTACGGTGTGGTATCTAGGCATACCTGCTGAGTAGTCGATGTAATCTAAAAGTAATCCAAAAGTAATTACTGAGGAATTTGAACTGCTTTTTAACCCAATACAAACCTGTAATGATTGCAAATTCAACCACAATTGCATTTCCTTGTATACCTTTAGAGAATGTTTTAGTCACCTGTGCCAAGTCCTGCTTGGTTCTAAAAATAAAACTAAGTATACATTTTTTTTACTTACCTAGTTGGTCTGGATTCAGTCTCTGAGTGTGTGCCATCAGTCTTAATTGAGTAAATACAATAAATGCTTAACACACCTGCCGGATATGCCTAACTGGTCGCCCACACTACCACAAAGATAGTACTTACCTAATTTAGCCTCTGCTATACCTCTGGGGACTCCCTGGACTCTGTGCACACTATACCTTATGTACTCACTGGTTGGTAACTGTTCCTAGACAGAAGACTGTAACCTACTCGGTTACATAGAAAAGAAGTTAGAAAGTGGTCTCTATATGTGCTTCCAGTCCGATGAAGATGGGGGAATATCTCCTTTAGAAATTAGTGCCCTCACACACTCTTGCGAGTGTCATACTTCATCATCGGGCGTTGCTCCTCGTGGGGGTGGTGCTGCTGTCCTCCACGGGCCCCTGAGAGAGCTCTTTGTTTGAGATCTTTTAGGAGAAACCGCAGTTGTGCATGTGGGTGTGTGGGACTAAAAAGGGAATGGTGCAAGTGTTTTACAATTACCCCACCGGTACCCTGAAGTCAATTTTATTCATAGGTCCGAGGGGTAAATGTAAAAGAATTATCCAGGGGAGATGAGGCACCTCTATTAGCAAATATGGTAGAGCTCGAGGTATTACTCTGCTGCTCTCTGTACCCATGTATGTTTATGAATATGAAACCTGGTCGACATGTTTCTTGCTGGAATAAAGGTCCCTAATGGATCCTGGTGCGCTTCGTCAGGACTGTGCAGTGAGAATTGGTGAATAAAAGTGAATTTAATAATAGGAGCAGGGAAACAAACACCCTATATTCCTATGATACCTCTATTAAGGCTCTGAGTGAGTTATAGTACTCATGAGAACATCTCAATCGTGTTTTTATTATTACCCCAGCATTCACCCAGCGGCTGGGCAGGTTTAAGGCCAGATCGGAGGGGTGATCTCAGACCCTCCCTCGAGACCGCGGTGGTTTGCTGTTGAGGCACTCCATTCTTGTGAAGGGTCCTGACGAACAGATTTACAGGACTCAAATCTCACACTACATACTGGTGTTTTTTCTTCAAATTAACCTATTTTACAGGTACTTCTTTTTTCACTGTATTTGTTATCTGTTTATTTGTAACCATCACAACTTGGATCTTCTTTCCCGAGAGGGATAGGGCTGGGACTTCCACTGTTCTAACAATGGAATGGGTAGCTCTAGCATCAATCAGAAATGACAATAGGTGGCCATTTACCTCACCTTCTACAAATGGTCCACTCTGGTCTACCTCCAAAACGGCATCAAGTATGAAATCTTCCTACCCCCGCAGCACTGTCATTGCGAATTGTAGGAGTCAAAACTCTCACTCTTCAACCTGGGGAACTGTTGAATTGGGTTCTCATTCTGAGTCTGGAATGGATTTGAGTTTGCTCCTGGCCTCTGATTCACCTTAAATCTAGGGTTTTCCATATTTTGTGAGACCATCAGGTATTGCGGGATCTGCATCATTGGAACAGGTGTTTGCATTTGTACTTGCATTTGCTCAACGGTTACATTCTGCATCTACACCTGATTTCCTCCCTGCATTTGACCATCACCTCTATTTGGATTCAGCCTACACTCCCTCTTCCACTGCCCAATTTTTTTACAAAACTTACAAGCAATCAATTTCTTCAACTTTGCAACATCTACACCAGAATTAAGATCGACAGGAACTCCTCGACCTCTACCCTGTGAAACAGCCATACCTCCTTGAACACTTTGAATCCTAACACCCTGTATTCCACCAGAATTCCCTGAAAACGACTGATTCTGAAATCTTCTCGGTGCCAATTTCATATGCTCAACCATGAATTTCACCATGTTTCATATGCCTCATTTCCTATTCTTCACTACAATATTTTGCATATCTTAGTATCTCATCTAACAGTTTTGTCTGCCAACAAATCACACTTTATTATATGTGCATACGGATCTCTGGCCCCAAACCAGCACGTTCAAAACTTTTACAAATCTGTCAACTTTTGCGTACCACTGGACAGAATTCTCTCTCAATTTTAGAAAATGATTCATAAATGCTGCAAGATCACCTCTGCTCCAAGGTACATGGACATACCCTCCATCTGGTGTTTCTCTCAGTGAAAAAGCTGATGTTTCTCCTTCAACTGGGGGACCTGACGTCAGAGTGGCTTACTATTTGCTTCAGTCACATCTGATTGTTTCTTTTTCTTTTCATGTTACGTTACTCATTTGCTCTCTATTTTCTCAAACTCACTCCATTTACAAATGCATTTGACTAATTCAGTAATGTGCACTATCATTCCTGAAGAACGCATTGTCTCAATGGCTTCATCATCCAATTGTGGTCTGAAACCTTTTTGCAATGGGACACATATTTTCGGGTCAATTCATTTAATTTATCATGTGTAACCACTGCATGCCTAGTATCCTTTTTGCTCAAATAAGATCTAAGCATCCTCTGATTATTTCTGCTAACTCTGCTTTTAACCTCGAGACATTTAATTGCCTTTTCTGCTCAGGTTGTTGGCAATTGAAAACCTGATTTTCTGCATTTCCTGTCTTTTTTTCTGAGATGCATTTCCTGTCTCTTTTTTTCTGAGATTTCTTCGAACCATGGTGGAAATATCCCCTCTTTAAACAAAGTAGTCTTTCCTTGTGCTATTGGTTCTCCCTTCCCTCAATGACTGCACAGTTTGTGGTGATGTCCAAACAAAAATTGTGAATTCTGTGACATTGGGATGAACTCGCAGGTACTCCTCCAACAGCTTTGGGCCAATATTAATTGGAGCAGTTACTGTGCGAATCTCCAATGGCTGTGCTGTTATAACCCTAGCACCAGGTGCGGGTGCAGTCACAATAGAAGCAGTAATACCTAGAGGCATCACTTCAGGGACAGTCTCAGTTCGAGCAGGCAGAATATAAGATATAACAGATTGTGTAACAGGCTGTGTCATTTGTAATGTTCTTTCAATGTGAAGCACATTTGAGTCAAGAGGGGCTGTAGCTACTGTGGCATTAGATGTCAAAGCACCCTCGGTATTTGTAGTAGGGGCTACATATTGTGGTGGACACACAGACAATAGTGCATTCAGAATTTCATCCCCTGAATCACTATCAGTGCCTGATTTCTTTTATTCTTTTTCATCTGCATTCTCATGTGCTTTATTCTTTTTAACTTTCTGGAGTTTTCGGTAGTTATTGCTGTGTATATTCTGGTTCATTTGACCATGGCTTTCCTCCATCTCTGCTATTTCTCATCCCATCTAGCTTCTGAATAATTATGCACTGCACTCTTAGCCTTGATCTGATATTTTTCTCTTTCTTTCGCATGTTCTACTTTCTCCCAAGCTTTTAATGCTTTGTACTGTGTAGGTCTAGGTGATGGCTTCATTTCATATAGCTTTTCTCTCAATATTCCATTGATTCTAAATTCAAACGTACCATGTCTCTTTAACTTTTAAAGCGCCATCATTTTCAGTGATCTTACACCATTAACAGAGCAACTAACATGGATGCAATCACATACTCATTGTCATATTTCTCATATAATGTGCTGGTGCACCCTTGGGCTAAGCCTCTTCACCTTCCCGTTCTGGAATTCTCCTCTCACAAAACTTTTAAAAAGCTTGTATACATTTCATCATTTCAGATTGTTTAACAAAGAATATACAGCATAATTTAATCATCAATGTTTTGATTCTTTTCAATATACGTCACATTTATTTCTCCAATCTTGTCACACTTTTAATACTTGAAGATTCGTTAACCAATCTCAATGTGGCAGTTATCGAACAATTGACCTATACGAGTGCAGCACTCTGTTTCATCATTAACCACTAACAGTGTGACAGTCCACCAACCAAAACATCTCAGCGCAGCACACTATTACCTATTTTCTCACTCCTTTAAGCAGGTCACCCTCCTTTAAAAAAAATGTATACACATAATTCTACAACTCTAAGCAAACACAAAATAAACAATATTTTTCTGCTCCTCTGAAGAAACCCACAATTAATTCAACAACCAAAATGTTTAGGTTTTTACACCCTCCAACTTTTTCATACAGAAATGTTTTTCACATGCAAATGAAATCTTGACCAGCAGGAAATCATCCTAATTATTGCAGCTTCACCTTTGTGCAAATAGGTTCCACTAACATTAATCAATATTAGTATGTTAGACCTAACATCCTTGGTGTGGTTTCCCCAGACATTTTGCCTTCAGACCTTCTGTTTTTACTGTTTTTACTGATTTCGTTTTGGCCGGCTTTAGGCATCTGGGCACTTTACGACTGCTAATCAGTGCTAAAGTGCATGTGCTCTCTACTTAAAACATGGTATTATTTCCCCAATTGGTATGTTTAATTTACTTATAAGTCCCAAGTAAAGTGTACTACATGTGCCTAGGGCCAGTAAAATAAATGCTACTATTGGGCCTGCAGCACTGACTGTGCCCTCCACTTAAGTAGTCCTTTGAACATGTCTCAGACCTGCCACTACAGAGCCTGTGTATGCAGTTTTAAACTGCAATGTCAACCTGACAAGTTAACCTGCTTGCTGGGCCCAACCTTTCCTTTTTATTACACATAGGTAGCCCGTAAGGTAGGCCATGGACAGCCCAAGGGCAGGGTGCAGTGTATTTAAAATGTAGGGCGTGTACTTTTAAGTTTTACATGTCAAGGTAGTGAAAAAAGCTCTAAATTTGTTGTTCACTACCGCAAGGAGTATCTCCCCTATAGGATAATATTAAGATTTTCTTATTACATTTTATACGGGTAATTTACAATTGAGAAGAGACGAGACTCCCAAATGTGGTGTTTCTAGTGTTGTACCACTTCTACCTCCCAGTAGAAACTACACATTTGTTGGACAACCTAAATGCTGGGATGGTGCCAAACTGATTCTATGCACCCCATCAGGATATGGCCTGTAGTCCTGCCCGCTCACAGTGCCACCATAAGTACCCCTAATTCTAGAAAGATAACAAATGGATTGGGCAACCTCAGAACATAACAACCCTGACTCCTCAAGGAATCATGGTAACAGATCTAGAACCTTTTTGCTCACTCACTCATGCATGCCCAGTGAGATACATAAGAAATACACAAATCATTTGTCATTTTTGTGCAAAATATATGTGCTTCAATGAATAAACACAAAAGCATATCAGTAATATGAGAACAGTGAAAGGTTGAAACAATTCCACCATTGTGCTAAAGCAGTGTATATATGCTTGCATCTAAATACTGTGTATAGTGTACTCTTACTATGTGCTCCCTAACCTGAATGCCAAGGGTGGGTGATCGCTCAAACCCCTCTACTGGGTGATCTAACTCTGCATTACCTAAAGGTAAGTGTATGCAAGTCCCCTTCTTGGTCACAAGCTGGACATCCCTCCTTGCAGTGGAAAAACAGGAATCAGCTGGTCTGAGACTCCGACAACAGCAATCTCGCAATGTTAGCAAAGTTCTCCTCTAATTTGAACATGGAAATGCATGTGTAATTATAATAACAATATCCATGCTTCGGTGCTGAGACTTCCGCGAGGCTGTCAATCGTTTATCCTTTTGTGATAGGTATGCCATCTTATGGGCGAATAACAAATAACAACATTTGCACAATGTGTGTTTAGACCTTTTCCTAAATGTTCAAGGTGTTGTGGTAGTGTAATTACAAAGTGAAGATTTAAGCAATATGGTTTCAGAAAAAATGAATCCTGCACTGTCACGCCTGCAAATATGTGTCAAAAGTCATTGTGTTGAAAAGAAGATAATTTAAGAAACGTGTGAATGTAAAATACCAGTGTTTCTTCCTGGACCTAATACAGCCACGTGACACTAAAATCACAATTCAAAAACACAACTTATGTTGAAGTTGGATTTTACATTGCAATTTCCGAAAATGGCACTTTTAGAAAGCTGGCATTTTCTTACTGTACCCATGTGGTGCCTTCTACCTGTCTTTAAATTCACGTCTGGCTGGGTCACAGCTGACATTATGCATTCCCTCTACATAGCCACAAAGAAAGGGAGCACAGGTGTGGCTGATGGGCCACCCACAGCCTGATGGGCCATACTGGGCATGATGGAAGGGAGGGGCTGACACTTACACCTGAAAAGGGCTGTGTCTTGTCTCCACAGACAGGGTTGCATTCCCCCCGTAGTGAGGCTAGAGCCAATACAGGAAAGAAAGGGACTTGTGCATTTCAGAGGCTTCTCTTTGAAGTCTCCTCCACTTCAAAGGCCTACCTGGGTTTAAGCACTGGACCTCTGATACCACCAACTCAGAACACTTCTGGAGCTGAGGATATTTCACCAGAAAGAAGGACTGCTGCGCTGCACGAGGGACTGCCATTCTGCTGAACTGCTTTGTCGTGTTGCTCTGCTGCTTGCAGCCCCCTTGCTTGAGAGTGAGAAAGATTTGACCTGTATCTGTACAACCCAGAATCTAAGGTCCTCCACTGGCTTGTTGGATTGCCTCCTGTTTTATGAAGTCTTGGGGATATCAAAGACTTCTCTCTTCAACATGCAAACAGCACCTGAATTCTGTCTGCTGTGAGTTCTGCTCTGCCAAGTGGTCCCGATCCAGTCCTGGGCCCTTGGAAGTGAGTTAAAAGTGCTGCAATTGTGAAAATCCACACATCTATGATGTTGCACAGAATGGAACCCTCCTTCAACCCCAACACATCTCCGCCGCTGTATGGACCGTGGACATTGCATTGTGACTAGCGCAATACATCGTCTCCAGTTTCTGAGGCATCTCTGGCTTTGTGTGGCTCGGTGCCGATGCATCGCTTCTTACTGCTCGCATCGTCTTCATCCCAGTGATTCAATGATGACACATCATCCCGTTGTTCTTAGCATCTTGACTCTTGACGTACCCTAGACGGTACGGAGCTTGGAACTGACGCTTCACTTTTATCTGCGAGATAGATGCCGAAACTTCACCTCCCTTGCTCCCTGTATCCACGTTGATGTATCCAAGGTACTGTTCAGCAGGCCAAGTTTGGTCCCTGTATCCGACCCGTGGTCCATTGTGGTCAGTCTGAACTTTTGGATTTGACATGGTCAAGCGTGATCATATACCCCCTGTTGGAGCTATTTGTTTCTAAGCACTACAAAATAGTTTATTCTCATAAAATTAATATCTTGATTTCTACTTATTGAACTTTTGTAGTTATGGTCTTGTTGTACTCATAAACACAGTCTGTGTTTCTAAACTGGTGTGGAGTCTTTTTGTGGTGTTTTCACTGTGATACTGTTTGAATACTTTACACATACATTGCCTTTTAATGTTACGCCTGACTGCTCTGTGCCAAGAGGGTGAGCACAGGTCAATTTAAAGTAGTGTTTTTCTGACTTACCCTGACTAGTATTGTGGTTCCTGCTTGGGCATGGTGCATACCTCTGCCAACCAAAAACCCAATTTCTTAATTAGCATTATCACAAAAAATCATTACAGTTCCTATCTCAATTTTGCAGTCCCGACCTGCACCACAATCTTTTTAGCAGATGGGAAAACCATAAATGATCTCCTATTTATCTATCCAAGGATTTCAAGCTATTTGGAGCCCGATAACCTCTTTAACTTCTTTTTAAGAAGCATAAAAACGTCACCAATTTATGTAACATGCATACTACAACAATTCTCAAACTAAAATCTCAATAATCAAAACAATTGCAACATCTAACCCTATTAATACTCACACCTCCAATTCTGCAACCTCCTTCGAAACAGCACTGTGTCAATCTTCAAAATTCTGGCTTTGGGTTACGGTTCATGGGCATCTCTCTAAATAAGGTACATTATTTACAGCTCCTCTTTCTCATAACGTAAACCATGTTCCTGCTACCAACTTTGGTGGAGTGGGGATCTCAGGTAAGTTATCAATTTACCATAGGAAGAATAAACCACACATCGTGGAGAAGTCCCTGCTGTTTACTCAACGGCAGATGGATCTTTGTCGATGGCTGAGATTAATCAGGAGCTGTACATCACATTAAATTATCATTTCAATCTTTGTACTACTTTTATCCCAAATTCAGAGATTGCATGATTTAAAGAGATTTATTAATCAGAATTTTAGTCATTCATCGTTATTAGAGTAATCATGTGAAGACATCAATATCAGTCATTAGTTTGGTCAATAACCAATTTAAGAAATTAAATCACAAATGCATTAACTGCGTTCCATAAAGAAAATAATTCCTATTCTAAGAATGGGAAAGAAAAGGTGTCCGTTAGGAACCTTTAAAGAGTTCTTAATTTGAGAGAAATCATAACGCATAAAGCTTCAGCATTAATGTCAGTTCAAAAAAGCAATATTCAATTCAATTCAATTCAATTTATTTATTATGTTTTGGCACTCCGAGGAGGGCCACATAAACAAAATACACAAATACATATTCTCAAAGTACAAAATGACAATTACAACACTCTCCACTGAACAAGACAGACTGCAACACACACCTCCATATTTCATCAATAAATAGCTAAAAAACCTTTAAAAAAGTTAAAAATATTGAAGCAAAACATTTCATTTGAAGGAGTATATAAAGCCTGCAAAAAAGAGTTCATATCAAGAATACCCAATTGCAAACATATTGATCTTAGCCACTTTAAGCGAAGTGGACGCAATACAGGACATATAAACAGTACATGAGAACGATCCTGAGCAGACATATTACATAAGTTGCATAAAGGAGAGGACCCATACCATTTTGCCAAAAGAGTATTAAGTGGCAATAGGTCCTGCCGCAAGAGGAACCAAAATCTCCGAACACCATGAGGTAAATTCCAGGAGACATAGGGTTGGGCAAGCTTCCTTGAGTATGTATTAATCAGAAGAACACCTCCCTTCTTAACTATCATGGACTTCTTGTCCAACGTAAAACAAAGAGTCCAGGAAGCCTGTTTCAAAAGAGATTTTAGCTGGGAAGGAGAAATAGTAAAAATGGTACTCTCTTCTAATTCAAGAAGTGCCACAGCCTTTCTGAAGTTCTTAACAATTTGGGAGTACTCTCTAAAACTTCCCAACAATTCCCCCTTGAGAAGGGATCTCAAAGTCCCCATTTCTCCTCTAGCAAGGCTGGCAACCCATCGTACTAAAGCAGACAGGCCCTGCACCCAACTACTACGGAGACCGAATTCAAGTCTACAGGCAGCTACAGAACAAGCAGAATTAAGAGAGGTTATAGACCTTAATAATTTTCCTTCAACCGTCTGTAGAAAACCCCAGTGCTTTAAATCGACCAATTCTATTCCATACAGGAGGGTTGATGGAATTTTTGCCCTATAAACCTCGAGTAAACAAGCAAAGTGTCTTCTCCCTGTGGCAGAATAAAGAGCCCTCAAACTTTTACCTTGGGACAGGGCTTTACGAGAATTGTTATCGATATGAGGCTTCTCACTCAGGTTGGCAGAAACTATTTTTCCTAAAAAGGTATATGTCTTAACCACCTCCAATTTCTGACCACCGACTGACCAACCAAAATTCTCTGATTTAGATTTTTTCTTCCCTGTAATGCACATAATTTTACTTTTTGTGGCATTTATCCTCATGAAGTGGGTCTCTGCAAAAAGATGTAAAGCCTGCAGACGATTAGCTAATCCCTTAGGGGTTAAATCTAGGATAAGAATATCGTCTGCATATAATAGGCAGGAAATAGAAGATCCCCCCACTACCGGGGCTATGCCAACACAAGATGCAAGCGAAGCTGGAAGTTCAGCAATATACAGGGAGAACAGCAGTGGGGCCAGAAGACAACCCTGTTTTAATCCATTAATAGAGGGTATAACCCGCGATAAACCCCTTTCTCCACCCTGTAACACTCGACACCAAGTGTCCGTATGTAAAGACCGTACCAGATCTAATAAAAGTGGGGGCATACCCAAAACAGTTAGCTTTCTCCACAACAAAGGGCGATCTACTTTGTCGAATGCTGTGGAGAAATCAATAAAAGCCGCATACACTCCTCCTCCCCGAACTCTTACATATTTATCCAAAATAACCTGAAGGGCTGTACGGTTATCCAAAGTACCATGCCCCTTACGGAAACCAGTTTGTTCAAGGGGTAATATCTGATTCACCTCAACCCAATCAATAATTAGTGATAGGAGACATTTGGAAAAAACTTTTCCAATAGCATCAAGAAGGGCTATCTGGCGATAGTTCATTGGCTTATCCCTATCGCCCTTCTTGAATAAAGGAACCAAAATGCTCCCCTTCCAAGAAGAGGGCACAGTTTTACTAAGGAAACACGCTCTAAATAATGGAAAGAGAATCTTGCTCCATAAAACAGGGTCCAACTTCAATATCGAAATAGGAAGTTCATCAGGCCTCATTGCTCCAGAGGAACGCATATCCTTAAGAGCCATTTCAATGGTTTTCTCTGAAGGAACTTCAATAGAAAACTCATCGTCTTTAATGGGCCACTTGCATTCCAGCCCTACGCCGTTCCCAGCATACAGGTTGGAAATGAAAGTGACCCATGACAATTCAGCAATAGGAATAGGGAGAGGACTAACTCTAACTCCACAACCCTCTCCGATAAGAGACCAAAATTGTCTGACTTTGCCATGACCAACGGCCTCCCGTAAACTTATCCAGAGAGAATCTTCTTTTTCTTTTTTAAGTTTCTTCCTAATTCTACTTCTCCTTCTTTTTAACAGATATATTTTGTTGTTTATTTCAATAGATCTGCACAAAAATTGCTCCCGCACTAATTTATTTACTTCCTTATTTAGAAGAATAATTGAACTAGGAACATAAATCCTTTTTACGGAAGAGGTGGATCTTTTAGCAACACGAATAACCTCCTTCATACAATTCTCAAAGTGAATCAATTCAGAACCCTGCCAACCATTCAATTCTAAAATAGTTTTACCTAGAATACACGCCAGGCCCTTCTTGGCTTTAAAATTCCAAAAACATCTTTCAGAGTCCTTATGAAAATTAACTATATCACTATTAAGGGACCATGAATCGGAATTAGGAAGTAGTAGTGAAAGGCTTATGGTAATCACATTGTGGTCACTAAATGATGTCGGAGAGACCACCAAATCTTTCACTAAGGAAAAGATACAATAGTCGGTGATTACATAGTCCAGGATTGACTCACTTTGAGAGGATCTATGAGTATATTTTGCAGGAACATCAGAGGGAAGCCTACCATTCACTATTAACCCCTCCGCTGCTGAAAGTTCTTCCAGCAACAACTTCCCTCTCTCATTAGTTTTAATTTTATTGGGGAAGAGAATTTGAGGAATAAAATATGCTTCTTCTTTACATTTGTTTCTGAATAACTCTAAACTAGAGTTAGAAATTTTACAATTAAAGTCACCTACTAACAACACATAGGTGGGAGGTTCTAACTCTTTAATCTGTTTAATATACGAAAAAACTTGCTTCAATAGAATATTAAAACATTCATCCGGGGGGATGTATACATTTATTATTACCAAAGAATTATTGTTTCCCCTACTAGTTAAACTACAAAGGGTCACCGCCTGGAAAAGGTTACTTGGGTCAACATAATGGGTAAAATTCCATTTTAATCTATTCGACAAAAGGCACGCAATTCCCCCTTTTGCATGCCCTTTCTTCGAAGGCGAGGCCATTGCCTCAAGGACGAAATAATCTCTCCCTACACACAATCTACTGGCACACCAAGTCTCTTGGATGCAAATAACACTAGCATTCAAAGAGAACAAATATTGCAATTTCTCGGGACTATTATTTATCCCGGCAGCATTCCAAGAGATAACTTTTAAATTATTACTAAAGGTGTTGAAAGAGCTTAGGATTGTCTATAGATTTAGAAGACAAAGCACCAGGCAGCCAATTCCACAGTAGATTGTCTTCAATTGGGGGAGTATTCTGGATTATCGGGGCAGGCATTACCTGCGTCACCAGACGTATGTTTTTCGAGACCCAAATCTTTAAATCATCAAATGAGGGAGGGAGACTATCTTGGCCGATGCCCTGCTGAGAGAGTCTATTATGAGGGAAGCTATTTCTCCCAAAGGACAGAACAGGTAATACGTCAATTCCCCTACACTGAAAACTCTCAGCCTGTTGCAATATAAGATTTACTATAAGTTTGGAATAAAACTTTACCCTGACATAGGGTGCGGCGGCTGTTCCTGATATGGAGACTAGATCAATATCGTTAGATTGAATTAATTTTAGGCTCTCTATATCCTTAAAGTATTAAAGTAGCCATGCTCTATTTAAAGGTAAGTCCGAATCAAATAACGATAGAAAATCCACAGTCAATGTATCTACAAAAACTTCTGATACTTTTATAGGCAGATGATGAGGCCATACCACACCACCACCCGAAGCAGGAAAAGCAGGGGCAGAAGGATCAAGAGCTACAGACAACGTAGGGACCAACCCGGGCATCTCTACCACGGGGAGAGGTATTGCCAACCCCCCCACATCCAATGGGGGGCCATCCCCAGGACAGACCGGACAATCAGAGGAGATTTCAATGCCCAATACTGAGGGCTTCAAAGTGTCAAAAGAGTGAGTGGCCGCCTCTCGACCCCGAGACCCACCCACAGATTCTCCAGTAATATGGACATTGGTATCTGGAACTTGAGAATCCTCAAAAATTATTTGTCTCTGCCTTTTCTTCCTGTATCTACGGATTGGTTTCCTCTTTTTTCCGATATTCTTTCTTTGTTTTCTAGTTTTTCCCTTTTCAACCCCCCCTATCCCCTTCATTTCAGGCACAAAAATTGAAAATAGCTCTTTTTCAGCTTTTGGAGCGGCGACCTCAACACTTTCTTCTTCAATTTCAAGGTCAGAAATCTTTACACAATTAGATACGGGAAGTTTGGGAACTAAAAAAGGCTCATTTTTAGGAGTAGCCACAAGATTATTTTGAACTGAATTTACATTTACAGTTAAGTGATCACCACCCAGCTCATGCTCCTGCAGACCTGCCTTAGAAACTAAATCAGGAACCTTTTCCGGGAGCTTTAATTTAACAGTAAAACATTTAATATCTGAGTGACTGATTCCAAAATACAGTCAGAGCTTCCCACAAATTTACTCAATAACTGTAAGATAGATGCCAGCAAATGTTCCAATGCAATCAGGGATTCAGAAATCGGTTTTTCCACTTTATCATAACCTGGAAGACCTATATGACCAATGCCAGATAAATTAGGCAGTGGGCTCTTGGAAATGTTATACTGAGAAAAAATATGTGGCGATTTTAAGGAGGGGGTACTACTATAAAGCAAAAGACCAGAAGGAGTAGCACCAATCGGTGACTTAATAGCTTCAGGTAATTTCAAAGAACCATCAGCTAAGTATCGACCACAAAGCTCCAGGTCAATACTTGACAGCTGTAAGTCTCCCTTACTGTCCACCTTTAATTGTGAACCTCCCATGAGATCATTGGATGATAACACTTTATAAATTGCATTATTTTGTTGCCCAATCTCAGAATTAAAAGAGACACCCTTAATGTCACCGGACATATCAGGGAGCGCTGGGCAGGATTTTTCAGTAGTCAGAGAGCCTGAATATTCTTTATTCCCCACATAAGGGACCTTCTTCTCCCATAGTTGTGGCAACTGGCATTGACCCTTTAATACCAAATTACTGGCAGTCTTGTTACTAAGGGGGTTGGATCTTGACAACGTGCAAGCCCTTCCCCCCAATAATCTCCCCGAACGTAACTTTTTAGCCGACATCCTTCTACGTGGGAAACAGGATAGACCGTAACCCCGAATGAGTGCAATTAATAACAGTTAAACAATAAAAGATTGAATGTTTGGAGGTAGGTTACGATGAGTTCCTAGTCAGGAGGAGAATGTTCACACCCTCATTATACACCACGATAAACATGTAACACTAAGCAAAATACAAAATGACAAATCAAGATTAAAATAAAATATAAATAAATAGGCCCAGCCCAGCCTACTTCAGCCTCTGAGGGCCACAGAGGGCCCGCCCTTTGCCCGGGCTTCGCGGGGGTAGTCCTCCAATTTAAGCGCCTCCGGGCGCGCTACTAACGAGGGCGGACTTCCGCCGCGAAGGAGCTTGGGGGCTGTAGTCCTCACTGTGCCCCGCGGCGGGAAAAGATTAGCTGTGGCGGCGACGAGTCAACCAGAAGGTGAGTGCCCCAATAATCACAGCCACAAGCACACACCAAACTGCTGCAAATTTGTCCTGGTCACCATCAAATACACCCGCTCTGCCGGGGAAGTCCTCCAATTTAAGCGCCTCCGGGCGCGCTACTAACGAGGGTGGACTTCCGCCGCGAAGGAGCTTGGGGGCTGTAGTCCTCACTGTGCCCCGCGGCGGGAAAAGATTAGCTGTGGCGGCGACGAGTCAAACAGAAGGTGAGTGCCCCAATAATCACAGCCACAAGCACACACCAAACTGCTGCAAATTTGTCCTGGTCACCATCAAATACACCCGCTCTGCCGGGGAAGTCCTCCAATTTAAGCGCCTCCGGGCGCGCTACTAACGAGGGCGGACTTCCGCCGCGAAGGAGCTTGGGGGCTGTAGTCCTCACTGTGCCCCGCGGCGGAAACAGATTAGCTGTGGCGGCGACGAGTCAAACAGAAGGTGAGTGCCCCAATAATCACAGCCACAAGCACACACCAAACTGCTGCAAATTTGTCCTGGTCACCATCAAATACACCCGCTCTGCCGGGGAAGTCCTCCCATTTAAGCGCCTACGGGCGCGCTACTAACGAGGGCGGACTTCCGCCGCGAAGGAGCTTGGGGGCTGTAGTCCTCACTGTGCCCCGCGGCGGGAAAAGATTAGCTGTGGCGGCGACGAGTCAAACAGAAGGTGAGTGCCCCAATAATCACAGCCACAAGCACACACCAAACTGCTGCAAATTTGTCCTGGTCACCATCAAATACACCAATATTCAATAAAGGGAGAACTTTTCATAAAGATAGGTTCAAGACACTCAGTAGTGTCTCATAAACAAGTGTGAAAGTTTGTGGCAAAATGGGGAAAAGCTTGTGGGGCTACTCTAGGAAGCACATCATTTCAGTTTTAGTCTTCTCCTTTTCTTCAGCCAGCTAATCCTCATGGGAACAGGAGCACTCCTCGTCTTTTCGCCAAGAAATTCAATGAGCTTAATCAGCAGTGTTAAGTGAAACATTTCTCATCAAATACAATGTTATTTACTCTACATTTTACACCATTCGTATTCTGTAGAAATGCTGCATCTTCACATATGAACTTCTTCATCACCCCACTAAATATCAAATCCATTTATTATTTAATAGTGATCTTTGTGTAAGTAGAAACATTTGCAGTGTTAGCTGAAAGCATTTATGAAACTATTATTTATGATGAAAAACATGTCTATGGGAAGGTCAGAAAATGAAACATTTTATTCATGTCAGTTTTTGGTCAGGCAATTCTACTTTAGCTATTCAGGCCAAATACAAGTAAGTAAGGTTGCCTACTACAATTTTTGCATTTAATCACATTTATTTTATGATAGCCTACATGTTAATTCTGCACGTTGTTGCATTCGCTTTCCAAATGCTTTAGCTCATGTTTTGAGCATTATTTTTCATCAGAAATTAGCTGCATAGTGCAACACAGCTGAAACCCTCAATTTTCAATGTAGTTGCAGGAAGAATGGCACCTGGACATTCCACAACCTGATGCAGATATGTTTACTGCATTCAGATAAGCAGTTCTGTGGAAAAAAGGAACAGCAGCTCAAAAACAACCATCTGTTAGCTGTTCCAGCAGACCAACAACTATTTGAATCACCACACATTCCAAATGCCATCTTCAATAAGAATAGTAAAAGGACCAAACTACACATATCAATTTTTGTAAAAAAACAGCAATCAAATAATAATGCAAATAAACGATGAATAATATACATAGAAATAAATATACAATTTGGACTAATATGATAACACTAAAAATAAACTATATGATGATGCTGTTCGGTATGCTTTTAGCTAAGTTAACGACAAAGAAAGGATCTATGTGCAAACATGATCCTTCAGTTTTGAAGGTGATCTTCAAATTCCTGAACATCTACATGGCTCACTGTTGGCATAGTGGCCACTGAGAGTGGCAGAAAAATGCTCTACATTTCAATCCTCTTAGACTGTTACGTCACCATTAGGAAACGACATAGAGAAAAATGCCTCTAAGGTTGCACAATAGTGCAAGAGTGCCTACAGTGCGCCTGGACAAGGAGAGGGTAGAAGTGCTCCATATCTTTGTAAATATGTAGCATTTCTGCTCTCTTCCTGTCATGTAATGCAGCACACCAACTTAGCTCACAGCTCTGCCTTAAAATATTAGTGTTAATAAGGGAAAGATATGTGCATGATAAACTCAACAAAATAGTCACTAAAGTAGTCACCATAGTGCTTGAAGATATTTGAAACAATGAAATCAATCTGCAGAAGCTGACATTCAATATAGACGTGTGGCCTGATTTTTATATTTCAGGGAAATTAGTACTTGACTTGAGACTGGTGCAGATATTCTTACAATTCCGTGGAAAACCAAGTAATCATGTAGCAGTTAGACCCATAAAGATTTAGAAACGTCTGAAGCGATCTCAAGCAAGCGCTTCGATTAAATCCCTGCTTAGTGCATGTCCCTGTCAATGTGAGCCCTTTCTAAAGAGGTTGCCTCCAAGTAGTGTGTGAAAGGTCAGCATTAAACCTTTGTTCGCAAAAAAATAGAGCTGATCTAATGAACGTAACGTTTGATAGGACTTCAGTGGTGCATTGGGCTTGGCATCCACTGCTACAGTAACATGATAAAGAAAATATTTTGAGTAGAAGAGACTGCAACAAAATGCAGAGATAAAAGGAAGCTGAAACGAGGCAGCAGCAGTCTAAATATAGCATAGATCCAATCAATGTGTAGAACCACCCTGAAGTGCAGTGCTTGTATGAAAGCAGCTACTGCTCTATGCATCCGGTTATCAACTCGTCGCCAGTGTAGAAACGGCTTCTGGACATTCCACCACATGATCACCGATGGAATATCAGTAACAAAAATATAGCGTGGACAGAATATAAGGGATCATTACGATGGCGGGCGGACAGCAGTCCACCCGCCATCGTTGCAGTGCTGGGACCACCCGCCAGACATGCGGCGGTCCCACCACACATATTAGAATGCACCCGCCATACTGGCAGGCGCATCCCGGGCCCTTAACATTGTGGACGGTGCTGCTGGATGAAGCACTGTATGCAATGTCAAATTGGCATGCACTGCATTTCCCTACACTGCGTAGCAGGCACCACGCGATGCTTGCCACGCAGTGCAGGGAAATGCAGGAGGGTACCATGGGTACCCTCCAGTGCAGCAAAACCCCCCAAACAAGGGGGCCCCACAACGAGCCCCCAAACCCAATCCCTGCCAGCCATGGAAAGGCCTTTTTCTACCCACATCCTAATTTGGTGGACAGTGCCTGCTAGGCACCGCCACCATTTTAGGAGCACTGCACCGTCCGCCAGGCAATCGGTACAATTGCCTTTGGAGGTGAAGCTGCGGATGGACTTTGTGTCCGCCGCGGTACCCACCGCCATCCCAATTGGGAGGTGGGTAATACCCTGTGGTGGTCCTTCCAACATCCTAATGACCCCCATAGTGTCAAACATAACGACGACCAACATATCAAGAAGGTAAGTGCAAATAGGTAAGTATAGATTTACTATTCTTATCTCCACAGCTAAGTATCTTGAGGATATATATATCATCAAGGTACATATATGTGGAGCTATATACTGTAAAACTTGACTACCCTATAGTAACTTACCTTCATGATATTTTTGTCCTCGAAATTCTTGACATGATATTTTGTCCACACAATATTTCTTTTCCAATATTTTGGTTAAGCACCTCCACCACCTGATGCAGGTAAGCCTATTGCGTAAACATGTGCAGTTTTGTGGAAAAAGAAGCAACAATTCAACAACAACCATCTGCTGGCATCTCCAAAAGATCTACAACTATTTGAATCACCACACATTCCAAATGCTTCTAACAATAAACATCCCAATTAAATGCAAACATTCCATCTTCAATAAGAGCAATACTACAGAAGCCATCTCCTCATTTGTATGCCATAATTACTTGACAAACAGTCATCATGCCCCTGATGTAAACAGATGAAAACTCAAACTTGAAGGGGTAAAAGAAAAGCCCAAGCTTAAACCTCTAACCTAAGAGCCATTGAAGGCTGGTCTGTATTGCACTCATTTAATTATGGGCAAATGCTGTTTGTAATGAGGAGAGAGGTAAATCCATTACCGCTAACTGATCATTAAAGGAAAACGTAGCAGTCGTCCTAAACTTGAGGCAGTGGTTTACAAACATTTTTGCCCCGTTGCTCCATTGACCTATTGGCCGTTAACTGTGGCCCCCCATTACTTTACTTTTTTGGGCGAGTATGGGAATGTAAGTACTTCCATTTTTCTCAGGGGTACCTCCATTTTTCTATCTGAAAATAATTGGGATGAAGCCAATAAAGGTATTATAATCATAGATCTCACAAAATAGAAATATAACAGTTGTTTTTTTTTTTTTTTTACGTGGTTAAGTCAGAAACAATATTTTTCAGCACTGGGGTCTGCATATGGAAATTTTTTACACTATTTTTTGTTTAAAAAAATTCCCTATAGGTTAGGGGCTCACTCCCGGGAACCAAGTGGAGGGTTAGATGGGCAGGGGAACCAAACAAATAATTCTGATTGGCACCTTTCACAAGATCGCACAGGAAGCTCTTCTAAAGATTAATTTAGATGTTAAGGAGCTCTCTTGATGTCTAAGATGCTGCTCCCCTAATTTTATTAGCCATTAGTCCACTTTTGTTTTGGACTTCTATAAATATTTACCATTTCTCTCATATCTCTTCTTGTGTTGACGTCAAGTTATGTTAAGTTATGTTAATTAGTTCCCACTTTTAATATGTCTTACAATTCAAGAGCTCTGCATCTGTTGAGTTGGTATTGCGAAACGTGACTGGATCTGCAAACACACCCACGGTTTAAACTTAACAGAAGGTGACAAGGAGCTACATGCTTGGTGGTAAGGATGTAGTCACGCATGTTACATAAGCATCAGCTCGTTAACAGATTGTGAATATACACAGGAAATGAACAAGACTGCTATCAACAAAATACAACTTAAAAGACAGACTTTAGAGGTCGGGGAGAAATACGATCGATTACACAGTTTTTTGGAGAGCAATGAAAATGCATACACTTTGACCAAGTTCCTGGTCTCAAAAATGACATGGCAGATTGCCGGAGAATGACAAGTGGAATTACAGGAGCATCGGTACAATGCGAAAATCACAATCTTTGTACAAGTTGGTGACGATTAAGCATATCATACAAACAACATATAAAAATATAACGAAGCAAGACGGCGATCCCTAGCTGGTGCTACCGGCTACTGATAGCTACACTAGTTTTACACTCACCTGTAAGCATATGGTGGCTGCAAGCTTGAAGACAGTCTTGTTGACTTGGGGCCAGATGTACTACCATGAAAATTTGGGACTCGCAAATTGCGCTTAATTGCGAGTCGCAATTTGCGAGTCGCAAAATGCCACGTACAACAGTGTGATTCCCAATGGGGTCGCAAATAGCGTGCCTCATGAATAATTATGAGGCACTCGCAATTTGCGACCCCATTGGGAATGGCTGGCCCTCCCAGGGATGGTGGCCTGCTGGGCTCAGCAAACCTCCATGTCTCGGTCGGCTTTTAAATAAAGCAGTTTTTCTTTTTTAAATGCGGCCCTTTTTTCTAAAAGGAAAACGGAATGCATTTAAAAAAAGAAAGTTTCCCTGGTACCACTGCCTGCCCCTAAAAAATATATTCCCCTGCATTTGCAAAGGGGAAGGGAAGGTCCCCTGGGAACCCCTTCACATTTGCGAGTGCATTATCACCCTCTTGAAGAGGGCGGTAAATTGCGAGTGTTTTCCGACCGCAATTGCGGTTGCAAAACATTTATACATGGGGTAGAGAGGGACTATTAGGAAGGGACACCCTTGAAAGGCCCCTTCCTATTAGCGAGTCGCAATTCCTATTTATTGCGACTCACTAATTAGGAAGTGTACATGGCCCTATTCGTTTTTGCATGCGCAAACGGGTCGCTAACCCATTTGCGCATGCAATTTAGGGTCGTACATCTGGCCCTTGGTCTGCAGCAGGCAGCTGCTGATCAGGGCATTTGTCTGGATCCAAGCAAGACTGCTTACAAGCTAAAACTAGAGCCTCAACAGGATCCGCAACCCGCTTTGACTTCAGCCGAAATACTGCTTGAGAGGCAGGTAGCACTGCAACACCCTCCATGAATCTCCACTGGAGTGTCTATTTAATTTTATGTACGAGCCAGGTAGTTGGGAATTGCTTTAGTGCGGAATCTCCATAGGGAAGCAAAAGTGGGACTAGTAGGAAGGCTCCAATACATCTGACTTGGGCTGCTCATTTCATGTCACACTTTCCTAAAAAATAAACACTTCAGAAGACTATGGGATATTGCAGTGGTTCCCAAATGATGTGCTTGGGATGCATCTACTCACGGCGCCCCTGGCTAGTTTTGACACCGCACCGGCAAGTCATCACTACAAATATGGGTTTTCAAGAATAAACAATAAACTAACAAATAGTATAATGCCTACTTTTGATTTACATTCACATTTACGTTGGTGTATTGATGACTATATGCCCACCCGCTTTGAATCAACAGATTCTTGCCCTAGGGATGGGTATGTGTTGGCTTGCATAATGGTTGTGGCTAGGAGTCTGAGTCGTAGCCAGGGTCATTCCAAAGAGCGTGCAAATAGTCATCCCAGTCCTGGCAATGAAACGTTGGCAGAGACCCGTAGCTCCTCTCTATGCAATGCCCCCAATTCCGCCGGGGCCCATTGCGGCAATGCTGCCTGCCATGGTGTTGGCCCAGGGGATGACACAGCCTTCCACCTCATTGTGAGGGTACGTTTGACAAGTCGATAAAGCACACCACTGCTCCCTGCACCCTTGAAGTCCAAGGAGGCATGGCTCCAGCCTACATATATCCCAACGACCCGGGGTCAAATAAGCACGATGCAAGATGTTAAGTTGAATGTATTGGAAACAAGCGTTCCCTGAGACTTTACGTGGGTATTGGAGTATCCATTGCCATTCCTTATGAGTCAGTGGGTGGCATAGGTCACGTTCCCAAAGACCCTTCAGACTGGCCAATTTGTCTTCCCTGAGGTCTGGAAGAGCTCTCACGATCAAGGAGACCAGCCGTCACCCAGTTCCCAGGGTAGACAAAGCCTGGGTCAAAGCCACTGCTCCCCAGAGGCATTCTATCTCAGCAGCAGCAGCCAGAATTGCAGTCTGCTCTGACAGCATGACAAGTTGGCTGAAAGCATTGTCTTGGTACTGATCCCCTAATGTGCACACCCCCAGGGGCTTCCTGATCACCAGCCCCTTCCTTCCGAAAGCCGTGTGAAAGCCAGTCAGAGTGCTCAACCGATGTCAGGTGTATACTGCAGGGTGCCCTGAGAGCATCTAAAAGCAGTCATAGGCTAAGTGGCGAAGGCTACTTGATTATGCTGCTGATGAAGACTGTAAAAGAAACAGCTCCTGCACCCGGTATTATACCTCCCTGTCCAATGTGGTTGATATCTCTGCCAGGTTGAAAACTGGCCATTGGAGTTGTGCCACAAGGCAGTAGTGCTCAAAGTTCAGAGGCCTGCAGCTGTAGGTATTTGAAGCTTGGCCATAGCAACTCTTGGGCATATCTACAAGGAAATGGAGTAGCGCGGCGATACAGCAAATTTTGCAGTGACGTGATGCGTAATTTTAATAATGCAGGGAAGCGCCATATTTACAACAATATGGGCACCCCCGTGTTTTCCATTGCGCTGGCGCTAAAAATAGCTGCCTATCACCAACACAGACACCTTTGCGCCATAGTGCAAGGGTGCCTGCGTTCCAGGGTATGATTGTATCCCTTCCTGCACATAAACAATCAATAAAAGCGATTTGTACTTCTATCTGTGCTGCATTCTGCACCACAGATAGAAGTATCAAATCACCATTATTTAATGATTGTTTTATGTGAAGGAAGGTGCACATAAAACAATCATTAAATAATGGCGTTTTTCTCTTTCAATGTGTGCTAAAGAATGCAGCACACATGGAAAGAGTAGAAACAAGGAGAAATAAAAGTATTTATCCTCGTTGTGCAAATCTAACACCTGCTTTTGAATGGCGTTGGTGCTGCTTCAGATTTACAGATTCTTGAAAATCTGGGGCAGTGTCAAAAACCAATGGGTATTGAGGTGGAATGCCCACAGCAACACCCATTGTATGCTCCTTTCATGCAGAAAACTGTGTGAAAGGGTACCCTATTTACAAAGCGGCATTAAGCCATCCAAAGTGGCTTAACATCAGTTTATAAATATGGTGCCGGGCATTACGCCACAAGAGCATCATATAAAGTGATGTTCTTGTAAATATGCACTTCAGTGCCTACCTTTACTCCAGAGCAAGTCCCCCAACATGTGGAATGTGCCACAAGAGATAATAATAGGTAGGTTCATGAAAAAAAGAAGTCTAGGAAGGGTCAACATTCTGGACAATGAAACCCTACCCTGCGCCATGGGAGGGAGTGAACACCAAAATGTAATTTGGGAAAGAAGAGCGGCCACTGCTCTCATGAGGTTGCACTCTAATAGATCCCTGGGGAAATTATATATAGTGATGCCCAAGTACCGAAATGTGTGAGCTTCCCAATTTATACGTGGGAGTTCACAACCACTGTTTTCTGGGGGCTGGCTGGGTACTCAGGAAATAAGCACATCTTCAGCCAATTCACTTCCAGACCTGGCACCATCTTAAATACAGTCAGATATCCCAGTATTGAATCTGCAACATGTTATATATCTTTCTCATAGACTAGGACATCATCTGTGTATAATGAAACTGCATGCGCCTCAACATGGAGTGTCAATCTCCAATCCCTCACTGAGTGTTGCAATCCCTGCGCTAGGGGCTCCATCGACTATGCAAAAAGTCTCGGTGACAGTGGACATCTCTGTCACATTCCACACTGCACCAGGATCGGAGCAGAAATCAGCTATCCAATTTTGACTCTGGCTGTTGGCTCTGTGTAAAGTAACTTGATCCACCGAAACAGTGCCTCCCCCATCTTCCTCAGTACAGCGAACATATATTCCCATTCCAGCATACCAGCCATCCTTTCTAGGTCCAAAACCAGACAAGCAGAAAGGGAATGCAATGCCGGGGCCCCCTCAAGTAGCTGATGGAACCATCTTATACTAAGCGATATAGATGTCTCTGGTATTAATCCATTTTGATCCTTGCTGATCAAACAATGGAAACAGGCCAGTAAGTGCATGGCCAATACTTTACTGAGGATCTTATAGTTGGAACCCCTTAAGGCCATGGGCCAATAGTAGCTCACTTCCAGTGTGTCCCTGCCTGGCTTAGGCAATGAAACCAGCAGTGCCTCCCTCATGGAACCAGGGAGGATGCCAGTGCCAAGTTAGCTTGGGCATCAACAGGTCAGAATATGTCTTATAGAACTTGATGGGAAGTCCATCCAGTCCCGAGTTTTACACGTGGGAGAGTCCCGTGTAGCACATCATCGCTCCTGCTGTGTGAAAGCGGCATATAGGATTTTGTTGAGTTCCTCCGTTTCATGCGGCAGTGCACCCATGGACAGAAAGTTGCCAATCATAGTATGGTGCAAGGTCTAGCCAGAAACATATAATGTTTGATAGTGTGTGCAGAACACCTGGTAGATATCTGCCTGGGAGTAGGCAACCAAAGCGGAGCCATTGCGTACTGCAGTCACTGCCGTGGTAGTGACCTCATGTTTCAGGAGCCATGCTAAAAGAATATGCAGCTTATCCCCCTCTGTATGAGTTAGGGGTGGGTGGTAAACTCCACTCTACTGGCGGAGTTTGAGGAGTTCTGACACTCTGCTTGGAGCGTGGAGTTTGGCAAAAACTCCACCTACTGCTGTGTGGTGCAGATTACTGGTGTGCCGTGCCCATCCCTAGCAGTTAGAGAGCTGAGTTTGTCTGTATAGTTTCAACTGGAATGGGCCTCGGAGCTACCAGGCATGAATCAGAGGTATATGCATCTGAGAAATTGTCGGTTGAGAGGGCCCCATGAGCAAAGTATTAGCAGTAGGGGGAGGCCCCTCAGAGGCCGAGGAAGAGTAGATGAAAGGAGGCTGAGATGGGTGCAGAGAGTGATCCAATGGAATCCAAGCGGATCCACCCAGCGATCCAAGGGAACCCAAGCTATCCAAAGGAACCACAGAGGATCCCCCCAATAGAGCACCATCAAATATTCACAGCTGAAGCAAAGGGGGTGAAGGGTGGAGAGGAGGAGTTCTATCCCCAGTCCAAAGAAAACCCATGATGGTATTTTGACTAAGAAAAACGGCACAAAAACAGTCACATTATTTCCTCAGCTCAGAGCCTATATCTGAGGAGACATCGTCCAAAACCCCAGGCAAACAGGTACTGTCAGAGTTCCGCATATGCGCTGCCACTGCAAGGGCTGAAACTCACCCTTGTAGTGCCTGAGTAGGCAATGGAGCACCAGAAACGCTGGAGGCCCTCCTATGTGATGCCAGGTACTTTTAGTCATGATGCCGAGCCGAAAGTTAGAAGGTGGGGGCTTTTCCCTGCGCAGCATCCCCAGCCTTGCGAGAGTCTTGCCTCCACAGTTTGACCCAGTTCCAAACGTCCTCGGTCTAAGTGAAAAAAGAGGTTTTTCCGTTCACCATCACCTTCCATTTTTCTGGGACTAGAAAGGAGTACTTAATGCCCACAGTTTGTAGCTTACGCTTCACTTCCACAAAGGACACCCACGTACGCTGAACCGCAATGGTGTAATCTGGAAAAAGGTAGATTCACACATTTTCGTAGGTGATCTGACCAAAGCTACTGGCTGCGTTCAGTACTCCGTCTCTGTCAGGGAAATTGAGAAGCTTGCCCACCACTGCTCGCTAAGGAGCTCTGGGGGATTGAATTCAGGCCCCCTGTGCACGCGTTCCACCGTGAAATGATGGGGCAGTCCAGCAGGAGCAACCTTAGTGGAGAACCACTTAAAAAAAAGGTTACCACCCTCAGCTCCCTCTGGAAAGCCAAGAATGTGAAAATTGTTTCATTAGAACCTGCCCTTTAAATTGTTGAGCTTCTCCTCTAGAGCCTTAACCTTGTGGGTGAGAGTCTACACCTGCTTATTGAGGGATCAAGGTTGGAGATGGCTGTCTCTGTGGTCCTAACCCTGTCTGAGACTTTACGCTGACGATCTCGTAAATGACCCAGCTCCAACCCCACTGCATCCACCCATTCTACAAGATCAGTCCTGGTCTCAGTTATTGCATGCAAAATAGAGTCTAATTTTACCTTTGCCAAGTCAGCCCTGGTTGAGGATACCGGTGAGGGCCAGCCATTATCAATCAATCAATCAATCAATCAATCAATCAATCAATCAACCAATCTATCAATCAATCAATCAGGTGTTTGCTAAGCGTGACTACTCACCCATAAGGGTCTCAAGGTGCTGGGGGGTGGGTCGCAGGTGCCAGTCCATCAAGTAGGGGGTCTGTCAATGAGCCAGGGTTTGAGGTCTCTTGCGCAGATGGGGAGCGATGTTGTCTGTCTGAGGTGGAGCGGAACGTCGTTCCAGCCTCTGGCTGCGAGGAAGGAGAAGGAGCGGCCTCCCGATCTGGTATTTCTGGTGCGGGGGACCACAGCGTAGGAGACCTGGGCTGATCGTAGGGTCCTTTGGTTGTGTGGAATTTGAGTCAGTCGGCTGTTCAGGTATGCTGGTCTGATGTCGTGGAGGGCCTTGTGAGCGTGGGTGAGCATCTTGAAGGTGACTCTAGCTTCGATGGGGACCCAGTGGAGTGTGTGCAGGTGCGGGGAGATGTGGCAGTGTCTTGGCAGGTTAAAGACCAGTCTTGCGGCGGCATTTTGGATGTTCTGTAGCTTGCGGGTGAGGTTTTTGTTTATTACGGTATAGAGTGAGTTGGCGTAGTTGAGCCTGTTGGTGACCAGGGTGTGAGTGACGGTCTTTCTGTGTTTGAGGGGGATCCATTAGAATGTCTTACGTAGGAGGCAGAGGGTGTGGAAGCAGGAGGATGAGATGGAGTTGATCTGGTGGTCCATTTTGAGCTCTGAGTCCAGGATGATTCCCAGGTTGTGTGCGTTGTCCGTGGGGGTGGGCGGGCTTCCGAGGGCAGGGGGCCACCAGGTGTCATTCCAGGCATCGGGGTTTGGGCCCATGACGAGTACTTCCGTTTTGTTGGTGTTTAGTTGTAGGAGGCTGTTTTTCATCCATTTGGCGACGGCTTCCATGCCTTCTCGAAAGTTGTGTCTGGCTGTGTTGGGTTCGTTGGCTAGGGAGAGGATGAGTTGGGTGTCATCTGCGTATGACACAATGTTGAGTCCGTAGGTTCTGACAATGGGGGCGAGTGGAGCCATGTAGACGTTGAAGAGCGTAGGGCTGAGGGAGGACCCCTGGGGGACTCCGTAGGTGGTTGGTGTAGGGTTCGAGAGGAAAGGGGGAGTCTGACCTGCTGCGTTTTGCCAGAGAGGAAGGAGCGGATCCAGTTAAGGGCCTTCTCTTGGATCCCTGCATCGTGGAGTCTGCGTATTAGGGTGCGGTGAGAGACTGTGTCGAACACCGCTGAGAGGTCGAGGAGGATGAGGGCTGCTATTTCTCCTTTGTCCAGTAAGGTGCAGATGTCGTCTGTTGGGGTGAGGAGGGCGGTTTCCGTACTGTGGTTTTTTGCTGAAGCCAGATTGGGAGGAGTCGAGGATGTTGTGCTCTCCATTGAATGTGGCGAGTTGGTTGCTGATGGCTTTCTCCATGACTTTCGCTGGGAACGGGAGCAGGGAGATGGGTCTGTAGTTTCTGAGGTCGGTGGGGTCTGCCGAGGGTTTCTTCAGGAGGGGGTTGATCTCGACATGTTTCCAGTCGTCGGGGAATGAGGCGGTTGCCAGGGAGCAGTTGATGGGAGGGACGAAGCACGGGTGCGATGGTGTCGTCGGCTCTGTTGAAAATGTGGTGGTGGCAGGGGTCCGTGGGGGCCTCGGAGTGGATTGACTTCATCATCTTCAGTGTGTCTTCGGTGGTGAGGGCTGTTCAGTTGTTGATCGCTGGCTTCAGGGTGTCGGGTGGTTGGTGAGGGTTCAGTGTGTTGGTTGTCTTCGTCAAAGTTTTCGTAGATGCTCTTGATTTTGTGGTGGAAAAAGGTGCAGAGTTTGTCGCAGGGGTCTTGTGAGGGGGGATGTCGGTGGACTCGCTGGTGGGTTGGGCGAACTCCTTGATGATGTTGAAGAGTTCTTTGCTGTTGTGTGCATGAGTGGAGATTCTGTCTTCAATCACTTTTTTCCTCGTTTTTCTGATGAGTTGGTGGTGCACGCTGGTGGCGGCTCTGAGGTTGTTGTGGGCTTCTGTGGATTTGGTGTTCCACCAGGTCTTTTTGAGGCAGTGGCAAGTGCATCTGAACTCTCAAAGTTCTGTGGTAAACCATCTAGCTTTCTTGTCGTGGGTGTTGTTGTTCTTCTTGAGGGGGGCTATGGTGTTGGCGCTGTCGTAGAGCCATCTGTGCAGGGTTCGGGCTGCGGTGTTGGGGTCGTCGTTTTCCGCGATGGTTGAGGTGGAGTTGTTGAGTGACACGGTTAGCTGGTCATCGGTGATTCTGGTCCAGTTTCTTCGTGGGAGCAGGTGCTGTGTCTGTGGATGGTGGGTGTTCTGAAGGTGAAGTGAACGCATCAATGGTCAGTCCATGGAAGTTCGGTGGTGTGGCTGAAGGTGATGGAGTTTCCTGTTGTGAAGAGGGGGTCGAGTGTGTGTCCTGCTGAGTGCGTGGGTTCGGTCACGATCTGGCAGAGTCCAATGTTGTGGAAGTTGTCCAGGAGGAATGTGGTGCTGGGGTCCAGTTGGTTGTCGAGGTGGAAGTTGAGGTCTCCCAGTAGGGTGTAGTTGGTGGATGCGATGGCATGCGGGGAGATGATGTCTGTGATGGAGTTGGCAAAAAGTCCGCTGGGTCCAGGGGGTCGGTAGATGAGAGTTCCTCAGAGGGTGGAGGTAGGGCTGGCCAGTATCTTGAAGTGAAGGTGTTCCATCAGGTCTGTGGGCTCGTCGGGGAGTGTGCTCAGGCAGAGGGTGGATTTGTGGACGATGGTGATTCCTCCTTCTGGGTGGGTGGGACGGTCCTTCCTGGAGATCTTATATCCTTGGGGAATGGCGATGGCGATGTCCGGTCCCGAGGTGATGTTGGTCCAGGTTTTGGTGAAGAATGCTACGTCTGGGGTGGTGCTCTCGAGGAGGGCCCAGATTTCAGTGGTGTGTTTGTGGAGGGATCGGACGTTGAGAAGGATGCATTGCAGGGTCTTCGGTTCGGTTGTGCTCTTGAGGGCGGGTTGCGCTGGGTCTGTGGTCCTGGCGGGGCTGCAGGTGAGTCAGCAGCGGGACAGCTGAAGGGTCTGTGGGTATTGGCTGGTGATGCTAGCTTGCAGTTGTTGTTGCAGCCTTGGTTGAGAGCCACTGGGTCATAGTGTTGACCGTGCAGAGATCCAGGGTTCCTGGCGCTGGTCGCGGTCGGGTCACGGACAGGCGCAGATGGGCTTGCCTTTGGCGTGCATTGGCCGCCATCAAGTGGGGGTCTGGGAGGGCTGGACAGCTGGGAGGCGGGTGCGGGGAGGGGAGCTGGATTGGGCCAGTCGCGCTGGTTGTGCTGGGGGGAAGGTGCCACAGAGGCAGCAGCGGTAGGGAAAAACAGGCGGAAGAAGGCAAAAGGAAAAAGGCAAAAAGAGAGGGAAAAGTGCAAATAAGGCAGCAAAAGTGCAAGAAGAGTGGAGGAAAGACACAGAGGACACAGAAGGAGAGTGAAAGGGGGAGATTGAGAAGAGGGTAAAAAACGAGTAAAAACAGAGGAAAGACACAGAAGGAGAGTGAAGGGGGAGATAGAAATGAGGGAAAAACAAGTGAAAAAGGAGAGAAAAAGCAGAGCGAGAGAAAGGAGTCAGAGGTGCAACACTAACCAAGCCAAACACAGTGCTCCAGACCAGCAGTCTCCCAAGGTCACACCTTGAGCCCACCAACTCTGCAGAGGCACATTTAGCTCTGGCTGCGTGGACAGCAGTGGTTCTTCGTGGGTGCTGCAATCCCAGGAGGATAGTATTCAGGTGCACCGCACGTATCCCTCATAGACTGGAGGGGGAATCCTGAGTTCTGCCCCCTGAAGGTGAGAAGTAATGTGAGGCCAATAAGGTGAGTGGGGAGCACCCCCACAGTCTCAGCATGCCTCTGCCATGATAACATGTAACTTTCACCATTCTGTCACACTTCAGCCCCCACAGAGGGGAGGGGATCAAGCCTGCAGATGTCTCTGCTTGTGGCAGGGCCCGGCAGCAGCCACTGAGACGCGCACATCTCCTGCCCACCTTCTCCACGCCATCAGCCTTTCCAGACCTACTGTATCCAGATGTAGTGGGATGGAGGGAGACAGGGAAGTAACTGTCTGGCACCCCCAGGTTGCAGGAAGGCTCAGCGGCCACAGGCCCCGTCTTCATAACCTCTTGCCTCCTCGTGGGCAGTGAGGCTCAGCTCCATGGATCTATGGGTTCTGGACCCGAGGCACTGCAGAACAAAGTGGCAGCCTCAAGGGGGATCACCTCGATCCCCAGACTTAGTCCTCGCCCCCCTCCCCAGTTCCCAGGATGAAGTGAAATCGCAGGCACTCTCCCTGGGGCTTTTCCGCTGCGCGTCCACCATCTTACGGTGCCTGACAACGCCCCTGCACTCCCTGTTATTATGTTTGTGAAGTTTTCGGCCCCATTGTGGAGTCTCCAGGTGTGGAGAACTCTAGTTTGTAAAAACATAAATGTAGTAAACTGACACAAAATGCACCTTTACCTATGTCAATCAGGCCCTCAGTGACTATTCTAGGTTTGGAGAAATTCAGTAGTTCTGGAGTTCTAATGCAAAACACAAGGATTTAGTGCACATATTAGCTAAAAGATATGTTCGAAGAAGTTTGAAAAGATCACAAAAGTGTTTATGAACTTAGATTGAGTTCACCAACACAATGTAGTCTATACTTTAGAAACATAGCCAACATATTCCCAGTTATGTGAATACATATGTAGTAAACATCAATTTTTGAGGATGGAATGCACACCATGGTTTTCTAGTAAACTGTCACATGTTCTCCTTGACTTGCAAGCAGATTGGTAAGGTGCCAGCCCATATGACACCCGAACTTAAACAACGTCTTGGGGAGGGGTGCCATCTCGCCCGAAATCAATCGCACAGCTCCGTTGCGCCATCTTGGCATTCATTTTTCCTTAATATTCAACACTGTATTTCATGTATTCATCCTTGCTAAGTTGATGTGCGAATTAATCACAATGCCACTTTCCATAGTGTTTTACTCACAAATCCCCTCATTTGAAACCTTCTGTCTTTGGGCCTTAGTATCCACAGAGTAAAAAACGTGTAAATAGTCATCCTACTTTCACTGAGCGGACCGGTGTTTTCCTTTTCCTTTACCCCTCATATTCCCTTATGTACCAAACAATCATCTTTCTCTGTTAGTTGTTAACATTTCTAGCTCGCGTTATCCTTTAGTCTATTCCATCCTCCCACATTTTACCCAAGCCAACTTTCTCCCACCAAATGTGCGTCAATTCGCACATTAACTTAGCGAGTTTGAAATGTTTAAAAGAATAATTATGAAACATAAACTGATGACTGTTTTATTGTTGTTTACAGTGACCCCTGATGAAGGGCGTTTTTCAGCCCGAAATGCATTGGGTGTTTAATTTTATTGAATAAACACTGCCTTTTGGACGAACTTTGCTTCAGTCGTATTCAAGTAAAGAGGTCCGGAGTGACACATCTTGAACATTAGAAATTTGGAAAATGGCAAATACAGTTCCACGTGTGGACAAATAATGAAAAAAGATGTTGAAAAGCAAAGAAAAGATGATGAATACATACAATGTTGATTATTAAGGAAAAATGAATGTCAAGGTGGTGTAACGGAGCTGTGCGATTGGTTTGGAGCGAGATGGTGCCCCTCCCCAAGATGTTATTTAAGTTCGAGTGTCATATGGGCTGGCACCTTACCAATCTGCACGCAAGTCAAGGAGAACATGTGACAGTTTACTAGAAAACCATGGTGTGAAACATTGAAACTCAAATGCAACTCCAGTAGCTGTTCAAAATTTACACATGGTATGAAAAAAACTATACCCATGATGTGAGAGAACCTCTTAGTGAAACTGGAGCTCATATTATAACCCCTACTGCGCAAGGCCACAAACCACTTGCAATAGGAAGACGGTCACCCTGTTTTTTTTAGGCCATTGCAAAGGCAAGGCCCTACGGCCAACTAGCACAATGCTTGGCCAAAGGCTATGTGCATTGAGACTTTGCCATTTGAAGTAGTATATCCAAGCTGTGCGATGCCATGGGCAGTAGGGTTTGGCTGACTGTTGCATGTTGAATGCTGCCAACAACTACTGTGCATGGCTGAAGACTTTGTCCTCTTGTGATTGGACACCCACAGTAGGTTGGACAAACCAGCTGTTCACAGCTAAAAGGGCAGTGGTAGTAGTGTTGGCACATTTTGAAGGTGAATGCTGGGATAGTGGTCTATGGCACATGGCCGCCATAATGCATGGGAGGAGCAAGAGGAAAAAGGCACTAATGCAGGAGCATGTCAGCACAGGTCTGAACACTCTGATCAACAAGATAAACTCTGGTCCAGATTATGGTTTTTATCCACCCAACATGTGTTGGGCAGATGAAATCTAACCCTTGTAAAACAAGCTGCAGCACTTAACAGTGGGATGTTGACTGTTATTAGTGGTGGTGGAAATATCTGCTTTGGGTCACTGACTTTTGTGACCCAGTTCGGAGTAATATAAACAGTGCTTAATTCGAGCCAGTGCTTTCCGGTGCTGGGCACCGGCACCTAATTGTCAATACCATACTAAGAACAGTCTACCACATGGTGGGGCTGATCATCTAATTTAGAGATCAGCAGAACAACAGTTGTTTAGGAATACAATATAAATTAAAATTGCTAATACCTGCCTCCCCAGCCATTCCTTTAGCTTTGGGGACCTGGAATAATCTGAACTGTTGCATTTACATCCAAGAGAGAAGGTTAGCAGTTGTGTTGACAATGGTTGGTGCAAGCTGCATTGGCCTCCTGGTCAGAGCCCTGGCACTTAATATTTTACAAATTAAGCACTGAATATAAATGCCCTAACCTGTAAAGATTCATGGGTAGGGGGAGCAAGTAGGGTCAAGGTGAGAATGAGCGCCACTACAATCAGTGTGAGCTCTTCGCTTTTTTTTTACACTGGATGTTGTGATGCACTGGGGAAATATAGAAGTGCTCCAAGTGCAGGGTGCATACACATAGCATGCAGGAGTTGCCTCATCTTCAGTGTGTGGTGTGCTCTAGGAACAATACTAACAGCTATGCTCCGTCCATTGGCCCTTGAAAACCTGCAGAAAAGAAGAAAGTCTCTTCCACTACCATCAAACCTGCAGAGTGTCTGTGACCATTGTCTGAGGTTCCCCAGAATTGGCTAGTGCTTCAGTACTGCATAGAAGACTAGGTCTCTTTCTTCTCTAGAATGAGAAGGGATGACGACCCTTGAACACTACAGGTGACTGACGGCACACCTCAGGCCCAGTAGTGGTGACTTCAGGCTGAAGCTCTCACTCACTGGATCCTACAGAGGGGCATATTTATAAGAGGAGTTGCATCGCTCTTGCACCACGCAACGAGGTGCAAGTGCAACAAAAGTACAAAATGCGATTTATGAAGCCATACAAGGCCACCTTGCTTGGCCCTGAGTGACTTCATAAATCTGGAGTAACACAACACAGTTCAAATCTCTGGGTTGCATTACTCTGCTCTGGGTAGGTGTTCCATGGGCATTGCATGGGTGTTCCCACTTAAATCCCGTGGTTTTTGACATTTCAGATTTAACAAAAGTGGTAGACCTGGGAAAGTGCCAAAAAGATACTCCTTTCCAGGGGAGGCGTAAGGAGAAGAATTATTTTTTAATTTCTCTTTGTTACTTCCTCTTTCTATGCCTGACTTCCAGGCAGAGACATTGTGTTGTTGATTGTTAATTGCCAGTGAATCCTAGTGGACAATAGATCAGTGTGTTGTCCCACTGCTATTATATGTCTGTCTTTACTGCCTAAGTATGTCAGCATAGTATCACCTCGTGCCTTTGTGACCAATGCCATCTTGTCATGCACCACAAGACCATTCGGATGGAAGGAAGCAGGAATGTGATGACAAAAACACTCATAATGATCTTGAAGAGTAGGGTACAGCTGATCAGTTAGACCCTACAGATAACAATGTCCAACCACTGAAGCCAAATGATCCCACATAGCCATTTTGCACTGCGCCAACTTTAACTGCCTTAACAGATCACAGTGCTCATGAAACCCAGGCGACAGGCCAGACCACACAGTACTCTGTCTTGATTCTGGCAGGTTAGTGAGTCCATACAGCCACTGTCAACAGTGTGCCTACCTACCAGCTCCTCCACCCCACCGAGTTCAAAAGAGACTGAAGGGTCAAGCAAGGCTTGAGGTCATGTCAGACACATGATTCAGACAAAGGGCCTGATTTAGATGTCAGCAAACGGGTTAGTCTGTCACAACGGGAACGGATATCCTATTTCCCGAAATCGAATTTCCATAGAATATTATGGGATTTATATTTCAGTGAACGGGATATCCATCCACCTATATCTAATCAGGCCCCAAGTCTTGGAGGTCTAATGAAGGCCACACATTCAGGTGTGGAGTTTGAGAGGGCTTGTTAGTATACTATGTCACAGATTAGACAGTGTTTTATTAATGTTTCATTTGTTTAGCATTATGAAATTTTGTAAGAACCTGATGAGTCGGCAGTACTATGTGAGCAGAGTATGAGCAGACTGCAGATGCCATTATTATGATCCAACTTAGTGGTACTAAATGAATTCCCTGCTGGAGATTGTGAGCCTGAGCCAAAGAGCTGTGCAGGACCCTGACCTATGGGTTGTTCACACTCACTGTAGGCCCAGTAACACTTCTAAACTTTCCTTCTGCAATAATGCTACCATGCTGCCGCATCCAGGCCAAGTGTGGCAAAGATGCACAAGAAACACATCTATACAAATAGGCCCACACAGTTAGAAAATAAAGCCAACTATGTATGTTTACAAAAGCTGCAA
This sequence comes from Triturus cristatus, assembly GCF_964204655.1. Taxonomy (NCBI): domain Eukaryota; kingdom Metazoa; phylum Chordata; class Amphibia; order Caudata; family Salamandridae; genus Triturus; species Triturus cristatus. The sequence goes on from NC_140589.1 coordinate 641,314,968, forward strand.
GACTTTATTCATTGAAAGTTCGGATTTGGTTTCTGCAACTCACCTGCCAAATGACAGCCCACTCCATTCCATGTGAGGATATTTGAATTACCTTTCTCTATCGGCCCTTTCCTTTTATCACCATTGTTAGACCTGGCATCCTTGGCCAACTTTCTACCTGCAGACCTTCTGTTTTTGCTGACAGCATTTTTGATGACCTTAGGATTATGCACAATTGGCATATTTAATTTTCTTATAAGTCTCTATTAATGTGCACTACATGTGCCCAGGCCCTGTAAATTAAATGTTATTAATGACCCTGCAGCACTGATTGTGCCACCCACTTAAGTAGCCATTTAAACATGTCTCAGATGTGCAATTGCAGAGCCTGGGTGTGCAGTTTAAAGTGCCATGTCGACCTGGCTAAAAAAACCTTTGCCCATCCCAAACCTTTTTTTTAAATATTTGTAAGTCACCCCTAGGGTAGGCCCTGGGCAGCCCAGCGGGCAGGGTTCCATGCATTTAAAAAGCAGAACTTACTTTTAGGTTTTGCATGTCCTGGTAGTGAAACATTCTTACATTTGTTATTCACTGCTTCAAGGCGTATCTTCTAAGTTTAATTTCCAAATGGGAAGAAATAACCTCTTCAAGTGTGGTGACTCAGAAATCACAATTTAAAATCCTAACTTCTGGTGAAATTGGATTTTAAATTGCAATTCTAAAAACGCCACTTCTAGAAAGCCTTAGCCATCTGATGCCTGCAGCCTGTCTCTGGTCACATAACACAGTGTAGTTGGGCTTTGTGTATTCGCCCTAGACAACCACACACAATGGGAACTTACGTTAGACTGAATAGGCCATCACTGGAAGGATGGGAGGGAAGAGCTGGGGCAGCCTCACTTACATCTGAATAGGTTGTGTCCTGTTTCCACACAAAAAGCTGCATACCATCTGAAGTTAGTCTGGAGCCAGGACAGGGAATGCAGGGCATCTGTGCACTTCAAAGGCATCCCTCTAGAAGTTTCTCCCACCTCAAAGACACAACTGTGCATAAAAGAAGGACCTCAGACCCACCATTTCAGTACACTTTTGGACTTGTGGATACTCTGCCAGGAAGAAAGACTGTTGTGCTACTGAAGAACTGCCACTCTGCTGGACTGCACTGTGCTGGACTCCTGCTTTGCTGCCCTGCTGCACGCATGTGAGAAGGACCAGACCTGCATCCGTTGAACCTAGAACACAGAGTGACTCCAAAAGCTTGTTACCTCCTGATTGGAACCATCATGGACACAATAGGTTTCCATCAACCTTGCACCTATACCTGGACTCTGCCATTTGTGAGTCTACCCTGCCAATTTGTACCACCCCAGTCCTGGACCCTTGGAAGTGGGCCTAAGGTGCTTGCCTGGAGAACCAACGCATCTCCTCTGCTGATTGGCACATCCACAAGTAGAACAGATGCATCTCCTCTGCTGAGCAGCGCATCATTGAGCAGGGTCAAACCCACAGCCTTCGGAACTGGTGCATCACCAATGGCACAATGCATCTCCAGGCCAGGTCCTTGCATCTTTTGTCTATGGCAGCCTAAACAATGCCAGACATCACTTCAGAGCCTCGCAGCTCTTCAGAACTGCTGCATTGCCAGCTGTGTGCTGCATCCCGACGCCAGGACTTTGGATCACAAACCCCATCAATGGGATCCTTGATAATGATACAACAGGACCTTGTACCACAGCCTCTGTGCATCCTGGAACTGACACATTGTTTCGGCTGCATAGCGCATTTTTGACAGGGACCTACGCAATGCTCCGCAACCAGGACAAAAATATATGCACACCAGCAGTGTGGACTATAATGGTGCACTAGTGTATGGATAGTATATACTTCAAGTATGCTTTACTTTTCGTGACCCCACTACCTAGAGGCTACAATCAACATACAACAATTACAGCAACTGAAAAAGTGCATTGAGTTGCAAAACAAGAGCATCACTCAGTTAATCAACAGATGTGGACTGTTTCAAACATATCCTATATCGGTAATTTAATACAACCTAATCAATGGGGAGTCTTGTGTATCCATTCAAAATCTAGCATCATTCAATGTTTCAATATACAGGAGTTGTCCATTCAGCCCAGCCAATGTGTTTCATCCCTTTAGGACTTCAACAGTGTCTCTTGTATTGGCATCAGTATCAAGATCCTGAGTGGTGTTTGATCTTCTCCTTGATCCGGTGTTCTTCCTCTCAAAACAGTGATGTGTGCGGGCGACGTATTACCCCCGTTCTATCTTTCTCCTTTGTGCTTCCACATCGAAATGCCATGGAAAAAACACCTTTCCGCAACCGCGCTTTGAGGTACTATGTTCAGCTGGCCTAACTGGGTCCCTGCAGTAAGGCCCCCGCCTAGCAAAGTCAGCTTGAAGTTGTAACTTTGTCCTGGTCCGATGTGACCAGATATCCAAATATCCTCAGTTGGTGCTTTTTGGCACCATCTTCAATGGCCACTTTAAAGTTCAATATCAAGTAATTGGATTTTTGTCTTTTTGGTCTTGTTTTATTTATTAAAGTAAGCTCTTTTTTTCTAACCTGGTATGAAATATTTTTAGGTGGTGTTTTTCTGGCGTACTGTTTGAAATGTTTCACAAATACTTTATATATTCCCTCTGAGTTAAGCTTGACTGCTCTGTCTCAAGCTACTAGATGATTGAGCACAGGTTAATTTGAAATTTGCTTGTGCCTTTTGGTTTCTGATTGACCAGGGCTCACACACCAGTCGACCAGTAACCCCATTTCCAACAACCACAATGGTCTCTTCTATCTAGTCTCGCTCCTAATTGCTATTCTCTTTTATCATTCCCCTGCCTGCCTGACATTCGATGTGCATTTTGATTCTGTGTATAAGGGATATGGACATGCATTGTTGTTGGGAAAGATCTACTGTAACTGACTACTTGCAACGTTGTTTGATTTTTTAGAACGATAATATCAACATGATGTGAGGTGTATATTGTATGTTATTTCTTTCTTAAAAACTTTTTAAAGAAAATTTGATCCCAAAAAACAACAGCTTTGGTACTGAGCTGTTTGAGAAATGATGGAGAAGGAAACTATTTCAATACATGTGCAGTTTACACCTAGTGCTGCTGTTTGCCATGACTTCCTGGTTGTGGTCAGTAGCATTAAGAGGATTTTCTGCTGTTTAACCCATCTGCCCCTCATCATTCAACAGAGGACTTGTAGTGTTAGTAAAATTGTATCTGCTTTACTTAACATTTTTCAATGATTAATTATTTTTTACCTTGTATACTTTTGAAAGTGCTGTATGTTCTGGAATAGAATGGTGGTTCAGGGTTCTCACAGTGACAGTTGTCAGTTGCTGTTAAGAATTGGAGCTGACTAGACGATTAAGGTCATGGGCAACTTTATCTTGGAATAAAGTTCACTTGTAAAATACTCCTTCCGTGTTGGTGTGCCTTCTATTCTCTACATTTTGGCGACATGCTTCCAACGACACGTTGTTGCCCATTGACTGAGATTTATCACCTTGATTTCAGCAACGAGATATGCTTTGTGTTGCACTCTCCAGCGTTTAGTAGGACAGCGCACACAGGAAGGTCTGGAAAATTATATTCAATTTGGCAGGTTTGGACTTTGGTTTTGGGTGCATGCAGAGTGAACAAGTGAATAATGACATTTTTTTCATGTGCACAAACACTGTTTGCAGACCCTGCCTGTGGTGAGTATGAACACCTCATTTTCATCGTCACACAAGGCTGGTGGTTTACTATTCAGTACAGGCAGTGCAGTCTTCTGCAACGTCATCAGGCCAGTGGCCAATTTGCACCACGACAATATTGATTGCACAGTGTGAAGATTTCTATGTGAGTGCAGAGGCCTTGATATTCAGTACAATCGATGCATCCTCAGCTAAGTCATAACATCGGCAATTATTTTGGGGCCCAACGATATTGATTGCATTGTGCAAGTGCGATGATCTCACTATATTCATTCAATAGAGGTGCATCTTTCGGACAACACTATGTTGGCAGCCATTTATCATGCCCTACTTGGGAGATACAGCTAGTGGTTGAAAACATGCTAATATATATATATATATATATATATATATATATATATATATATATATATATATATATATATATATATATATATTTATATTATATTTATATTTATATATATTTATATATATATATATTTCTCCAAACGTTTTCCCGTCAAAGACACAAAAACGTGGCGCACACTCTCGACAATCTTTACAAATTTCTTTTCTTTTATTCCGCTCCAAGTGCAGACATATATGTTGCTGCAAACCTCTCCTCTAGTATTCCCAGTATTGTTGGTGTAAAGAATATTTATTGGAGCCCTTACACCACCACCATGACGCGTTTCTGCCTGCAGAGGCCTTGATATATATATATTAGGCCTGGGCCAAAATTTCGTTCCGCTCGCGGAAATTGCGATAATTTGGCATTTTCGCGTTCCGCGGAAAGCGCGAAAATGTCAAAATTTCCGCAATCCGCATTTTACCGGGAACTTTTTTCTTGCTCGCGCTGTAAAAAAATACATTCTCGCATGCGCGCGATCGCCTTACCTGAATCCCCGCATTTGCCGACAAGTTTTCTTGATCCGGTCGCGTTCTCCACGAGATGTTGGATTGTTGGTAGCCATTGCGCCTGCATCAGCGTCATTTGTCACACGATCACGTCTTTCTTCTCGCGATCATGCACCGCGAGAGTATGAGAAGATTGAGATCTCGAACACGTCATTCTCCACCGCGAGCGAGAGCGTGAGGACGTGGGCATGTCATATCGAACGCGAGCGGGCGGGACAAGTGAAAACAAGATGAGCAACCGCATGGGTAAGTTGGCGAGCCGCGATCACGCAAAAAATACCGCGAACAGGCGGGAAAAAAAAATCGGCGTCTTCGCGATACTTCCGGCGTGTTTGCGGAGATGTTCAACATTTTCGCGATAGTTTGCGAAAGTGAATTTCACAAATTCCGCCCACCCCTTATATATATTCACTGAAAAAAAACATAGGTTTCAGGCACGTTATAGTTAGAAATGAGCATTTAAAAAACCTAAGAAATTCAGTGAAAAAACACAGGTTTCAGGGACGTTGTAGTTAGTTGGACCTTTCACTCGAACAAAACCAGGGAAATTTGTCTGTTATAGTTCGTTGAGCTAACTATAACTCGTGCCCCCGCAATGTACTGTTGATAATGTCACATATTACATCATTCATGACGTGGTCAAAATTGTGGAAAGAGGCAAGAGAGTTGCAGAAACAGGCAGGAGAGGTGCAGAAAGATGGAAGAGAGGTGTAGAAGGAGGGAAGAAGGGTGGAGAAAGAGGCAAGAGGGGTGCAGTAAGAAGCAACAGAAGTGTAAGAAAAGTGCAGAAAGAAGAAAGAAAAGTGCAGAAAGAAGCAAAAGAAGCAACAGAGGGGCAGAATTAGGCAGGAGGATTGCAGAAAGAGGAAGAGAAGTACAAAAAAGACGCAACAGAGGTGCAGGAAGCAAGAGAAGTGCAGAAAGAGGCAAGTGAGATGCAGAAAGAGGCAAGAGAGGTTCAGAAAGAAGGAAGACGAGTGCAGAAAGAGACAACAGGGGTGCCGAAAGAAGCAAGACAGGTGCAGAAAGAAGCATGGGAAGTGCCGAATGAAGAAACAGGGGTGCAGAAAGAGGGAAGAGAAGTGCATAAAGAAGCAACAGAGGTGCAGAAGGAGGCAAGAGAATGTCAGAAAGTGGCAAGAGAGTTGCAGAAACAGGCAAAAGAGGTCCAGAAAGAGGGAACAGGGGTGCAGACAGAGGCAAGAGAGGTGCAGAAGCAGGTAAGAGGGGTGCAGAAAGAAGTAAGAGAAATGCAGAAAGAACCAACAGAGGAGCAGAAAGAGGCCTTGTTGCAAATTCATCCTGTGCCCCCCATGTTTTTGCCTGACTGGTACAGGTGGTAACTGACTCTGACTGACCCTGGGCTCTGCCTAACCAGGCCCAGAGCCAGTGCTATGCAGAAAGGCACTTAGAATACAGTGAAAATACCTACATACACTAGGGTACACTATGGGTTGGGGTACCCCTGTAATTGGCATGACCTTCCCTGTAAGGCCCTAGTACATAATAGGGCAGGGGCATTACAACTACTTCTAAGTCCCCAGCATAAAACAGGGCATGGCAGTTAAGAGGCCAGCAGCCCTTTTCTGCACTTGCATGTGCACACTGCGGAGTCCGAGGTTAGTTTAAAAGTAGCCATGTGTATGCAGAAAGAGGCAAGAGAGGTGCAAAAAGAGGCAAGAGGGGTGCAGAAAGTTTTAGGAGAGGTGCACAAAGAGGCAAGAGGTGTACAGAAAGAGGCGACAGAGGTGCAGAAAGTAGCAAGAAAAGTGCAGAAAGAAGCAACAGAGGTGCACAAAGAGGCAAGAGGGGTACAGAAAGAGGCAAGAGAAGTGCAGAAAGAAACAAGAGGTGCAGAAAGAGGCAAGAGAAGTGTAGAAAGAGGCAGGAGAGGTGCAGAAAGAGGGAACAGGGATACAGAAAGAGGCAAGAGGGTACAGGACAAAGCAAGTGAGGTAGAGAAAGAGGCAACAGAGGTGCAGAAAGAAACAACAGAGGTGCAGAAAGAGGGAAGAGAGGTGCAGAAGGAGGAAAGAGAAGTGCAGAAAGAAGCAACAGAGGTGTAGAAAGAGGCAAGAGGGGTGCAGAAAGAGGAAAGAGAAGTGTAGGAAGGTGGAAACTGACTACATGGTTACCCCCACTTTTGGTTCTGGTGTTTTGAGGGTTTCTGACTTAGTTTGGCTGGGAACCTACTATTCAGGTCCCCAGTCTATCTGCTTTCTCTTATAAATTGATTCCATGTACTTTGGGTACACCACAGATTGGATTCTGGGGTGCCCTTATATGTCCCTAGTATATGGTATACTATGTAACCAGGGCAAAGGTACCCCAGAGAGGTGCAGAAAAAAGAAAGTTGCAGAGAGAAGCAACAGAAATGCAGAAAGTGGCAAGAGGAAAGAGAGGTGCAAAAAGAAGCAAGAGTGGTTTACACACCATTAGTATCAATTTAGCACCCATATTTAGCAATAAGTAACAGGTGACCATTCTAGGTTTGCCTTCCACCATGCTGTAACACTTGTCGCTGCATTTTTGGTTTGAGCCGCTTGAGCTAGAAACAAGGCTTTTTTTTCAAATCTGCAGATTAGGCAGCAGATGATGGATTATGTGGCTAATGCGGAAAATGTATAATTGTGCAAAAGTTGGTACAGCCAAACAGTTGCATAATTCCAGTGGCCCTGCTCATACTGCTGACTAGGTCCAAAAGTGCTCCTCTGTGATTCCTTCTTTTTTGTCTCATAGAGTACATAATTCTGCTTCTATGGAAACAAGGAAGACTAAACCTGAGGTTACCACTCTACAATACAGACTATTGTACCACATAATTACTCTCCATAACACATAATCCCACTCTAAATAATTCCTATACACTAAATACCACATACTTTCTATCCACATAATTTCACTGCACAACATACCACATAATTCCACTACACACAAAGTACATCCACTCCACTCCAAAAAACATTAGTAAAAAACTTTTAGATTTACAACACCAATAGCTCTAACTCTTGCAAATGTGAGACCTATTTCATTACAAATGCTTCTTTAACTGGTAGTCGTGTTTGCAGACTGGTAGTGAAAGGGGGCTGGGCCTCTAACTAGCGCTCAGGAATTCCGCTGCGTAGGATTTACAGGAGGTACCAGGAGGGCTTTGTGGCCCCCAAAGTCGCTCAGGAGTAAAGTGGACTTCATCCCCCAACCAGTACTTTTTGGGTTTGCAGAGTGGTGGAGAAAGGGGGTGTGTGGTCTCTGAAGACCTCTTAGCAATCCCACTTTGTGGGACTTAGTAGAGGTAACAGGAGAGGTAGTTGGCCCCCAAGGACTACCTAAGTTCTTATAGCAGGCCACGCCCCTGCGGGAGCCGGCATTGCTTTTGGGCAAGGGGAGCTGCTAACATGCAGCTCCTCTTGCCCAAAACCAATTCTGCTTTGCTTCTCGGAAGCGAGAGCAGGTTTCCTGATCTTGCTGCAACGAAGCAAAGGAGTGTTTGATATCGCAGAGCGGGAGCCGTGCTCCCATCCTGCCATAGCAAACGGCAATGTCCTGGGGGTGGGCACCCCGGGACATTACAGGAGCCGGCCGTGGGGGGTGGCAGTCCCCAGGGCCATCCAGCCTCCAGGAGTGGGGCTGCGCCGCCTCCCTCCCAACTCTTTAAAGCCTCAGTGAGGTGGTGCTCCCTGAGGCTTGGGGGGCCTGAAATGCCCCCCTCATTAAAGAAGAAAGCCCCGGGGAGGTGGTGGTCCCCGGGGTTTGGGGGTCCCGCAAGGCCCCCTAATAAAGAAAAAGTCCCAGGGAGGTGGAGGTCCTGGGGGTGGGGGGACCCGCATGCGCCCCTAATAAAGAAGGAAGCTTCGGAAGGATGGCGGTCCCCAGGGTTTGGGGGCCCACAAGGCCCCCCACCTCAAATATATTAAAGCCCCAGGGAGGTGGCAGTGTCCGGGTCAGCATGGGGGGGTCAGTGCGATGCCACACATTTTTTTTATAATAATAATAATTATAAGAGGGAGCCTCACAGGCCCCCCAAAACCCCGGGGACCACCACCTCCACGGAGCTTCAAAGTCAATTAGGGGGGCCTCGTGGGCCCCCCAAGCCCTGGGGACCACCACCTCCCCGGGGCTAAGCAAACTGAGGGAGGGGGCCACACAGCCCCCTCCAGGAGCCCTCAATGCCCTGGGGTTCGCCACCCTAAGGGCCGGCTCCTGCAATGTCCCGGGGTGCCCACCCCTGGGACATTGCTGTTTGCTATGACAGGGCGGGAGGACCGATCCCGTCCTGTCATAGCAAACTCTGCTTTGGTTTTTGGAAGCGAAAGTTGGAAACCTGCTCTCGCTTCTAAAAACCAAAGCAGAATTGCTTTTGCACAAGGGGAGCTGCATGTCAGCAGATCCCCTTGTGCAAAAGCAATGCCGGCTCCCGCATGAGGCGGGGAGCCGGTGGGACCGTGGGGGCATTGGGGCTACCCCACAGTCCCCAACGAGAGGCCATGCCCCGGGGGATGGGGTCCCGGGCCAAACATGGCCCAGTAAGGCGGCACTCAGCCCCTCTCCCTTTTTAAAAAGAAATAAACATTTGGGCATGCCTGGGGGATGGGGTTCCTGGAGCAAAAATCACCCGAGAGGGGAGGTCACGTGGCCCCCTTCCCCATAAAAATAAATATGAAAAGAATTGTGCATGCCCCGGGGGATGGGGTCCCCGGGGGAATATAAATTAATGGAAGTGGATGGGCTTTTTTTTTGGCAACATCTGGAGTCGCGACCCTAGCGCGGCACTCAGCGCGGCCCCCTATGGTAAATGTGATGGGTGCGCGGCTCTCAGCGCAGCCCCTAGTGTAAATGCGATGGGTGCGTGGCTCTCAGCACGGCTCCTAGTGTGAACGCGATTGGTGCACATTTCCTAAAGTCGTGATGGGTGCACGACTTCAAGCAAAAATAATTAAGATTTTTTCTTAAGCTAGGTTATATGTTGGGTTATTGGGTGGCTCCAAAAAGAGCCCTTGTTTTCATTGGGAGATTGTTGTAGCTACTTGTAAGTGTGGATGTGAGGCTTCATGTTGTTGAGAAACACTCTGTTGCCTTGATCAGTGAAGTGTACTCCATCACTTCTGTAGATGCCATCCATATGGAAACGTAGATTGTTGTTATAGCTGGAGCCCATCCTATTGTCTCTGAGGTAGGCGGAAACAGCTTTATTGACATTTTTTCTAGCTTTCTCAATCTGTGGACAGAATTGATTGGACCACTTCCATTTCTGTCTTTGGAATATGTTAGAGTATACAAAGACAGTTTTGGGGAAAAGCAACATCAATTCTGCAAAGGTGTCCTTCATTAGCATTTCCAGACCTACCCCAGTCAATGTGCCTAGGTCATTGCCACCACAGTGCACAATCATGAGGTCAGGGGCTTGGAGATGCAAAAAGGTTTTAACCAACGGCATCAATTGGTGCCACTTTAATCCTCTCTGTCCAATCAATTTAATGTCTACATTTTGCAAAGCTAGGTCTTTGTCAATACCTCTGCGTTCAGCATACCTTTGGCACCAGAAAACATAGCTGTGCCCAACAATCCACACTGTAAGCATCTTGAAGGGATGTCTGTAAGTAATGAAGAGATGTCTGTAGCTGAGTTTGTCAGTTGGCAGAATGAGAGGCATGTAAAATGGTGGACAAGATGCAATTTTATTTTTAAATTAGAGAATTGATTGGCTGTTTAAAAACATTCTATATTAACAAATAGGGTGCATTTTACTTTTTTTTAGAGCATTTTTCTTATTGGTTAGTAAAAAATGTTTGAAAGGTACAATAGAAAGGATAAGATCATATTTTGCCAAGTCAACTACACCTGCTGTTTGTATTTGCAACATTGTGTGGTGAACTTGAAAATTTGGTGAACTTGTGCCCTGTGAGTTCAGTCGAATGTTCCATGAACCGTTACTATGGAAAATGGCATGAAGCAGAATGGGGGAAGGGTTAAAAATTAACTGTTGTTTTAAAATGTGAAATTGTAATTACCTACAGGCGGTCGCCAGTAGGTAGTTATAGTTAGGACCAAGTTTCCATAGGAAGAACATTTTCTGTTTGCTTATAACTTTGGCGTCGTTTGATGAATCTTCATGAAATTTTCCAAACAAATTCTTGGTTCATATCAGCTCCTATGTTGAAAGTTTGGGGGTGATTCATCAAGGGGGGGTTGAGAAAAAAGGGGGTCCCAAAACGTGTTTTCTCCATGCAATTTCCATAGCAAATTTTAGACAAGGCTACAGGTCGAACGGGTGAATGGACTTACCCCAAATTTGGCAGGGAGAAGGGTCTTGGTCTAGAAAGCACGCTTTTGTTTATTTGGTGCAAATCCGTTCAGTAGTTTGGGAGAAATATCAAAATTTACAGATATCGATATTTGGGAATTCTGCCATCTGATTGGCCGAGGCGTTACGAGCATGAGCTTGCTGCTTATTGGCTGCGAGCGGTTGCAACTAGGAAGTGTTGGCAGTCATTTTGTGGTTATGTTGAAGCGAGTAAGGGGAAAAAAGGGCGAAAAAAAGTAGGAAAGAGGAGGGTAGGAGCACTGTAACCTTTGTGGGGTGTTTAGGGTGTGCTATACAGGGGTGCAAAGCAAACTACTCATCCCTACCGGTCTGAAAGTGTTGGGCTACGGAAATTAAGTGAGGTATTGCCTAGAGTCTGATGCTGCTAAGGTGAGCTGCTGTGGTACTCGGGGATTAAAGCGTGAGCCCAAACTGTGTCTTATGATGTGAAGTCATGTGCCCTCTCCGTTGCACCACACCTGTGGAAGTAGTGTCAGCATGTGTTTATACCTACTAGGATGAACTACTGACCCCTACTGGTCTGGAAGTGCTGGGGTACAGAAAATATGTGAGGTATTGTCTAGAGTCTCATGCTGCTAAGCTGAGCTGCTGCGGGACTCGGGGATGAAAGCGTGAGTCCAAATTGTGTGTCATATGCTGTGAAGTCATGTGCTCTGGCCGCTGTGCCACATCTGTTCAAGTAGTGTCAGCATGTAGTTATACCTACTCGGAGGAACTTTTGTTTAGAACATTGTAAGTTGTGTATGGTGGTTAGGGGGTGTTATACAGGGAGTGCGAAGGTAAATTTGCGCATATCAAATCAATTTGGCATTTGTAAAGTGCAAACTACTCACTCGTACGGGTCTGATGGCGCTGAGGGCGTAAGCTGAGCTGCTGCTGGACTCGGGATAAAGCCGCTGAACTACTGACCCCTACCGGTCTGAAAGTGCGGGGCACGGAAATTAAGTGAGGTATTGCCTAGAGTGTCATGCTGCTAAATTGAGCTGCTGCTGGACTCGGGGATGAAACCGTGAGCCCAAACTGTGTGTCCTATGCTGTGAAGTCATGTGCTCTGGGCGCTGTGCCACACCTGTCCAAGTAGTGTCAGCAATATTGTATACGTTGTAGGAGGAAGTTTTGTTTGGAACACGGTAACTTGTATATAGTGCTTAGGTGGTGTTATACAGGGAGTGCGAAGGTAAATCAATACGGTATTTGTAAAGCGCAAACTACTCACCCCTATGGGTCTGAAGGCCCTGGAGACCAGCGTGGAAATTATGTGAGCTATTAAGTGAGCTATTGCCCAGAGTCACATGGTGCTGAGCTGAGCTGCTGCCGGAGCAGTGGATTAAACCATGAGCCCTGTGCTCTGAACACATGTTTTCTGGCTGCTGCGGCACACCTGTCCAAGTAGTGTCAGCATGTGTGCATACGTACTAGGAGGAACTTTTGTTTTAAACAGTGTGATGCCTGTAGGGTGATTGGGGGGTGCTACAGAGAGAGTGTGAAGTTCAATTCTGCCGTTTCCAATCAATCCGGTATTTGTAAAGTGCAAACTACTCACTTGTACGGGTCTGCAGGCACTGGGGGCCGGCGTGGAAAATAAATGAGCTATTGCCCAGAGTCACATGGTGCTATCCTGAGCTGTCGCTAGAGCCGGTGATCAAAGGCAGAGCTCTGCGCTTCAAAGTCAGATGGTCTGACCGCTGTGCCACAGCAGTGTGGAGAATACATTTTGGCGAGGGTCCGGGAGTTGCCGTTACCTGACTCTAAAATAGCGGGCCTAAGTTGTCAGTTATAGGGTGGCTCTAAAAAGAGCCCTTGTGAATATTAGTTGGAGCTACATATAAGTGCGGATGCACAGCTTCAGGTTATTCAGAAAAACTCGATTTCCCTGATCTGTGAAGTGTACTCCATCACTTCTATAGATATCAGCAATATCAAAACGTATGTTGTTGTTGCAGATCGACCCCATTCTATGGTCTCTGAGGTATGCAGACACAGCTTTGTTGACATTCTTCCTAGGTTTTTCAATCTGAGGACAAAATTGGTTTGACCATTTCCACTTCTGTGTTTGGCATATATTGGAAAATACAAAGACAGTTTGAGGCAAAAGCAACATCAATTGTCGAAAGGTGTCTTTCATTAGCATTTCCAAACCTACCCCATTCAATGTGCCTGGGTCATTTCCACCACACTGCACAATCATGAGGTCAGGGTGTTGGAGAAACAAACAGGTTTTAACCAAAGGCAACAATTGGTGCCACTTCAATCCTCTCTGTCCAAACCATTTAGGGGCATATGTATCAAGCCCTTTTCCCGTTCGCAAACGGGCCGATTCCCAGAATCGGCCCATTTGCGAACGGGAAAAGGCCTTTTGGGATGTATCATCCCAAAAGGGAATTGCAAATTAGAGAATCGCAAAATGTGCGATTCTCTATTTTGCAATTGTATTTAAGGAATCGCAAATTGCGATTCCTTAAATGCGATGTAGCAAGCACCAACGTTGTGCGAATTTTGCATAAGAAATCGCAAATTACCACCAACTGACAGTTGGTGGTAATTTGCGAATTCTTTGAAAAAAGCACTTTTTTGCTTTTTTCAAAGTGCCATGTGGCACACATACATGCCCTTAGAGCATGTATGTGCACCACATGTGCACACATGCTGATTTCAGGGGTGCATCAGGGTGTCCTTATGACACCCTTGCAACCTTGGAATTTCATTCTCAATTTGCGATTCTGTTATTGGGAATCGCAAATTGAGAATTTCTTCCCATTCATTCCTATGGGCCTCTACGCCCATAGGAATGAATGAGAAGGTATTCCTTAATTGCGAATCGCGATTTGTGATTCGCAATTAAGGAATATTAAGGAATCGCAATTATTATTGTGATTCCTACATACATAGCATTTTGCAATTCCTTAAAAGCAATTAGCTAAAAATCTCTATTAAGGAATCGCAAATGGGCTTCTTCATACATATGCCCCTTCATGTCCACATTTTGTAAACCTAGGTCTAAGTCAATATGTCTCTGTTCTGCATACCTCTTGCACTAGAAAACATAGCTATGTCCTACGATCCACACTAGCATTTTGAAGGTATGGCTGGGAAGTATGGATAGATGTCTGTAGCTCATGCAGTCCGTTCGTAGAATAAGAGATATGTTTAAAGGTGGGGAACTACCTTTTTTCCTCATTCAAAACGATAACTGATTGGGAGATGAAATGCATTGTTTTTTAAAAGTAGGGTGCACATTTGATTTGTGGAAAAGCATCTTTGTGATTGGTTAAGAAAAAGCAGTTTAAACGTGGAGTACATATCATAGGATAAAATTTGGTCAACTCAACCACACCTGCTACTTGCATTTGGAAGTCACTGTTCGAACTTAAAACAATCGTGAACTTTTAACCTGCACGTGCCGTTAAAAGTTCGAGAAAATGTTGCGCAAACTATCGTTAGGTTTAAAAAAATTGATGAACTTTTAACCTGCATGTGTTGTAGAATGTACTAGAAAGTGTGTTGATAGAATAGATTGCACTTCTGACTATGTGTCCTTGAATATTAAAAAAAACTGTTTATATGGAAAATTCAAAATTACCAATAGAGAGACGTATTGCAATCTAAAAGAATCAAGGAACTATTCTAATTAGTTCTTACATGTATTTATGTGTGGAGTAACAAAGTGAAGGACACAACAGCACCAGGAAGAGGAACAAGCAGGGAGTGGGGGGATGAGGGGAGTTGGACAAAATGGCACACATGCACAATTAAGTACAGCACAACTACAGACAAACCATGGCCAAAATGAAACACAGCAACAAGGAGCACAAGTCACACAACATGGCAACATCACACCACTGAACAAGCTCAGAAGAGAAAACCGCACTGCCTGAAAGGGAGATGGGTGAACAAAACCTCACATGAAGGGACATCTCACACACAATGCAGCACACACACATAGGAAGCAGAGCACACCAACATCCAACACAATGTTGTCCAAACACAAACATTTGCACAATCGAACACAGGACACAAATGCACTCGCCTGCGGTGGATAAACATCCAAAAGCATCAGTGCGAAACAGGCACATGAGAACGAATAAGTACAAACCCACAGTCCAGATGGGGTAGCAATTCACGCATGGCAGGCAGCCAGAGAGTCTGTGACACACACATTGGCATACAAATGAAGACACAACACATTTGGAGACAAGTGAAAATGTAGAAACTTTATAAAAAAAAGTGCGTGTCAGTACGACCAAGAGTAGTGCCACGATATGCAGACAAATGTAGCAGCATGCCTGAATAAGGAACATAGGAAAATGTCCATGTTCACCTCGGGGTAGTCCATCACCAACACACGTCAGTGTCAAGCAGCGTCGGTTGTCTGCCCCTCGGACATGAGTCGACTGCGCTGTTGTATCCCGTGCACTCCTACAGCACACCATTGTAATGCCTATTCACGCATGTCCTGCGGCATTCCAATCACACCGTGACACTGCCATTTGGAGGTGGTGCATGCCACTTTACAGCATCGACTGCTGCAGCCCTTGTGGCGGCCACACCAGAACACAGAGACACACTTACCGCACTTCTTGCACACGGACATGTGTGAGACACCCCGTTCCCTTTGCTGCTTGTGGATGCAGGAGGATGCGTGCGTAGCTACATCTCCAGGCTCACTGCCAATGCTGAGGTGACATGGTAACGTTCGCTGAAGACAGCACACTGTGATGTAGCAGGGCCCGTGCCTATCATGCTAACACAATGACCACACGGACATATTTGCTCAGATGCAGGTTCGGGGGCCGTTGGCACTCCTGGGGTTGTTGCAATGAGTGTTATGGCCCTCATGGCTTTTCATGTATCATGCTCATTGACTCTATGGCACCTGTGGGTGTTCAGGCGTGGCTCTTGGCTGTGTTCCTTTCATGCTGCAGGTTGTCATCCTGCTTAACACCAGCAGAAAGCAGGTGTAAAATATCTGGTGCTAATGCGGCTTATCGCCGGAATTTGTTTTGCATCTCAGTTTTTGCCTTCCGTTGTGAAAGTATAGTGATGTGTTTTTTTCGTGTACAGAAAAATAAATGAAGTGGGCAGTGTGTCCCCTCAAGATCCAGCACCCGACCCACTATTCCCAATCAATATAAATACAATGAGATTTCTTCATTGATTTTGTGTGTACACTGTAAATGCACCCACTACCACAGTGCAATTCAATACAGGCTTTTAGGGGCATATTATCAATCACAGCATTAAAATTATCGCCGCTTTAGTGGCAGAAAACTGCCGCTAAAGCGGTGATAATGGGCTTGATAATATGCCGCAGAGAATTCCCATAGAAGCCCATGTTGACACCAGAACATGGGCTTCTATGGGAATTCTCCAGGGCATATTATCAAGCCCATTATCGCCGCTTTAGCTGCAGTTTTCTGCCGCTAAAGCGGCGATAATTTTAAAGCCGTTTGTTGATAATATGCCCCTTGGTATTTAGAATAAATCGCAAAGGTGCACCTTGTGTGTTTTTGCACGAGAACGCCTACTCTGCATCTCATTATCAGCACTTTAGTCCAACTACAGTTGAGATAAATCTAACACACTATTCAGAAGCTGGTGCAAACGGCAGACATCACCAGTGTTCCTGCACTTAAGTAACAACCAAAAACTTTATAGAATTTGTTTTTTTTTTTCAAACTTTATTTTTTGAAAACTTATATATAAAGGATAAACTAAATTTAACAAAATGAACACAAAACAACAAGGCAGAAGACTCCTGTTGGGACCATGAATGTCGACGACACAGCCTGGAAAATAAAGCACAAAATAAGGACGTGTGTAATGCGCATATCAAAGGAGTGAGACACAGAGAAGGAAAAAAAGCCAGAGAGAAAAAGAGAGGGAAGGAAAGAAAGGGAGTGAGAAAGGGAGAAGGGAGATAGAGAAAGAGAAGGAAAGGAAGCAAGAGAATGAGAGAGATAGGGAAGAGAGAGCCAGTGAGAGATACTGTCGCCCCTGCGCATCCATGACCAAATAATTACCTGCTGCCACCGGAGTGTCTACCAGTGGGCACTCCACATGCCCGTCAAAGCTGCGCGGCATGGCAGTTCTCACAGATGTCGCTGAGTCCTGAGTCATGAACGGCGGAGACCACATCAGCTTCTCCGCGGCCAGGCAGATCTCACACATGTCGCTGAGTCCTGAGTCATCAATGGCGGAGACCACATCAGCTTTTGGTGCCGCTAACCCTATGCAACGCAAGTCAGAGCCACGTGGTGGTAGGCCGCTGTTGGCCACACAACTTAGGGTGTGACTAACCCCGTGCAACTCAAGTCCGCGCCACGTGGTGGTAGGCCCCTGACGGCCACATCAGCTTCGGGTGTCACTAACCCTGTACAACTCAAGTCTGCGCCACGTGGTAGTAGGCCCCTGATGGCCATACAGCTCAGGGTGTGACTAACCCTCTGCACAACTTTTCATGGACTCTTTATGATTGAGACCCGTGGAGCGTCCGCCATCCAGTCACCACCAGCAATAAAGGATGTGACGTTGTCGATGCATTATATTTGCGTGGTCACATGGCCTGTGACGCATGTGCCGGATGGGTGTGGTGTGTGTGCAAACCTGCCCTCAGGGAGTAGCCGTGACATGTTGACAACTAGACCACTGACTTGCACACCAACAGCGAGTATGCCTGCGACAGGTAGCTATGTGGGGGTGTGAAAATGTGTTTTCTGAATGGATTTATAGGAAACTTTAGACAAGGCTACAGGTCAAACTGCTCAACGGAATTATGCCAAATTTGGTAGGGAGAAAGGTCATGGTCCAGAAAGCGCTCTTTCTTGCATCGAGTGAAAATATAAAAGAATGGTCCCAGGGGCAATTTAATATACCGGAGCCTCTGTCTGTGCGAGATAACCCTTTCACCACTTTGCAGCTATAGCGTTAGAAGCCAGTCAGTCGGCTCGCAGCTCTCTACCTTTGCGAGCTAGTACACTGCTGTGCCTGTACCTCTGCGAGCTACCACGCTGCTGTTCCTTTGGGAGTGGACGGCTCGTAGTACTGTGTCTGTGAGTCGACCGGGCCGCAGTTGTCCTTCTGAGAGCCTGGGTGTGAACTGTTCATAAGTCACACTACATAAACATTGAAAAGCCATTTTGTGATTCAGTCTGTCAGCTGGCATCTGTCAAAGGCATTTCTGAAAACATTCCGGAGTTCTTTCTGTGAGAGATACCCCTTTCACGCTGCCTCTTCCCACATCAGCAGGGAACGCACCCTCTTCCCACATTACCAACATACCCCCAACATCCTTCTTGGGCCCAGAATTGTCCCTGTTCGGTTGGACGAACAAGAATCTTAGGGGCATATTATCAAAACAGGCGATAAAATTATCGCCGCTTTAGCGGCAGAAAACTGCCGCTAAAACGGCGATAATGGGCTTGATAATATGCTCTATGGAATTCCAATTGAAGCCCATGTTAGATGTGAAGGACATCTAACATGGGCTTCAATTGGAATTCCATAGAGCATATTATCAAGCCCATTATCGCCGTTTTAGCGGCAGTTTTCTGCCACTAAAGTGGCGATAATTGTATCGCCTGTCTTGATAATATGCCTCTATGTCATGTATAGATTTACATATAAAACATTTTATTTAAACAAAACAACAACAAATAAAACTGAAGGAAGTCTGATGCTGTGGTCGCTGCCATGAAGTTGGGGTTATTGTCATTCAGGACTCAGGACACAGTTCCACATGTGGGATCGGCTTGTATTGAACAGGGTTAGTGGCACCACGTGTCGCACCTTGTGTTACAGGGTTAGTGGCACCACGTGTCAACGGCCTTGCATATGGAAATATGCCTAACTGATCAAAGGGAGTCTGGTGCTGTGGTCGCTGCCACGAAGTTGGGGTCACTGCCATTCAGGACTCAGGACACAGTTCCCCATGTGGGATCGGCTTGTGTTGAACAGGGTTAGTGGCACCACGTGTCGCGGCTTGTGTTGAACAGGGTTAGTGGCATCATGTGTCAAAAATTCAAATTGCGAGCTCTGTTGCCTGCAGTATAGACTGTTATTGAGTGTTTGTTTGTACTTGAAGATGAATTTGTTGATTGTACTAAAGCTATAACTGATATGAAAAAAGCTCTTGAAGCAAGGATACTAAAAGGATATTATGTAGGTTTTAGGCCTGTGATAGTTACTTGCCTAGTGGACTCTGTAATTAATGAATCAAGATTTAATTTTAATTGTGCGCCCTACTGACTGCCGTGTAGGCGTATCATAAAAAGATGAAATATGCATAGAATACACTGTCGAAGTGTATGAGCCTGTGATGCTGCTTGGTGCGGACGGGCCGCAGTGGGAGCTATGTCTCTTGCCTACTGCGTCATCTGCAATCGCGACTGTATCTGAATTGTGAGCCCTGCTGACTGCAGTGTAGGCCAGAGGTAGCGGTGAGCAAGGGCCCACAGCCACATGCATAAGTTGGTGGCCCCACCAGCCTGTGTAGTTTAGGTTCAGTGGCATCACATGTCGCCAGCCTTCCATATGCAAATATGTGTCACTAATCGAAGGGAGTCTGGTGCTGTGGTCACTGCCACGAAGTTGGGGTCACTGCCATTCAGGACTCAGGACACAGTTCCACATGTGGGATCGGCTTGTGTTGAGCAGGGTTAGTGGCACCACGTGTCGCCGGCCTTGCATATGGAAATATGCCTGACTGATAAAAGGGAGTCTGGTGATGTGGTCGCTGCCACGAAGTTGAGGTCACTGCCATTCAGGACTCAGGACACAGTTCCAAATGTGGGATTGGCTTGTGTTGAACAGGGTTAGTGGCACCACGTATCACCGGCCTTACATATGGAATTATGCCTAACTGATCAAAGGGAGTATGCTGCTGTGGTCGCTGCCACGGACTTGGGGTCACTGCCATTCAGGACACAGGACACAGTTCCACATGTGGGACCGGCTTGTGTTGAACAGGGTTAGTGGCACCACATGTCGCGCCTTGTGTTGAACAGGGTTAGTGGCACCATGTGTTGTGGCTTGCATTGAATTCTGCCTCAATAAGTCCCTGTGGCAATGACTTGTGGTGCAGTGACTTAGTGGCACCTGAAGCACTCAGCGTGTGCACACCCTGCGATGATGTGTGGTCCGGGCGGGCCTCACTGGTAGCAATGTCGTTACATGCTTTGAAAGAATCTTCATAGCAGTCAAAATCGCCAAGTAATTCCATTTCAGTCCTCCAAGGTTTGAAGAGTTGCAGAAGAGCTAAATAGAAAAACTCTCTCTTATCTGGAGTATTACAACTTAATTTCCTGTGATTATTCAAATTTCCTTTGGCATTCTTTAAGAAACATCCATCAGATCCAATTACAGCATATTTCCCTTCATATATTGTTTCTGTAACATTTTTTCTAAAACTATAATGTTGCAGTATTTCATTCAGACATATGTTTTCCAGGAATGGACTTCTATTTGGATAGTATGCGATGAACAGTAATTGAGTTATCTGCAACATATTGCATGTCCATATTTGCATTCCACATCTTCAAAATTACTGGATTGTAATCATCAATGTACTTTGATTCTTCTGTTCTTTTTATATTATAAGTATTTTTGGGTGATTTTTGAGTGATAGTATGCATCACTGCTGACATAAAACTGTTCACTCTTCCTTGCGATGACTTATGGTGCACTGAGTTAGTAGTACCTTTGGCGCTCAGTGTGTACGTACCCTGCGATGATGCGTGGTCCAGGAGGGCCGCACTCGGATCAATGTCTTTTGCCTATTGAATTCTGCCTCAATAAGGCCACGTGGTGATCACTTATGGTGCACTGAGTTAGTAGTACCTTTGGCGCTCAGAGTGTACGTACCCTGCGATGATACATGGTCCGGGGCGGCGCATTTGCAGCAATGTCTTTTGTCTATTGAATTCTGCCTCAGTAGGCCACATGTCGATGACTTGTGGTGCACTGAGTTAGTGGCACCTTTGGCGCTCAGCGTGTGCGCACCCTGCCATGATGCGTGGTCCGAGAGGGCTGTACTGGGAGCAATGTATCTTGCGTACTGGATTGCGTCATCTGCAATCGCAACTCCATCTGAATTGTGATGCCTGCTGTCCGCAGTGTAGATCGAAGGCAGTAGTCTGTACAGAAATAAGTCTGCGGTGCTGTGGCGCTGGGTTTGCAGGGAGGCTGTGTCGAGGAGACCCGCCGTCATGGCGGCAGCCTCGTGGCAGGCTAAGGCCCACCGCTCTGGCACAGTCGTTGGTCTTCACAGTTCACAAGTGAAACACGCCCAGAGCCCCAGCCTATTTATTCACACTCCTACACTGAAGTGGCATACGTCAGACCGCCCACTCTGGTTACTCTTATGCTCACAGGGCGGGACGATACAGCTACATGACTGAGATCGTCCCTAGTGTGTAACATGGTTGGGTCCACTGTCCACAACACTACAAGCACCAGTAGTATTTGTGCACATGGAGAGGTGTGTGTTCTGCATACTGAGATGTGTCCAGCACATCACTGCTACACTTTGCATTGTGTGCATTGTTATTCGTGGGTGAATTGCTTCCTTCACATATAGTTTGTTCACACCTCTCCCAATATTCAGCTATTGTGTGGCTGAGGGGCCATGCCATTTTTGGAATGTTCGCTGTCTTGTTCTGCACTGCCTCGGTGGTAGGGAGATCCTGGGGGTGGTGGTGGGTGTTGTGGCGTTCTTGGGTGTTAGAGCTGCTTGATCAGTAGGTCTATGATATGTGTTGGTCTTCAGATATGGCTCTGGGCTGGGCTCCCTTTCATACTGTATGTAGCTGTTTAATATTTAAAAAACAAGAAGGCAATAAATAATAAATAAAAAAATACAAAAACAATTTTTATGATATTAAAGTTACAAAATATCAATTTTTTTTCAAAATTACTGAGAAAAACATAGGTTTTATGAGCATTATAATTAGAAATTAGTATTTAACTAACCTTTGAAATTCACAAAAAAACATAGGTCTCAGGAAGATTAAAGTTAGAAATTTGTATTTTAAAAAATTCAAATTTACTGAAAAAACGATTGCCACATTTCCCAACAGTGAGCTATTATATGGCTAAGGGACCATGCCTTATTTGGAGGGTTTGCTCTCCTGTCCTGCACTGCCTTTGTGGTAGTAGGGAGGTCCTGAGGGTTGTGGCAGTGGGTGTTGGTCCTTCTTAGGAGTCGGAAAAACTATAGGTTAAATGAACATTATAATTAGAAGTTAGCATTAAAAAACATTTAAATTCACTGAAAAAAATAGGTTGCAGTCACGTTATAGATAGAAATTAGCATTTAAAAAACCTTTGAAATTCACTGAAAAAACCATAGGTTTCAGGCACGTTATAGTTAGAAACTAGCATTTAAAAAACCTTAGAAATTCACTGAAAAAAACATAGGATTCAGGGAAGTTATAGTTACTTGGAAATTTGACTCATATAAAACCAGAGAAATTCACCCGTTATAGTTAATTGAGCTAACTATAACTCGTGCGCCCGCAATGCACTGGTGATGACGTCACATATTACATCACTCATGACATGGTCAGTGACATCACTCATGACATCACTGATGACATCTCAAATGACATCACTGATGACATCACTGATGACATCATCCACGTGATAGTCTGACACACCTCCTCACACTCTAATATAACCTTTGATACACGTACTCTAAAATACAGACTACCATTTTCGAAACCATAAACACATCAATACCAGATACTAGATACCCATCCACTGATTCCTATCTATATATTGTGAGCTAGACATACACTCATGCAGTCACTCATACATGCTATCACTCATCATTACATCAGTATAATATCCACTCATACACCTATACATAAATTCACACAGTACTACTGATCCTTAGAGTTAGTCACACATCTACTCAGTCATGCCAAAAATCAATCACACACCCATGTACTCACCTATGAAGATATATACACACCACCTGACTTATTTATACACACACCACCTCCCTTATAGATACTAACACATACTTACTCTCTTATACAGTCACTAATACAAGTACACATTCATGTATGTAGACACTCTTGCAATCACTGTCTCTCACGTATAGTCAATTATACACCCCAACACTCACATATACTGTCTAAAAACATATATAGGGGCATATTTACAAGCTGGAAATAAAAAATTATAATTTTATCGCCTAATTAGCAAGGCCACGCTAACACGTGAAACCTTGCTTTAGCGTGGGGATTCCTAACGCCCAGCTTTGCATCTCTAATGAGATGCAAAGTGGGCGTTCCTGACCTAACATGACAGGAGAAATGTTGCTTAGCGACATTTCTCCTATCATCAAACCCCACGCTATGAAGCATAGTGGCAGGAAAAGTAGCGATAACCCTGTTATCGCTACTTTCCTTACGCCTGCTTCAGGACTGACTTAGCCATGATATCCTATGGAAGGAGGATATCATGGCTAAGTTTGTGAGTCCCTATCAGCAAGCTAACGCCACACTAGGTGAGATTATCGCTGGGTTTCCAGCGATAATCTCATGTTAGGCAGTTAGCGTGAGGATTTTTATCGTTGAGGAGATAAGCGTTGCTAATAGCACACTATCTCAGCGATAAAAATCCACGTTACCCGGCGATAATTATCCTCACGCTAAGAGCGCTGAGCGATAATTATCGCTGGATGTTGCTGATATGCCCCATAGTTACTCACATATATACAACTGAGACATCAATTCACTAATCAACACACCTGTACACACAGTCAGCTACCCATACAGCCCTTCCGAGATGCACTTTTGAATCTATACAACCAGTAAATCAGTAGGGGTGGGCGGAATTTGCGAAATTGCCTTTCGCAAAATTTCACGACACGGCAAAAAATCTCAGTGAACACGCGAAATTTCACGTGCTCGCGGAGATTTTGGGCTGATTAATGTGTTACTGAATTTGACCTTCAACTCGGGCACCTGCTTTATTTATATCTGTAAGTGCTTCCTGTTGCGGTTTAATTTTTGTGACAGGAGCATCGTGCCAGAATGAATACTGCCCTGCATATTTACCCAAGAAGATGCCACCGTTTTGTGCAATACCTCTACTCAACTGGAGTACTTTCTACTGGCTAATCAGTAAGTGCTACCTTGTTGGGTAACTGTATAGTGCTTTTCCTACACTACAGCTGCGTAAAGGGCCAGAAGAGTTGTCTCCCGTGACCATGTGTGCCTGTAACTTTGCCACCGCGCCGACGGGAGCCGGGGTCCCTCGAGTGAGCTGTCCATCATAGTGGGGGAAAGGGCGGGAAGACGTTGCACACCGCTGGTGTGTGGGCTGGGGCCAAACGGGCGGGGCTTCCATGCAGTTCACAATGCTTCTTGTCTATAAAGGGCCAGAGACCGATCAGAGCAGCAGATGAGGAGACAGAACCTCCTGGTGTCAGGAACTACACGGGGATTGCGCTCGAGAAACTCATGGGTGCACAGAGATCCATCAAGGATTACAGCAAATTGTTGATGGTAGATATGGGGAGAAAGCACACCTGCCTAGCCTCCACCGTGCTTACGAATCTTTTGTGCTGATTAATGCGTTACTGAATTTGACCTTCAGCTCGGGCACCTGCTTTATTTATATCTGTAAGTGCTTCGTGTTGAGGTTTAATTTTTGTGACAGGAGCATCGTGCCAGAAGGAATCCTGCCCTGCATATTTATCCAAGAAGATGCCACTGTTTGGTGCAATACCTCTCCTCAACTGGAGTACTTTCTACTGGCTAATCAGTAAGTGCGACCTCGGTGGGTAAATCTATAGTGCTTTTCCTACACTACAGCTGCGTTAGCGGGCCAGAAGAGTTGTCTCCAGCGACCATGTGTGTCTGTAACTTTTGCCACCGCGCCGATGGGCGACGGGGTCCCTCGAGTGAGCTGTCCATCATAGTGGGAAAGGGCGGGAAGACATTGCACACTGCTGGTGTGCGGGCTGGGGCCAAACGGGCGGGGCTTCTATGCAGTTCACATGCTTCTTGTTTATAAAGGGTCAGAGATGGACCAGAGCAGCAGATGAGGAGACAGAACCTCCTGGTGTCAGGAACTACACGGGGATTGAGCTTGAGAAACTCATGGATGCACAGACCTCCATCAAGGATTACAGCAAATTGTTGATGGTAGATATTGGGAGAAAGCACACCTGCCTAGCCTCCACCGTGCTCACGAATCTTTTGTGCTGAATAATGCGTTACTGAATTTGAGCTTCAACTCGGGCACCTGCTTTATTTATATCTGTAAGTGCTTCCGGTTGAGGTTTAATGACAGGAGCATCGTGCCAGAATTAATCCTGCCCTGCATATTTCCGTTCCGCCACGGATCGAGGAAGTTTCGACATTTTCGCGTTCCGCGCAGAATGCGAAAATGTCGAAATTTTGCAAGTTCCGCGAGCGGAATGGAATTTGTCGACCACCCTTATAAATCAGCCATTCAGACATGTATGCACAGTCAGACACCCACCGCCCACCCACATAGACACCCATACAGATACTCATACAATCAATCAATAGGCCATATACACACTGATGTGACTACTCACCAACCCATACACCTGCTTACACACCAACTGAGAGACTAATATAGACATTCACACAGTTTAGTCACTAACCCATGCATTCAGTAACATATGTTCAATCAGTGACTTATACAGTCAGTCATGCATCTACTAAATAATCCATTCAGGCACTTCTCCATCCACTCATTCTTCAATAGACCTTGGCATAGATATATATGAAAAATATTTAAACTTTTCAGAAACACACATTCACTCGATGATGTCATCAGTGATGTCATCAGTGATGTCATTTGAGATGTCATCAGTGATGCCATGAGTGATGTCACTGACCATGTCATGAGTGATGTAATATGTGACGTCATCACCAGCGCGCGAGTTAAAGTTAGCTCAACTAACTATAACGGGCAAATTTCTCTGGTTTTATATGAGTCAAATGTCCAAGTAACTATAACATCCCTGAAACCTATGGTTTTTTCAGTGAATTTATATATATGTAATATTTTTTTCAATGATTTTTCCCAAATCAGTACTATCTTTAAAAGTGGTGTTTAATTTAAAAAATAGGGTTGAATTAATTTTTTTAAACTTTTTGAACTCCCGTCTGAATTCGCGACTCCATCGCGGTGGTGCACGATGGGGTCGCAACTTCTAAAAAAAATGTAGAAACAGTTTGGGCACCTTTAGAAGTAAGTTGCTAAGGGTTATTATGTGTAACCAATAGAAATGTGTTTTACAATTTGAAAAAATGTGGGAAACAATGTGATTTGTTAGTTAGAGAGGGAAACGTTGCCATTACTGGTTTTACCTTGCTGAGTCTGGTGCATTATATTGAGTGTGTGTAAAAGAAAATCCTGTCGGAGTTTGGGAGATTTTAAATTCAGCACATTTATTTGCAAGGTAAGTTATAAATTTGTGAGGTTGTTTTAAATTTTTTTAACATTATTCAAAAACTGTGTTATTTGAAATATATTATTAAATGTAGAGATGTGTATTGTAGTTTATTTCATTGTACTTAAATGTTGTTTAAAAAAGAGTCTGTACAGTAATATGGGTATTTTTAAGATGATTACTGATGTTCATATAAGATGTTAATAATTAGGCTTGTTTTTTAAGTCTGTACAAAGGTATAGTTGAATAATGCCGCATAATTTTAGATAGTTGATTGAAGACGCAGCACAAATGTGTAGTTTGAAAGATGTTCATATAAGGTGTAATTAATTAGGCTTCTTTTTTTGTTGTCTCTTCAAAGGTATAGTTGAATGAAACCGTATAATTTTAGATAGTTTGGTAAAGATGCAGCACAACTGTGCAGTTATAAAGATGTTCATATAAGGTGTTATTAATTAGGTTTCTTTTTTCTAGTTTGTACAAGGGTAAAGTTAAATGATGCCACATATTTTTGGACAGAATGGTGAAGATGCATCACAAAAGTGTGCTTTCTAGGATGTCATATAAGGTATTATTAATTAGTTTTCTTTTTTCTAGTCTGGAATAAGGTAGACTTAAATGATGCCACCTAATTTTAGAGATAATGTAGAAGATGCAGCATAAAATAGTGGTTTAAACATTGGAGAAATAAGGTGCTGATAATTAGGCTTCTTTTTTCTAGTCTGAACAAAGGTATAGCTAATTGATGCCATTAATGTTAGATACAAAGTGTGGTTTTAAAAATGCTCATAAACGGTGTTGTTAATTAGTCTTCTTTTTTAAGTCTGTTGAAAGGTATAGTTTAATGATGTCGCATATGTGTAGATAGAATGTTGAAGATGTAGCTCAAAAGTAAACCACCACATATTACCCTTGCAGGCATGTTGCACTTATTTACTTAACTAGATAATACGTAATGACTCATCTATGTCTTTAGATTGTATTTATACAGTTATCTGTATACTTATTGAAGTATTGAGAGCCTGCCTCACTGATTACAGGAGTGCAAAGGTAGTGACTTGGTGATTTTAAAACTACATTAGTTATGATTGACTGATTCAATATTCTCCAATTACCCAGTTTGTATCCAAGCACTCATGAAATCCCTCTGCCACTACCCAAGCACTTATGAAATCACCCAGGCACTACCCATGCACTCTCCCAATCACCCAAGCACTACCCATGTCCTCATGCAATAACCCAAGCATTGCCCATGCACTTATACAATCACAGCTCCAGTACTCATGCATTTCTCCAATCACCCAGTTAATATCCAAGCACTCATGAAATCACTCTGCAACTACACAAGCAGTTATGAAATCACCCAGGCACTACCCATGCATTCTCCCAATCACCCAAACACTACCCTTGCAGTCATAAAATCACGCATCCCCTTCTGTTGCATCCGTCTATTTTCCTAGGCAGTACTCAATGACTCATTGATCCCTTCAGGTGCTATTTACACACTTAACCATGCAGTCAATGTGTATGTATGCACTCAGAAAATTAGCTAGCCACGATCTATCTTGTCCTGCAAAAACCCCCTTGCTCTCGATCACCCAAGCACTACCAACAGAGATTTGGAATCACTCAGGCAGATGTAGTACATGTCTCAGTTTATAGGTGTTCCTATATTACAGAAATTGTTTATATATATATTCACTTAAAAAAACATAGGTTTCACACATGTTATAGTTAGCTGGACATTTCACTCGTGAAAAACCATTGAAATTCCCCCGTTATAGTTAGTGCAGGCAACTATAACTCACGCGACCGCAATCCTCTGCTGATGACGTCAGATATTACATCACTGATGACATATGTGTCTTTCTGAAAAAAAAATATTTGTAATATATGTATAGCTAAAAATTAATGGAAGAAGACATGGGTAAATAAGTGTCTAAATACAGTGATGTAATATCTGACGTCATCAGCAGAGGATTGCAGTCGCGTGAGTTATAGTTGCCTGCACTAACTATAACAGGGGAATTTCAATGGTGTTTCACGAGTGAAATGTCCAGCTAACTATAACATGTGTGAAACCTATGGTTTTTTAAGTGAATTTGCAAGGTTTTTTAAATGCTAATTCCTAACTATAACGTGTGTGAAACCTATGGTTTTTTCAGTGAATTTGTACGTTTTTTTAAATGCTAAGTTATTTATTTTTTTTAAGGTTTTTCACCGTGCTCGTACCGTACACGCACGGTGCGCTTCGCCCACCGCGCGCCCACGTTACACAGTTCGTGGAATTTTTCCATTTCCACAAGTGAAAAAAATAAATAAATAAAATCCTGTCTGATAATTGGAATATCCTACAAAATGATCCCATCGTAGGTCCCACAATCAGCACTAGACCAAAAATAACATATCGGAAGAGCAAAAGCCTAAGGGATTTATTAATACGTGGGGATGTCACTGTCAATAGAGACCCCAACCAACATAACTTAAGGGGTTTTTACCCTTGTGGCCATTGCAAGGCTTGTAGGAACAGCAAACTGGTTAAGGAATTTGACTTACCAGGTAACGATGGCATGAAAACTATAACACAGTTCCTTACATGCAGCACGACATTTGTTGTGTATGTTTTGGAATGCCCGTGTGCTAAGAGGTATGTACTGAGCACCACTCACATGGCTAAAAAGAGAGTCCTTGAGCATTTGAGAGCAGTGAACAACAAAGACCCACATTATCCCATTGCACGACACTTTGCAGAATTCCATCTATCTAACAGTAACCTACTTCGCTATTTTGTAGTGGAACAAGTTAAAGTAGGGCGTAGAGGAGGTAATAGAGAACTGACTCTGAGAAAAAGAGAATCAAAGTGGATTATGGACCTTGAAACTAAGTTCCCAAAAGGCCATAACCAAGATGAGGAGCTGGCAACACATCTCATTGAAGATTAGCCTGTCCTATTGTTGTTTTCATCCATGTGTATATGTGTAACTAAGTATAGCCTGTTTAGATGTTTATTGGAAATATTGTACATGAAATGGCTAACGTTACCGGAAGAAAGAGGAGGCCGCGGTTTGCCTGATTTTCTTTGCTATTATTATATTTGTTTTCTACAAAAAATGGGATATGTACTGACAGGGGAATCTCCAAAAAACGAGGCGGATGCCCCATCCATCTTTTTCTTACTTCTAGGAGAAAAGGCAAAAGGTTGCTTATTAAAGGAATTAGAGGGCAACTACTACAAACACACCCGATTTAAGGTACTTGCTTCAGCATTTAAAGTCTGGAGAAATGTCAAGAAAATGATTAAATTAGGTAAAATTATATATTATACTCCTTTTGATGCTAATAAAATACTCCCTTCTGTGTTCTGGGACGATAATGCTAAGACATGGATTAGAAAAGGGATCTCTAGAATTGGTCACTTATATGATAAAAACGCAACATTTGTAACATACGCAGAATTAGTGGACAAATATCAGCTTTCGCAGACGTTTTTTTTTAAATATCTCCAAATGCGTGACTTTTGCTTGAAAAATCAGATTGACGCTATTTCTAATAACTTAATTGAGGGGATCCGTCTTCAAAAAAGGATCGGCCCACTATATACGATCTTAATGGAATATAGGAACGATGATATTCAAAAATGTAATCAATATTGGATGAACCAACTGGGAGACCCTCAATTTGATATAGTGGAATCTTTATGTCTCGCTAAAAAAATATGTTTGGCAGCCAATTTAAAAGCTCAAGTATATAAAACGATTTTTAGGTTATATTACACTCCTAAACGTATGGCAACTTGGGGAGATAAATATAATGGTAAATGTTTTCGGTGTGGAGATCAGGAAGCTGATATGTTGCATATTTTTTTTTAATTGTACAAAACTGTCGCATTTTCTTGTGGATGTCGAAAGATTTATGTCACTGGTGTTAGTTTGCCCTTTGAAGATTTCCCCCTCACTTATGATACTGGGAAGGTGTCAAAAAACATACAGCCATCAGATCTTAAAAGAACATGGGTATTTTTTATTTCTTGCAATGACGGTAGCTCGGTTATGTATTGCAACAGAATGGCTATCACCCGAGTCTCCGACTTTTGAATTCTGGAGAGCCAAGTTATATCGTATTTATGAAATTGAAATGAATTTGTATGCGCTAAAAGTAACCAGGAAGAAATGTTTAGGAAACTTAATTTGGGGAGCCCTTACTAATTTTCTCTCTGATAGTACAAGTACATCGTAGTATCTGTAACTTGGTTTTTGCTCTTTGTTCTTTTTCTTCTCCTTTCTTATTGTCTTTCCTTGTATCGAAGTTATGTATATTTATAACAATGGAACTGTCATGGAAATAAAAAAAAATTAAAAATAAAAAAGGAAATATTGTACAGATAATACTTTTAATCATTCTTTTCTTGTTCTTTGTCTTTTCAGGAGGAAAGGAAGGGGCCCATTTTTATCTTCACGAGCACTTCACGGGCTCCTACCCTTTTCTCCGTAACCACTGATATGAAATCTGAAGATGAGTAGATAAGGAAACACCCTCTTTTTTCACATTTATTCACATTTATAAATTTTATTTCCACGATTTTCTTAAAGAATATCAAATTGAGTACATCTGTTCTTGAGTACATGTGTAAGCGTAGTAGGATGTATTTGCCGGTTTGCAGCCAGAACATATAATATAGAGGCAATAGGCTTTCTTTTTATATGGTACCAACACTATGGTGCGTGTATTGGGTTTTAGTAGTGCATTTAAATTGCACATGCACATGTGGTTTTAGGAAGTTTGGATATCAATTTGACTGTATGTCACTATGGCGCGGTATAAGTATCTGTTCAGTCTCTTTGTAATTGTGATTATATCCAACATCCAAACTGCTGTGAGACGGTCACCTAGCCGTTTCCCCAGTGACTTATGGTTGGCCATATGTAGAAATGAGTCACTATGATGCATATAGGTTGTAATACCTTTGTTGTATATGTTAACTCACTGTCATTAGACATGTATTCTTTCTCATTGTGCCAGAAATTGCGACATCATTCTTACTCGATGACTGCCGAGAGGTGGCCACATAAGCCGGTTTCCCGGTGGCTTAGTAGTTGGCCCTTCTCTGTCAACAAGTCACTATGACGAATTTATAAGCAGGTTTCGATGTCATGATGCTTTAGTCACACAGTAAACAGTAAGCTCCTAAGTGGTATATCCTATGATTTCCATTTATTTTACCACTTGGTTTTGATGGGTTTCTAAATACATGTGTTTGTATTATGTGCACTACAAGATGGCCGCCAAAGTCATTTTCTGTATGTAACTGAGACCGGCAGTCCTTTGGTTATGTTTACTATGCCTACGTACTTATGGATGTCTGTGTCATGGCGCTTGACTGTGTGACCAAGGGAGCGAGACTCCCGAAACGCGTAACAGTGTGAAATAAACTCGTTTCTGCGACTGCTACTGAGAGTGCGTTTGCGTATTAGCAGATACTTTTGGATTGAATGTGCCGGCGTTAGCTCTACCGGCTTAACGCACCACCCAACTATGGGTGAGATTCCCAGGAGGAGCTGACTCTGTTTATGCATATATATATATATATATATATATATATATATATATATATATATATATATATATATATATATATTATCTACTGGCGGTCGCCAGTAGATAGTTATAGTTAGGACCGAGTTCCCATAGGAAATCTGAAAATTCGATTTTGAATAACTTTGGCGCCGGTTGACTTATCTTCGTGAAATTTTCAAAACTAATGGGGCGCTCCGCTCAGCTCCTACCCTGAAAGTCTCGGGGTGATTCGTCAAGCGGGGGCTGAGAAAAAAGGGGGGTCCCAAAACGCATTTTCTCCATGCATTTTCCCATAGGACCTTTAGTCGAAGGTACAGCCCGAATGGCTGAACAGAATTACTTGAAATTTGGCAAAGAGGTAGTCCTCAGGTCAGGCATGTGCCTTTTGCTTAAATGGTGTAAATCTGTTCAGTAGTTCCTGAGAAAATCAAAAGTAAAATCACATATATATCTGGGCGGAGCCTAACCACACATCTCATCGTGAGATCTGATTGGCTGTCAGCACTTCATCCAAGAAGTGTTAGCAGCCATCTTGGGACCAATATACATGATAGCACCTCATTAAAAAGCATTGCAGTTAATAGAAGGTTTTAAGACTTTAGTTACATTATAAATCATTTGTTGATGGTACCATACTCATTTTAGGAATTGTGGTGTGTTCTAAGGTGATTTTACCATGTGAAAAAGCCTTCTGCTGTGATATCATGAATCATGTTTGAGAGAAAACTATTTTCTCATGCTTTTCCCACAGAGGTTTGGAAGGTGATCTATAAGCTAACTGAGAGCATATTTTCTGTAAATTCACATTATCTTTCTCAGTCATGTGAGAATGAAGTCTGACATTCTCAGTAAAACATGTACATCCAACAAGGGCAGAGACTGTCAGTTGATTCCTTTGTGTTCTACTGCAGCTTCCCAGAGTGTTCTAAAGAACAACTAGAGCGCTAACAGTCCTACTTATGACAAACGTATGGCACACCTGAAGCCATCTTGGTTGGAATAAAGTGGTAATTCTTAAAACATTTAATTTAAAAAGGAACAAAATGAGGGGGTTCATTTTGCCATAGAAAGTATGATAGTGCTGCAGAAAAAAAAATTAGGGCACATTTTGAGTGACTTCTCAAATCCTCTTCTATTTCATTGAAAAATTCTGACATGCAGACTGAAACATGCACTTTCAATACCAGCAGCAGACTTCCCTGGTGAGCAGTAGCTTTACTACAGTGATCTAATAAGCAACTAGAGTGCTAACATTCTGAATTTATGGCAAATTTGTGACACATCTGAATGCCTTCTTGATGGAATCAAAGTAAAAAACTGAAAGTATTTCCTACTGAGGAGACTGTAGTAAATGATGAAATTAGGAAACATCATAACAAATAAGTCTCCCAAAATGGCCACCAGAGACAAAAGAGCCCAAATGTAGCCTAAATATCACCCAGATGTAGCCCAAGTATAGCCCAATGACAGAATGTCCCAGAGTGTTCTAACGAACAACTAGAG
Source organism: Triturus cristatus (assembly GCF_964204655.1). Lineage (NCBI taxonomy): Eukaryota > Metazoa > Chordata > Amphibia > Caudata > Salamandridae > Triturus > Triturus cristatus. The sequence goes on from NC_140589.1 coordinate 641,348,416, forward strand.
CGCTAACAGTCTTACTTATGAAAAACGTATGGCACACCTGAAGCCATTTCGAATGGAATAAAGTGGTAACACTTAAAACATTTAATTTACAAAGGAACACAATGAGGGGATTCATTTTGCCATAGAAATTATGATTAGTGCTGAAGAAAGAAAAATTAGGGCATATTTTGAGTGACTTCTCAAATCCTCTTCTATTTCATTAAAAAATTCTGATATGCAGTCTGAAACATGCACTTTTAATACCAGCAGCAGACTTCCGTGGTGAGCAGTAGCTTTACTACAGTGATCTAATGAGCAACTAGAGTGCTAACATTCAGAATTTATGGCAAATGTGTGACATATCTGAATACCTTCTTGATGGAATCAAAGTAAAAAACTGAAAGCATTTCCTACTGAGGAGACTGCAGTAAATGAGGAAATTAGGAAACTTCATAACAAATAAATCTCCCAAGATGGCCACCAGACACAAAAGAGCCTAAATGCAGCACAAATATCACCCAGATGTAGCCCACATGTAGCCCAATGACAGAAGTGTGCAAAACACTTATGTTTTGTGTATTTGCAGTTTTATATAGTGCAGACTTGTCAGCTATTGGAATGCTTTACATGAGCATTGGTTACATCAAACAAGATCAAATTCATTTTGGTTGTAGACATGGGGAGATTAAGTGATTTGACCACAATCACAGAATGTTGAGCTGAAGCAGAAACTCCAACCTGGTTCCCCAGTTGCAAAGTCTGCAGCTCTGGAAGTAACACCACATCCTCTCGCCAAGGTGCAACATTTAATCAAGTGGTCAACTGGATAAAAAAACATAAAGATTACAAATAATTTAAAAGTTCTTTGTCGCTATTTGAAAACTCAGAAAATATGTCCTCATTTTAGTTTTTTAGAGCACTAACCATAATTTTGATGCAAATAAGACCCTCTCATATATGTAATTTCTAAAGGAAATACTCTAGGTATTACAGTTTTGATTACATCAAGATGACGTCAGGCGTTCCACCCTTTGTAATAAATATAGAATGTTAGCAATCTAGTTGTTCATTGGGATACTGTTGAGTGGCAGAGGCCAGGGGCACGGACTCTGAAAATTGAAGGCAGGTAGGAGAGTGCAGAGGCAACAATTTTACCACACTGGGCAGGCATGAAGGGCAGTGGCAGCACAACAGACTATGCAGGGCAGTGGAAAGGGGGGCAGGGGCAACAAACCAACAATACAGGACTGGCAAGAGAGGCTGTGGCAATATAATAGACCATTGTGGGCAGAAGGAAGAGGCAGTGGTAGTACAACCATACATACCAACAGACCCGTTTCAGCCAGGAAACGTCCAATGTTTTTAAGCTCAAATGGGCTTTATTTGATCTGTCTCCTGTCTACAATCTCCTCTTTTTCAATGTAACTCAAAGGGGAAAATCAACACCCCAGTTTTTTTTCAAAATCTCCCTCTTACCAAGTTCAAAATGTTCGCAAGTATGGTACATTGAATCATGGTAGGCAGGAGGAATTGGGGTAGGGACATGGACTCGGATAACAGAGGACAGGAGGGACATGGAGAGGTGCACCAAACTGACCCTACAGGGCAGGCATCAGGGTTTGCAGCAGCCCAATACACCACACAGCGCATGCGGGACGGGAGTGCAGCACAACAATCCATAGAAAGCAATAGGGAGGGGACAGGACCATGCACATGGACAACAGAGAACAGATGGGAAAGAGGCAATGGTAGCTAGCTGACCATAATGGACAGACAGGAGAGAAAGCTGCAGCATAACAGACCATAAAGAGCAGGAGGGACGGATCAGGGGCATTACAATGGAACAGACAAGCCAGGAGGGAGGGAATAGGGGGTCTGCACATGGAAACAGAGGGCTGGGGACAAGGTGGCAGGGCAGGAGCAGCAAGATGACCATGGAGGTCAGGCAGGATGGGCACTAGAAACAAGACACACCATGGAGAGCAACAATGAGACTATGGTGGCATACACACATACCATGGAGGGAAGGTGGGAGGGGGTCAGGGGCAGCTAGCTGACCACACAGGGAAGGTGGGAGGGACCATGGCAGCACAGAAGACCATGCATGGCAAGCGGGAGGGTTAGTGGCAGCACAATGGCTATGATGGACAGAAGGAGGGTGCAGGGGCATGCACAACGGACCATGGAGGATAGAAGGGAGGGTAAGGACCTGGGTTACAGACAAGAGAGTTCAGGGGAAGGGGCCTCACAACAGACCGCGCGGTGCAGGCAGGAGGAGCAGTTGCAGCACAACAGATCAGGGAGGGCAGAAGGGTGTGGCAGTAAAATGGACCATGGAGGACAGGAGGAAGGGGATAGGGACATGGCATGTGGACAGGCAGGTTGGAGGTGGCAGGGTCAGGTTACAGTCATCTGACAATGCTAGGCAGGTGGGAGGGGAGTGGCAGCTCAACAGAACACTCAGAGTAGATAGGAGTGGCAGGTCCATGGAAAATAGTGGGCAAAAAGGATGGAGCAGGGGCATGCACAAAGACATCGGAGGGCAAGGGGAAGGAGAATAGGGGCAGCAAGCTAAGCACAGAGGCTAAGCAGGAGGTCAATGATGGGCCATAGAATTGGGCAATGGAGGGCAGGAGGACTGGACTGGTACATCATGCTAAATGGAGGGCAGTGGCAGCACATCAGACCATGCATGGCAGGAGAGAGGAGGCTAGTCCATGGATTCAGACAACAGAGGATAGGGAGGAGGTGGATGGGGCAGCAAGCTAACTGTTCAGAGAAGGTGGGTATTAGGAACTTTATTGTTTTTAAAATGTGTGTCTGTGCGAACTACTTAAAATATGAACAAGTATGCAGCATAATCTCACTTTTATTCAGGAAGAAGAGGACGTTTGTGACTGTGAGTCCGGGCTCACTTGGCAGAAACACCCCCTGACCCTCCACCCACATCGCAAAATGTAATGCCCGTGAAAAGGGTAGGTGGACGCAGTGTTATATAGAACATAGTCCTGAGCGCACAGTTGAAAATGAAAACTAGATGTAGTATATGGTATAAACTATGCACCAAAAAGTGTGATATGAGATGAACCGGGGCGTGAAATATAATATGCAATACATTGTGCGCAAGGACAGATTCATTGGAGAGCGGGTGATAGCACAGGCACTAGCGCGTGCTATGCGATATGCGCCTTGAAGTGTAATATGCACAGGGCAGTGTTGTGTAACATAACTAGTCTCTAAAGTTGTAATATAAAATATGTGCTGGAGAGTATAACGTTGCATATGCACTGTGACAAAGATATGGATCCCCGATTGTAATACGTATGGCATAGCACTGTGCGTTATAACATACACATCGAGGAAGGCACGTTAGATGGGGCAATATAACCCATGCGAAGGCAGGTGTGGCATGACATATTCACTGGGTGGTGTTACAGTGCACATGGGCTAGAGAGTGTCATAGCATACGCACTAGCTGGTGGAATACAACACAGAGGTGTGAGGCAATCGGCGGGCACTGGTGGGTGTAACACAGCATTGGGCTCAGCCAGGAGCACGCTGTGACTCTCAAGTGAGGTTCGTCTCCTTTCCAGAGAGTAAAATAAAAAGTATTACACATCCGGCGGTGGATGTGTTTTTTATTAACCGTGAGGGGGGTTTCTTGCATAGTTTGGTCGAATTTTTGCCGAATCCCCTTTGAATGGCTTGGTGTGCGTGTATATTAAATGTGCCCGTCAATAACTACCCATGTTTGTATAAATAAACGACAAGGGTGTCTACTTGGAGAGTACCCACCGGCGGGGGCGCCGGGATTAGGCACGGTAGGGCGTCAGACTCGTCAGAGCTTCACTAGTGGTGTAAATACATTCCATGTGGATTCATTCTATGCATAGTCGCCTTTTAATGAATATCACGCAAATCGTCATGGTGATAGGTACATACGGTTTGTCCAGCATGTCCTAGGTATTTCTATAAATATATATATTTTTAAAATAATAAAAAACAAAGGCCGTCCCCGGGGGATGGGGTCCCCGGAGCCATAAGTGGCCTGAGGAGGGGGGCAACGCAGCCCCATCCTAAAGAATTTAAATTTAAAAAAGGCCATGACCCGGGGGTTGGGGTCCCTGGGGCCGATTAAGGCCTTGGGAAGGCCAAATTTATTTTTTTCAACAAAAAAAATTAGGGTGCAGGCCCTGGAGGATGGGGTCCCCAGGGCCAGTAAATTAGAAAAAGAAGGGGGGCCACACAGCCCTCCTTCTTAAAATATTAAAATAAATAAAATACCCGCATCGCGCTGGAGGCCACGCCCCCTATTTGCAGCACTCTGCAAACGCGCCCCCTGGCCAGTTGTAAGTTGGGGAATTAATTCCCCTTCAATATTGAGGGTCCCTGAGGGCCAACTAACCCAACAGGTATCTCCAGTGTGCGCCAGGGAGCTGCGTTGCAGACAGGTGTTCTGAGGCCACGCCCCTTTTACACCTCTACGCAACGCAGCTCTCTGGCGCTTACTGGAGGTACCTAGTGGGCTAGTTTGACCCTAGGGACCCTTAGGATTCAAGGGGACTTAATATCCCAACTTAAAACGGCCACAGGGTGTGTTTACACAGTGGGGAAGTGAGGGGACGGGGCCTGAGGTGACATGTGCAAACACGCCCTGTGGCGCGTTTTAAGAGGTAGTTTTAATCACCTGCCCTATTATATACTAGGGGCTTACAGAGGAGGTCATGCTGATCACAGGGGGACCCCAACGCATAGTGTTCCCTAGTGTATGTAGGTGTTTTCACTGTATTCTGAGTGTCTTTTAACATAGCACTGGCTCTAGGACTGGTTAGTCAGACTCAGTTACCACCAGTATCCGTCTGAAAAAGTTGAGGGTACAGGATGATTTTGCAACAAGGCTTCTTTCTGCTCTTCAGTTTGTTCTTTCTGCTCGTTATCCTTCTTCCTGCACTTTTCTTCGTCTTTGAGGACTTCTGTTGCTTCTTCCTGCATTTCTTATTTTTTCTTTCTGTGCGTTTTTCTTCTTTCTTCACATGTCCTTTCTCTGTAGGCATAGTTAGAAATTAGCATTTAAAAAACCTTTGAAATTCACTGAAAAAAACATAGGTTTCAGGCACGTTATAGTTAGGAATTAGCATTTAAAAAACCTTAGAAATTCACTGAAAAAACCATAGGTTTCAGGGGCGTTATAGTTAGCTGGACTTTTCAATGGATGATTTGTTTTTGAAAAATTTATTGTATAACTGACTGATTAAGTGTATCTTAGTGAATACATGGCTTAGTGAGTAATGTTTAAATGTGTAAATATCTGTATCAGTCTCTCACTTTGTGTATAAGTGGCTGCATGGCTTGGTGAGTAGCTGCATGAGTGTCTATATAGGTTATTAGTTGGTTTTTTGAGTATCAGTATGAGTGTCTGAGTGTCTGTATGGTTCGGTGGGGGGTATTACGTAGTGCATAGGTGCATGAAAGAGTGACTCACTGTTTGTATGTGTTCAAGACAGAATGAGTGCAGGACTGTATGGGTGGATGAGTGTGTGCATGGGTGTGTTAGTGAGTGATAGATTGTCTCAATAGTGTCTTTATGAGTAACTACATATGTTTTAAACTAGTATATGTGACTATTGGTGTATATAAGTGAGTATATGTGAGAGTGAGAGATTGAAAGAGTTCCTGTATGTGTTTCTATAAGTGATTGTTTAAAAGACTAAGTATGTGTAAGTTTCTGTAGAAGTAAGTGTGGTGGTGTGTGTATACCTGTATATGCAAGTAAATGGATGTTTGATTCTTTATTAGCATGAGTGACTATGTGTGTGAGTAACTCTATGGATGAGTGGTGTTGTGTAACAGGATGTATAGGTGTGTGAGTACATGTATGAGGGACTGTATAGGACTGTTGGTGAATGAGTGGATGTGTATGTGGATCTTAGAATTACTGAATAGGTTGTTGTAACTGGTTTCGGTATGTCCATTGTTTTGAACATTGTAGTTTCTATTTTTGAATGTGTGTATCAAAGGTTATATTAGGGGAAGAGGAGGTCTGCCACTCTATCACAAGGATGATGTCATCAGTGATGTCATTAGTGATGTCATTTGACATGTCATCAGTGATGTCATGAGTGATGTCACTGACCATGTCATGAGTGATGTAATATGTGACGTCATCAGCAGTGCATTGCGGGCGCGCGAGTTATAGTTAGCTGAACTAACTATAACGGGGGAATTTCAATGGTTTTGTACGAGTGAAAAGTCCAACTAACTATAACGCCCCTGAAACCTATAGTTTTTTCAGTGAATTTCTAAGGTTTTTTAAATTCTAATTCCTAACTATAACGTACCTGAAACCTATGGTTTTTTCAGTGAATATATATATATACAAGACTTTCAGGGTAGGAGCGGCCAAAAGTTTGGAAAATTTCGCGAGGATTCGTCAACCGGCGCCAGACTTATTGGGAATAGAATGTTGCGGATACACTGCAAGGTAGGGTGTATATTTCTGTTTTTTAAAGGTATGATTCTTATTGGTTAACAAAAACAGATTGTAAGGAACATTATATATGATAAGCTGATATGTTGAAAAGTCAAACACACTTCCTGTCTTGTTTAGTAATATTGTGTGCTGAACTGTGGCCTGTGAGCTCAGTGCAGTGCTCCATGACCTGTTTCTATGGTAACAGGCAGAAGGCAGATTGGGGGAAGGGTTGAAATGTACTTCAGTTGGAAAGGGTTGAAATGTTTAAACAATAGAAATGTGTGTTTGCTTTTGAGTTTATGTGTGAAGGATTGTGATTTGATGTTTACATGTATATGTGTGGAAAATGAAAGGGAAACTTTTCCATTCTTTGTTTTTGCTGAGAGGTGAACAGTGCAGATATTCTGTAAAAGAAAATATGGTGAGTGATTGATATACTTCTTAATCTACAAAAGAACTTGAAAGATGAGTTATTAATTGTGAGGGGATGTATGTAGACTATTTTGATTTTAATCAGACTAATGTATTTCTCCTGCTAAATTGTAGGGAGTGCTTTTTTTCTCTACAATGTGTGTGCATGTAGAAACCATTCTGTGATAAGCATTTGTGTTTTTCATGTGTTTGTAGACAGATAACTGTGCTGTTTTTATATTTTGGTAGAATTAGAAACCAGACATTGTTTATGAATTTGTGAAATGAGTTATGTTATGTTTCTATACTAAAATGTAGTACTACTTCTAGATGAAGAAATGTGTTTTGGTATAGTGCAAGGGATAGTGTTGTTTGTCTAGAATCACACAGTGAGTCTGTGTGCATTTGTGAACCACTGTGAGAGAAGCATTTGGTAACATCGTGTATTTGCTGAAAGATAACTGTTTTAACTTGTCATGTTGTGAAGTTTTAGTAGCATTAGAAGACAGTTATGGCTTATGATTTGATTAAATGAGTCAGGCTTTGACAGAAAAGTGCAGTCCTGAAATATGTAGATCGTGTGCAGTTCCCTTACCACTTGCACTGTAGTGAATGAGTTTTGGTAATCTCCTAGGGATAGTGGTGCTTGTCTAGAATCACACTGTGAGTCTGTGTGCATTTGGGAACCACTGTGAGAGAAGCATTTGGTAACATTGTGTATTTGCTGACAGATAACTTTTTTAAAACCTGTCATGTTGTCACGTTTTAGTAGCATTAGAAGCCAGTCACTGTTTATGCGTTGATTAAATGAGTCAGGCATTGACAGTAAAGTGCAGTCGTGAAATATGTAGATTGTGTGCAGTTCCCTTACCACTTCCACTGTAGTGAATGAGTTTTGGTAATCTGCTAGGGATAGTGTTGTTTATCTAGAATCACACTGTGAGTCTGTGTGCATTTGGGAACCACTGTGAGAGAAGCGTTTGGTAACATCGTGTATTTGCTGACAGATAACTGTTTTAAAACATGTCATGTTGTCAAGTTTTAGTAGCATTAGAAGACAGTTATGGCTTATGCTTTCATTAAATGAGTCAGGCATTGACAGTAAATTGCAGTCGTGAAATATGTAGATTGTGTGCAGTTCCCTTACCACTTGCACTGTAGTGAATGAGTTTTGGTAAACTCGTAGGGATAGTGGTGCTTGTCTAGAATCACACTGTGAGTTAGTGTGTATTTGGGATCAGTGTGAGAGAAGCATTTGGTAACATCATGTATTTGCTGACAGATAACTGTTTTAAAACCGGTCATGTTGTCAAGTTTTAGTAGCATTAGAAGCCAGTCTTTGCTTATGCTTTGATTAAATGAGTCAGGCTTTGACATAAAAGTGCAGTCCTGAAATATGAAGATTGTGTGCAGTTCTCTTACCACTTCCACAGCAGTGAATGATTTTTGGTAAACTCCTGGGTATAGTGGTTGTCGTCTAGAATCACACTGTGAGTGTGTGTGCATTTGGGAACCACTGTGAGAGAAGCATTTGGTAACATTGTGTATTTGCTGACAGAGAACTATTTTAAAACCTGTCATGTTGTCAAGTTTTAGTTGCATTAGAAGCTAGTCTTTGCTTATGCATTGATAAAATGAGTCAGGGTTTGACACTAAGGTGCAGTACCATGTACTATTCTGTTCACTGTGGCAGAACTGAAAATTTAAAAGTTTTACCTAAGCACTGTCCTAGAAGTAGTCTCATTATTTAGTCAGTTTCTAAGTACCAAATAGATTGCTTCAAATGTCTATGCAGTATGCATGTAGTGTCCTAACATACTATACACTTGTCTTTTACACCGTCAATTCCCTAGTCAGTATCCATACACTTCCAGGAAACATCCTTTCACTTCCTTTGCAGTCTTCTAGAGACCCATTCAACAGCATGTACTAATCCATTCACTGTGCCAAAACCCAAACACTTATAAATTCACCAAGACACTCTCTTTCCAGTACCCTAATAATTCAGTCACTGCCTAAGTATTCATGCACTGAGCCAGGTTTTAGCACATGGACTTCTTCAAACCCCTATCCACTATGCATGCAGTCCTCTAACCACCTACACACTTGTCTTTCACACCTTCAATTCCCCAGTCAGTATCCATTCACTTCCAGCAAACACCCTGTCACTGCCGTTGCACTCCTCTAGTGACCCATTCAGCATCATCTGCTAATCCATTCACTGCGCCAAACCCTAATAAATTCACCCAGGCACTCTCCTTGCAGTACTCTAATCATTCAGTCAGTGCCCAAGTACTCATCCAGTGACCCAGGCCTTAATATATGGACTGCTTCAAACCCTTATCCACTATGCATGCAGTCCTCTAACCACGTACACAATTGTCTTTCACACCTTCAATTCCCTAGTCAGTATCCATACACTTCCAGGAAATACCCTGTCACTCCCTTTGCAGTCCTCTAGTGACCCATTCAGCACCATGTACTAATCCATTCACTGTGCTAAAACCCAAACACTTATAAATTCACCAAGATACTATCTTTGCAGTACTCTAATCATTCAGTCAGTGCCTAAGTATTCATACACTGAGCCAGGCCTTAGCACATGGACTGCTTCAAACCCCTATGTACTATGCATGCAGTCTTCTAACCACCTATACACTTGTCTTTCACATTTTCAATTTCCTAGTCAGTATCCATACAGTCCAGCACTTGTCACTGCCTTTGCACTCCTCTAGTGACCCATTCAGTACCAAGTACTAATCCATTCCCTGTGCGAAAAGCCTAGCACTTATAAATTCACCTAGGCACTCTCCTTGCTGTACTCTAATTATTCAGTCAGTACCCAAGTAGTCATGCAGTGAGCCAGGCCTTAGCACATGGACTGCTTTAAATGCCTATGCAGTATGGATGCAGTCCTCTAATCACCTACACAGTTGTGTTTCACACCTTCTATTCCCTAGTTAGTATTCATACTCTTCTAGCAAACACCCTGTCACTCACCCAGTGTGTCTTCTTATAGTACTGTAATCATTTAGTCAGTTAGCATGTAGTCTTTTAGTGAGGTAGGCTTTAGGGCATGAACTGCTTCAAAGTAGTATGCACTATGCATGTAGTGTTTTAATGATCGTCACACTTGTGGTTCAGGGCTATAGTTTCTTAGTCAGTTTTTATATAAAATGTGTTTGTACAGTAATGGAATAGTATAAATTTGAAAGTTATTAATATACATTTATTTGTGATTCTTTTTTACAGATACAGAACAGGAGTGTTTCTCATCTGTTTGCACTCTTCTCGTGCAAGATTGTTTGGAGGAAGGGTCCTTAGGTGTTTCATCACACTTGCTGTACCGCACAAGTATTTTTTGTTAGGATCCCCTCGTAACAGAACTCTTTTGCAAATCTTGCGAGTGACGAAGGTGGCATTGGTCTTTGTTTGCCCCTTGGGAAAAGTAAAAAATGTCCTCACCACTGAAGAAAAACGTTGTGGGCGTGGTGCCTTCTGCAAAAAAATGTCCTCAGATTCGGTAAATATTTTAAAGTGGCAACATTTACAGTTTTTGTAAGTTAAACTTATGAAATTTTGTTAGCTGTATGCATTTTATATATCTGTGATTTGTTTCCTGTGGTATTTTGTTGACAATACCATGTTGTTGTTTTTTTAACAATCTTTCTGATTTTCCAGGTCTGTCGTCGACATCCATGGTCCCCACAGGAGTGTTCCGCCTTGTTGTTTTGTATTATTGTTGTTACATTTTGTTTATTAGTTTATTGTTCATATATATGTTAATAAAAAAATAAAGTTTGAAAATAGTTTATCGTTTATATATTTATTATTATAAAAAATAAAGTTTGAAAAAAAAATTAATAACGTTTTTGGTTGTTCTCTTAACTGCTGTGTGACTCTTTCTTGTTCTTATTACTGTTATTTGATGGAGTCCACCATGGTGTTAAATTTTGGGGCACTTATCGCTAGAATACTGGTGATATCTGCAGTTTGCACCAACTTCTGAATAGTGTGTTAGATTTATCTCAACTTTACTTCCGTTAAAGTGCTGATATTGAAATGGAGAGTAGCCGTTCCCGTGCAAAAAGACACGAGGTGCACCTTTCCGATTTATTCTAAATACTAAAATCCTGTATTGAATTGCACTGAGGTATTGGCTGCACTTACAGTGTACACACAAAATCTATTAAGAAATCTCATTGTATTTATATTGATTGGGAATAGTGCGTCATTTGCTGGATCTTGACGAGATACACTGCTCAGTTCGTATATTGTTCTGCACACAAAAAAAATCACATCACAACTTTCACATCAATTGCAATGCGAAACAAATTCTGGCGATAAGACATGTTAGCACCAGGGATTTTACACCTGCTTTCTGCTGGTGTTAAGCAGGACAACTACCTGCACCATGAAAGGGAACACAGCCAAGAGCCACACCAGAACACCCACAGGTGCCATAGAGTCAATGAGCATGATACAGGGATACCCATGAGGGCCAGAAGACTCATCTCAACAACTCCAGGACCGCCAATGCCCCCCAAACCCACATCTTAGTAAGTGTGTCCCTGTGGTCATTGTCTTAGCATGATAGGCACGAGCCCTGCAACATCACAGTTTGCTGTCACCTCAGCGGTGGCAGTGAGCCTGCATGTGTAGCTACGTACGCATCCTCTGCGTGTGCTGGTCTGGGGTTCACAGGTCAGTGCAGGGGTGTGCCTATCCGACAAGGGGAACTGAAGTACTGGGTATTTTAGACCCAGCGGTGCAGGGGCACACACCCTATGACTTCTGGGTTCACCCTGTTCCAGACCTACAGAAACACAGAGTCTTCTGGGTGAAGTTAAAGATCGTTTATTGGCTGCAGACCAATTACAGGTATCCTAGAAGTACAACAGCGTGTATGTTCTCAGGAGACTGCTGAAAATCATAGAAACGGACTTCATCTTAAATACACTTTTCCCTGCCTCAAGCATACATTCCTAGGTTTTATGATACGGTAATAAACAAGTGTACATTACAAAGAAAAGGCAGAGTCATGATGACCATCCCACATTCCAGTTCGGCCAGCCCACAATGATTTACACAGTAAGGTTCAGATCCCACATTTGATATCAATAGGCCCCAATAAAACACGGGCAGCTCCTGTTTTGGGAATCAAGTCATAAAGCAGGAACAGTCAGGTGTGAAAGAGATTAGCCGGAGGCTCGTGTAGAATGAAAGGGTTTTATGATGGGTCAAACCCTGATGCTAATCACAGGTGGACGGAGGAAGGGGAGCTCGTGAGACCAGTTTGACCTGGGGCAGCAGAGCCAGCTGCCCAGGTCACAGAGAAGTCACGGGAAAGCACATGTACTGTGAGGCCCGTATTTGCTCCATTATAGCCTATGTGAGGGCAATGACAAGATGGCCACTGCTTCCAAAATGGAACCCGCGTAGTGAAGCAGAATAACGTGTACACAGTGCATTCATAGCTAGAACGATATATAAAGCACTCGTACATGCCGCATTAATCATTTGCGGTTCGCCAATACCAGGATAGACAGGGGTAGGGCCCTGTCCCCTACGCGGTGACAGAGATTAAAGTACGACAGACCCTCCTTTTGCCCTTACATAGGCAATCACTATACTCATCTTAATCCGAGTCCAGGTCGATGTTCACGAAGTCATGGAGATGTTGCTGTAGCATCATCCTATTACTTAGCTCGTACCTCGATACAGGTTTCCTTACACATAAGGTAGCACAGAGGCCACATATCGCAGGAGCACACTGTATGCACAGACAGAACAGGAAAAGAATGGCTAAGATCATTCCAATGACCATCAGAACTTTCCAACCCCAGGCAGATATCAATTCCCAGAACCACCCCACCAGTGACCAATCTCCTTTATCCACGTGTATGGATTCAGATATTTTATGGAGTTTGGAGATGGCTTGATAGACTGTTCTAGCGTTATCTGGTATGAAAATGCAGCAACTAGATTGGATAACCTTACATACCCCACCGCGGTCTGCAAGAATAACGTCTAGAACCATGCGGTTCTGCAAAGTCATAAGGCGATCCGCTTGGAGCTCAGCTGTCAGATTACCAAGGGCACCAGCCGTTACATTTACAGTGGATTCAACCACACGTGTCAGTTGTCTCAGGTTCCTACTATTCACCATAGGTCCCCAAAACGGCAGGAAGCCCAAAAAGAAGTCTCCTGCTTCCTGACCGGCAGTATCCTCCTTACTAATCACACCTCTCACAACTCTGGTCTTGTGATAATCAGAGGCAGCAGTAAATGTAGGCGGTAGCAAGTTCGCAATATAACATGTGCCCGAGAAATCAGGGGGCAACCATGTATATGCTCGGTCATTGCAGATGAAATATGTGCCCTTGGCAGCCAAAAATGCAGGGGAAAACTGTGACGGGAAGGTGTACGTTTCAGTACAGTCACTTCTTCCCAGTTGAGCTCTAGGATTCTGACCATTACCCTGTAAGCAGAACCGACCTATGTGGGGTACGACCCAGATTGGAGATGAGATTTTTCGCTGTCTTTCACCCAGACTAGTACTATACCCCGTCGCGTTCCATCCTACATAAGGTCTCAATTCTTCTTTGGGAATGGATGAGTATGCATCAATATCCCTACTCATATCGGCAACTCCTTTCATCAAAGCCTTATTATTGGTGATAGGTCTGATGGAACGCGGTTGGCGAGGGGAGTACGTATCTAGAGCATAGAGAAACATGGTCTGGAATGCCCATGACGATCCATTGTAACTAAAGGGTAGCACCAAATAGGGGATACCCTTGTTAATGGTATGCGGCATTAACCCACACACCCAGCAATTGGTCGTATTCATTACTAGTTGGTGCTGGTGCAAAAGCTGGATAAACGAGTTATTTACAAATTCGGATCGTCTGGTCTGTTCGTGCTCAGGCAGAGGGTGAAAAGAGTGAGAGGAGGCAGTAGAAAGAGGTATAGGCTGTACAGTGGGCGCAATGGTCTTTTGAGAAGAGAAAAACACAAATCCTACGATGAACATTATTATACTACAGAGCGTAAATAGGCACAGAAATACAAAACATTTACTTTTTACAATTCTACATATCCTTGCTTTAGAGTCTATGTCTTCAACGGGTCTCTCCATCTTAAAAAACTCCATCCTCTAATTGGGCCGCTCGCGGCGGATGAGTTTCTTCTGCTAAGGAGTACGCCTGTCGGTCCAGGGAAACGCCCTAGACCAACCAGAACCGTTGACCTAACGTCTTCGGCCTGTACCCCAAAGTCTTGGCACCGCGACCCTGCGGCTGAACCCGGATGGTGGTTCGAAAAACAAAAATCAAGAAAGTCCTTCAGATGGGAGAGCCAAAAATGTCAAAAAGGAAATCTTTATTTGTCCATGGGCCTTGGTCTCAAATTATAGCGGAGACGGCCAGGTGCTGTTTGGACTTGGAACAAAAGTTCAGGCTCAGTGGTGTCCAGTCGATTTGATGGTGGCACAGCTTCTTGCAGAATATTGTCACTCTCTTGGTCTGAAACTGTGCCTCTTATGCGTGCGTCACTGAATGGTACAAAACGAGGTACAATGTCTGCCTCAGAGTCGGCGATACCCTCCTTGACCCACCGGTCATATGGCAAAGGCAAGGGGACTACTTTGCAGTGGGTGCCATGGATCCAGTGCTTCTTCCCTTTTACTCGCACCGCTGATCTCGTTGATAAAAGCACAAGGTGAGGGCCGATCCAGCGAGGCTCGTCGTTGCTCTTGCGCTGGAAATTTCGGACCAGGACCCACGAGCCAGGGTTGATAGGGTGTCCAGGAGGTTCAGAAGCTTGGGGATGAGTATCATGTACCTGTTGGTGCAAAACACGCAGTTTAACAGTCAAATCATACAGGTAATCGAGTAGTACTGGATGCTCAATCTCACTAAATTTCGTAGGCCTCGGTACACCCCATACATTGGCCGGGCGGCCAAAAACCACTTCGTAAGGACTAAGTCCCACTCGTGAGTGTATGGTCATTCTGGTGGACAGGAGTGCTAAAGGCAGAGCATCAGGCCATTTAAGACCGGTGCTCGCCTGAATTTTGGCCAGCTTGAGCTTTAAGGCTCCATTGTAGCGCTCTACTAGTCCAGCTGATTGGGGGTGATTTGCAGCGTGGAACTTTTGCTTTATGCCTAAACCTTCACATACATTCTTCATCACTTTACCCACGAACTCACTTCCATTATCACACCATACCATTCTTGGCATTCCAAACCTAGGGAAAAATTCTTTCACAAGGGCTTTGGCTGTGGATAGGGCAGTGTTATCTTTCAGAGGCTAGGCCTCTATCCATTTTGAGAAAGCACAAACAACCACCAGTACATATTTCAGGTTGTTGCATCTTTCCATGTGAATAAAGTCCAGCTGCAAAACTTCGAATGGACATGATGGGGGTGCAAAGTGACCAGCTGGAGTTGGGGTTCCCCTACCAGGGTTGTATTTCAAGCATACCATGCAATTCTTGACCACATTCTCTGCACATTTGGGAATTCCAGCATTCTGCCATACTGGAGCCAACAACTTACAAATTCCTTTCGTACTGATATCTGCCATTCCATGTGCCATAGTAACCACTGGGAGCACATATGCGTCAGGTAACAACCATCGCCTATGTTCTGTCAGATCAATCCAGCAACCATTCTCATCCAACTTACCCATACTTTCTCTCCACTTGCTTAGCTCTTTCTCTGTGGCCTCAGCTTGAAGCGACTTCACACTCTCTATTGTGTTCTCACACATTCCAACATCATCAACCCATCTTGCGGGGCCTGCAACATACATTCTAGTCTTCACATTCTGGGCTGTTTCTTTCGCGGTCTCATCAGCAAACGCATTCCCACGTCCAACATCATCTGTAACTTTCCTGTGCGCACTGCATTTCATGATCGCAACTTGCAACGGTAGGGTCAGTGACTCAAGGAGATCATTCACCAACTTGCCATTCTGAATTTTAGCTCCATGCGACGTCAGAAACCCACGCTCTTTCCACAGTCGCCCAAAATTATGAGCCACGCCAAAGGCGTACTGGCTATCTGTGTAAATATTCACTCTCATTCCTTCAGACAACACGCACGCTCTCGTGAGGGCGATTAATTCTGCTGCTTGGGCCGAATTATGTGGCACTCGTGCAGTTTCCACGACCGTGTGTAAAGTCGTGATAGCATATGCAGCAGTCGTGTCACCATTAGGGAGCTTGAAACATGAACCATCCACCCATAAAGTGCCATCACACTCAGTCAGGGGAGTATCTTTTAGATCTACTCTCCCTTTCGTCTCTTCTTCTGTTCTGAACAGGCAGTCATGTTGCTCAATCTCATCTGAGTCTGCCGGAATTGGCAATAACGTAGCTGGATTCAGCGTACTGCATCTCTTTATGTGTATGT
The DNA here is from genome assembly GCF_964204655.1 of Triturus cristatus. NCBI lineage: Eukaryota > Metazoa > Chordata > Amphibia > Caudata > Salamandridae > Triturus > Triturus cristatus. Next base: position 641,364,697 of record NC_140589.1, read on the forward strand.
GATTTGCTAACAGTGTAAGCTCATAGCCTGATAATCGCGCACTAGTCAAGTGTTGTGTCTTGGTCCTATTTAATAATGTGTCTACAGCATGCGGAACCATAACAATCAATGTGTTGTCCATTACCAACCCAGCAGATTGTCGGATAGACATTGCTGCAGCAGCTGTCGCTCTCAGACAGCTTGGCAATGCCCTCGCTACAGGGTCCAAGGTTGATGAGAAATATGCGCATGGGCGCGGTCTGTCGCCAAAGGGCTGTGTTAACACTGACAACGCACATCCATCTTTCTCGTGAACATACAACGTAAAAGGTTTGCTGTAGTCAGGAGTACCCAACACAGGAGCTGAGCACAATGCATTGCGCAATTCCACAAAACTTTTCTGGCACTCTTCAGACCATGGGATAGGATTCGGTGTGTCTTTGCATGTTAAGGCTAACAAAGGTTTTGCCAACAAGGAAAAATTAGGAATCCAATGCCTACAGTATGAGGTAATGCCCAAGAAAGCACGTACTTCTCTCTGTGTTCTTGGTACACTCAACTGTGCAATGGCTTGAATTCTTTCTGGGGTCAGTTTCCTTCCCTCCTTCGACAAGAGATGACCTAAGTAGGTCACTTCTTGTCGACAATATTGCAGCTTAGAGAGAGACAGTTTGTGATGGAAAGCAGATAAATGGCGCAACAATGACAATGTGGCTTCTTTACAGATGTTTTCAGTATCCGCGGCGATTAGTAAATCGTCCACGTATTGAATCAGAATAGCGCCACTAGGTAAAACAAGTGCATCAAGCTGCGCTTTCAAAGCTTGACTGTATATGGATGGACTCTCACAGTAGCCCTGGGGAGCGCGTTTGAAGCGGAAGCTTCGGCCTCCCAGACTAAAGCCAAAAATATCTCTGCTCTCCTTTGCAATTGGGATGCTAAAGAAAGCATTCTTTAAATCGATCACTGAAAACCATGCAGCAGAGGCTGGAATCATCGTTAACAAGGCAGTTATATCAGGGACAACCGGAAACTGTGGCACAACAATCTTATTAACCTCTCTAAGATCAATCACAAATCTGTAAACAGGTGGCTGTGAAGGGTCCGTTCGTTTTAAGACAGGTAAAATCGGACTATTGCAAACGTTGCCTCTTGTTTCTTCAATCACACCCTTATTAATCAAGTCGCTGACAATGTCTAACAATGCTTTCTAGCCTTCATTAGAGATCTTGTACTGGGGAATACGTGGCAGTCTGACATTAGCCTTTAAAGTTACCACGTATGGCGGTATCTCCAAGAGGCCCACATCATTGGGACCAGTAGCCCAAAGGGCATCCGGAAGGGATGACAATTCAGGTGGCATTGTATTTTTAGACAAGTACATTGGGGAAATCACTTTCTTGCCTAATGTAAGTTGTACTCCTGAAGGAGAACAATACAGTGTAGCGTGTAATCTTTTCAACAAATCTAATCCTAGCAAATTCTCACCACAACCTGTCGTCAGAATCAGGGGTGCTTTCAGCTCGCAAGGCCCAATAGAAAGTGACATGGGACTAGAAATCGGGTTCCTAACCGGGGCGCCAGAAAAACCTACTGAAACATTTATATCGCCAGACAAAGGTGCGCCAGGGAGTTTTGAATGCATGATTGAACTCTTTGCAGCACCAGTGTCTAGCAGAAAGGGCTCCGTTACATTTGCTGTAGTTACCTTAACATACGGTCCACTCTGATCCACTGGCACTGAAACAACTCCCTCTCTCTGTCTACGGCTGTCCTAGTAATCATTATTTTCTGCATCGCCGTCCTCTGCATAATAATCATTATTATAATACTGAGCTGTATTACTAGTCGCATTGGTTTGCTGATCAAAGCTATTAATGGCGCTTTGGGGCGGAAGAGGACGCGCGTTCTGGGGAACACTTCCACGCCCTCTGCCTCTAGGAGCTTGCTGACCACCCCTACCTCTTGCGCCATACGCATTACCGTTCCGCTGCATTAATTTAGGGCAACTATATTTAAAATGACCTTCCTCTTTGCAGTATGAACATTGGTTGGGACCTACAGGGACACGTGGTTGATAATACCCATTCATTTGCTGATTGTTCTGAATTTGTTGGGGTTGGTGATAGACACCTTGGGGTTGCCTATAATTATTCTGACCTCCACGTGGCGGATAGGCCTGCTGCAAAAGGACCTTTGTCTTTAGTTCCTTCGTTTTCTTTTCTGTTCTATCTTTTTCGTCTTTATCTCTGTTTTCATAATACTGTGCAGTAGCCAGTATTTGCGCTGAAGAGGAAACAGCCCAAGAACTTTCTGAATCTTTTAACTTTTTACACAGGTCAGGAAGTAGATTCTGCACAAACTTATCCACAAATAACCGTTGGCCACCCTCAGTACTCATATCTTGCCCACTGTGGTCAACAAACGTTTCTTCAAACCTAGTAAAGAAGTCTGACACTGTCTCATCTTTCTTCTGCTTGCATGCAGATAACTTGTCCCAATTTACGCGCATCGCGGGCATTATTGTCTTCATATACGTGATAATTCTACCAGGCAGTTCTGCTACTAAAGGCTCAGGTTTCGCACCACCAGTTTGTCTAGCATCAGCAGCGATGATGTTAGCCCATGTGTCTCCTAGTTCTGCAGCATGATCCGTATTACGTATGGATCCCAACAAGGGCTGTGGAACCACATTCCCAAACAGCATATCTACATCAGCCAGATTCATTACACAAGATTCTGCAGTCTGTGACAACTCCTTATAATAACCAGTAGGGTTTTTACGGGGATCAGGCAATGACTGCTTGAGTGCTAACACCTCAGATCTTTTCCATGGAACATGTACCCAAATACGCTGGAAATGTGCTACGACAGGTGGATTAGCATTTGCATCAGCGGGTCTCCAAACTGGGGGAACCTCACGCATCGGATATTGGCGTGCTTTTACCCTCTTTCCCACAGAGACATCAGGTTCAAACAACGACTGTTGACAATCATCATTCCTGAAGGACAATACAACCGCAACTGCTTTATCTACCTCGCGATCCACAATTATACCAGTTCCAAAGTCAAACCTCACTCTACACAACTCCTGCGGGCTCGGGTCTTTACCACTATCCTCCAATTCTTCACAGAGAATTTCGCACATTTTCTCAAACACATATCTCTGTTTTGGGGCATCCCACTGATGGAAAACGTTGACAACTGATTCCACATCATACAGTGAAGGGAAAACAATCCATCTACGTGCCATACTATCTATTACCTTTTTCTCATCAGGGTTAGGCAATTGACTACGCAGTTGCTTACGCTGTAAACCAGGAGTCGCACCAGATGACTCAAAGAGAGGCGACATTAATGTAGTAACCACATTAGCTAAGCGCTGTCGCGCTGAAGGAGAAGCTGAAGCGAAAACAGGGGGAAAAACAGAGGGAAGAAAAGAGGATGCAGAAACAGGTACTGGAATGGTGGAAGGAAGAGTGTCAGAGGAGGCAGCTGCTGAATTAGGCAAAGTCGCAGGAAGCGCGGGAGCAGTCGGGAACACAACTGGCGGCCCTTGAGAGGGCTGCGCTATATGGACAAGAGCCGGCTGCGCAGCAGCTGGCGGTAGCGGCAAGGCTTGCTGTATATTAACTGGAGGTGGCATATTCACAAGCTGGGGAGGTGCCGTGGCATTTTGAGCATACGGGGGAGGTGAACTCAACAAATGCGACATCAGGGGATCTTTCTCCTTTTCTTCTAACTCATTCTGCTTAGAGTGTGGTAAGGCTGGGTAACATTTGTCGATCCCTAACTTACGCTGCCTGTGCAATTGCTCATTCATCTGCTCCTCCTCATTATCTTTAAATTGTACAGCTGCTTGCATTACTGTCATACCTCTCTCCCTTTTATTCTTGTTCGCTAGCTTAATTTCCTTCTGTTTGGCTTCCTTTCGCCATAAGCGGAAAGAGTCAAACATCGCCGGCCGGGCTTTCTTTTTGAACAATTTAATTTCTAAATTATCTAAAATATCAGTATCGAAACTACCATTTTGGGGCCATTTTAAAACACCGTCTTTCCTGGTGTAGTGGATCCACACTTCGTTATATGCAATAGGGCCTACGCCATGTTTTACATAGAGCTCATAAGTTGGAGTTCCAACCGGAGGGACCGGGCATGATTCCTCCAGCTGGAAATCTTTTCCACAACCCAAACAAAATATTCTACCAAATATTCTAGAACCAGGCATCTTTGCTCACTAGTCTAGATCCAAACGTCAAAGGATTATCAATTACGATAGTCTCGTGAATACACGAGTCCTCTGGCTTTGGCGTTTGCAAACTCCAAATTACCAAATCAAACGATCCCGAGGGATACCAAAACAAATGGGAGACGCTCCACTTATACTTAACTGAATATTGCTGATCGATGGCGTCACCAGAAGACTCTCTCGATTGTTTCGCTCTCTCAAAACTCGTCAAGGGTCCAAAACAGGTCCATTAATCAGGGCAGCAGTCCTTCGTAGCCGTCGGGACGCGGAGAACCTCGCAGAAAAGACTTTCGGACCACGTCGACATGCAGGGGTCGATGAAGTGGCGGCCTTCCTCCGGAATTTCCACACGAAGCTCCTCACGAACCTCTGGCTTGGACTGGTACCGCTGAAATCGTCCCGAGTTGGGCGCCAAACTGAAGTACTGGGTATTTTAGACCCAGCGGTGCAGGGGCACACACCCTATGACTTCTGGGTTCACCCTGTTCCAGACCTACAGAAACACAGAGTCTTCTGGGTGAAGTCAAAGATCGTTTATTGGCTGCAGACCAATTACAGGTATCCTAGAAGTACAACAGCGTGTATGTTCTCAGGAGACTGCTGAAAATCATAGAAACGGACTTCATCTTAAATACACTTTTCCCTGCCTCAAGCATACATTCCTAGGTTTTATGATACGGTAATAAACAAGTGTACATTACAAAGAAAAGGCAGAGTCATGATGACCATCCCACATTCCAGTTCGGCCAGCCCACAATGATTTACACAGTAAGGTTCAGATCCCACATTTGATATCAATAGGCCCCAATAAAACACGGGCAGCTCCTGTTTTGGGAAACAAGTCATAAAGCAGGAACAGTCAGGTGTGAAAGAGATTAGCCGGAGGCTCGTGTAGAATGAAAGGGTTTTATGATGGGTCAAACCCTGATGCTAATCACAGGTGGACGGAGGAAGGGGAGCTCGTGAGACCAGTTTGACCTGGGGCAGCAGAGCCAGCTGCCCAGGTCACAGAGAAGTCACGGGAAAGCACATGTACTGTGAGGCCCGTATTTGCTGCATTATAGCCTATGTGAGGGCAATGACAAGATGGCCACTGCTTCCAAAATGGAACCCGCGTAGTGAAGCAGAATAACGTGTACACAGTGCATTCATAGCTAGAACGATATATAAAGCACTCGTACATGCCGCATTAATCATTTGCGGTTCGCCAATACCAGGATAGACAGGGGTAGGGCCCTGTCCCCTACGCGGTGACAGAGATTAAAGTACGACAGAACGGGGTGTCTCGGGGTATCTCGGACATGTCCGTGTACAGGAAGTGCAATAAGTGTGTCTCTGTGTTCTGGTGTGGCCTGCTACAAGAGCTGCAGTAGTCGATGTTGTAAAGTGGCATGCACCACCTCCAAACGGCACTGTGATGTTGTAGTTGGAATGTAGCAGGACAAGCGCAAATAGGCATTACAATGGCGTGATGTACGAGTGCACGAGATACAACAGCGCACCGTACAAAAGTGTGGGGGCTCATGGGAGGGAGGAGCAGCCGTTTGGCAACATAACATACAGTGAACTCGACCATGTGCCACATGCTGGGCATCTCATCCATGATGACCAAGGTCGCAGACATCCCACAACACCAATGACTGGCCTTTGTACACATCCTGTATGAATGCAGCGTGGTTTTCACTTCCATGCTCGTTCAGTGGTGTGATGTTGGCGGGTTGTGTGACCTGTGCTCCTTGTTGGTGTGTTTCATTTTGTCCATTGTTAGTCTATATGTGTGTTGTACTTAATTGTGCATGTGTGCCATTCTGCCCATTTCCCCCCCCCCCACTCCCTGCTTCTTCCTCCTCTTTTGGTTTCTTTTTAATTTTCCATAAGAACCGTTTTTCAAATATTCAACAACACATAGAAGTCAGAAGTGCAACATATTCTATCAACACACTTTCTAGAACATTCTACAACACGTGCAGGTTAAAAGTTCATCAATTTAACGATATTTTTTTGTAACATTTTCTTGAACATTTAACGACACGTGCAGGTTAAAAGTTCACGATTGTTTTAAGTTCGAACAGTGCCTTCCAAATGCAAGTAGCAGGTGTGGTTGAGCTGAGCAAATTTTATCCTATGATATGTACTCCACGTTGAAACTGCTTTTTCTTAACCAATCACAAAGATGCTTTTCCACAAAACTAATGTGCACCCTACTTTTAAAAAAGAATGCTTTTCATGATATCTTTAGAGATAAGTTATAGATAGGAATTAGCATTTAAAAAACCTTTGAAATTCACTGAAAAAACCATAGGTTTCAGGCACGTTATAGCAAGGAATTAGCATTTAAAAAACCTTAAAAATTCACTGCAAAAACCATAGGTTTCAGGGGCGTTATAGCTGGACATTTCCCTCATACAAAACCCTAGAAATTCCCCTGTTATAGTTAGTTCAGCTAACTATAACTCGCGCCCCCACAATGCACTGCTGATGACGTCACATATTACATCACTCATGACATGGTCAGTGACATCACTGATGACATCACTGATGACATCTCAAATGACATCACTGATGACATCACTGATGACGTCATCGATTGAAACTATAGTTGAAAAGGTTTTTGAAATAAAAAGAAAATTGTTCATTTTAGTTTTAAACAGAATGCGAACATTAGATAAACCAATGAGTTCTATGAAGGACAAAAGTAAAAATAAGGGTGTAATTAACAGAACTAACTTTTGTAAAAATGTTGGGGTGAATGGATGCACACTTCAAGTTCAGAGCCTTTCTTTAATGAAGAGATCTATTTTCAAAACAATACATTAGTTCACGCAGTTGATACAAGTGGTCATGCTTATGAAGTGAAGAACGGTTGGGCAATTGCAAAAGAAAAGAAGGTTCCTAGAAATGTAGAAGAAGTGATAGCTGATGAAGTTCTAGGGAGACATTCTAAAGCCCAAGTGTATATTGGGATTGTAGTAGTATTTGTAGTATACGACAGGAGTCTATTGATATTTTACAAAAATTTCTTACGAGAGTGTAAAAAAAAACCAAAGTATTAAACAAAAGATTAAGATGTTGCAAGAACTAGATCCTTATAAAGTGAGGAATAATACTGATTTGCTAGATCATTCTCTGGCTTGTCTTTCTAGAAAAGTGTGTCAAAGTGTTTTTCATCATTTGAGAATGTTAACGGTACATCACTATACAATACGGAAGTTAGTAATAAGATTGTACTACGTAAAAAGTCCTGCAATAATTTTAAGTGACTTAAACACTGCTCTTTTGCATGGGTCAGTATCGGATGTAAAAAAAAGTTTGTGATGATATAGAGTTTTGTTTCTTTGGTCCTGAACAGGAGTGTACAGAAAGTAAGAGTTTGATAAGTGAAGGTGTTGAAGAATCGGTGGAAGATTGTAGTAATGAGAAGTTTGAAGAAGAAATTACGAAGTTTAAGGTCATTTGTTATGAAAGACCAAACTATGTTTGTATTTGTTGTCGACGTACTCACTATAGAAATCAAACTAGGAATGTTGATCTGTATTTAAAAAGTGAAAAAGAAAACAATGATAAGTGGAAGGAATTTGGAGCGTATTTGTTGGTGGAAGATTGCTTTGAGTTGGGTTGTGATCAACGTATTTGTAAATATTGTTATGGCAAATTAGAGAATAACAAAATGCCAGCTAGAGCTCTATATAATAACCTAGAGTTGGTAGGTATTCCTCCAGAACTGGTAGATTTAAATATGTATGAGTCCATTCTGATTCAATCTGTGCTCCCGTTTCAGGCTATTGTTCGTATGGAGCCTAAAACAGGCAAGTTGCCTCCCACAGATTTACAAAGAGGATTAAAAGGAAGAGTTGTGTATTTACCTTTAGATTTAAAGAAAAATATTGAAACTATTGGTGTAGAGAAAGAGGAAACTGAACCTGTAGTTATTCTAGTTAATGGTGCTCCTACGAAGAGTTGGAAAATATTGCAAGAATTAGTAGATGTCAGCAAAGTGCAAAAGGCTACGTTATATCTATATATCAATGATTACAATCCAGTGATTTTGTCGATGTGGAATGCAAATATGGATATCCAGTATGTTACAGATAATTCCATTGCTATTGCTTGCTATGTTACGTCATACACAACCAAATCTGAAAAGACGGAGTTGAAAGAAATGTGGCAAGAAATTTCACAACAGAAGACTCTTAGTAACAAATAGTCCAGCTTTAGTTTGAAGATGCTGTCCTATCGAGAGATTGGATCCTACGAATGTTCGGATCGGCTGACCTCTGCAAGTTTATATTCAAAGTCAAGAGGAATCATTTCGATTAGTCTAGGTCTTGCTGGAAAACGAAATTGAGTATTGAAATCTGTACAGGAAATTGAATATTTAGCATTAAATGAACCGGAAAGAACAGATATTGTTAAAACAAACATGGTGGATACGTACTATCCTAAAAGAAGTCCCTATCTTGAAAACACATGTCTCTATGAAGTACTTCAATATTACAGCTTTAATAGAAATATTACAGAGAACATAAATGAAGAAAAATATGAAGTCATTGGCTGTGATGGATGTTTGGTGAAACATACCAAAGAAAATCTCATTAATCACAGGAAACTCAGTTGCAAAACTCCAGATAAAAGGGAATTTTACTATTTAGCACTTCTGCAACTTTTTAAGCCTTGGCGTACTGAAATTGAATTACTTGGAGATTTTCAGTGCTATGAAGATTCTTTTAATGCATGTAAAGTTAGCATTGAACGCACAGTTTTTCCAAATTATCAACAAATGTTGAATGAAGAAATTGAACAAGAAGCTACTATTGCAGCTGAGATTGCTCGAGACAGTTCTCAAGATAGTCAACGTTCTGTTCCACTGAGTCAAGATCCACTAGGAGAACCAATTCTTGAAAATGAAGCAGCAATAACCATGAGTGAAGTAGAAACAGCAATGCATCAAGCCCAACAGGATATTATGGAGTTTGGAAAATTGGAAGAACAACTAACACAACAGATAGACCATGGTTTACTTCATGAAAATAAAGAATGCAACTGCACATCATTTAAACCTACTCAAATGTATATCAGTGGTTCAGCTGGTGCAGGAAAAAGTTTCTTAATTAAAGTTTTGACCAGTTATCTACAGAAAACCAATGAATCACATTTATCTTGTGTTGTAACCGCTCCAACTGGGTTAGCAGCACACAACATTAAAGGGATTACATTACATTGTTTACTGATGCTACCTGTTGAACATGAACACAAGTTGGAATATCACAAGCTATCTGGAGAAGCTTGTTATGAAGTTTCAAAAGCACTGAAGAAAATTAAATTTCTGATAATTGATGAGGAGAGCAGGGTTTCAAACGTAGTGCTTGCCTTTGTACATTTAGGAATGCAGCACATTTTAAAAACAGATTATTATGTGTTATTTGGAGGAAAACGTGATTGTTTTCGGTGATCCACTGAAACTTACTCCAGTAAAAGGGAAAACAGTTTTTAAAACACTTGTGCATGAAGACACCAGGAAATCTTTGGGAAGTATTGAAAATGTCAACATTTGGTCATATTTTGAATACAAAGAACTTATTAAAAATATGCGACAGGCAAGTGATGAAGATTATGGAAGCATTCTTCAAGATATAAGAATTGGTTTATTGACAGAACATGGTAAAGAAGCTTTGCAAAGTCGGCTACATACAAACTTGTTCCCAAATAAAAATGTTGCTTAGGAAATATTATGCAAACAAATTGGAGAAGAGAAATCTAAAATTTGCACTCCGAGAGTGTTCTACATTCAATCAAGAACTTTTGAAGTTGGAAAAACAAATAATTAAAATGGAAGCCATTGATAAAATGGAACACGAAGGAATTACTATTATTTTGTCAGAAAAATCAAAAACAAAATTGAATTCTTTGGAAAAATCTATATCAAATAAATGCTAGTTTATGGCGTAATTTGGATGTGGAAAAAGGTTTAGCAAATGGAGCAATAGGAAAAGTTGTTGATTTTGTTCATTATCCAAATAGAGATGGAATTGAATTTTTGAAGATTAAATTTGATCAGATTGAAGAGTTAAAACAGATTGGATGTTGTGCTTTTCGTTTTCTGCTTGTTAAAGACTTGTATGTTCGTAGAAAACAGTTTCCTCTTTCTTTAGCATATGCGGTGACCATTCATAAATCTCAAGGTTTAAGTGTAGACAGTGCTTGGGTAAACATTGGAAGTACCGTGTTTAAAGAGGGAATGGCATATGTGGCATTGTCCCGAGTCCGAACTTTATCTGGATTGTATTTGATTGATTTTGATGAGAGAAAGATTAGTGCAGATGCAAATTGTGTAAGAGAGAATAATTGGTTAAGAAGACTGTATGCGCCCAACTTAGGTGAATATCCTGTATATGAAAAGCGTGTAGTATGTCAAAAACGAACATATGAGATACTCTGCAGTGAGGTTGGAAATAAGAAAAAAATCAAGAGAATGTTGAGGCTCCAAACAAAATGAAAATGGACACTCTTGATGATATGGTACGATATCAGTTAGAAAATAGTTCAGGTATCAACTGCTATGCTAATGTAGCTGTGAACATCATTTTTTTCTAGAAAATCTTCAACAACAATTTATGGAGAATCGAGAAAAAAGGTTTTGCTATTTTTTGCATTCTATTTTTGAAAACTTACCAACCTATAAAACTAAAATCCAAAGTGCTTCTGGCATTCGGCATCTTGTGTATATATGTTCTGATTCTTCACAATTTACACTTAATTTACAGCAAGATGCTCAAGAATTTCTTATGTTTATGCTTGCAGTATTGGAAGATGACGGAATACAAACTGAAAATCTGTTTGGACTTCGTTACAGATGGGATCATAAATGTGAAGATTGTTCATTTTCTTCTACCACTGAAATATACACTGAAAGATTCATATATTTGACAATACCAGATTGCAAAACAGTGACTTTTAAAAAATTAGTAAAATCAGCTAATCAAAATATGTACTCACTGCAAATCTGAAATGTTATCAACATTATTTATAGAAAGATTTGGACAATATGTCATTTTAATGCTACAACATTGTAGAGCAGAAAGATGGAAATTGGAAACTAAAATTAAAAATGTTGTGGCAAGTCAACAGTCAATTTCAGGAAGAACTTACAAAGCAGTAGCAATTATTTTCCACGATGGACATTCTGCACCATCTGGACACTATACTGTGTATTTTAAGTTCAATAAAGGATGGACACATTGTAGGATAGGATAGATTTTATAAAGCGCACGAATGCCGAGGCGTCTTGGCGCTGGGAGGTGAGAGTAGAGAGACTGCATACAGCTGTACAAAGACCTTTTAGATTGCGGGGAACAGCCAGGTTTTAGCAGTTTTCTGAACACTTGCCTGTTCGGTAGAAGTCTCATAGTTATAGGCAGTTGGTTCCATAGCTTGACTGCACAGTGAGATAGACTTCTACCACCCCATCTGACTCTACGAATTTTAGAGATACAGATGAGACCTGTGTTAGACGATCAAAGCTTTCTCATGGGAGCATACCAAGAGAAAATGTATGAAAGTCAGCTGCCCCTCCGCCATATAATGCCTTATGGACCAGGCACAGGGCTCTAAACTTCATCCGTTGCTGTACCGGGAGCCAATGCAGTGACCTGATGGCAGCAGAAGTAGAATGGCCTTTCGGAATGTTTAGTAATAAACGAGCAGCTGCATTCTGTATTGGTTGTAATTTATCCCTCTGCGCCTTATCAATGCCTATAAAAAGTGCATTGCAATAGTCTAACCTAGAAAGAATAAGGGCCACTGCTACTGTTTTTCTTAGCTCCTGTGGAATGAAGGGGAAAACCTTGCAAAGAAGCTTCAGCAAAAAGAAGCAGGAAGAGGTTACACAGTTGATCTGGGCCACAAAGTTAAGTTGGTCATCAAAGATGACCCCCAGATTCTTGACTTTGACTGATGAAATGGGACATTCGCCAGCCTCTATCAGCCACCAGGTTTGGTTCCACAGGGACAGGCCATTTCCAAACTCCATCACCTCCGTTTTGGCCGTATTTATCTTAAGATAGTTAAGACTCATCCAGTTCATGATGTGAGTCAGACAAGCATGGAAACTAGCAGCAGTGGACTCAGATTGTTTAGATACAGGGATGACGATCTGTGAGTCGTCCGCATACGAAACCAGAGAGAAGCCATGCTCTCTGATGAGGCTGGCGAGTGGGGTGACATATATATTAAACAGAGTTGGCGACAGTGCAGATCCCTGCGGCACTCCACATGAGGAGGAATATTTCAGATTGCAGATTTTCCCAGTGTATTGTCTGTTCCCTAGAGTCCAGAAACAAGGAGAGAAGGGACAGAGCCAGGTCCCCAATCCCCACTTCCTTCAGCCGCCACACTAACACCGTGTGATTCAGGGTGTCAAATGCTGCTGATAGGTCTGGGAGGATGAGGTTGGCTCTTCCCCCCATCCACCTGTCTATGAATCTCCTCAGTTGCCATGACAAGTGCAGTCTCTGTCAAATGACACTACCGGAAGCCATGTTGACTTGAGTCAAGCAGATTGTTGACGTCTAAGTATTGCGTTAACTCCTGGTTTATCAGGGATTTTGGCTGCAATTGGCAGGCATGAAATAAGTCGATAGTTCTTGACCTCCAAGGGATCTAGGGCCGGCTTTTTCAGAATTGGTCTGATGCAAGCTTTTTCCCTGACCAACGGGTAGGTCCCCGACTCAACTACTTGATTTAGGAGGGGGGTTAGATGTAAACTAATCGTGCCGGAAACCAGGTGCATAATGGTCGGTGGACATGGATCCTTAGGGGACCCAGATTTAGTATATAATAAAATATTGTAATCATGCCCATTTGGAATTCAAATATCGCTTGACTTATGAAAGTTCTGAAAACATCATTCGGCCAATTGGGAAGATGTCAACATGAAATAATGTGTTTAGTTGGATATTTCCAATACAAACGATTTCAGAAACATCATTCGGCCTATTGGGAAGATGTCAATATGAATTAAGAAGTTTTTTATTGATATTTTCAATGCAAATGATTTCGGAAACATAATTCAGCCTATAGGGAAGATGTCAACAATTACTGTTTCAATTATCGTTTCTGTTCTTTGATATTGTATTTAGAAAAATATTTTTGAAAGAAGCAGTTCATATATTTGATCTTTGTATTATATGAGATGTTATTGAAGGTGTTTAGTTGAGTTTGTTGTAAATATTTTGAACACAGATTTGTTTTTTTTAACTATCTTATTGATTGTATTTTTTTACCCGCTGTCATATGAGGATCAACATTGAAATCACTGTGTATGGTGAAATTCAATAGAATGTGAAAACAGCAAAAAAGGCAAACTGAATGTGTCATGTAATTGTAAATTTATGTTGTGTTCTTAAAACTATAATATTATATGTAATAACAGTATTTTTTCTTCTTTTTTACTGAGACGAATTCTAAAGTTTGAAAATTATTTTAAATTTAGATTATAATAAAACAACTGAAAACATTGTTTCAATGAGTTTCATATCTACTTCAAAAAAGGTAAGATTAAGTCACCCAAGCACTACCCATGCACTGCTACAATCATCTGTGTACTACCCAGGCAAACCTCTAATCACCTAGACACTACTCATTCACTCGTTCAATTACCCAGGTAGTACCCATGCACTGCTCCAATCACCCTGTCACTACCAATGCACTCCTCTAACCACCCACCCAGTTCCAATGTACTAATCCAATCACTCCACGAATACCTATGCACTTATAAATTCATCATGCATTATCCTTGCAGTACTCTAATCATCCAGTCAGTACCCATGTACTCATGCAATGACCCAGGCAGTAGCCATGCAGTGCTACAATCACCTGTGCACTACCCATGCAGTCCTCTAATCACCTAGACACTACTCATTCACTCCTTCAATTATCCAGGTAGTACCTATGCAGTCCAGCAATCACCCTGTCACTACCCATGCACTGCTCCAATAACCCAGCCAGTACCAAGTACTTATCCAATTACTCCGCTAATACCCAAGCACTTATAAATTCACCATGCACTCTCCTTGAAGCACTCTAATCATCCAGTCAGTACCCATATACTCATGCAATGACCCAGGCACTAACCATGCAGTGCTACAATCCCCTGTGCACTACCCATGCAGTCCTCTAATCACCTAGACACTACTCATTCACTCCTTCAATTACCCAGGTAGTACCTATGCCCTCCAGCAATCACCCTGTCACTACCCATGCACACCTCCAATCACCCAGCCAGTACCATGTATGTATCCAATCACTCCGCCAATATCCAAGCACTTATAAATTCACCATACACTCTCCTTGCTGTACTCTAATCATCCAATCAGTACCCATGTGCTCATGCAATGACCCAGGCACTAACCATGCACTGCTACAATCACTTGTGCACTATCCATGCAGTCATCTAATCACGTAGACACTACTCATTCACTCCTTCAATTACCCAGGAACTACCCATGCACTCCAGCAATCACCCTGTCACTACCCATGCACTCATACAATCACCCAGGCACTCCCCATGTACTCTTCCAATCACCCAAGCACTACCTATGTACTCATAGAATAAGACAAGCATTACTCATGCAATCACCCATGCAGTACCCATACAATCCTCTAAACAGCGAGTTAGTTCCCAATCGCTCATGTAATCACTCTACCACTACCCAAGCACTTATAAATTCACCCAAGCACTACCCATGAACTCCTCCAATCTCCCAAGCATTACCCATGCACTCATGGAATCACCCAAGCACTACTTATACACTACTCTAATGACCCATGCACTGCTCATGCACTCCTTCAATTACCCATGCACTACCTATGTACTCTTCCAATCACCCAAGCACTACCCATGCACTCTTCCAATCACCCAGGCACTACCCATGCACTCATGCAATCACCCATGCAGTACCCATTCAATCCTCCAATAACCTACGGACTACCCATGCACTCTTTCAATCACTCAAGCTCTACGCATGTACTCATGCAATTACGCAGGCATTCCCATGCAGTTATTTCTCTTTTATAAACAGATAGGGTGGTTCTGGACAGAACAGTTTTTTTCTTTTTTGAAATTTGTTGTGTTTTTAAAACTATTTTGTGTATTTTTTGGTGTTTTTATTAAAACTGGAAAAATAACAAAGGAAACTATTAAACTTTGAAATTAAACTCTCATTGCAACAAAAAAAATGAACAATGGTAGTTTCTTGTTGCAGAAACCACTGCTTCCCTTAACCCCTTCCCCGCTCATGACGGAACCGTTCCGTCATGAGCCACGGTTGCCGTGTGCTCATGACGGAACGGTTCCGTCATGACAATCCTGTTGGCGGCCGCTCCGCCTGCGCGGCGCTGTTTCCTCGCCTGTGCGAGGCGACAACGCAAATGGGCGGAGTCATGACGGAACCGTTCCGTCATGAGCACAGCTCAACTGTGGCTCATGACGGAGCGGCTCCGTCATGAGCACAGGCCCACCGCGCTGCCCCCCTGCCCCCCCCAGCGCTGCAGCGGAATGTCCGCAGCAGCGAAGGGGTTAACACAGCACAGTCTTGCATTTGATGCAGTATTGCTCCAGATTTGCAAATTCAGGACGAATGTCCGGTCCCCGAGATAAGGAGCTTGAGGCTCCTGAGGTGCTTGGACCAGATACCTGGTTATCCTGCTGCATTGCTTCTTGGGCGCATCAGTGTTGCTCACGCACCAGATGATGAGGATGGATCGTCTGTAGATGTTTTAACATGCTGGATGTCCCACAAGAATATTTCTTCTCACTCCCTCATGAGAGCACCCTTAGGCAAAGTGTACAGCTCACTTTGCGAGCATTCACTTTTTTTTCACCATCAGGAATAGAGAAGAACTTACATACGATGGACTCTTTCCTTTTCCCCACTGGTTCTTCCAATTCTTCTTCATCTGATGGGAGTTGAGCCTCAGGAACAGAAGAAGCCATTTTCAAGATGTTTAAAAAAACACCAAAAAAATACAGCAAACACTACAGAAAACACAACAGGTGTATCTCCTTTAAAGATGTTGGAAGAATGAAAGAAATGGGTGGGGTCCTTCAAGTTCTAGAATGGAAAACCTTGTGAACCAATGAAATGCTTTCTTTTGTTTGAAGTCATATGTGAGTCGCGCACCGCATGCACTACCAGCATGCACCCGACACGACTTCGGGAAAATATATTTAAGAATAATATAACTTTATTGCAATTACAAATATATGATTTTTATAATTAGTTTAGATAATCTCTTGCACTATTATACATATTGACTAATATACGTATAGTTTTTAAACATAAAATCTTTATACGAAAGACGTGCACCCTCCGCGACCCCATATGTATATACCATTACGCAAGGCCGGGCACCATGCACCTGTCGCATACCAAATGCGCACACAATGCAACTTCCGCAATATGAATTTAACAATAATATAACTTTATTGGAAATACAAATATATGATTTTTATAGTTAGTTTAGATAATGTATTGCTCTAATATACATATTACAATTATATACATGTAGTTTTAAAACAAAAAAAATACGATGCGATCCCAGAAATATGTACGTGACGTTACGCAGGGCCGGACACAGCGCACCCGTCGCATACCAAACGTTCATCCTTCACGACTTTAGCAATATGGCGGCTTACATCTGCGCACCCATCGAGACAGGACTCCACTTTTTTCTCAAAAAAAATAAAAAAGGTATATTTATATTCTAAAAAACACAAAAGATTACATAATTTTAATAACAAAAAAAAACTAAGAAAAAATATTTTTGGGATAATATAGTACAAAATATCACTAGAAAAACCATTGAAATTTTCTGTAAAAACCATAGGTTTCAGGGACGTTATAGTTACAAATTAGCATATGATAAAACCTTTGAAATTCACTGAAAATACCATAGGTTTCAGGGACGTTATAGTTAGAAATTAGCATTTAAAGACCCTTTGAAATTCACAAAAAAAGAAACACAGGTTTCAGGGATGTTATAGTTAGAAATTAGCATTTAAAAAACCTTAGAAATTCACTGAAAAAACCACAGGTTTCAGGGACATTATAGTTAGTTGGACATTTCACTTGTACAAGACTAGAGAAATTTGGATGTTATAGTTAGTAGAGCTAACAATAACTTGCGTCCCCGCAATGCACTGCTGATGATGTCACATATTACATCACTCATGACATGGTCAGTGACATCAGTGATGATATCACTGATGACATCTCAAATGACATCACCGATGACATCTTCCATGTGATAATCTGATGCACCTCTTCACATCCTAATAAAACCTCTTAAACACCCACTCTAAAATACAGACTACCAATATCGAAACCATAGACAAACCAATAGCAGTAAGTACATACCTGCTCAGTGATTCCTAGGTCTACACACACACACATCCACTCATTCACCCATACAGTAACTCATACATACTGCCACTCATCAATAAAGCACTATCATGTGCACTCGTACACCTATATGTACATTCACACACTGCCACTCATCTATAGACTTACTCATACTCTTCCTCAGTCATGCAAAGAATCAATCACACCAATTTACTCACCTATACAGTTATACAGAGATCACTGTACTCATTTATGCAAATACTAACACATACTTACTCTTTTATACAATCACTGATACAAGCACACACTCATCCATACAGCCACTCTCACAATCGCTCACTCTCATGTATAGTCATTTATAAACTCCAATTCTCACATATACGACCTTTCACATACATTGTTACTCACACATACACCACTGAGACATCCATTCACTCACCAACACACCCATACGCACACTCACCCACCCATACAGCCCTTCACAAATACACTCTTGAACCCATACACCCAGTGAATGAGCCACTCACACATCTATGCACAGAGTCACCAACCCCCCACCCACTCACACAGACACTCAGGCAACCATACAGATACTCAGACAACCAATCAATAACCCCTATAGACAGTCATGTAGCTACTCACCAACCCATGCAGCCACATATACACCAACTGACAAACTGATACAGTCAGTTACACAGTTTACTCACTAACCCATGCATTCAGTAAGCTACCTACTAAATCATCCATTCAGACACTTATACACCCACTCATTCTTCAATACACCATGGCATATGTATATATAAAACATATTTAAACTTAACAGAAACACACATTCACTGGATGATGTCATCAGTGATGTCATCAGTGATATCATTTGAGATGTCATCAGTGATGTCATCAGTGATGTCACTGACCATGTCATGAGTGATGTAATATGTGATGTCATCAGCAGTGCATTGCGGGGCGCGAGGTATAGTTAGCTCTACTAACTATAATGGCTGAATATCTCTGGTTTTGTACGAGTGAAATGTCCAACTAACCATAACGTCCCTGAAACCTGTGTTTTATCAGTGAATATATATATATATTCACTTAAAAAACCATAGGTTTCACACATGTTATAGTTAGCTGGACATTTCACTCGTAAAAAAACAATGAAATTCCCCCGTTATAGTTAGTGCAGGCAACTATAACTCACGCGACCGCAATCCTCTGCTGATGACGTCAGATATTACATCACTGATGACATATGTGTCTTTATGAAAAATAAATATTTGTAATATATGTATAGCTAAAGATTAATGGAAGAAGACATGGGTAAATAAGTGTCTAAATACAGTGATGTAATATCTGACGTCATCAGCAGAGGATTGCGGTCGCGTGAGTTATAGTTGCCTGCACTAACTATAACAGGGGAATTTCATTGTTTTTTTACGAGTGAAATGTCCAGCTAACTATAACATGTGTGAAACCTATGGTTTTTTAAGTGAATATATATATATATTTATATATATATATATATATATATTACCTACTGGCGGTCGCCAGTAGGTAGGTATAGTTAGGACCACGTTTCCATAGGAAAACCTCAACATTCTATTTTGAATAACTTTGGCGCCGGTCGACGAATCCTCGCGAATTTCTCAAAATAGGTGGGGCGCTACGCTCCGCTCCTACCCTGAAAGTCTCGGGGGGATCCGTCAAGCGGGGGCTGAGATAAAAGGGGGGTCCCAAAACGCGTTTTTCCCATGCATTTTTCCATAGGACCTTTAGAACGAGCTACAGCCCGAACGGCTGAACAGAATTACTCAAAATTTGGCAGAGAGGTAGTCCCTAGGTCAAGGAAGTGCCTTTTGTAGGTTTGGTGTAAATCTGTTCAGTAGATTCTGAGAAAATAGCCTTTAAATCAATATATATATCTGAGCCCGCTTACGGTACGCTTACCGTACGCTTACGGTAAGCGTACGGTGGCGTGCGCGAGCGCGATTCTGATTGGCTCTTAGATCTTAGTAAACATTCGAATCGGCCGAAACCAGGAAGCGGCGGCCGCCATTTTGTGTATTTCACTCTGAAAAAAAAGAGTGAAAACAAGGAAAGGGGGCAATGAGGAGAGTTACAGACCCCCTAACAATTGTAAGGGGGTCAAAGATGGACAGAAAAGTACAAAAAAAATATTTATTGATTTTAAAAAAAATCACGGGGTACGCGTACGGTAAGCTTACGGTAAGCGTACGGTAAAAAAAATAAAAAAAAAAAAATGAAAAGCAGATTTAAGAGTTTAGAAATTAGGGAGCTCTAAAAAGAGCTGTTGTGTTTATGGAGTCATTTTTTTAGTGGTACCTACAAGTAAGTACCGATGCAGAGTCTAAGGTTCAAGAGGAAGACTCTGTTCCCTTCATCATTGAAGTGCACACCATCTCCTCTATAAATGTCTTGCATGTCGTAACGCAAGTTGTTGTGGTAAATGGCACCCATACCATAGTCACGGAGGAAAGCAGAAACAGATTTGTTGACATGCTTTCTTGCTTTGTCAATCTGTGGACAGAAATGATTGGACCAGTTCCATTTTTGCCTTTGGCATATGTTGGAAAACACAAAGGCAGTTTTAGGGAAAAGTGAAAACAGTTGTGCAAAGGTGTCCTTCATAAGCATTTCCAGACCTACCCCAGTCAAAGTGCCTAGGTCATTGCCACCACAGTGCACTATTATGAGGTCAGGGTGTTGGATTTGCATGAAGGATTTCACCAATGGCATCAATTGGTGCCACTTTAACCCTCTCTGACCAATCCATTTAATGTCTACATTTGGCAAAGCAAGGTCTCTCACCATATCTGTTTTCTCTGCAAACTTTTCACTCCAGAAGACATAGCTGTGCCCTACAATCCACACTGTGAACATCTTCAAAGGAGATCTGGATGCACTCAGGAGGTGTCTTTCAGTAGAATGGCAATATGAAAAGAAAGACAGTTTGGAAATGGAGGCATACATATTTTTTTCAAAACAAAAAGAACTGATTGGCTGTGTCATACCATTCCAGAATAAAAACTAGGCTGTATGTGTAAATTAATAGAAGCATGTTTTGTATTGGTACAAAAAAATGTGTAACCAAAGAACAGTACTATGGATTTGCTGTTAGGTTTGAAAAGTCAAGCACTCTTGCTCTGTGGAATTGAAACATTGTGTGTCGAACTTCTGACCTAACTGAACACAGCAGTGTTCCATGAGCTGTTGCTATGGTAGCAGGCAGAAGTCAAGTTGGGGGAAGGGTACTAGGCAGAAGTCAAGTTGGGGGAAGGGTACTTTTGGAAAAGGGTTGGTTTTCAACCAATAGAAATGTGTGATTACATTTGAAAAAAAGGGGGAAGCACTGAGATTTGAAACTTACATGTATATGTGTGGAAAAATAGAGGGAAAGTTTGCCATTATCTGGTTCTGCTGAGAGGAGAGAGGTGAACACAACAGAGATCCTGGCTCTGATAATCTGCTGTTTGAGTGTCACATTTCTTTCACAACTAACTAATTTTAAAGGTGAGTTTACAGTTTGAGAGGGGATGTATATGGTAACTTAAGAAATGAAAAATAGAAATGGGAATTGTTTTTGTTGTAGTTACACATGGTGGTTTCATAATGTGTCAGTGTGTAAAAGTGATTTACACTTGCCCCTGAAAAAAAAAAGAGCAGTAAGTGTGCTTTCAAATTGGCAAAGAAATTTCGTTTTGGGACTAATGTGAAAATATGACTCTGTGTGCATAGAAGAATTATAGGCAGAGATTTATTGCGTCTTGCTCTGGTGATTTCACAGTTGCATTAGATGGAAAGGGGGAGCGAATTTTTGGGGGAATAAGCAGAGGGTTAGCACACACCCATGTCCTTGCCGTGTATAGTCATGCACAGTATTTACAAGCCAGTGGGGTTTTCAGGTTTAAGTCTGTAATGCAAATACATTCAGCATCACTAAGGCTGGTTGCCCTTGGTGGAGTGTAGGCAGTCACAGAGAATGCACATGGTGGTGGTCTGAAAAAAAAACAGCTTGGACACGTGCAATTAAATAAATCAAACATAGTGGTTTCATAATGTGTCAGTCTGTAAAAGTGATTTCCAATTGTTAAAAGAGGCAAAAATATTTTTTGGAAAAAAATGTAAATATGTGTACTGTATTATAAATTGTTATAAAAATATTAATACTTTTTTCTTTTTTTTCAGATCGATATAGAAAATTTTTGAAAACTACAACCATTTTAAAAACTATTTTTTAAAAAAACAAATGAATAAATATTTTTTTGAGTGAGTATGGTAAGTCAATGTAATGTGATAAATGATTTTTAGTGTTTTTTTTAAAAAAAATAAAAAAGGTACGCTTACCGTACGCGTACGGTAAAAAAAAAATAAAAAAAAGTTTTTAAAAACATATGTAAAAAAAAGATGAAAGATAAGGTTGGCTCTTAAAAGAGCCGTTGTGTTCATGCAGGGACAGAGGAAAGAAAGATTGGGAATATTAGACGGTACGACAAGTGTGCTGATCTATTTTATTGTTCACCAGGGAAACACTGGTCTCCCTATAAGTAATTAGATCATGACAATGGGCGCACCGTACTTCAACCCTCGCAAACCGAGGGTTAATTTCCAGAGGGCCAGAAAAAGGAGATGCTCCCAACACAGATGAAGGGCTCACCTGACCTGCAGAAGAAGGAGTCAGCCCTGCAGATGATGGTCCAGGCTGAGCTGCTGTGGATGTACTGGCTCGTCTTTCTGAAGAGTTACCTCCAAAAAGATGACCATGTGTCCTTCTGTGTACATCCTAGAGGTGTCTCTTCATGGTGTGATTCCCAAAGGAATACTTCCTGTCAGGATTACCTCTAGAAAGTACACGCTGACACAGCCTGCAAGTAACTAAGGGTGCATTCACCTTTTGCTGGCCTTCAGGAAAAGTAAAATAATCCCAAACATAAGAAGGCTTTTGTTTCCTCACTCTCACGCTTACGGAGCGCTTACGGCAAAAAGTACGCGTGCGCGTAAAAAAGACACGCGCTTGCGCGCATGCGCATAACAGTCATTTCCCGGCACTTCCGCGTAACGTGCGCGTGTTGCGTAAGCGCGCACGCGTCCCACGCGCAGTACGCGCGGCTACGCAAAGTACGTAACTATGCGCAAGCAGCGTAGATAGATTACGGACGTTGCGTAAACCGTACGCTTACCGTGAGCTTACGGTACGCGTACTATAAAAAAAAAAAAAAATCTGGAAATAAATTTTACATGTTTATTTTAAAAAATATATATAAAAAAAATATTTAAGGATTTTAAAAATTTAAGCATAGTCTTTATAAAAGATAAGAAAATTAAATTAAAAATATGTTTGAAAAAAATGAAGAATAAAAAAAAAAAATAGCATCTAAAAAACCTTGCAAATTCACTGAAAAAACCATGGGTTTCACACACGTTATAGTTAGGAATTAGCATTTAAAAAACCTTGCAAATTCACTGAAAAAACCATGGGTTTCACACACGTTATAGTTAGGAATTAGCATTTAAAAAACCTTAGAAATTCACTGAAAAAACCATAGGTTTCACACACGTTATAGTTAGGAATTAGCATTTAAAAAACCTTAGAAATTCAGTGAAAAAACCATAGGTTTCACACATGTTATAGTTAGCTGGACATTTTACTCGTAAAAAACCAATGAAATTGCCCCGTTATAGTTAGTTCAGCTAACTATAACTCGCGCGCCCGCAATGCACTGCTGATGACGTCACATATTACATCACTCATGACATGGTCAGTGACATCACTCATGACATCACTGATGACATCTCAAATGACATCACTGATGACCTCACTGATGACATCATCCTTGTGATAGAGTGGCAGACCTCCTCTCACCTTAATATAAGCTTTGATACACACATTCAAAAATAGAGACTAAAAATTTCAAAACAATGGACATACCAATACCAGTTACAACAACCTCTTCAGTAATTCTAAGATCCACATACACATCCACTCATTCACCAACAGTCCTATACAGTCACTCATACATGTACTCACTCATCATATGTACTCATACATCTATACATCCTGTTACACAATGCCACTCATCCATAGAGTTACTCACACACATAGTCACTCATGCTAATAAAGAATAAAACATACATTTACTTGCATATACAGTAATACACACACCACCATACTTACTTCTACGGAAACTTACACATACTTAGTCTTTTAAACAATCACTTATAGAAACACATACTTATTCATACAGGAACTCTTTCAATCTCTCCCTCTCACATATACTCACATATATACACCAATAGTCACATATACTAGTTTAAAACATATGTAGTTACTCCTGAAGACACTATTGAGACAGTCATTCACTCACTAACACACCCATACACACACTCATCCACCCATACAGTCCTGCACACATGCTGTCTTCAACACATACAAACAGTGAGTCACTCATTCATGCATCTATGCACTACGTAATACCCCCCACCGTACCATACAGACACTCAGACTGATACTCAAAAAAACAACTAATAACCTATATAGACACCCATGTAGCTACTCACCAACCCATGCAGCCACTTATACACAAAGTGAGAGATACACTTAATCAGTCAGTTACACAATCAATTTTTCAAAAACAAATCATCCATTTAGACACTTATATACCCATTTATTCTTCCATCGACCTTGAGATATACATATATAAAACAAATTTAATTTTCAGAAAAACACACATTCACTGGATGATGTCATCAGTGAGGTCATCAGTGATGTCATTTGAGATGTCATCAGTGATGTCATGAGTGATGTCACTGACCATGTCATGAGTGATGTAATATGTGACGTCATCAGCAGTGCATTGCGGGCGCGCGAGTTATAGTTAGCTGAACTAACTATAACGGGGCAATTTCATTGGTTTTTTACGAGTAAAATGTCCAGCTAACTATAACATGTGTGAAACCTATGGTTTTTTCACTGAATTTCTAAGGTTTTTTAAATGCTAATTCCTTACTATAACGTGTGTGAAACCTATGGTTTTTTCAGTGAATATATATATATATATATATATATATATATATATATATTCAATGAAAAAACCAAAGGTTTCACACATGTTATAGTTAGCTGGACATTTCACTCGTAAAAAACCAATGAAATTTCCCCGTTATAGTTAGTTCAGCTAACTATAACTTGCGCGCCCGCAATGCACTACTGATGACGTCACATATTACATCACTCATGACATGGTCACTGACATCACTCATGACATCACTGATGACATCTCAAATGACATCACTGATGACATCACTGATGACATCATCCAGTGAATGTGTGTTTTTCTGAAAATTAAATAGGTTTTATATAAGTATATCTCAAGCTCGATGGAAGATTAAATGGGTATATAAGTGTCTAAATGGATGATTTTTTTTGAAAAATGTATTGTGTAACTGATTGTTAAAATGTATCATAGTGAATACATGGCTTAGTGAGTAATGTTTAAATATGTAAATATCTGTATCAGTCTCTCACTTTGTGTATAAGTGGCTGCATGGGTTGGTGAGTAGCTACATGGGAGTCAATATAGGTTATTAGTTGGTTTTTTGAGTATCAGTGTGAGTGTCTGCATGGTTCGGTGGGGGGTATTACGTAGTGCATAGGTGCATGAATGAGTGACTCACTGTATGTGTTGAAGACAGCATGTGTGCATGACTATATGGGTGGATGAGTATGTGTAAAGGTGTGTTAGTGAGTGAAAGACTGTCTCAATAGTGTCTCCATGAGTAACTACATATGTTTTTAACTGTTATATGTGTCTTTTGGTGTATATAACTGAGTATATGTGAGAGTAAGAGATTGAAAGAGTTCCTGTATGAATAAGTATGTGTTTCTATAAGTGATTGTTTAAAAGACTAAGTATGTGTAAGTTTCTGTAGAAGTAGGTGTGGTGGTGTGTGTATAACTGTATATGCAAGTAAATGGATGTTTGATTCTTTATTAGCATGAGTGACTTTGTGTGTGAGTAACTCTATGGATGAGTGGCGTTGTGTAACAGGATGTACAGGTGTATGAATACATATGATGAGTGACTACATGTATGAGTGACTGTATAGGACTGTTGGTGAATGAGTGGATGTGTATGTGGTTCTTAGAATTACTGAATAGGTTGTTGTAACTGATATTGATATGTTCATTATTTCGAACATTTTAGTTTCATTTTTTTAAATGTGTGTATTAAAGGTTATATTAGGGGAAGAAGAGGTCTGCTACTATTTCACAAGGATGATGTCATCAGTGATGTCATTTGAGATGTCATCAGTGATGTCATGAGTGATGTCAGTGACCATGTCATGAGTGATGTAATATGTGACGTCATCAGTAGTGCATTGCGGGCGCGCGAGATATAGTTAGCTGAACTAACTATAACGGGGAAATTTCATTGTTTTTTTACGAGTGAAATGTCCAGCTAACTATAACATGTGTGAAACCTTTGGTTTTTTCATTGAATTTCTAAGGTTTTTTAAATGCTAATTCCTAACTATAACGTGTGTGAAACCTATGGTTTTTTCAGTGAATTTGCAAGGTTTTTTAAATGCTAATCCCTAACTATAACATGTGTGAAACCCATGGTTTTTTCAGTGAATTTGCAAGGTTTTTAAAATGCTAATTTCTAACTATAACGTGTGTGATACCCATGTTTTTTTCAGTGAATTTGTACGGTTTTTTAAATGCAAATTTTTTTTTGTCATTTTTCGTAACCCTTTGTATAAAATAATATATGTACTATATCCTGCATTATGGAAAGTTTTTTTTTTTTTAATTTATGCATTTTTTTCCGTGCGCGAACGGTATGCTGACGGTACGCGCTTCGAACGTCATAAGTACGGTGCGCGTACGTGAGTGACGTACGCGTACACCCGGAAGCAACGTCGCGGGTACGCAGGGGCGTGTAATGCGCATGCGCGATTGTGACATACGCGCTGCGTAAGCGCACCGTAAGCGTCACGTGCGCGCACGGCAGGTCATGTGACTTACAAAGAACACTTTTTATTGGTTGAAATTACTTTCACTTCCAGAAACTTCCCACACCACACCCATTCCCCTCATTACTGCTTGAAAGAACACTTTTCATTGGTTGAAACTACTTTCAGTTCCACATTCTTCCCACACCACACCCATTCCCCTCATTTCTGCTTGTGATTCTCTAGGAGCAGGAGCTGGATTGACATTGGGATACAATGGCAGAACAGCAGACCTCTTCTGAGAGTGAGGCCAGCAGCACCACCATGATCCAGAGAAGGAGGAAACAAAAGACTTCTTTTGTATGGGAGTATTTCACTTTTCCAGAGGGGGAGAAAAAGGTGAATGCTCCATTGGTCACTTGCAAACTTTGTGGTCGTGTTTTATCAAGAGGAAATCCAAGGAGGAAATACTCCTTTGGAAATCACTCTATGAAGAGACACCTCCAGGACTGACACCCAAGGACCTTTGCTCGACATGCTGAAGAAAACCCTTCAGTAAGTCACCAGAGCCCAGCCTCAGATGCTCAGCCGAGTACATCATCGGCAGCTCAGCTGAGCCTTTCCTCTGATGTGGGAGCATCACCTTCTTCTTTTCCTGTGGACATCAACCCTCGATTTGGGAGGGTTGAAATGAGGTGTACAAGATGTGGTGGTCTTATTGTTTTTGGGGAGATCAGTCTTCCCCTTATTAACAATAAGATAGACCAGCATGTTTGTAGACGCTCATAATACTCCCATTCTTTCTTTCCTCCATCCCTGTATGAACCCAACGGCTCTTATAAGAGCCAACCTTACCTCTCAACTTTTTTTTTATTTTTTCTTTGAAACTTTTTTTTTTTTTTTTACCCTAAAAATCAATTACCACATCTCAAGATCCTTGAGAAATTAATAACTAATTTTTAAAAATCTTTTAGAGATAAAGTGGACCAGACCACAAAGTATGCAAGTGACCAATTGAGCATTCACCTTTTTCTCCCCCTCTGGAAAAGAAAAATACATTATGAATCCACTTTTCAGATTCTGAAAACAGCACATGTCCAAACTGCTTTTTCAGACCACCACCATGTGTAACCTGGGTGGCTGCCTACATCCCAGCAAGGGCAACCAGCCTTAGTGATGCTGAATGTATTTGCATTACTGAGTCCAACCTCAAACCCTTAAACTATTCTTTTTTTATACCAGTACACCTTAATTTATCGTGAAAACATAGTCCATATTATTTTACATGTTCCTCACATTTAAATTTCTCCCAAAACAGAAAATGATAAACACAACTTCAACAAAAGGAATTCCATTTCTATTATTCATTTCTTAATTTACCATATACATCCCCTCTCAAACTCTAAACTCACCTTTAAAATTAGTTAGCTGTGAAAGAAATGTGGCACTCAAACAGCAGATTATCAGAGCCAGGATCTCTTTTCTTTACACCTCTCTCCTATTCTCTTTCTATTGGTTGAAAACCAACCCTTTTCCAAAAGTACCCTTCCCCCAACTTGACTTCTGCCTATTACCCTTCCCCCAATTTGACTTCTGCCTGCTACCATAGCAACAGCTCATGGAACACTGCTGTGTGGAGTTAGGTCAGAAGTGCGCCAAACAATGTTTCAATTCCACAGAGCAAGAGTGCTTGACTTTTCAAACCTAACAGCAAATCCAAAGTACTGTTCTTTGGTAACACATTTTTCTGTACCAATACAAAACATGCTTCTATTAATTTACACATGCAGCCTAGTTTTTATTCTAGAATGGTATGAAACAGCCAATCAGTTCTTTTTTTTATGAAAAAAATATGTATGCCTCCATTTCCAAACTGTCTTTCATTTCATTTTCCCATTCTACTGAATTACACCTCCTGAGTGCATCCAGATCTCTTTGGAAGATGTTCACAGTGTGGATTGTTGGGCACAGCTATGTCTTCTGGAGTGAAAAGTATGCAGAGAAAACAGGTATGGTGAGAGACCTTGCTTTGCCAAATGTAGACATTAAATGGATTGGTCAGAGAGGGTTAAAGTGGCACCAATTGATGCCATTGGTGAAATCCTTCATGCAAAACCAACACCCTGACCTCATAATAGTGCACTGTGGTGGCAATGACCTAGGCACTTTGACTGGGGTAGGTCTGGAAATGCTTATGAAGGACACCTTTGCACAACTGTTTTCACTTTTCCCTAAAACTGCCTTTGTGTTTTCTAACATATGCCAAAGGCAAAAATGGAACTGGTCCAATCATTTCTGTCCGCAGATTGACAAAGCAAGAAAGCACGTCAACAAATCTGTTTCTGCTTTCCTCCGTGACTATGGTATGGGTTCCATTTACCACAACAACTTGCGTTATGACATGCAAGACATTTATAGAGGAGATGGTGTACACTTCAATGATGAAGGGAACAGAGTCTTCCTCTTGAACCTTAGACTCTGCATCGGTACTTACTTGTAGGTACCACTAAAAAATCACTTCATAAACACAACAGCTCTTTTTAGAGCCCCCTAATATCTAAACACTTAAATCTGAATTTTAATTCTCTTTTTATTGATTTTTTCTACCGTACGCGTACGGTAAGCTTACCGTAAGCTTACCGTACGCGTACCCCGCGATTTTTAAAAAAAAAATAATAAATGTTTTCTTTGAACTTTTCTGTCCTTCTTTGACCCCCTTACAAATGTTAGGGGGTCTGTAACTCTCCACCTTGCCCCCTTTTCAAGATATCACTCTTTTTTTTCTGAGTGAAAAACACGAAATGGCGGCCGCCGCTTCCTGGTTTCGACCGATTCGAATGTTTACTAAGATCTAAGGGCCAATCAGAATCGCGCTCGCGCACGCCACCGTACGCGTACGGTAAGCGCACCGTAAGCGCACGGTAAGCTGCCACAGATATATATATTGATTAAAAGGCTATTTTCTCAGATTCTACTGAACAGATTTACACCAAACCTACAAAAGGCACTTCCTTGACCTAGGGACTACCTCTCTGCCAAATTTCAAGTAATTCTGTTCAGCCGTTCGGGCTGTAGCCCTGTCTAAAGGTCCTATAGAAAAATGCATGGGAAAAACGCGTTTTGGGACCCCCCTTTTATCTCAGCCCCCGCTTGACGAATCCCCCCGAGACTTTCAGGGTAGGAGCGGAGCGTAGCGCCCCACCTATTTTGAAAAATTCGCGAGGATTCGTCGACCGGCGCCAAAGTTATTCAAAATAGAATGTTGCGGATTTCCTATGGAAAAGGGGTCCTAACTATAACTACCTACTGGCGACCGCCAGTAGGTAATATTCAATTAAAAAACCATAGGTTTCACACATGTTATAGTTAGCTGGACATTTCACTCATAAAAAACCATTGAAATTCCCCCGTTATAGTTAGTTCAGATAACTATAACTCACGCGCCCGCAATCCACTGCTCATGACGTCACATATTACATCACTCATGACATGGTCAGTGGCATCACTCATGACATCCCTGATGACATCATCCTTGTGATAGAGTGGCGGTCGCGCGAGTTATAGTTATCTGAACTAACTATAACGGGGAAATTTCAATGGTTTTTTACGAGTGAAATGTACAGCTAACTATAACATGTGAGAAACCTATGGTTTTTTAAGTGAATTTGCAAGGTTTTTTAAATGCTAATTCCTAACTATAACGTGTGTGAAACCTATGGTTTTTTAAGTGAATTTGTAAGGTTTTTAAAATGCTAAGTTATGTATGTTTTATTATATTTTTTTTTAAGGATTTTCACCGTGCGCGCCCCCGCAATTTTTTGAAAAAAAAATAAAATGTTTTTTTCACCCTTTGGGATCCTTCAGGGACCCCCTGACAAAGACTAGGGGGTCAGGAACCCTCTACCCTGCCCCCTTTTCACGTTCTCCACCTTTCTTTTTCACTGTCACACACAAAACACACAAAATGGCGGCCGACACTTCCTGATTTCGACCAATTCGAACGTTGACTGACATGTAACCACCAATCAGAATTACTCTTGCGCACGTTAAGGTGCGCGCACGGTGCGCGCACGGTGCGCGCCTATAGATATTAATGTACTTTTAACTGCAATTTTCTCAGGAACTACTGAACAGATTGACTCCATATATGCAAAAGGCACATCCCTGACCTGAGGACTATCTCTTTGCCAAATTTCAAGTAATTCTGTTCAGCCGTTCGGGCTGTACCTTTGACTAAAGGTCCTATAGGAAAATGCATGGGGAAAATGCGTGTTGGGACCCCCCTTTTTTCTCAGCCCCCGCTTGACGAATCACCCCGAGACTTTCAGGGTAGGAGCTGAGTGGAGCGCCCTATTAGTTTGGAAAATTTCGCGAGGATTCGTCAACCGGCGCCAAAGTTATTCAAAATAGAATTTTCAGGTTTCCTATGGAAACTCGGTCCTAACTATAACTATCTACTGGTGACCGCCAGTAGATAATATATATAATGTGCAGTTGCAAAATATAAACCCAGGTACTTTCCATATTTTTTTCAAGAAATTTTCTTTATTTGTTATTTTAATTATTTAAAAACTATGTGTTCATATTCTACTATTTGTATAACGAGAACTTCTCACATCTGCTCAACATTTCACACAGCCACTTCCTTTTCTTGAGCATCAAGGGAATCTTCAAATGAAATGGAGGCAATGGTTAAGATTATCTAGTTCCCATAGATGCAATTAATTGTAGTCCTATGCGCAAAATAGCATTATTATTTGGTACCCTGGGACAAGCTAATCAGGAAGTTTTGGACAATTTACCAGTTATACCTGCACCAAGGAAAGTGACAGGTGAAACAGCATGGAATGTATACAGAAAAGCCATTGAACGTCTGAGTAAAAAATATTCAGATGAACCAAGTATTATGCTTGAAAGACACAACTTCTTCCAGCGTAACTAGCACCTGAAGGATTAGAATGGAAGAATATGTATCAGAGCTAAGAGTTGTGGCTGTAACGTGTGAGTTTGGTATGATTGTTGACATTTGCATCTGTAATCAAGTTGTCTTCAATGGCTACTCAAAGAAGATTCAAAAGAGATTGCTTAGTTGTAGGAATGCAACATTATTGGAAGTCACTGATCTAGTCAAAAGCTTAGAGGGAGTGAATATCTCCACTAATCCTTTAGATCCTGGAGACTTCATCAGTATAGTACCCACATCCGAGTTCGAACAAGTGGGTGAGAAATTGTGTTATGTTAATGCATGAGGAAAAGGAAAAGAAATTGCTGCTAAGAGGCCCACTTATACATGTTTTAGATGTGGATCTAAGTCTCACTATAGTAACAACACAATGTGTCCAGCTATAGGGAAGCATTGCCTACTATGCAACAAAAGTGGGTATTTCCAAGAAATTAGAAGTGACAAGAACTCAGTTAAGATTAACAGTGTTGACGTTCAAGCAGATACTTACACTGAAAGACTCAGTAATGTTGTTCACCATTTAATCTAATGGCGTATCAAGTCCTGGTGTAGTCAAAGGAACTTAATGTGAAACTACAATTGGTGATGTTCCTTTAAAGGTCATGGCGGATTCAGGGTCTCATGTTATTATTCTTAAAGACACCTTGCTTTATGATAAGTGGGGTAACAGTGTAACACTTTTGCCCTCTGGGCTTTTGGTAAAAAGGACATTGGTATGTTAGGATAGCTCGTGTCAAGTTCGGAGTGTCTTGGAAGAGTAACAACAACTAAGGTTTACTTTGCAATCAAAGGCAAAGACATTATTGGGTGGCAGGATTTAGCAAAGATGGGTTTATATCTCAGACCAGGTGCTGAAAATCCAGTAGTTTCTGGGGAAATGGCATTAGCATATGTTTCTAGTGGTGCTGATGTCCCTAACATTGAGAATATATTTCATGAATCCAGAATAGCTTCCGCAACCATATAGGTACTTTTGAAGGGCTTGAGCATCACATCAAACTAAAACCACAAGCTCAACCAGTAGTCCACATACTTTGTCCAGTACCAATTAGCGTTAGACATGAATTTAAGGAAATAAAAAAAAAAATTGTCAGTAAGGTATCATTGAAACTTGTCATTCCTCACAGTGAGAAGTACCACAGTAGTTGTAAGGTAAAACTCAGGAAAAATCAGACTATGTGCTGACCTTCGTACTTTAAACATAAATATACTTGTTGATTGTCACCCTCTTCCAAGATACATGAGCTGCAAGCTAATTTAGCGGGTGTTAAATATTTTTCTTTTATCGATCTGTGTTGAGCAAACCATCAGATTGCACTCAAACCTGAATCACAAGAGTTTTCAAACTTCATCACACCATTTGGAGTGTACAGATGTCTTAGGCTACCATTTGGGCTTGCGTAAGCGTCCAGTGTCTTTCAAATGTTGATGGACAATTTGTCAGGAGAAATAAAAGGAGTACAGGAGTATCGTGGTGACATCCTGATTTATGCAGAAAGTGTAGGAAGTCCTAAGCCTATTTTGAAAAAGATACTCTCTATTTTTTTGCTAGCTGGCATGACTATCATATGCAACAGCTGCACATTTGGCATGAAAGACTTGGATTATTTAACCACCAATCATGATTTCATCCTCAGTTGTCAGATCTAAAGTTTGCCTAATTAAAGCTATCAAAGAGGCAGCTCCATCTAAGGACAAAGATTCTCTCTGCTCTTTTTTGGACTATCATGCCCTTTTTGTTCAGAGTTATGCACAAATGGTGGAGCCATTGAGGGAGTTTTTGAGAAAAGGCATGAAGTATACGTGGTCTAATGATGTGGATACAGCTTTTGGTAAGGTCAAATGGCTAAATCAAGAGTACGTGTTAAAAGCTTTTCAGGAATGTAGCAAATGCATGATTACTGTTGATGCGAGTTTGATGAGTCTTGGGGCTTTTCTTAGTCAATGGGTGGCATGCAGAGAGCAAAATGTGGCCTTTGACCCAAGAATTTTGAAGCAGAGTGAGACACATTAAAGCCCTATTGAGTTGAAGGCACTAGCTTGTACGTGGATGGCGCACAAATACAGAATGTTACATTTGGGGACTTGAGTTTGAATTGTTTACTAACCACAAACCTTTAGTTCACATCTTTAATGGAAATGGAAAGAGTAAAGTTCCTCCAAATCTGGTGAGATTGTTGTCTAAACTTCAGGACTATAATTTTATAGCGAAACATTTGCCTGGTGGAAGAAACGATCAGGCTGATTGTCTTGTAGGCCACTAAATGGCAGTGCTGAGGATGAATTTGTGGATGATGTGGAATCTGTTTTTGCAGCTGTGGATTCTGCAAGCGAATAGGAAAGAAAGGTTTCATAGAAGTGGTTGGCAGCTTATATGCATGATGAGAATTTGCAAAACGTTATGCATACATTATGAATGGATGGCCTGAAGGTAGATGTTTGTCAGGTGATTAAAAGCCTTTTTTCAGGTGTCAGACAAATGTCGGTGGTGAGTAATATGCTCAAGAGAGGTTATTTGTTTGTGCCTCTGGGGAGGTTGTAAAATTCCATAATTTCTGTTGCTCATGGGTACTTGCAAACATTTTCCCAAAGACCACAAACAAGGTCTGTGGTGTGCCTGAGGGATGGAGGGTAATGGTGGGGAAGGGAAGCATGTACATGTTGTGTTCAGTGAGTCATTGAGTTATTTTGAGAGTTTCATTACATACTGCCCTCTAAATCAATCCCCTACTCGCTAGAAGAGTCATAGATTTGACAATACTGTGCTATGCAGTAGCCGAATCCCACTACCAGCCTCATCTAGTTGCTACCACTACCTCAGGAGAGTCAAGTGTAAAAAAAGGAGTAGCTTTATTATTTAATTGGAATGAAATATAATTGCACAATTGAAAGCAAACGATCAATCCTGCATACCCTATTTGAAAAAAGTGGGCGATCCTAGGCAATTGTTTTATTTCACTTCTCCTGCCTTTTCTTCATTTCACATGTAAGAGCACCTTGAAGTATATGTAATCAGGATATGCACTGTGAAAAACCTTCTATTATTTCTTTTTAATAAATGATAATGTTGCCCATATATAATAACAAAACAGACCACATAGTTCAACCTGACAAATGAATCACTTTTAAAATGTACTTTTCAATGCACTGATATAATCTGATGTACTAAAGGTGAACCACTTCTGCTTGCTAATGAATAAACTTTTGAATTTAGAAGAGACTTGGTCATTTTTATACGTTTGTTGCAATATGTCTTAAAAATGAACGTGTTCCTAAAGTTAAGTGGGGCAGGATCCCTTTTTCTGCTTCTTTTTTTTTACTTCAGTTATCTTGTAAATTAACACTTGCCTGTTTATTTAACATCTTTCTGAAAGTTAGTTCTCTCTTAAGTAAACAGCAGCCAGTGCGGTCGTTCAGCAGGGCTGTACTTTGACTATCACTGCTTTAGCTCATCAAGGAAATTTAGGTATTAATAAAAAATGTAAAAGAAT
This sequence comes from Triturus cristatus, assembly GCF_964204655.1. Classification (NCBI taxonomy): domain Eukaryota; kingdom Metazoa; phylum Chordata; class Amphibia; order Caudata; family Salamandridae; genus Triturus; species Triturus cristatus. The sequence goes on from NC_140589.1 coordinate 641,399,746, forward strand.
AACACAAGAATATTAGGGGCCTTCTAAAGATAATCAGGTTAAACAATTTATTGACAAATGTGGTGAATGTATTATTTCCGATGAATATTGGCCGACGTGTGGCATGACTTTGCATCCTGTGCCATTGCCAGGTGCTGTATGGGAAAAGGTGATGCTCAAGAAATTGGGCAAAACAATATACCCTTGGAGGCATGAGTAAAGACTAGATAACAGGTAATAGTGCCTACAAGGGATTTTTTTTAAATACAATTCAACTTCATTTTTAACAGACAAAATATAAAGGCCCAAATCAGTGCCCTCAAATATATGAATTCTTAAAATCAATTGCAAAAAATTACAGCAGAATGAATCTGGAAGAACAAACAGACGGGTGTATACTTTTTCTATACAAATTTATGTGAATAAATAATATGAAAGAAGGGTACAAAATACAGTTCAAATAAACAAAAACGACCAAGATCAGGAGTCTTTACAATAATCTTCTCTCATGATCACTTTCGTATGGCCTCATTTTTTGTATTAATTAACACATGACAATTATCATTGAAATACTTTGATTGACTCCTATATAACAATGTAGATGAAAATGGGTTCAAATGTCGATGTTCCAGTCTTCTCTTGTGTAGTATCTAGAAGACCATCTTCAAGACCAAAAGTTCATATGTAGAATGAAGACCCTTGAATTAAAACAGGTATGGACATATGAATGGATTGTCAAAATATAAAGCTCAGTGCAATTGTAACCAGTGGAGAATTACTTCTCACAGTCTCGGAGGAATTATCTCCTTGAAATTAGTAGCGATTCGACACTCGCGTTGTCAGTTCCTCTTGACCGGTCTGTAGTCGGCATTCTGAATCAAACAGACCAGCTGTTTTAATTCATGGGTCTTCAGTCTACATATGAATTTTTGGTCCTGAAGATGGTCTTCTAGACATTGTGATTGAGAAGCAAATGGTGATGAAGAATTATTTTGATGGAAGACGCAACTTACATGAATTTTAAAATAGGTGAGTGGGTGCTAACTAAGAGGGATCTTAAAGTAAAAGAAAATGAAAGAAGAGAAGGTTGCATTCTAAAAATCGCTAACAAGTTGGATGAGTTCCTCTTATACTAGTTATTCGGAACTTTAATTTTTCCTTTTTTTATGTACCTTGGAAGGTGTTGTGGTATTAGTAATGTTGTATTTACTTTACTTAACATTTTTCAATGATAAATCATTCTTACCTTGTATACATTTGTAAGTCCTGCATGTTCTGGAATGGAGTGATCTCTTAGAGTTCTGACAGTGACAGTAGTAAGTTGCTGTTGGGACTTAGAGCTGCCAGATGATTCTGGTCATGGGCAACTTAACGTTCAAATAAGATTCACTTAGAAAATACTTTTTCCTTGCTCGTGTGCCTTCTTTTCTTTACAGTGCTTCTAAGGAGCTGGGCTAGGACAAGGACAAGGGTCACTAATGTCTATGATCCACTGTTTCACAAGGAGAGGCCACTCTCATTGATTCCATTGTTTATGGAAGGTGATTTAGGGAACCACCAATGCAACAAATGCACTCATCTTCTGGCCACTTTGTGGATTTTCTGTTTTTCATCCGATACAGTTTAGGATAGTGGTGTTTTAGAGCCAGGTGGGTAAAATAATTGGTATATACACTGACCCTGCTTGTCTTGACCATAAACAGTTGATCCAATAAAGAGAAATTGTATTGTATTAGTTTTTGTATAGCGCTTGTGTAACCTAAAGCATTACAGGTGGTTTAAATGGTGGAAAGGTTATTAATATTCATAAGGTGGGTGGATTGAGACTATAGCAAAAAAAAAGACCTTTACACTGTCAGGACTCTGAGCACCCCTCACACCACAAAGAGAGAGTCTGTTCTCAGCGCAATATATAGGTGCCGATTCCGATCCGTGAAAAATAATTTGCGTACGACTCGTATCCGTATTTTTTTACGTACGAGTCGCACAAGTACCGTACAAACTGCCAAGTACGATTGGGACGTGAAAAATAACTACGAATAGTGTTGGGAAAAGTCCACGAGAGTGCGTCGGAAAGTGTCCACGTCCGAATATCGTCGGGAAAAGTGTACGAAAGTGAGCCGGACAGTTTCACTTACAAATCGTAAAACACAAGTCCAAGCGCGCAGGTACTATCCCGACAGCCCGTCCGAATACACAATCGCACGTAAAAAGGCCCGTACGGAGCCAACGCAGTAGCACACATGTACACGGGTAAACTCATGCCCGTGTACGAGCCGTACAGCCCCCCCACACCCAAATATGTCAGCACCGTACAACACCCTGTCCGCACTGCACCCCAGGCCCGCAACTGTCCGCGCCGTACCCCCCCATGTACGCACCGTACCACCGCATGTAGGCACTGTACCCCTGCACCGCATGTACGCACTGTACCCCCAGCCCCCCACCGCATGTACGCACCGAACCCCTGCACCGCATGTACGCACAGTACCCCCAGTTCCTCCACCGCATGTACGCACCGCATGTACGCACTGTACCCCCAGACCCCCAACGCATGTACGCACCGAACCCCTGCACCGCATGTACACACTGTACCCCCAGCCCCCCCACCACATGTACGCACCGAACCCCTGCACCGCATGTACGTGCCGCACACCAACACCGTACCCCAGCCCCCTCACCCAGCATCGTGTATGTACGGATCGTACCTACGCGAAAAATACTCTTACAGAACCAGGACACGGTAAAACAGCACAAGGAGGGCCAATCCGACTCGCACAACAACACAAAACATGTCGACATGACAAAATACATCTCAAAGACTGACCTGGCACATCCAAACAGGCAAACAGAGGCCCAAAATCACAACCACCACTTATAACACACCCATCAAAATTCAAACAGAGCCACACCCAAAAATGGACCAATAAAAAGGGCCCACACACACACCCCATGAGCCTTTGCAACAGACCCACTGCTGCCAGACCCCACTGACAAACAACCCCACACAATTCATACCTTCGCTGCACCTTCACTCACACACCTTCACACAACCACCTCCACAAACATCCCCCTCTTCACATTCACACACACACACACACACACCCACAACCATCCACACCCACACCCACACCCCACATCATGCCCACAGACAAGAATCCAAAGTTCACCACGGCGGAGCTGGAGCTCCTTGTCAACGAAGTCATCAGAGTCGAGCCACAGCTGTTTGGAACATTGGTCAGACAGACCAGCATAGCTGCAAAATCTGCCATGTGGCAGAGGATTGTCGACAAGGTGAATGCTGTTGTGCCCGTCTGAAGGACCAGGCATGAATGCCAAGCCAGGTGGTACGATCTGCGCAGGGCGGTCAAGAGGAAAATGAATGAAGAACATGCCCAGACCAACATCACTGGAGGTGGGCCGCCCCGCAGACCCGTACACTACCATCCCTGGGAGAAGAAGGTAATGGCCATGCTACCGCCGGTGGGACTACACGGAGTCGAAGGAGTCGCAGAGCCTGGTGAGTACACAAACAACTCACGTAACTTGGGGGAATGGCATCCACACCCCAACCACCAGAGGCGCAACTAGAGCCAAATTTCGGGGGAGGCCAAGAAAAATTTCGTGGGGGGATGAATCTTTTAAGCCATAGGCAGAGTGGAGCTGCAGGGGCTCTTAAAGGGGTGAAACAACAGCGAGGCCTCATTAACATGCAAATGGTCTGTTAAAGACCTGTGAAGTGGTCGGGTGCGGCTGTGAGTGTGCCGGGAAGCTGTCTCATTCCGGGCTGCCACACACGGCGGGGGGGGCTGAAGCCCTGTGAGTCCAATGGGTGTTACGCGCCTGCCAACCACAACAAATGCACGCACCTACCCCCAAGCACTCACCGCATACAACCACACCCAAAAACCACGCCCATGCCACTAACATCACCATTCACCCATCACAAATCAAGGCAAGGCCATGTCCAAGGCTACAACAACCACAAACACAAGACTGGATGTCTGGGAGGCTGGGAGGGTGGGCCCCACACAACACATTGTCAAAATGAGACACAGACAACAATGTCCTCAGCCCATATGGCATACCCATGCACAATGCACAGGGACTGGCAAAGTACTGACAAGGTAGATGACACTGGGCCCTGCTGTATGCAGCACAAGGCCCTCCTGGGACCACTGTACACCCAAACACCAACTCCACAAGCACAGGTATCTAGCAGAGGAACTCACACAAACTGTCATGCCAGCATGCACCATGAGGGGACACACACATCACCTGGGAGACCCAATGACAACTCACACTACACACAACAGCACGCCCGGTCACACCCCCCCCTAACACAAGCACACCCCCCCAGGGCAGACAACGGATTCACACACTCCCACAATGGACATGTGACACAACAAGACCAATCCAGAGCCAAGTATGCATCAGAGCCAACTATCTACAGGTCACAAATTCAGGAGAACATCCCAATCTGTCCCCCGCAACATGCCCATCCCCAAGTGGACACTGAGAGGAATGCTAGGGACATCCAACTACCTGGGTGAAATGTGTCAACTTGAATATAATGAAACATGGATGTGGCATGAAACAGCATTAACATTGTCTCTCTCTCACACACAGGTAGGCCTGGGCGGTAAATTCCGTTCCGCTCGCGGAATTTGCGGAATTTCGGTAATTTCGCGTTATGCGGAGAACGCGAAATTGGCCAAAATTCTGCTTTCCGCGACTTCGCGAAATTTTTTCTTGTTAGCGTTCTCAAAATGCGTGTTCGCAAGATGTTTCTCCCCGAGCACGTAAACAGCAACTGTGAACAGGAAAAAAGCATCGCGAACATGCAATTCCGCGTGTTCGTGGAATTTCTGCATGTTCGCGGAGATTTTTCACCGTTCCGCGGAGATTTGCGTAACGCGATTACGCAAATTCCGCCCACCCCTACACACAGGGCAACGTCGACGATCTCCCCCCAACACTGGGGGGCAAGAATCACAGTCCCAGGCACCGCGTGAAGACGATCCCACCGGCAGCGATGACTCTCACCACTCCGTGGATGACCCCGACCAACCTGGCCCCTCTGGTGTACAAGCCCCTGCAGCACCTGCGTCAGGTACATCTGTGCCAACCACCACCCCCATTCCTGCCACATCCCAGGAGACACCCAGGAGCCCTGCTCGCACTGAACAACACAGCCAGTCTGACCAGGAGGGACCAGGTTCTCAGGGCACCCAGGAGGAGGCAGGCAACCCTGCAAATGCCATCCCTCAGGGGTCCCGGAGACCCGATGTGCCCACAACGGCAGGCCAGGCTCGAGTGGGCAGGGTTGGTGGGAGTGGAGGCAGGCGGAGGCGCGAACCTGACCAGCCAGCTCAGGACCCCGGTATGTCACACATACGCAACATCCTGGACTCATACCGGCGTGACACAAGAGGCATGGACCAGGTCGTGTCCAGACTTTCCGGGATGCAGGGGACCCTCGATGAGATAAAGAACCTGCAGGTCGAGCATCATGCCAGTCATCAACAACACCAAGGACGGATGGAGGCAAGACTGACTGAGATCCTGGCGGTGCACAGGGACGTGGGCCAATCACTCCGTCAGATCGCCCAAAGCCTGGCAAACCCTCCCTGTACCACCAGGCGTAGACCAGCACCAGACACAGGGAGGGATGAGGAGGAGGAGGATTCGTCTGACGGAGCGTCCCTGACATCGTCAAGGCCTGCCTCTGAGGGTCCCCGGAGGAAGGTGGGTCGTCCACGTAAAAGACCGTGAGAGTCAGCGGACCATCCCCATCTCCCAGGTCACCTGGCCTGGCACCTGGCCCTCTAGCGCAACAGCAGCACCTCACCCAATGACATTCTCTGCCACATGGACTTGCTGGTCACAGTCTGACCAATGATGACCAGCACTGTGGTCTGGACTCTGATGACTCCAACTGACAAGGATGCCATCTCCCCCTGTGAACTTTGGATTCTATTCCCCTGGTAGAGCACCTTGGCACATCTACCAAAAGACTCACCCCACCAAAAATAAATTCACATTGTTCTGCACATGAGATGTTGCTGTCATTTTGCATTATTCAACGACATATGTGTGTGGAAATGTCTAACTATGCCTGAGTGTTGAACTAACTCCAGCCATCCATACCCTGGGATCAGAGTCTGGTACAGGACACACATGGGTCACAAGGTATCATTCAATGTAGGCATGGAGCACAACACTCACCTGTGATGGCCTCTGGCTGCTGAGGGGGGGCTTGCTAAACTGTGAGGACACACCTATTTGGGAGATCATCATCAAGGCGTAGAGGTCATTGCCCATGTGGAGGTACCCGGGGAGGGAGTCCCAGGCATGTGTGGCCAGGTGGAAGAACAATGTCCTGTATGCTGGAGTACGGTGGATGTGAAGAACGGTGGCCAGGGCAAGGTTGGATGCACGGAGATGGCCCAACGGGATCTAGGATGACAGACGTACAAGGTTGGTTTGGGGTCGGGGTTGTGGACTGCCTCCTGAGTGTGGCTGTGGAGTGTGGAGGTCATCCTGCAGCAGACAGTGATCCATTGCAGCTATCTATGGTGGACGGTGAGGTGGCTGGGGCGCAGGGTGTAGAGGCTGAGGTGTGCATATGCCCCCTGGAAGTGGACCAGGTTCCTGGGAGTGCGTATGTACTTGCACCGTAGAGGGCAGGGCAGTATATGAGACGGATGTTGTCATGGACCTGGGTGATGATCTGTCATAACTTGGAGTGGATCTATCTGTGGATTATGTGCATAATGCAGAGGGTGTTGCAGCATGAGGTACAGATGGTGTGGACTAGCATGGCATATGTGAGCGAGCCAAACATGATGCACACCATCTCGTGTGTGTGGCCACTGGGTGCTTGTGCAGCGCCCGCAGCAGCAGGCGCCATCTCCCTGAAAAATGCCCCATTTTGCACACAAAGACTAGGATGTCAGAAGGACAACTGCAACAGGCGCGTGTGTAAAGTAAGGAGTGTCCAGTGTCACATGGCACACCCAGAGACACTGCATGCACAATCACCAAAGAGCCATTACACCGGATCAGGAAACTGAAGAGCGACCTGCGCACAGGAGACACACCCTCAGCAGCTGGTGATGGCCCATTGTGTGGTCGACCTTGCTAAAAAACATACACGACCATGTACTTCATGCCCAATAGAGAGCCTAATCCATGAGCAACTGCATGCATGTCGCTAGATTACACATGGACTCCTATGCATTATCGACAGCAAGTATGCCAGAGATGCCGCATGCCAAGTGGCAAGAAACCTGCATTGACAGAGACGAGGCACCTTGGAGTGTGACAAACACCTTTATTACTCAGCCTCACACCAATGGAATTGCATCCATTGGAACAGAATCACAGGTCATTCGGCTGACCATGTGTGACCTACACTGGACACCCCCTGCAACACACAGATGTGGTAAATCCTACTGAGCTGGCACACAAGTGAAGGGGTTGAGCCTCACACCCCTTGCTGCACACGGAGAGTGTACAATTCCCCATTGAGCCTCATATGGGGATGTCCCACACCATGTCCACCATTGGCATCCCGTATGTTCCTGAGGGACGTTATACACACATTGATGCCTTCATCAGAATCCACAATCCATGACAGATGACTGTCAGGAAGGGTGACTATCAATTCATGGGAGCCATGCAACACGTCAGGTGGCCCATGGTGAGTCGACATGTATGCACGGTAACACAACATGCACAGGAGCAGTCCACACATATCACAAACACGTACTACCCACAAAACGCCTTGCTGCTCTCCTTACCCAAAATGACTTTTCACCATGTCTGTGCATGTAACTCTGATCCAGCACACGTTGCAATACTCATGAGGAATAGCAGGAGTGCAATGATGACATGAGCAGACAGCCGCATGAACCTGGGGAGGATAGACACACAACAAGTCAGCGAAGAGCTAGTAATCCGCACACATGTACATGCACTCTACAGGATTTATGTTGTCACCATGCTAATAATTAAATTTGTGTACCCGCTGAAATTTGGGGAATGACATCATCACTTGAACGACACATCAGAACACACCTCCAAGTCACTTAGCACACAGTCAGCTCGACACACACATTGCAACACATGCCACACAAGGCTCTAAGCGTGCACACTCAGACACAGGGACTCACCATCATGAGAAGAAGTTGCGGAAAAGCTGACTCCGGATGTCCTCATCCTCATCCTCATCCTCACTTGCCCCGTGCCCGAGCCCTTCATCCTCCATGGGTGGATTATCCTGCTCATCCGGATCCAGGATGAGTGGCACGGCCTTCTCCACTGCCATGTTGTGCAGCATGCAGCACACAAGGAAGATTTTGCAGACCTTCACCGGGGCATATGGGAGTGCGCCGCCGGTCTTGTGGAGGCACCAGAATCTGCTCTTCAGGAGTCCAAACGTCCTCTCAATCACGCGCCTCGTCTGCCCATGGGTGTCGTTGTACCGGTGTTCTGCGGCTGTTCTGGGGTTGCGGAGCGGCGTCATCAGCCATGGCATGTTGGGATAGCCAGCGTCCCCTACATGGAAACATCATGGACAGAAGTGGGTCAGGAGAAGCAGTAAGATATTAAGATACTGCTAAATACAGGACTAACAGAGTATACCCACCAACAAGACATGCACGTTCGTTGCGCAGCTGCAGCATCATTTCAGGCACCCTGCTACGCCTCATGATGTAGGCATCGTGTGCTGATCCTGGAAAACGGGCACAGACATGGGATATCATTATGTTAGCAAGACATACCACAAGGGCATTGATGGAGTGGTAATGTTTGCGGTTACGGAAGGCTACCTCCTGTGCGTGTGGTGGTACCAATGCCACATGTGTCCCATCAATGGCCCCAATGACATGGGGCATCCCTCCCAGGGCATAGAACTCACCCTTGACACCTGTCAACTGCTCACGAGTTGGGAAATGTATGAATTCATCCAGGTGTAACAACATGGCCTCTAACACATCATGCAGGAGACGGCTGAACATGGTCTGGGACATGCCACCTACATCAGCTATGGTCAATTGAAACGTACCCGTGGCAAAGAAATGTAGGGCTGCCATCACCTTCATCTTGGCTGTCAGTGCAGTAGGATACCTGTGTAGCGGTTGGAGGTGTGGTTCCAGCCTTGTGGTCAAGTCGTCAATCAACGGTTGGGAGAAGCGGTAGTGGCGTATACAGTCACGTTCCCTCATGGCAGCCAAGTCTGGCATTGGTCGGGGGAGAGGCGGTGCCCTGCAGAATATTGGAAGGAATAACGAAGATTGAGTACAGCACTACACCACTGTCAATGAACTGAGCACATAGTCAACAGCTACACATATGCTACATACAGAGTCTGTACTGTGCAATGCATCTAGGACACGTATGCCAGCCAGGTGACACCCCTACCAACAGTCAGCTACACACGTGGGTGCTCAATGTCAACATGACATGCCATGGAACTAGCTGTGGGCCAGTGTAAGTGAACAGGCAGACGCATTACAGGAGTGACAGACAACCACATATGTGCATGAGAAGGATGTTTCATCATACAGACCGGTTGCGGAACACTAGAGGCACAGGTCACATGTCCTTGAAATAGGACAGTCCACACAACTTGCCATGAAGGGGTACATGTCAGGAATGATCACACATACATTGAGACTACGCAGATATGCCCTTGTCTCGCAAGGCCATGTGCGATGCATACATACACCCGTTACGTCTGATTCCACATGTGGCCTGGTGAGCGTAATAGTGTGCAATGCCCATCGACAAGCACACACATGTTGGATGCAGCAACTGCAGATGCATTTCACGGAACAACTACAGCAAGCTCATGGGAACACATGACACACACATGACATAGTCACATCTTGCAACGCCGGTAGTTACATGTCAGGTGTCATTATCCGTGTCCCTGGCATCAAGGGACAGTTGCGGGTGTAGGTGACTGTGCCATGCCAGTGATGCAGTGCCTGACTGTCCACAGAGAGTAGCTCCTCTGTATCAATTGATATCAAGTAAATTTGCTGTTGTGTCATGCTCCCCATTGTTTCCCAGTGGCATGGTGGGTAAACCAACTGTGTGGTGCAGGGCCTACATATGTTTGTGGTATTGTAGATGTCACTCATGTTGCTGTTCATGCCATGCGCTGTGTCCTATGTAGTTTGGACTCATGTGTCATATGTATACAGGTGTCTGATCATTTCCTGTCTCTTCACCTTGCCCACAGCATCGTCGGGGGAAACCGAGGGAGACACTGGCACGGACGTGGGGGAGGGATCCAGCACCGGGGCCACCAGTGATGGGGAGTCTGGCGCAGCAAGCGGCACGGAGGCCGAGGGGAGTCAGGTGGCGGACCTGTCCAGTCCCATCACCGTCCTCCCACTTGCTCGGGTCCCTTGTGTCCGTGCTAGGCGACAACAGGTGCGTGAGAGGCGGCAAGGAGGTGTATTTAAAAGGTGAAGGGTGCACTTCCACTCTGGATCATTCTGTGGTGTGTAGGCTGATTCAATTGCATGGTGCATGTTATATGCACGCTCATGATTTAGCTTGTATTCTGAGGTGGATTTGTGTGCCAGTTATGACCCCGTCTTGTACGCTGCTTGATAACGGTAATTATGTGCTGTTCAATGATGGAGCTTGCTGTGGGATGCTTCCTGGAATTCCTCACATGGTGACTGTATCACTACGAGTGGTTTTCTGTCATTACGTCCTTTTCCCACCCCCGCATGGCCGGCTGGATGTATCCATCTGGCCTTCCATTCCAACCTTGAAAGCAGAGTTCAACAAGATGAGCAGAATAAGGGCTCTATTGTCTCAAAAACAAGTCCTGTTGACTTCATCCCGAGAAACATTTGTCCTTCACGTAGCTCACACGCGCACAGAGGTGCAAGCGCTTTTGGACACTGATCTCCCACTACATATTTGGGACTCGGATTCAGACTATCTTTCATGCCTCGTCAACAAGTGGCCTGGATGTTTTTTTCTAAATTGTGTGCTCCGGCCTCGTGACCTCCTTCCATACTGTTTGGTGTGATCCCCGCATTTCATCATTCGATTTGTTCTAGCATCTTCGGAGGTCTCCCTTTGCTTCTCGCACTCATGGCTGGGGTGCTATTATTGATCTGCGTACTACGCTGTGGCTTCACAACTTGCGTTACAAGACAGCATGCACCGGCTGCTCCATATTCGGAAACAGATGCTTGAATTCTACGGCACTCTGCCGCTGGCGACCTTAAGCAGTGCCTATGGATTGTCCTTCCGGTTTCCCTTCTTTACCTGCGTGCAACCTGTCTTTCATTGCCTAGATTGTCCATTCGAATGGGCTCTGGATTTGTGCCTGTGTAACTCGGTGTCTCCTGACCCGGATTATGATCGACTGATGAGCCCCTTAGTAGCTCATGAGTTAGATTGTTCTGGTGTCGAGATTATGGCCTGTGCTGCAGCACATGGAGTCCTTTGGAATTGGGACATCGGAACGGCTGCAACTGAATTCTTATCCAGAAGTTATCTTGATGTCCCCACCTGTTGTCCACAAATGGTGCTGGATGCCCCGATTGTTGAGGAACACGTGTGTTCTTTCTCCCTGCTGAACTGGATGGCAGATAATTTTGCGGAACGTTCTAATGATTTCCTCTTGGAAGCTGTTGCAACTTATTGTGCTTCTACCTTGATGGATTGACTTTAGCCCTGCTCATTTCATGGTGCATCCATCGATGTTATGTTTTTTCCCCTTTTACATGGTTCATTTCCCTGCAACATCGTTCATCATTGACATTTCTTTTCTGACTTTTTCGCTTCCCTTCTATGGACTTCCAGTTCATGCCCTTGGTTCCGTTCTATCAAACTTGAACTCTGCGTTCTCGATTTTGCGCCCCTAGTGGTTAGTGGTACGAACAAGGGTGGGTGTAGTCATGATTCCTATCTCCCTATGTACAATGCTAAGTTGGCACCACCGCGTTAGTTGTTAGTGAGCCATCTTGCCAATTTTGCTGCCTTTGCACGCGACACTGTAGTTGCGTGTTATCAATTTTAAAATGCCTACTCGAGTTTGCTTCACATGAGGACTGTCTGTTGTTTGACATCCTTCACAGTGAGCAGCGATCTTGTACTATACATTGTGTACACAAACAGTCTGGGTGACTAGACGGTGCATGTTTTGTGTGCAAGTTGATCGGCCCACTATTTAGCCATTACATGCACGCAGCTGCAGATACCTGATAGACGAATGCTTGCCATATTGCAGTGCAGCACGTTTGAGTTTCATTGTGATGGGGAACTTTCGCAAAAGAAGAGACTAGATGATCCTGTGATGTGATACCACTGAGCTGATCTGTACGGTGGGGGATCCCCCGTTCAAGCCTAGAGACCTTCTATTAGTCGAATGATACTACTATTGGTTTACTGGCGACAGGAAGGTTGCTGTTTCCACTGTCATTTACTCATGATTGCTCCTTTCATTGTCTATGATAATGCAACAATGCTGATGCTTCTGAACTTAACCATTTGTCTGCTTATGTTAGCCACAGTACTGCATCTTAGGACGCGAGGTTCAATGAATGGACTCTTTCAACTTTACCGTGTCTGTGTCTATTCTGTTGTGGACTGATCTGAGAATAATGACGAATAGGTATGTCTGATTCCCACCATTCGTGAGAATATTGTCATGCGCTTGTTCTGGGTTGTCTATACATTGGGACCGCAGAGCTCAACCTCGGCTAACGAAGGGACACTAAGCTAGTCGGATAAGGGGTTCTGGGTTCTGAGGGGAGTTTGTGGTACACCAAACATGTCTCCTTCGTGCCAGGCACCGCACCCCCTGCCCCTGTCTCCCCTGCTGCCGTCAATGCAGAGTCTGTGGACATTCAGCGCCAGTTGCAGGTTGGTCAGACATCGCTCCTGCGTGTCCTCCATGGCCACACCAGACTGCTGACACGGATGGTGTCGTACATGGAGGGCATGTCATCAGCGATGTCTGACCAACAGATGTTGCTGAGGTCCATTGACTCGTCACTGACGGCAGCAGTGTGTCTCCTGCAGCGCTCCGTCCCCCCCCACCCCGGCACCATCCGCACTTCCCACTCCCATGCCTGTCCCATACACACCCAGACGTCCCCATGCACGCACCCCACCAGACACAGACAGCACACCACCAGGGAAGGCCAAGCGCACACCTCCTGTCACGCACACACAGGGGGGAGAAGGCACAGGCACTGGGTCGGGGGGAAAACAGCAGCCACGCTGTCACAGTAGGAGTCAGCAGTCCTCACGACTCACTACCTCCAAAACCACTCCCCTTGGCTCTCCTGCCCAACAGTCGGACAGAGAGTCCTTCATGGCCAGTCCGTCCCCAGCCCATGTGTGACACCACCCCGCAAGCGTTTGAGGGATTCCCCGGGCAGGGTAGTTGACCCCCCCCTGTCCACACCCTCCCCCAGTTGCGCTGCGACCCATCCCTCTGATCCCCCCCTCCTTAGGGCCTGTGGTTCCTTCGGGTGCAGGGGAGACACTGGAAGAGCTTGCTGCCGTGTGCAGCGCCATACTGACCTCCTCCTTTGGCGCTGCCCCACCCCCTTCGGTGGAGTCGGCCGTCCCTGCACCCACGACACCTACCCGTGCCCCTCCTTTCCCTGCGGTGCCTGGTTCTTCCCCCCCACATGATGCCCCCCACTCTGTGGATGATATGGTACAGTGCACTGTGCAGGCAAGCTAGGGGAGACGCGTCCCAACGTGTCCCCCCCAGGACTTCGCATCTGGCGTGGCCCATGGGCTTGGTAAATAGTGTACTGTAGCTACTTTTCTTTGAAATGCTGAATGTGGTTTTTTCTTTTTCCTTTGCACACTATGGCTTTTCTGGTATTGCTGTTGGTGCTGCTGCTCCCTGAGTTGGGGTGGTGATGATGTGTTGTGTGTCTGGGAAATGTTGTAGTGTGCTGCTCATGGGGTGGACCCTGGTATCTGCATGCCGTCACAAGGTGACTGCATGTATTCTTAGGTGATGTTAGCTCTTACTGCATGGTGACATTGTCCCAAGGTGTGTTCCTTACTCTGTGGCACCTGCCATCTTCCCTGCAGGGTGTTTCCCAATTGTTGTGCTGAGCTGTGTCAACCTTTCCTGGGTGTATGACACATCCCTTCGACTTTGGCCATGCATGCTCTGCTATGTGTCCACCTGCATCGTTTGTGGCATCCTTGCTGGACACTGTACTTGTGTATGGAGTGTATTGACATGACTTCATGTGGACATTTTCCCTTTTCCGCACTATGCCTGTGTGTACTCCCTGCCTCACACACATGTGTTACGTGTTCTGCAGGGTATTTGGGCACCTGACTGACAATTGTGGCCATTGTATCTGTGTGTACTCCACACTTTTCCTTCCATGGGAGGCTACAACTTGTTGGCTGCCCCGGCACCTGCACATTCCTATCATTCCTGGAATGTGGGTGACAGTGTGTGTTCCCTTAGGCTCTCTTACTTTATTGGTGTTTGACATGAGGATACTGTCTTGTTGCATGATCTCAGTGTGTGTATTGTGCTGCCTCCGCCAGGGGTGGGTATGCATGTGTCATTTGTCATCACACCCACATGTGGTGTGTCATGCAGTGGGGGAAGGACATCCATCCTCTTGGGAGTGGGACACTGCAGTCAGTGATGTGTTGTCATGGCACTCTCAACATTGTCGCACATTGTGTATGCCTTCATGCCCCCATGGAGTTTTGCTCATTGGAGGGTGATGTACACACCCCCATGGCTCTGTCCACTTCTGGGGGTCCTCTACACCCACCCCTCATATGTCTGGGCACTGCTGGGAGTGATAGGCACCCACCCCTCATATGTCTGGGCACTGCTGGGAGTGATAGGCACCCACCCCTCATATGTCTGGGCACTGCTGGGAGTGATAGGCACACACCCCTATGTATGTGTCCACTATCGTGGTACGAGCCGTACCCACGTGCTGATGGCCTGGGTAGGGCCCGTACACCTATGGCACCCCAACTTTGGGGGTGCGGCCCGTCCCCATGCCTTTGGGACGTGGGTACGGGCTGAACCGCCATTGTTGGTGTGACGTAGGGGTAGGCGTGGTACGGTCCGTACCCACGCTCTGGGGGTGTGGGTACGTCCCGTACCACCATTGTGGTGGTGACGGGTACGCGTCCACGTCCACTTCCGTTGTGGCGGGACGTGGGATTGCTGGACACGCCCCCCGAAGTGGCCAGACCATGGAGGTAATTAATGTGCATGATGTTTCAGTAATATGTGGGGTGTGGGTTATGTTTCCTGCCCCTTGCACACACACACACACACCCCCCCTTTGCCCCTGGGGGTTGTTCTGACCTTCTACGGCGTCTGCGTCGGTTTCTGTACACGAGGTGGTAGGCTATGAGGGCCGGGATGACGCGTAGGTTGGGGTCCATGGCTGTCCGTCGCGTACCGGTGATCCTTGTTCGCGTCGTCCTCAATTTCCCGGCAGTTTTTGGCTCCCGTAAAAACTGCTGCGTGCGGAGTGACGTCGGCACGAATCGTACTTGCTGGTCCGTAGAACGCTGCCTGACTACGTCCGGACGTCGCGTATGCGCCGTCCAGATTCAGATTTGTATGTATTTTTTTGCCGGTCGGTGTTTTTTACGACTCGTACGGAAATGGTGTTTCTGTGCGAATCGTACTTGCGAGTTTGTAAGGTGTTTTTCCCGGGTACGAGTCGGACGGAGAAAACGCTCCGTCCGACGGTTCGTACCCGGGTTTTACAGGATCGGAATCGGCACCATAATGTTGGTCCTGAGATCAGCCTCTTATGGCCTAATGGTAATATAGTGAATCTAGCTTCAATTTATTTTAAAATATGTTTTGCAATTTTCTGTCTATTTTTGTTTAATTAGATTACATTTTAATATTCCAAATTAATCGCTTCATGCTCATCCAACCCATTGCTGAAATTGACTGAGCCGGCATTGAGCTATGGTGCAGGTATATTCTGTGTAACTTGTTTCCTAAAAAACAAGAACTTTTGTATTTCAGGCGCTTCTGAGTTGCATTATTAAAAATATCTAACTATGTTTTGATAACTTGTGAAACCCCTTTGCTTTTATGCTTATTTTTCGGTTGTTAGCTTTGATGTGTTACAGCCTGCACACCTTTTCAAATGTCATGGTTTACAAAAAAAAGGAAATTCATTAACACTTCATTCAAAGTATGCGGTTGGCTCCATAGAACAATACACAAGATGGGTAATTAATGCTATTTACCTCTGACAATTGCATATACTGCTGACATAAAATGGTTTACAGTTTCTTGTCGGAGATGTTTTCAAGCATACTGCAAATCCTGAGGTCTTGAGCACAGCCCTTGATTGAATTAGTTCTACTTTGTTCTGTCATGTTGTCAAAGTGTGAATATCACAGATATAAGTAGAACTGCAGCATCTCATTGCAAAAAGATAAAACACAAGGTAAGTTAAAGTACGTAGGCTGTTTTACTACTTGATTCCGTCTTCATGAGCTGTAGACCTCTTTACATTTTCAAGACTTTTTAGGAGCCAAGACTTGCAGAAAAAAATGATTGCTATCAATTGAAAAAAAAATAACAGACCAGAGGGTCAGATTATCCTCGCTATGGAGATGCGATGCACTCGAATGCCCTCGTCGATTTAACTTGCTGCGAGATGCCAGACCAGCCTTCTGTTCAAACACTCCCTGCACCATGGAATCTGTATGTGGCAGCTCTGAAGAAAACATATAAGCGCCATGGAGTGCAAATGGGTCTCCCAGGAGCGGCTGCTAGCAGATAGGGGTGGTGGGTGGGCTGGGAGGTGTTAATAAAAAAAACTTACCTCGTAACGGCCAGCCTCCGCCTCCTCTGCCACCTCGTCCTCTCTGCAGACCAGCAGCATTGTGATTGGTCTGAGCGACGTGAATTGGCGCTCAGACTGGAACAGGGAACCTGTACATGCTCCTGGCCAGGCTGTGTGATGCAGCCTGGTAGGAACATAGAAAGTGCGAATTAACTGTGTGGTCAAGAGGGCCAGCCAAACAGTTCATGCGCACTTTGGGAGTGCAAACCACTCCTCCCCTGCTCTAGCCAGCCCCACCCCACACAGGCAGTTGACTGCATGCAATAGGAGAAAAAAAATGGCAATAACGATATGTTATTGTCATTTTATTTTTCCTTTTTGAGCAGTGGGGCAACTCTCCTCCACCTTAGCGGAGGAGCCGCCACTGGGGTCTCCAGCATAGACAAAGGTTGGCCTTGTCAGGCATTCCAAAAGGAATTCCATCTTCTGGTTTGTAAGGAGACCTTGTGTTACAATGTATGTCAACCTACCCCAACATGTACCCTGCCAACAGTTCAAAGCAGCAGAAGCATGGCTGAGTGCACTATATTATTGTACGCACAGGAAAAAAGTACTTTCACCCCAACTGCATTCTGTTTCTTTTGGGGGTACATACATACTCCTCCTCCACTTTAGTAGGATTTTGTTACCTACCTCATCCTTCTTCCTTGCCACAGTCCTTACACTGTGAGCACCTCGTAGCTTGTGCACAGCATTCACCCGTAAAAATAAAAAACAATTACTATTATGCCCACACCAATATGGCCCCCACATGAAGTACCATAAATCAGGGCACTTATAGGTGGAGCCAAGGCTGAATACTTCCTTTTTCATCCTGTAGATTCATACGTCTTGTTCACCCCTATGTCCTGATAAAATGTATTTTATATCTTTAGGTTATCTTTTGTTGTGGCCTATTATAGAGGCAACATTAGTTGATTGGGAGGGAGGGGTGCAATACAGAAGCAGCCCAATTTCGTTTGTGGAAAAGGCCAATTTATTGAAACAGGTGCACATCACAACATTTCCTGGCAAACCGCCCTAAAAAACGAAAACCTCGCTATACATCCAGTGAACTAGCCCACCCACATCGCTATGGTCCATCCCATCGCTATGGTCCCCTCCAAACATACCCACTCTGCAGCTAACTGTATTGCATTTCAACATTTCCAACTTTCTATTCCCCCTTCATCCTATCTGTATGAATCTGTAAGTAACTAAATGCCCCAAACTGAAACTTTAACTACCTGCCTACCCTCCCCTTGCGCATGGTTCCCCAACTGGCAATGCCAAGCAAATTCTGCCAACTCCTGTCAAACATTTTATGCCCCCCATCCAGACAAGAGTGTTGAGAAACTACTCCCCAAAATTCTGTGGCCTAAAATGTAATGTCTGAATGCCAATTCCTGCAAATAACGATCTTTCTACAATAGTATACCATCTCCCCATTGATTTTCCTCAGTGGCACCAACTTGCCCCCCCATCCAAGACCACTGTGGCACAAACATAGTTCACAGTACGAATTCCCCAGTCCACCACGCCTTTTTTTCAACAAGTCCCTTTTCATAGTCCTCAACAACACCAACCCTTTTTCTCCAAACAAGTCATTATCCCCAAGGTGAATAACCAGCACATTCAGGCACTGTGACCCAACCATCATACTGTTTAACGTGTGCGGAAGATCCCTGCAAAGTATTCCCTTCTTTCCCCTCCAGGTAATCTGAAACAGGCATTCATTAATACCCAAATTAGAACCCACACCCCCTCTGGACTGCTTGTATCTCTGCCCATTTGATGAACAGATGGCCCACTACCTAAATCTCCAATTCCTTAGATGCTGGGCCATCTACTGCACCTGGAAGGAAGCAAAGCAATAAGCAATTCACCAAGAAGCATCTGCCAAGCTACCCTCATTCCCCAACCCCCGCACATAACGCTTATAGCATTCTGATGACCAGTGGCCCAAATGCATGATGTCCTCCTGTGCCTAACCTCTATTTGCAGCTTCTGACGCCACCCCAATGGGAATGGAATCTGTGCCATAGTCGGATGCCAGTATCTTGAGCCGGGCTCAACATGCCTCCCAGCGCCCACCCCATGCCACAGAACATGCTCCTGATGAATCCATAGCGAATCCATAACTCCCATCTCCCCATTGCCTTGGCTACTTCCTCCCAGTGGAGACCTCTCGTGCCCCTTTTCCAAAACAATTCTGATACTCTAAAAGCCCCAAAAAACTTTCACACTATTACTGTGGGAAATAATCAAGTGTCCCCTGCATTTCAGCAAACCTCGGGCTACTGTTGCAGCACTTGAAGCAGTATATTCAAAGACAAAGGTTTCCTGACCAGCCCCTTCTGTCCCTGCTCTCTCGCCCAACTCTCCATTATTCTGTGGCCCAGTTCTGCTGCTGATGTGGGGTATCTCCACAACAACTTACCTATGGAAGCTAAACCCGCCAACCTCCACAAAATGGTCACCAGTGACAGATCCCTGTCAATCAACTCCAAATGTAAACAGACAAAATATCGAGTTTAAATTATCGACCTACCGATGTTGAAATATCGTCATGCCAGAATATCGTCGACAAGAAAATCGAGTTGAAGGTAAGTAATATCGTTTTTTAAAATATCGATGTTAAAAATATTGTTTTTTTTGTTAGTGTTATGTCTGTTAGTATTTAATTTAAGTGTATGTGTTCTAGATTTTTGTGTAAGTATTGTTGTGGGTTTATAAGGGAATAGGGTGGGAAGTAATTTAATTATAATAAATGTATTAATAATTTTTATGTTATTAATTATTTTTAATTACATTTTGCATTTTAGTTCTGTAGCGGGTTGTGGGGAATAGGGTGGGAAGTAATGTAATTATTAGTAAGTAATTCATAATTTTTATTAATTAATATTTATGTATTTGATCATTTATATTGTTTATTGTGGTAATTAATTTAATATTAATGATTTATTAATTGGTTATCAATAAATATTAATCAATTGTTAAACATATAAATTGTCTCATTTTTAGGAGTGGGTTGTGGGTTTATAGGAGAGTGGGGTGGGAATTAATTTGACTATAATTAATTAATTTATGTTTTTTGTTAATTAATATTAATGTTTTTAATATTTTATAATGTTAAATGTGGTAATTAATGTATTATTTATTATTTGGGTATTAATAGTTAATAATTAATTGTAATTATGTTAATTGTGTCTTTTTTTAAGAGTTTGTTGTGCGTTGATAGGGGAGTAGGGTGAGAAGTAATTTAATTTTAATAACATTTGTATTATTTCTTTCTATAATATTAATTTAAAGTTATTTTATAGTGTTAATTGTGTGAACTAATTTTTTAGTGATTGTTTTTAATTTGCTTGTGAATAGTTATTAGTTAATTAATTGTCAATTAATAATGTTAATTTTGTCATGTTTTACAATATTGGTGGTGTCGTTTATAGGGGAATATGGTGGGAGGTAAATTATTTTTGAATAATTAATTATTTGTTAATTAATGTTAATTATTTTGCTGGAGTTGTAATACTAAATTATTCCCCTCCGATATCCAACACTTTCCCTACTGTTGCATTTGCTGGAGTGGGAATAGTAAATTATTCCCCTCCGCTATCCAACACTTTCCCTACTGTTGCACTCCCTGGAGTGAGAATACTAATTTTTACCTACCCGGTATCCAACACTTTCCCTACTGTTGCACTCACTGGAGTGGGAATAGTAATTTTTACCCCCGCTATCCAACACTTTCCCTACTGTTGCACTTCCTGGAGTGGGAATAGTAATTTTTACCCCTCTGCTCTCCAACACTTTTCCTACTGTTACACTTGTTGGAGTGGGAATATTAATTTTAACCTCCCCGCTATCCAACACTTTTCCTACTGTTGCACTCGCTGAAGTGGGTATAGTCATTTTTATCCACCTGCTATCCAACACTTTCCCTACTGTTGCACTCGCTGGAGTAGGAATAGTAATTTTTACCCACCCGCTATCCAACACTTTCCCTTCTGTTTCACTCTCAGGAGTGGGAATAGTAATTTTTACCCTCCCGCTATCCAACACTTTCCTTACTGTTGCACTTACCGGAGTGGGAAAGTAATTTTAACCCCTGCGCTATCCAACACTTTCCCTACTGTTACACTCGTTGGAGTGGGAATTGTAATTTTAACCTCCCCGCTATGCAACACTTTCCCTACTTTTATACTAAATTGTTATTTAAAATGTAATTAATATTTTATATATTAAAATTATAATATATTTTTTTATATATAATATTTATGTTACAGGTGTTTGGGTATATATATTTAATTGTATTTTTTTATATATTTCTAATATGTTATAATTAAATAAAAAATAATATGTATTAATTAATTTAAAGTAAATATATATTAAATTGCAAATATGTATGTTTATTTTATTTAAATTAAATATTTACAAATTTTTACATTTACAAATAAATTAAAATAATTTATTTTTAAGTTAATAGTATTTTTTTCCCTTATTTTACAATAGTTTTTTTAACATTAAAAAAACGATATATTTAACTTCGATATTTTAAACAACAATATTTTTTTCTCGATATTTTTTAACTTACCATGTTGTAGATAGGATGTCGATATTCTGGACATCGATATTTTTGACATGATATTCTGGTCAGTCGATATTGTTATCATCGATATTATGTCAGTGATCCAACTCAAAAATATTAAGGGCGGGCGTAAAACTTCGCATTAGGGGAGTTTGCAGAATTTGACAACTCTGCGTTCTGCGGAGAATGCAGAGTTACCGTTAAACTCCGCATTCCAAAATGAAGCAGGTTTTGGGTCTGTACTCTCGAAATGTCATTTGGCACATTCGGGAGCGACTTGCTGGTTGCTCACGAGCACCCAAGAGATTTTCAGGGCCGTTCGCGGGTGCCATAAGATTTCCTAGCTGGTTGCATGCTCCAGCAAGATTTCACAGTTGCCAACATGTTATTCGGGCGTGCAAGTGACTTCTGACGGATGTTTTTAAAACATCAATATCTTACCAAACTGACAATTTGAAACCTCCTCAAATTGACATTTGGCACTATTTTGTTTGTGCACGGACTCATTTTTTAAAAACTTTTTTTTCAAACTGGAAAGAAGTGCCACAGAGTCTCCGACTTCCTGTTCCTGTCCAGCAGGCTCCTCCCAGTGTTTTGTCCATCTCCTGGTCAATTTTCATTTGGATTTGGAGCTGGAGCTGGAAAGATCACTCTCTTGGGCGATTACAATCTCGCTAGGAAGGGCTCCAAATCGGATTCGGCAAGCCCAAATTCGAATTGTACTCTGTTCCGAATGAGCGAATACGATGCCCAGAAACCTTACGGGCTGTCCGCATATGTTTAAAAAAGCATTCAAACCGGTCGAGCCTTTCAGAGTCAAATCGTACACCTCAATGAATTTGCTTTCTGAGTGTGTGAGTACGATAACCGTTTAGAACAGCTGTTCTGAATCGGTCTGACAAAGACAATACGGCTGTGAGAATTGGTCTTTGGGGGCCCGTAGCAGGCCCCCATTCAACCGTGGGCCCCCGGATGGGGCCTGTCGCGGTACCCAAGTGACCCCCCCCTTCCCAACCATGCATAGTGGGGCAGGCACCATGGGGTGCCCACCACAGAGTGCAAGGTTTTCCACAACCACCCCTTCTTTCAATGGGAACCTGTGTTTTCGTTCGGCACACAGGCTATCATTGAAGTCAATGGAAGTCCGTCCGAACCAAGTCCGTAAGCATTCGGACACATCGTAATTGGCCGGTAGGACCCCCAGACTATGAATCATTCAGAAAACATTTCGGAACCAATTCAGAGGGAATGCTTTCCTAGCAAGATCATAATCGGTCCCTTTGTGTCTGCTGCATATCCCATTGGATTTAAGGACTTTTTGTTTTTGAGATTTCACAAGTAAGTTGAAAAACTGGTGCTGTTTGTTTGATTGGGGCAATGCACCTGGATTTATTTGTACTTTTATTGCATTAAAAAAATTTACTGTGGCGAGTGGCCTGTTGTTTCAGTAGGGGCCTAATGATTTCTTTGCATTTCATTTTTCTTCTTTTGTGAAGGAAAAATGTTTCACAGTTTACTAAATTTTATTCGTGTTTTTTTAATACATTTGAAATATTTATTTAATTCACAATGTGGCCTAGTCTGCCAATAGGCCTTCCAACTAGTAGGCCCCGTGTTAGTCATGGGTGCATGAAAGAACTGTTTCTGTGGTGCCTGTTGAATTTGACACAGCATTGACACCATGGATTGATTTGGATTGTACACAGAATTTATTTTTTGGTGGTATTTCACATATTTTATTTCCTGCAAACAGTGTAAAGGGCTAGGTGGGGTAATGCCTTTGAAGTATATGAGTTGTTGTAAAAAAAAGATTTGCCCTATTAATTTTCGTTTTTGGCATGGCTGAATTAGCACTGTGTTTTCAGTTTTACCAAGCTTCCTTTGTCTGGCCATTGTGTGTGTGTTTGCCATAGGCCAACATTTATCTTAGTTCCAGGTGCTATGTGGCCACTGGCCAGGGGCCATTTTGTATAGTCAGTGAACTTCCCATAGGACTGCATGTGTTCTTTGTTGTTATGGACCAGGTGGCCATTTTGGGTATCCAGCCAGTGTGTTTTTGCCATAGGCCTGCATATCTTCTTTGTTGTGGCCATGCCTTGTTGTTGGTTGTTGTTGGTGTGGCCATGTGGCTGGTAGCCATTTGGTGTAGGCAGCCAGTACGTTTTACCATAGGCCTGCATATGTTCTTTGTTCTAGGCCTCCTGCTTCTTGTTGTGACCATGTGGCTGGTGGCCATTTTGTGTAGGCAGCCAGTGTGCTTTTGTCATAGGCCTACAGGTCTTCTTTGTTGTGACCATGCCTTCTTGCTGGTTGTTGTTGCTGTGACCATGTGGCTGTCGGCCATTTTGTGTAGGTAGCCAGTGTGCTTTTGCCATAGTCCTGTATGTGTTCTTTGGTCTAGGCCTCCTGCTTCTTGTTGTGACCATGTGGCTGCCAGCCATTTTGTGTTACCACTTGCCAGCCAGTTTGCTTTTCCTATAGGCCTGCATGTCTTTTCTTTGATCCCAAAGCATTCCTGCTCAGTGTTGTTGTTGATGACAATGTGGCACTGGCTGGCAGCCATTTTTACGTTCAACCAAATTCGGCCCTTTGCCATAGGCTGCATTGATGGTTGAGCATTTGAGGATAACTTCACTTATGTTTAATTTTTTAATTTCTTTATTTCATATTTACCACTTTTTCACTATACCTGGCATTAATCAAGTCAACCCCATGTCTGCTATAGGTGCAAACAGCATTCTTTGGCATGGGATTATTCCTTCCATTGTCATTTGCCAGCTGTACCTCCCTGAATGGCACATCGCATGCTGAGTGATTGTTGTTTATTGTGAACTTGTTGTGATGTGTCATCATGTATGTTGAGAAGAGATGATTCATGTGGTGGTAGGCAAACACTGGGGTGCCGATCACGATCCGGTAAAAAATTCCCCCGTGCGACTCGTATCGGGTCTTTTTACCGTACGAATCGTACAAGTGCCGTACGAACTGGCAATCACGATTCGCATGGTAAAAAGTCCATACGACCCGCACCGGGAATCATTCCCCACACGTCCTCGGGTCGGAAAATGTGTCCGACACGTCCTCGGACGATTTACCTTACAAACGTAAAAATCCAAGTCCGACCGAGGAATCACGATCCATCCCGTGCGTCCGAGCCTACAACCGTATGGAAAAAACACCGTCCGCACCGAACACCAATAGCAACCATGGAGACATGTGCCCGCATACGCGCCCAACACTCCCCCCAGCCCCCGTACGTCCGACACGTACCCCCCGTATATGTATACCCCCACCCGTCTATGTACACCCCACTACGTTCCAGTCGTACCCCCACCCCAGTACGTGTCGTACCACCGTCAATGTACACCCCCCCACCCCTGTACGTGTCGTACCACCGTCTATGTACACCCCCCCACCCCTGTACGTGTCGTACCACCGTCTATGTACACCCCAGTACGTTCCAGTCGTACCCCCACCCCAGTACGTGTCGTACCACCGTCAATGTACACCCCCCCACCCCTGTACGTGTCGTACCACCGTCAATGTACACCCCCCCACCCCTGTACGTGTCGTACCACCGTCAATGTACACCCCCCCACCCCTGTACGTGTCGTACCACCGTCTATGTACACCCCAGTACGTTCCAGTCGTACCCCCACCCCAGTACGTGTCGTACCACCGTCAATGTACACCCCCCCACCCCTGTACGTGTCGTACCACCGTCAATGTACACCCCCCACCCCTGTACGTGTCGTACCACCGTCAATGTACACCCCCCCACCCCTGTACGTGTCGTACCACCGTCTATGTACACCCCAGTACGTTCCAGTCGTACCCCCACCCCAGTACGTGTCGTACCACCGTCAATGTACACCCCCCCACCCCTGTACGTGTCGTACCACCGTCAATGTACACCCCCCACCCCTGTACGTGTCGTACCACCGTCTATGTACACCCCCCCACCCCTGTACGTGTCGTAACACCGTCTATGTACACCCCAGTACGTTCCAGTCGTACCCCCACCCCAGTACGTGTCGTACCACCGTCAATGTACACCCCCCCACCCCTGTACGTGTCGTACCACCGTCAATGTACACCCCCCACCCCTGTACGTGTCGTACCACCGTCTATGTACACCCCCCCACCCCTGTACGTGTCGTACCCCCCGTGTACCTACACCCCAGTACGTTCGAGCCACACCCCCACCCCAGTACGTGTCACAGCCCCGTCTACCTACACCCCAGTACGTTCCAGTCGTACCCCCACCCCAGTACGTGTCGTACCACCGTCAATGTACACCCCCCCACCCCTGTACGTGTCGTACCACCGTCAATGTACACCCCCCACCCCTGTACGTGTCGTACCACCGTCTATGTACACCCCAGTACGTTCCAGTCGTACCCCCACCCCAGTACGTTCCTGGCGCACCCCCAACACAACCTCCTAAGTACGGAGCGCACCCCATGCCCCAACATCACAACCGCATGTACGAGTCGTACAAAGCCACACACAAGGACCAAATCGTACAACCAAATGGCCCATGTACACACCGTACACACGCTCAAAACGCACGTACACAACAAGGACAAAACAAAACAACTCAACAATACACCATTCGAAAGGCACACAGCCACTAAACATGGCCAACAACCACTAAAATAACACAATCACTGACCTGCAACTGTCAAAAACAAACAGAGGCCCAATACACCACCACTCCTTATAACACACCCACCCAAAATTCAAACACTGCCACACCCACCCATGGACCAATAAAAAGGGCCCACACACACAAACCATGAGCCTTTGCAACAGACCCACTGCTGCCAGACACCACAGAACCAGACTACAAGCGACACCACATCTAACACTTGCACACCTTCACACGACCACCCTCACAAACACCCTCTCATCACATTCACACACACACACAACCATCCACACCCCCCCCAACATCCACACACCCCCCACACCCACACCATCCCCACCCACACCCCTCACCATGCCCACTACCAAGAATCCAAAGTTCAGTCACCGAGAGTTGGAGGTCCTTGTTGATCAAATCCTCAGAGTCGAGCCACAGATCTTTGGAACATTGGTCAGAAGCACCAGCCAGGCAGCCAAAACAGCCATGTGGCAGACCATCGTCGATGCTGTGAATGCTGTTGCGGACACCAGGAGGACCAAGCAGGATTGCCAGAACAGGTGGTACGATCTGCGGAGGAGGGTCAGAGCCAAGAGACAGGAGGAACACGACCAGGCCAACGCCACCGGAGGAGGGCCCTCCCGCAGACCCGTACAGTACCATCCCTGGGAGGAGAGGGTGATGGCCATACTGCCGGTGGAGGCAGTTGAAGGAGTAGAAGGACTCCGAGACCCGGGTGAGTACACAAACAACGCACCTCACATGGGGGGAACTGCAACCACAACCAAAATTAATAACAGGCACGCAAACACCACAAGCCATCGCATTACTCAACCACACTCCATGAGCAGGCACATGCCACTGCTGCCACCATGCCCCATGCACCCAGCTGGACAATGTCAAGTCACAGGCCACAGAAGACAACAACACATAACACGGTAACCCGGATGGCGGGAGGGTGGGCACCAAGAATCACATAGTGCGACTCCAAAGCAGACAACAATGCCCTCTGCCCATATGGCCTAGGTCACAGCCAGACAAACACTGTGTCCCAACACAGGAATGACTTGCCAGCAAATGGCGGATGCCTTGCATCAACACATGGGGGTGAAGGCACTGTTTTGCACATGCCAGCAGCTAATGAACAGCCAACAGTGTGAAAGAGTGGCAGCACACACCACCACAGCAGCAGCGCACAGACACACAGCAGACAAAATGGGTGCCTGGAGATCAGAAACAAACTCACATCAACAGGCCAAGGGCCACTCAAAGATCTGCTAACAGTGTGTGCCCAGGAAGCTGGGCCAAGGTGACAGAGGGTGACACACGGAGAAAGGGAGAGGGGGACACAGAGGGAGGGAGAGGGGGACTGAGAGGGAGGGAGACACAGGAAGATGGACAGAGGGAGGAGGCTGACACACAGAGGGAGGGAGAGGGGGACAGAGAGGGAGGGAGAGGGGGACAGAGAGGGAGGGAGACACAGGAAGATGGACAGAGGGAGGAGGCTGACACACAGAGGGAGGGAGAGGGGGACACAGAGGGAGGGAGACACAGGAAGATGGACAGAGGGAGGAGGCTGACACACAGGGAGGGAGAGGGGGACAGAGAGGGAGGGAGAGGGGGACAGAGAGGGAGGGAGACACAGGAAGATGGACAGAGGGAGGAGGCTGACACACAGAGGGAGGGAGAGGGGGACACAGAGGGAGGGAGACACAGGAAGATGGACAGAGGGAGGAGGCTGACACACAGAGGGAGGGAGAGGGGGACAGAGAGGGAGGGAGAGGGGGACAGAGAGGGAGGGAGACACAGGAAGATGGACAGAGGGAGGAGGCTGACACACAGAGGGAGGGAGAGGGGGACACAGAGGGAGGGAGACACAGGAAGATGGACAGAGGGAGGAGGCTGACACACAGAGGGAGGGAGAGGGGGACACAGAGGGAGGGAGACACAGGAAGATGGACAGAGGGAGGAGGCTGACACACAGAGGGAGGGAGAGGGGGACAGAGAGGGAGGGAGAGGGGGACAGAGAGGGAGGGAGACACAGGAAGATGGACAGAGGGAGGAGGCTGACACACAGAGGGAGGGAGAGGGGGACACAGAGGGAGGGAGACACAGGAAGATGGACAGAGGGAGGAGGCTGACACACAGAGGGAGGGAGAGGGGGACACAGAGGGAGGGAGAGGGGGACAGAGAGGGAGGGAGACACAGGAAGATGGACAGAGGGAGGAGGCTGACACACAGAGGGAGGGAGAGGGGGACACAGAGGGAGGGAGAGGGGGACAGAGAGGGAGGGAGAGGGGGACAGAGAAGGAGGGAGACACAGGGAGAGCAAATCAGTCCTTTGGTGTGTGGGAATGTCTGCTCGTCAGCAGGTGGACTGCGTGCATGTAGACAAGGGTGCCCAGTGCCAGAACCCCCCCTCTTCATCATGGCAAAACGCAGGGCCATGTTACAACCTGTACACGAGCACAAGGACAGCCACCTGCATCATATGAGTGTGTGGATCCACTCCATGTGCACATGTACAGTGCTGCAAGGAAGGCGCAAACGCATAGCTCGGCACACATGCACACTCCACTGCTGACTGCAGTCACACTTGACGCAGCAAGTAAGACTGTGCCACACATAGTTAAAGGGGCCAAATTGGTGCCCAAGGGACACACACATGCACAAGTGCACTGTGAGTGGAATGCAAGACAGATCCTAATTCCAAGAGGAAATGTGCCAACTTTGTAACGGATGAAACATGGATGTTGCATGGATCAAAAGTAACATTGTCTCTCTCACACACAGGTCAACGTCGTGCTGCACCCCCCAACACTGGGGGGGAACACTCACAGGACCCGGATCTGCAGGAGACCGATCCCACCGGCAGCGACCACTCTCACCACTCTGCGGACGACCCCGACCGACCTGGCCCCTCTGGTGTCCAACCACCTGCAGCACCTGCGTCAGGTACAACCGTGCCAACCACCACCCCCACTCCTGCCACATCCCAGGAGACACCCAGGATCCCTGCCCCAACACCACAATGCAGCCAGGCTCGCCAGGAGGGACACGGTGTCCCGGGCACCCAGGAGGAGGCAGGCGACAACGCCAATGCCACCCCTCAGGGGTCCCGGAGACCCCATGTGCCCACAAGTGCAGGCCAGACGCAAGTGGGCAGGGGTGGTGGGAGTGGAGAGCGGCGGAGGCGCGAGCCTGACCAGTTGGCTGGGGATCCGGTATTTTCCCATGTCCGTAACATCCTGGACTCATACCGGCAGGACACCACGGGCATGGCCCAGGTTGTGTCCGTCCTCGAGGGGATCAAGGTCCAGCAGGCCCAGCAACATGCGGAGCTAATAGCCTGTCTACAGCTACACCAACGGAGGATGGAGGACAGACAGGCTGAGCAAGTGACGGCGTCCCAGGGGATTCACGCTGAACTCCGTCGGATGGCCGACACCATGGCCGACCCTCCCTGTGCCAGAAGGCGGAGAACATCACCACCCACAGGGAGGGATCATGAGGAGGAGGAGGAAACATCCGACGGAGCATCCCAGACGTCGTCACGGCCTGCTGCTGAGGTTCCCCGCAGGAAGCCGGGTCGTCCACGGAAAGGACCGTGAGGGTGGCTGCTACATCACCATCTCCCAGGACACCTGGCCTGGCACCTGGCCCACTGGAGCAACAGCATCACAGCATCAAGAGACATTCTCTGCCACATGGCCCTGCTGGTCACTGGCTGACCAATGTTGACAAAGACTGTGGCATGGACTCTGAGGATTTCCAATGGCAAGGACACCAACTCCCCTACTGAACTTTGGATTCCCTAATCCCGGAAAGCCCCTCACTTGGCCCCCCCCCCCCAATAATAAATCACACTATTAAGAGTAGATGCCTGCTGGTAGCATTATTACCTAACATGTGTCTTGTACAGTCTAAACATGCCTGAGTCATCTGTTCACTTCAACCATCCACACCCTGGGGCCTGAGTCTGGCACAGGACACATGGGTCACAGTTTTCTAGGCAAGACAGACATGGAGCACCATACACACCTGTGATGGTCAGAACCAGCTGAGGGGGTGGCCGAACAACCGTGCTGACAGACACATTGAGTACAGCAACAGTCATGCGCAGAGGTCAGGGATCCTGGCCCGTGTCCTGGGGGGCACCCAGGTACGTGTAGACAGGTGGCAGAACCATGTCCTGCAAGCTTGAGTCCGGTGGATGCAGAGAATGGGGTCATGGACAACGTTGGATGCATGGGGATGGCACATGTCACAATACCCACACAGTCATGGACATCATGCCCATTACACAGTCTCAGCACACACACACAGCTTGCATCTTGCCACTCGACACATTGACACATAGCCACAATCAGGGAATACCATGCCAGACATGCAGGATGCACCGTGCCAACACACCAGCATTGACTGAGAAGAGGCACCTTGGAGGCATAGGGACACCTTTAATAGTCATGTGTTTGGGATTGCAGAGGCAACTTGAAGTACACATGAACACATCATGTGGAGTAACATGTGGCTCCAACACTGGCACCCCCCTTCTGCAGCACAAATGCGTGATAGCCATGGAACTGGCACACAAGTGTCGGATAATAGCTAAATACCCACAGCTGCTCACGGAGAGCCTGCCATACACCATACATCCGCTGATGTGGAAGTCCCACGCCATGTCAAGACAATGTTAACCGTATGTGTCCGAGGGCAGTGTCACACACATTGATGCCTTCATCACAATCCACCATCCCATCACTGATGACTGACAACCAGGCAGCCCATCTATTCAGGTGTACCCAGCTGCATGTCGTGTCCCATGGGGATGCCACATGTCTGCAGAGGACCCAAACCCCGACCGGGGCAGTGTGCACACATCGTGAACAACTGCCACACCCAATACACCCCAGATGCATCCCTTACCCCATGGAGACTTCCAAACGTGTCCGTGCCTGTAACGCTGAGTCAGCCCACGATGCCATGTCCATGAGGAATAGCAGTGCCACAACAATGCAACCAGCAAACGGCATGCGCAGGTACCTGGGGAAGAGAGACACACAAGAAGTCAGCCACAAGAAGCACAGCCACTTGCATGTGCATGTACTCGACACATGTATGTATGACAACATGCTAGGTCACAATTATGTCTGGGGAAATACTACCATCACTGCCACCATCACTCCAGTGACACACCCACACACACCTCTGACCCACGTGCCATACATGCAGGTGGAGACACACATCACAACGCATGCCACACGGGGACCAATGCGTGCACACTCAGACCCTGGTACTCACCACTAAGCAAAGAAGTCGCGTATGAGCCGAGTCCGGATGTCCTCTTGCGGCTCCACATCCTCCACATCACTAGCCCCATTGCCAAGCCCTTCGTCCTCCACGGGTGGATGGTCCTCGTCATCTTGATCCAGGATGAGGGGCACAGCTCTTTCAACTGCCATGTTGTGCAGCATGCAGCAGACCATGAAGATCTTGCAGACCTTCGCCGGGGCATATGGGAGTGCGCCGCCGGTCTTGTGGAGGCACCGGAATCGGCTCTTCAGCATGCCAAACGTCCTCTCTATCACTCGCCTTGTCCGGCCATGGGCGGTGTTGTAGCGGAGCTGGGCCGGCGTGATGGGGTTGCGGAGAGGTGTCAGCAGCCAAGGCATGTTGGGATAGCCAGCGTCCCCTAAATGGAAAGCACATGGATATCGTTAGAACAGGCGAAGCGGTAGTGCTGCTCGGCCAAACAGAATACAGGACAGACAGACTGTACCCACCAACAACACATGCACGTTCGTTGCGCAGCTGCATCATCATATCAGGCATCCCGCTACGCCTCATGATGTAGGCATCGTGTGCTGATCCTGGAAAACGAGCACAGACATGTGAAATCACCATGTTGGACAGACACACCACAAGGGCATTGATGGAGTGGTAGTGCTTCCGATTGCGGTACGCCACCTCCCGTGCGTGTGGTGGTACCAAACCTACATGTGTCCCATCTATGGACCCAATGACATGGGGCATCCCTCCCAGGGCATAGAAACCACGTTTGACCTCAGTCATCTGTTCAGGGGTTGGGAACTTGATGAAGTCATCCAGGTGAATCAACATGGCCTCCAAGAAATCATGCAGCACACCGCTGAACATGCTCTGGGACATGCCACCAACATGAGCTATGGTATATTGGAAGGTACCCGTGGCAAGGAAATGTAGGGCAGCCATTACCTTCAGCTGGGGTGTCAGTGCCGTAGGATACCTGTGCTGCGGTTGCAGGTGTGGTGCCAGTCTCGCCGTCAGCTCCAGAATCAACGGTTGGGTGAAGCGGTAGAGCCGGATCCTGTCATTCTCCTGCATGGTGGCCAAGTCTGGAATTCTTCGGGCAACAGGAGGCGCTCTGCAGTAATTTGGAAGTGACAAGGAAGAGTGAGTGCACTACGAGAACAACTCATGTCTACTGAGCACATGTAAATCTGCCAATACACACATGCCACATAGGGAGTCAGGCATGTGCTACATGCCCAGGACACGTATGGATGCAAGGTGACACTCCTTCCAAGACCCAGCTACACACGGTGATTGAGAACCTCCCCATGCCACGCCATGGGAATAGCTGTGTCCCAGTGCAAGTGAACAGCCCGACGCAAGACAGAAGTGACATACACCCACACATCAGCAGAAGTAGGATGCCGATTGTAGAGACTGGTAGCGGAACACCGGAGCCACAGGTCACATGACATTACACTAGGCCTGCCCACACACCTTGCCATGAAGGTGCACATGTCATGACTCACCACACATTCCTTGTGAGGATGCTGACATGGCCTTGTCACGCTACTCCGTGTCCCATGCATACATGTGCACCTCACATCAGATACCACATGTGGCATGGTGTGCGGAACAGTGTGCAATGACAATCTACACACAGACACATGTTGGTTGCTGCAACGGCTGCAGCTATTGAGGGTGCTACAACATCAACCTGATGTAAATCCCAGACACATAAATGACATAGTCACATTGTGCACTGTGGGTAGTGACAAGTCAGGTGTCATGACCCCTGTACCGGGCATCATGGGACACTTCCGTGTGTTGGTGTCCGTGCCATGCCAGTGACGCTCACCCCAAGTGCGCAGTACGACATGCACACATGTCAAAGGAGTCAAGGGCATGCCTGGCACACATTGCACCCTCACACAGTACACCTGTACACATCTCATCATACATCTGGTGCCTCCTCCACTCAGGAGGCATGTTCCACATCACAGCCTGTCACACCTGTGCCCCACACATGTAGTAATGCACAGACGATGCCTTGATGTCCATTCCTGGACAAGTATGTCCATCCATGGACAAGTATGTCCGCCCTATTCCTACCTGTGTGTCGACTATCACCACAGTGATGTGTACAAACCGGCGTACTGCTGCTAAGAGGGCCTGTGTATGTTCCCCAATCACTGTGGGAGTGCTGCCGTATGTGTACCCATCGTGATGGCGAGCGTACAGGCATTTGTACGGTCCGTACCACAACGAGTACGCATACGCGTGCAGACCCATAGTGAGAGGGCCGTACACTCGCATGTACGCTCACTATCACTATGGGTCTGCACGCGTATGCGTACACGTAGTGGTACGGACCGTACACTCGCATCTACGCACACTATCACTATGGTTCTGCACGCGTATGCGTACACGTAGTGGTACGGACCGTACACTCGCATGTACGCTCACTATCACTACGGGTACACAGACCCATAGTGATAGTGAGCGTACAGGCATTTGTACGGTCCGTACCACTACGTGTACGCATACGCGTGCAGACCCATAGTGATAGTGAGCGTACATGCGTGTGTACGGTCCGTACCACTACGTGTACGCATACGCGTGCAGACCCATAGTGATTTTGAACGTAGGCATGCATGTACGGGCCGTTGCCATGCATTTGGGGTGCCCTAGGGCCCGGAAACGCACCGTACCTGTGTGTGATTCTCCTAATTACATAGGGGACAAGTATTAAGGCCTACATGCATGCTGGTTGTCATGGCGACCAGGTTCAAATTTCGATTTTGTTCTGGAAGGTGCACAGCAGAAGTCAGTTGGAATTCTTCTACTTTGTTGCAATGTGTTTGTGGGGCTGACATCATGCAGGAGAATGAAACCGATAGAGAACCCACAGACTGCTAGGTTTGAAGGGATTGGTGGAAACATAGGATGCAAATGTGAGTGACCAATCACTCTGTACTCCTGTGCATGAGACTGGGCAGAAGGCCACATATAAGGCAGCCAGGTCCCATGAGGGATTACTTGCCTGCACATCTTTGCATTTGTCGACCAAGCTGCTGCTACTGATTCCCTGGAACCATGTCAAGGGCTGTGGAGAGGACACAGCCATTCACCCTGGAGGAGAACATGGCTCTGCTGGATGTGATCCTCCCACAGTACCCCATGCTGTATGGGCGACCAGGGTATCAGGTGAGTGCATAGGCCACTGCCACAGACTGTCCCTATGTTGTGACTGTGTCTTCAGGCATTGTGACCCGGTGTGACACACATGCCATGTACTGTCGGGGGGGTACCAGGGGGGGGGTGCCTGATGTCTCCCAGCAGTGCCCTGAGACAGGAGGGGTGTGTGCAGAGTCCTCCCAGCAGTGCCCTGAGACAGGAGGTGTGTGTGCAGAGTCCTCCCAGCAGTGCCCTGAGACAGGAGGTGTGGGTGTGATGCACAGTGTGAGCCTTGATCATTGATTGTGACATTGCCATCATTCCACCTGAGTACCCACTATGGCACGTGC
Organism: Triturus cristatus; assembly: GCF_964204655.1. Classification (NCBI taxonomy): domain Eukaryota; kingdom Metazoa; phylum Chordata; class Amphibia; order Caudata; family Salamandridae; genus Triturus; species Triturus cristatus. The sequence goes on from NC_140589.1 coordinate 641,434,612, forward strand.
TGCCTTTTCCCTCACCAGAGGATGATGTCCCTATGACAGAGGTGCAATGCGTTGGCTGCATTACATGCCATGTTGTAACCAGCTATTATGTTCACATATGTCTCTCTGTGACATGTGGCTTGTGTATTGATGTGGTGTCACTTGTACTTCCTCACAGGTAGGCGCCACTGCCAAGGAGCAGATCTGGCTGACCGCCGTCAGTGCCGTGAGGCGTGTGGATGGTCGGAGGCGGAGCCTGTCCCAGGTGAGGAAACGCTGGCAGGATATCCGGTGCTGGACGCGGAGGATTGCACGGCTCCTGCTGGGGGACTCACCTGAGAGCCACAAGAACCGCGGCCGCCGCCGTCTGACCCACCTCCACAGGCGTGTGCTGCCGGTGGTCTTTCCAGACCTGGAGAGGCGCTTACAGGCGATGCAGCAGGCGGAAGGGGGTAGGTACATGTGCGTTTGTTGTGTGTCACCGGCATTTGTAAGGGCACAGTGGCATTAATTCACTGGCAGGGTTTAAAGGTGCTGTGCCCATCCAGTTTGCCCAAGTGTAGCGCTGCGCCCCTGCCACCCTTCCCCTCCTTGCAATGTGTTCCCTGGTCTGTGTGTAGTCACTCCTTCACAAGGTAATGTAGGCTGGCGCTTTGTCCACGAGAACAATGACTGTAGCATCATGGGTGGTGGTGGTGGGTAACAGGTTGTGGGACCTTGCCTGTGAACTGTCAAGTTCACTGCATGTGGGTTCCATGTCAGTTGGCACTGATGCTGGCTCCAGACATGGGAGTTGGTCTCTCATGTGTCATGCCTTACAGCGCGCATGTCCTATGTAGTGGCCTGTGACATGATGTGCATGAGTGTGCGCTACGCATAGTGCAGGGATGGTGACGTGTGTAGCAGTCATTCCCATTCAGTAGCATGTAGTTGCGTGCCCAATACTGTCCCCTGGGGCACCTTATCCTCAGTGTCGTTTGTGTCATCATCAACGTGGACACTCTCACTGTCTACAGCGTAGGTTGTGCTCTGTGCCATTGTCCCCTGTCACCATGTATATAGACGTGCTATTATGTACAGGTGTCCACTGTGCAGCCTGACCTGATTGTCCCTCTTCATACTCACAGTTGCCAGTGCCTGTGTGTCTTGTTATACTCATCTGAGGATGGGCACTGGTACCTCATTATTTGTACAGGCGCACCTTTGCTGTTTTGCGTCCAATCTTGCCTTTTGCCTGCCACTGTGTTTATCACCCAGACTATGAGATGTTGGTGCCACCTGTGTCTCAGCAATTAGCATCGTGTGGGGGTTGCTTGGGGCGGGCAATGCCTATGTGTCAAATCCTGATTCCTAATTGCTGGGTCTGGACAGTGTGTGATGTTACTGGACACACACGCAAGGTGCAGTGACCGAGTTATGTTGGGCATGTTTGCAGCATTACCTATGCAGCATGTGTCTCAAGTTCATGGATATTGTCCCTGGTCATAGGTATTTTCACAAACGCTGTGTGGTGCAGAGGCAGTGCAGGATTGTCCCCAGGGCCTGGGTGCTATGTCAGACTCCGTTTCCTGTCATCAGCTATTGTCTCATGCTCTCCATGGTATTTCAGTGGCATGGTGGCTCAACCAACTGTGTTTCATGCCCTACATCGGTACCTTGTTTTGCAGATGTTAGGGATCTGCCTCTTCAGGCTATGCAATGTTGACTATGTAGATTGGACTCATGTGACAGATGTGTACAGGTGTCTGATTAATTTCTGTCTCTCCACCCTGCCCACAGCATCGTCGGGGGACACAGAGGGAGACATGGACACGGACCAGGCGGAGGGACCGAGCACCAGTGGCAGCCGTGACATCGGGGCTGGCACATCGAGTGGGACAGAGGCGGAGGATAGTGTGGCCGAGGACCTGTCGACTGGCACATCAGACTACGAAGCTGACAGGTCCGAGGAGGATGTCTCAGAGTTGGCGGAGGCTGCACCAGCAGCTGACAGTGGAACAACACCTGCCACCGCCCCCTCAGTTCCCACCAACCGCCTCCCACTTGCTCGTGTCCCTTCCCAGCGTGCCCGGTCACCGCATGTCTCCTTCCTGCCAGGCACCGCACCCCCTGCCCCTGTCTCCACTGCTGCCGCCAATGCTGAGTCTATGGACATCCAGCGGCAAATGCAGGTTGGTCAGGCTGCGATCCTGAATGTCCTCCATTCCCACGGGAAAACCCTCACCAACATCGAGGCATTCTTGGAGGGCATTCATTCTTTGCAGGCTGACCAACGCAACTTGCTGAGGTCCCTAGACTCCACACTGACTGCAGCAGTGGGTCTCCTGCAGCGCGACCTCCCCCCACCTACCCCTGCCCCATCCACACTTCCCACTTCCATGCCTGTCCCACGTACACCCAGACGTCGGCATGCACCCACCACAACAGACACAGGCACCACACCAGCAGGGAAGGTCCACCGCACTCCTCCTGACACGCACACACAGGGTGAGATAGGCACACCCACTGGGTCGGGGGGCAAACGTGTGACACGCAGCCAGAGTGGGAGTCCGCATTCCACACAATCCACTCCCTCCAAATCCCCTCCCCTCAGCTCTCCTGGCCACATCTCCCCCAAGGACTCCTTCATGGCCGCTCTGTCCCTGAGCCCCACAGTTACGCCACCACGCAAGCGGTCAAGGAAGTCCTCGGTCAGGGTGGTTGAGTCTCCCCCCTTGTCTCCACCCTCCCCCGGTGGCGCTGCAACCCATCCCTCTGAACCCCCCCCCTCCTTGGGGCCTGAGGTCACTTCGGGTGCAGGGGACTCCCTGGAGGACCTTGCTAAGGTGTGTAGTGCCATCCTGGCCTCCGCCTTTGGCCATGACACACCCCCTGTGGTTGAGTCCTCCATCCCTGCACCCACAACGCCGCCCCTTTGCCCTGATGTCCCTGCGGTGCCTGTTGCTTCCCCCCCCCCTGATGCCCTCACCAGTATGGAAGACGATGTCATTTGACTGTGCAGGCAAGGTAGGGGACACACATCCCACTGTGTCCCCCATGCAGCTGGGAATCATTGACTGCCCTATGGCCTTTGTTGACTTTGAACTGCCTTTGATCCACGGACATTGTGCTCATGCTGAATAAAGCTTATTTTTTTTTTCATTATCACACTCCTGCTATGGTGGTATTGGTGTTGGTGGGGCTGCTACATTGTTTTGGGTGGTGTTTAAGGCTTTGGGTGTGTGGGATTTGTAGTAGTGTTCTGCTCTTTGGGGCCACCCTAGGATCTGTGTGCCATCACAAGGTGTTGGCTAACTTCCTTAGGTCATGTCAGCAGTTACTGCATGGTTCAATTGTCCCAGGGTGTAATCCTTCCTCTGTGTACCCAGTTTCTTCCCTGCAGGGTGTTCCCAATGTTTAGCGCAGAGCTGTGTGTACATGAGCTGTGTGTGTGACGGAGCCCTTCTACTTTGGCCATGCATGCATGGCCATGTCTCCACCTGCAACAATCGTGGCATCCTTGGTGATCACTGTACTTGTGTGTGGAGTCAGTTGACATGAGTTCATGGGGACATGTTCCCTTGTAGGCAGTATGGATGTGGGTAATTGTGGCATCACACACATGTGTTACACCCCTCCTGGGTGTGGACACTGCTGGGAGGACTCTGCACACACCCCTCCTGTCTCAGGGCACTGCTGGGAGGACTCACCACCCACCCCTCCTGTCTCAGGGCACTGCTGGGAGTGATGGGCACCCACCCCTCCTGTCTCAGGGCACTGCTGGGAGTGATGGGCACCCACCCCTCCTGTCTCAGGGCACTGCTGGGAGGACTCCACACCCACCCCTCCTGTCTCAGGGCACTGCTGGGTGGACTCTGCACACACACCTCCGATTTCTGGATATGTGCGCTTGGCACATACACGGTGGGGTTACGCACACTGCATTAGAGGTGAGGGTACGAGTCTACTGACACTGGTGTGGTGGGGGTACGCTCCGTACGTCCGCGGGTGGGGGTACGGGTCGTACTTACACTGTTGGGCTGGGGGTACGCTCCGTACGTCCGCGGGTGGGGGTACGGGTCGTACTTACACTGTTGGGCAGGGGGGTACGCTCCTTGCATTCGCGGGTGGGGGTACGGGTCGTACTTACACTGTTGGGCTGGGGGTACGCTCCGTACGTCCGCGGGTGGGGGTACGGGTCGTACTTACACTGTTGGGCAGGGGGGTACGCTCCTTGCATTCGTGGGTGGGGGTTCGAGTCGTACTTACACTGTTGGCATGGGGGGTACGCTCCATGCATACGCGGGTGGGGGTACGGGTCGTACTTACACTGTTGGGCAGGGGGGTACGCTCCTTGCATTCGCGGGTGGGGGTACGGGTCGTACTTACACTGTTGGGCTGGGGGTACGCTCCGTACGTCCGCGGGTGGGGGTACGGGTCGTACTTACACTGTTGGGCTGGGGGTACGCTCCGTGCGTCCGCGGGTGGGGGTACGGGTCGTACTTACACTGTTGGGCTGGGGGTACGCTCCGTACGTCCGCGGGTGGGGGTACGGGTCGTACTTACACTGTTGGGCTGGGGGTACGCTCCGTGCGTCCGCGGGTGGGGGTACGGGTCGTACTTACACTGTTGGCATGGGGGGTACGCTCCATGCATACGCGGGTGGGGGTACGGGTCGTACTTACACTGTTGGGCAGGGGGGTACGCTCCTTGCATTCGCGGGTGGGGGTACGGGTCGTACTTACACTGTTGGGCTGGGGGTACGCTCCGTACGTCCGCGGGTGGGGGTACGGGTCGTACTTACACTGTTGGGCTGGGGGTACGCTCCGTGCATCCGCGGGTGGGGGTACGGGTCGTACTTACACTGTTGGGCTGGGGGTACGCTCCGTACATCCGCGGGTGGGGGTACGGGTCGTACTTACACTGTTGGGCTGGGGGTACGCTCCGTGCGTCCGCGGGTGGGGGTACGGGTCGTACTTACACTGTTGGGCTGGGGGTACGCTCCGTACGTCCGCGGGTGGGGGTACGGGTCGTACTTACACTGTTGGGCTGGGGGTACGCTCCGTACGTCCGCGGGTGGGGGTACGGGTCGGACTTACACTGTTGGGCTGGGGGTACGCTCCGTACGTCCGCGGGTGGGGGTACGGGTCGTACTTGCACTGTTGGGCTGGGGGGTACGCTCCTTGCATACGGGGTGGGGGTAGGGTCCGTACATATCCGTCCCCACGCTATGTGATGTTTGTGCGGCCCGTACCCAGGCCTTTGCCACGTGGGTGCGATCCGTCCCGCCATTGTTGGGGTGACGTGTGTGGGCGTGGTCCGACTCGTACCCACGCTCTTCAGGCGTGGGTACGGGACGTACCTGTCTGGTTGTGTTGCCGGTTCGCGTGGTGACGGACTTCCGTTGTGGCGGTCGCTGGATTATCAGGACACGCCCCCACCCCCTCGTGGTGACCAGGGCATGGGAGTCAGGTATGTCCAGGCCATGTGTAGTGTGTCACTCATGTGGTTGTTTTGTGGCCTGCCCTGGTCGTGCCACCCCCACCCCACCCCACTTTCCCCCCTCCCTTAGTTATTCTGACCTTCTGCGGCGTCTGCGTCGTAACCTGTAGAGGAGGTGTACTGCTATGAGGGCAGGGATGACTCGTAGGTTCGGGTCCATGTCTGTCCGTCGCGTACTGGTACTCCTTGCTCGCGTCGTCCTGTCGCGTACGGGTCCTCCTTGATCGCGTCGTCCTGTCGCGTACGGGTCCTCCTTGGTGGCGTCGTCCTGTGTGTCCGTCACGTACTGGTCCTCCTTGTTCGCGTCGCCGTCTGTCCGTCGCGTACTGGTGGTCCTTGTTCGCGTCGTCCTGATTTCCCGGCAGTTTTTGGCTGCCGCAAAATATTCACCGTGCGGGGTGACGTCGGTGCGAATCGTGATTCCTGGGTCGTGAATGGCTGGCTGCGTGCGTCCCGACGTCAGGTCGGCGCTTTCCCGGATCGCATTGGTAGGTGTTTTTTGTTCGGTCGGTCTTTTTTACGATTCGTACGGTAATGGTGTACCCGTGCGAATCGTAATTCCATGTTTGTATATTTTGACGACCGGGTACGCGTCGGACGGAGAATATGCTCCGTCCGACGGTTCGTACCCGGTTTTTACCGGATTGTGATCGGCACCTGGGTGTTTGTTTATTTGTAACTATTACACTTAAAATGTGTTAGTGATGATTTACAATGTTGGTGGCCTTCCGACAGCTGCCAAAAATGTTCCCCTAAAGGTTATTGTTTTTCCTTCCCCCTTGAGAGATAGCGAGATTGCTTCACTGGGTCCGCTCAATAGTCTACACTGCTTTGTTTTATTGTTTCCTGATTTATACTCTTCAAAGAGTCAGACCCGACCATTCCCTTAGATAACACAAACACAAATTTAGACTACACAAAAAATGACTCAATCTTTCCCTTCTTGTTGTGCAACAACAAAAATTGTACTACAGGCCGATCTATTGCATTTGAGTCGGGACTCGGGACACAGTTGGTATGGAGTTGGACACCATATTCGGAGTCAGACTCAGGAGTATCAAAGATGATGCAATGACTCAGGACTTGGGTGTGACTACTTTGAGAACTGCCACCAGAAGATGGAGGTTTCAAATTCTCTGAATCCAACCGATTTCTTTTGCGGATGACTAAAGGTAAAGAACAGACCTACACAACTCTGTGTAGTGGTGGTGAGTGATGAGTGACAGCGGAGTGTTGATTTTTACTTGATTGAGAAACTGCTATGTTGCTGTGTGTGTGTGTGCTTAGTGCTATGTGGCCCAAAATTGAAGCTCAGCGGTGGTTGGGTGGGGGGGCTTGTTGCTGAAGGTAACGGGAAACAGACATTTAGCCATGATGCCTCTGAGTCTTCTCATTGCACTCCTTATGCAGTTTAACTTTTCTCCTGATTCTTCAATATAATTTTTGTTTTTCAATCTATGGACCCTGCGCAAAACTGAAAAAACAATATAACATTGTCCTTACCTTACCTTACCGAACCGCATCCACCTGGCACCCAAGATTGACGGAGAGTATAAAAGAAATGCAGATGCAACTCCCAATTTGGCAATACAGTAAGAGTATAATTTTTTCTCTTTACTCATTAGGACTGTGTGTGTTGTTTATGTTCGTTTACTTGACTCCTACAGATATTTAAATTTTATTTGCTATCTTTCGATACAACAGAACATAATGTATCCTGGGTCTCTCTGGGGGCCGATGGACAATTTGATTTGGTTTACCTGTACTACTCATCATCATTTTTCCATTTCTTTTTCCTTCCATAACATATTTATGATGGTCGGCTCCCAAGATGAATGTTGTCCTTCTATAGTTTTTGTCTTTGTCAAACCTTTCCCTAAAATCCCCCTTCCCATCCATTCATCAAACCCCTGATGCTCTTTCCCCGGGCTGTGTGATTTATTGAGATGTGACTAAATTAAATTTACACCATTAATTGATCACACACTTGGTGGGGTGGATGTGGTGAAAGCAACATCAACTCAAGGCAGAGAAAGGGTCTTCTTCGGCTTTAAGTATAGCCCACACTGGCAATATTATATTATATATATGTAGATTACCCACCTGTTCACAGCTTGGGATAGTTATTTTTTTCAGAGGAACATTATTCATAATTGCCAGCATCTGGTACTGTATTGCGTGCGTTAAGTTACGCTTGACAACTTCATAGCCTGAGTCAACTTCATTTAGTAACCTTTACTAGCTCACCATTCTGATTAATTAAATAAGTGTTTCTTATCATATTGTCTCTTTTGGCTCTCTTCTTCTTGTGTACTAGTAGTCTAGTCTCCTTCCGGTGACTGTCTCAACTTTTTGGTAAAGCTTGCTTATAAAACGGCATTGTCAGTTTTTATTTCAATTTAATTATTTCCCTGCAATTAATATTCCTCATCCTACAGTTTGAGTTTGGCTATGAAGGAGTGGGACCTCGCTTCTGGATCTGGTATTTTCACTATTCGACTAGTGCGCTAGTATACTGGTACTGTCTACTACCACCGCCATGGGAAACCATGCGGACATCGCTTCATCTAATTACAGGTAAGAGAAGACCTGTGGGGATTCATTGTTGAGCTTCAATTATCTATATACAATGGAAATTCACACATCCACACCTCCGTTGAGTCCTTAGGGGTTAGTATAGTTGCAGACTGCAGAGACTAGGTGGAGAGAGTAATAGGACAAGTGAGGGTACCTCATAACTATTTGTTGGTGTTACACTATCAGCAGATTTTAAAAACTGGCTGCCAGCCTGCGGCAACAGAAGCAGTGTAAAGTAAAACAGTAATCTCCCCAAAAAGATTTAAATCACATGTACAACTATAAAAAATGTACTTCCCTAAGAAATATAAACTAGAAAACACACAACACCTGGCCCACCCTTCTCCCTGACAACAACCAATGTCCAACGTAAGCTTAGAAAGAAAGTCCAAAAATGAAATTGTCAATAAATGTCAATAAATAAGAGAAACCCCCCCCCAAAATGCCCAAACTCCCACATTCCAAACCTCTCCCCAAAAAGTCCCACCCATCAAACAAAAGATTAGAAAAGGGGCAAGAAAGGCCTAGAAGTAGTAGCTTTCTCTCCAATTGGTCAAAAAGCTTCTCCATTCTGGCTCTTAGGCGCACCATCCTCTGGAGCATGGAGCACTGAAAGGCTCTATAGAGTGTATAGGGGGAGCAGCAGTGGTGGAATGGTGGAAGGTGGCTGCCTTTGCCTTTTGCAAAGACGGACTACCAGAGGCACAGGGGCCTAGCTGGGGCCCGGGGCATTTGCAGCAGCTGCTTCTGCCACCTCCTCCTCCTCGGCCGCCAGCCACAGATATCCAGCCCTGATGGCCTCCAGCTTCCTCTGCGGTGTCCTGGCTGCTACATCCTGCATGGGAGGTGGTGTCAGATTGGCAGAAGTATCTATATCAAGAAAGAACAAAGGCAAGTTGTAAACAATACTCTTAGCAAAACACATAAAATTATACAGCGGCACAGTCACAATTCCTTTGCTGGTATCCTCGGGCCATTCGATTTTGATGTGATAAGAGTTTCAGGCATAATGCACTATAGAGTATACACGTATTCTTCTCTCTCTTATTGAGCTTAATTAATGTAGGCGCGCTAGCTCAGCTGGCTCCCTAGACAGACATAGGCTTGTTGAGTTACTTTGCTACTGTCAGCAGGTGTGGCAGCTGTACTAGACAACTATCTCTTTTCCTATCATGGCCTCGCTCTGTTACAAAACGCCTCAATTACACCCATATTAAAATAAGGCAGATGAATAGTTACTAATATATCAATGATATACATCATGTCATGTGAGTGAGTGAGTGAGTGAGTGAGTGAGTGAGTGAGTGAGTGAGTGAGTGAGTGAGTGAGTGAGTGAGTGCTATTGTAACCATGCAGCCAACAGGTCACCCATGGCGGTCACGGGCGACATGACATGGGTAGGGACTTGGAGGGAGGCGATTGATGATGATTGGTGGGTACATAATATATGTTGCGCTTGAAAACAACTCTGAGTCAAGGGAGAAGTCTGAAATACAACCTCAAACCTTTGAATCAAAAACCTAGATTAAAAAACAAATTCCTTGTTTACTCTTCTTCCCAGGGATTTTTACATTAATTACTACATTGTTCTTCTAGCATTTTTCATTCTTCACCCTTGGCTTACTACTCAGTCACCATTTAAGTTTTACATCCAGTCTTCACCTATGAATACCATTCATCTAACCATCCAAACATGGTTCTCATTCTCAACAAACCTTTCACCAACATACGTTTGTCATTTAACTACCCATGCATCTTTGCTTTGACCCATCACACCCCCTGGAGCATTCCTGTCACCCAAACACTTTCACCTACCCTGGCAGGCATCCTTTCACCTTTCATCCATCCTTCACCCACCCATGCACCCACCCATGCATCCTATCGGCCAACTATAGTATATGCATCCATTCCTTTCACCCACACATCCTTTTCTGCCAGTCATATTACATTTCACTCGTCCTTCCTCCTTCCATCCTTCTTTTCCTTTTCCATCAACCCATCAAGGTCTGACTTTTCATGAAACTTGCTCTGCTGAGATGAAGATAGAAGAGGACATTAGTTACTCAACTCCCGCTGTGTGTGCCAAGTAAAGAAGGGTGTCTTCAACTGTTCACATGTCTCAACAGTATAGTTTACACCCTTGCAACGAGTATCTAAGTTGTCAATAAGCAAGTAATATGACCTCCCACCTCCCGCCACTGCCGCTGGCTCACCCACTGCAGCAGCCTCATCTGCTTCCTGAATGCAACCGCTATCCCCGCTGGCTCTGTCACAGGTGCTCATTGCTGTTACAAAAACATTACACATTTTTAGATGCCTTATATGCCTCCCCCTATATATATTTATTTAGCAATACTGAAAATACACACACCACATGCATCCCTTCAATTTGGATACAGACAGTATGTTCTATCAAAAATATCTGGTTGGGTATTTTGTTAGTGGCAATTTTTGAAAAGCCTCTCAAGAATACAACCTGTAAAGGACTGGACTAAGTGGCTAGATCCATTCATGAGTTTTTGAAGTGAAATAAGAGTAACAAACTGGACAGACATAAGGTCTCCTCCTCATACTTCCTTCCTGCCACGCGGACGCGCGCAGAAGCAAGTCACTTGTTTCCTAGCTATTGTGTTTATATTGCTTTTAGCCTGCTGATATTGTTTTTGTTTTATTTCTTCAGGTTTTATGTTCGTGCAAGCACTCTGCACTTTGCTCTGAGTATTAAACATTGCTAATTGTAACTATTCCTAATTACTATCATTCCTCTAAGAGTCTCCCCGCGGCTATCAGGCGCCATCCGCCGCGCACCCTGGTCCACCACTGGTCCGCCCGTTTGTTGTGGAGGGTGCTGGTGGCATTGAGGTTTCCTCTTCCTGCCTTAGACGGGGCAGAGCTTGATGGTTAGTGTTCTAGCGCCCACTTCCCGCTGCCTACTCAAGACACATGCCATTCCTGATGCGCAGGGGACACGCAGAAGCAAGTCACTTGTTTCCTGGCTATCGTTTTTAAATTGCTTTTAGCCTTCTGATATTGTTTTTGATTTTATTTTCGTCAGACTTTATGTTCGTGTACACTCTGCACTTTGCTCTGAGAATTGAACATTGCTAATGTCACTATTCCTATTTACTATCTTTCCTCCAAGAGTCTCCCCACGGCTATCAGGCACCTTCCGCCCACACCCTGGTCCACCACAGGTCCACCCATTTGTTGTGGAGGGTGCTGGTGGCATTGAGGTTTTCTATTCCTGCCTTAGATGGGGGCGGAGCTTGACGGTTAGCATTCTAGCGCCTGCTTCCCGCTGCCTACTTAAGACACATGCCATTCCTGACGCGCAGCGGAGCACGGAGCCGGCGTGCTGCCGGCGTGCCAAAGGCAAGCCTGTCTGTGCCTGTCCGCGGCTGTGCCGCAGCCAGTGCCAGCCATGCTGCCAGTGGACCCTCAGGTAATCCAATACACTGGTCCAGGGCTTAACTGCTTGACCTTAGAGACGGACACTGCAAGTCCCAGGTTATCCCTGAGCTCTCAGGAACCCTCTCCCAATTTAACCCTTTCGCTGCGGCGGGAATTCCGCCGCAGTGCTGGGGGGTGCGGGGGGGCAGCGCGGTGGCGCTGTGCTCATGACAGAGCCGCTCCGTCATGAGCCACGGTTGAGCTGTGCTCATGACGGAACGGTTCCGTCATGACTCCGCCCATTTGCGTTGTCCCCCCGCACAGGCGGGGAAACAGCGCCGCGTAGGCGGAGCGGCCGCCAACGGCCGTGACATGACGGAACCGTTCCGTCATGAGCACACGGCAACCGTGGCTCATGACGGAGCGGCTCCGTCATGAGCGGGGAAGGGGTTAAATATGATTCCTGTCTATTTACTTTTACAGCAGATTCCTTATTTCCACTCTTGGCTATGCCGACTTCACCTAGCACTTCTAACGGGAACGCTATTCCTTCCCCCTCTATTAAAGCTTGCTTACTCAGCTGCAGATCCCTTCCCCGTCACTCAGATGACATCTGGCTCTCCCTGGAAACACATGCCTTGGACCTAATGTTCCTGACCAAAACGTGGGTCAAGGACCACTCTAATCCCGACCTCACTCTAGCCATTCCTAGTGACTATCGGTTTGCGGGGGTGAATAGGGCTGACAACAAAGTGGGAGGCGGAATTGCATTGGTCTTTTGCTCAGGTTGGGAAATCTCTTCCAGGAAACTCCTGAATATCGGACCCTTAGAAGCCATGTATTTTAGCATAACATTGGCACCAAACGTAGCAATGGCCGTAATTCTGATTTACAGACCCCCTAATTCCACACCCCATCAACTTTTAAAACTCTATAATATAGCTGCTGACCTCTCACTCAAGCACCCCCACTTCACGATCCTTGGAGATTTCAATTTGCACGTGGACGACATACACTGCACTAAAGCCTGTCAGTTAGTAGAGACTCTGGAAGGCCTCAATCTGACCCAGCTGGTTAGTGGCCCCGTGCATCGCGCCGGTCACACGCTTGACTTACTTTTTACTAACAACCCCAATTTGGCCATAACTTTGCCCTCATCACTTACTTGGTCCGACAATTTACCTTCTCAAACCTCCTCTCTCCTCATTAACCCAGATTACAGGAGGAAATGGTTTAAAATCACTAGTAACTCCATGACTCCTGTGCTATCCTCCACTCCCCTTCAGTTGGTAGGAGATCCGGATTTCGACTCTCTTAACTTTCACAACTGGCTCGCCTCGGCCCTAGATACTGTTGCTCCCCTTAAACTCACTAACTCCTCTAGACAAAAACCGTTACCTCGTGGTTCACCTCTGTGCTACGTGCAGCGAAAAGCCGCTGCAAGAAACTGGAGCGCAGCTGGAGATCATCCTATGGTCCCACGGCTAAATCAGTCTATAAAGTCGCCATAAAATGTTTCACAGACTCAAACGTTCTACAATGAGAGAGTACTTTATCAATAAAATTCACCTCGCTGGCAATTCAACAAAAACGCTTTTTAAAATTGTAAAAGACTTCACCAAGCCGGCCATCATTTCGAGCATAGTCCCCCCTACCCAAGATCTTTGCAATGGGCTATCTGATTTTTTCCATGAGAAAATTCGGGATATATACACTACGTTTGCCCCGCCACCTCTCTCTCCTATCCCTGACACTGGGGCGGTTAACAGCGACACGCTGACCACCTTCCACCCCATCTCTATCAATACCTCACTTCAGAAACTCCTAGCATGCAAATCCGGCTCACCTAAATATCCCTGCACGGCTCAGTTCTTCAGTATTCTAGCCACTCTCATTATTTCTCCACTGAACCAGATCTGGTATGCCTCTCTTTGCACTGGTACCTTCCCCACAGCCTGGAAACAGGCCTTACTAGTGCCTATTCTCAAAACATCTGACGCAGACCCTGCGGTCTACAAAAACTACCGACCTATTTCTCTTTTACCATGAGTTCAGGAACAACTTTCCAGCTATCTGGAATCTCGACATCTTTTTCATGACTCACAGTCCGGCTTTAGATCGGGCTATAGTACTGAGACCATCCTCCTAGAAGTCTCTGAGACTATCCGGGAATGTGTGGATTCAGGCAAAGCACCCTTGTTGGCATTTGATACGGTCTCTCATTCCATCCTCCTAGAGAGACTGTATAACGTAGGGATCCAAGGCACTCTCCTGTCTTGGATTTGGTCTTACCTTAGCTGCCGGACTCAACAAGTCTCTCTCCACCCTTTTGTCTCCGATGAGAAACCCTTTGGCTGTGGGGTTCCCCAGGGCTCTGCTTTGAGCCCCCTCTTCTTTAATGTCTACCTTTCTCCCCTTGTGGCATTGGTAGAATCCTGTGGGGTGGGAGTGATCTCATACGCTGATGACACACAACTGGTGTCTTCCTTTGATGATCACTCCGAGGCCTCATTGGCAAATTTCAGACACTGCCTGTGTAACATCTCTTCATGGATGTCATTGAATACTCTCAAGCTCAACTCGGACAAAATGTAGGTCCTTTTCTTTAACCAAAAAAGCCCTACTGCCCTGTTGCTTTGGTGGCCATCAAAGCTGAATCCACCTCCCAAGCCTGTGGACTCGGCTAGGAACCTTGGCTTCCAGTTCGATAATGAGCTGTCCTTCAAATCCCAAATTAGTCAGGTGTCCTCTTCTTGCTTTGGCAAACTTCATATGCTTCGTAAAATACTCCACTTTCTTCCCCTGGAGTACCGCCGGACAGTCATCCATGCCTTGATTACCTCACATCTTGACTTTGCAAATAGTCTTTATCTTGGGACGCCAGCCTATCTGATCAGACACCTTCAGCTCATTCAGAATGCGGCGGCCAGACTGATATGTGAAATTCCATATCGCCATTCGATCACCCCCCATTTGAGGAAACTCCACTTCCCGTGATCAAACGTATTAAATTTAAGGCTCTCGTTCTGGCTTTCAGGGCTTTCCAAGGACGTGGCCTTGCCTACCTTAGAGCTCGACTCAAACACTCTCAACACACTCGTTTTGTCAGATCTAATCCACCTTCGCCTTCTGGTGAACCCCGCTTTCGTCAATCTAGAATGGGTGGCAGAGCCTTTGCAGTGATCACTGCCAAAGTCTGGAACAGCCTCCCACTATCTCTGTGTATAGCTGAGTCTGAAGCCATTTTCCGACGTACCCTAAAGACCTGGCTATTTTCCAGCCCCTTGAACCCTTCTTTTTCCTTCCTCTGCCATTCTGAATTGCGCGGGGACACCCCCCTTGGGGGTAGCTGTGCGCTTTATAAACTCCTAAATGAATAGAAATGGTGCACGGTAATCAGTTCACCATCAACTGCTGCTAATAATACCAGGCCTAGATAAGAAGACACAACTTTAGCTTGTCCAATGTGATGACCATGGCCACTATCTCGTCTTACTGGTTGAGCAATGATGACATGAGACAGTAAAAGAAAGCCTTCTCATCTCAACAAAGATGCAAAGAATACCTTACTTGGGCATGCAATCTGCACGGCAGAGTAGTAGTAATAGTACTAGTAGTAGTAAGTGACCATGACCAATGGGTTTTCTGAGTCTTGCAGTACCACCACTAGGCAGGCCACAAAATATATGAGAAGAGAAGGAAAGCTGACTGAAAAACCAGCAGAAAGGAAGCTACAGACAGAGGCAGTTTGAGGTAAAATACAGACACTAGAAATATAAAATAAAAACATTAGTAAACAGGAGAATGCAGGGATAACAAGAATTTAGAAATGGATAGATCAAAGAGAATTTGGGAAAAAAATAAAATTAAGAATCGGGTAGAAATAAATAGTTCAAAATTAGGAGCGGTAAAAGTTAAGGAAATATATATCAATACTATCAACAGGAAGACTTAGTGGGGCCAGTAGAGCCATCGGCCAGGGAGCTTTCTTCTTGGTAGGCAACTCCAGCTTCCGCCTCGGACGACCTCTTGCCCTGGCAACTGATGTAAGACATAATTAAAGAGACAAAAAATAATAGGTGATAAATAATCTCTCCAAAAAGATTTTTTGACAGGAAACAGCAATTGAAATAACACTGAACTTTCCTAAATCAGATCGACTAGTGTAGTAGACTAGTATTGCAGTCGCGGACTGTCCTATATATTTATTCCACATTTTCTAAACCTACCTAGCCCGTCTATTCCAAATACATTGGAATTACTAATAAATTGCATCAAATTATATTTGCTTCCAAGTTCCAATCTCATTTGCAATCTCTCTCAACCCTCTTTGATGGGCCAGTTCACTAAATCTGCATTTTGTTTTTGTCTTTAAATGCATAGATGGACACATGCATACACCAAATTGATAAGTTGATTGTCACTGTACGAGATATAAAAAAGGTTCTAAGAACTGAAGTGTCGAGGATGCATTCCGCTAAATTACTTACTATGTACCACTATCTTAGTGACAGGACAAAGGAAATGATTCTCTCTCTATTCTGCATTACTTAAGTTCTTACATAATCAACCCAAGCGAGCTCAAAGTCGCAAAGAGGTACGATTAAGTAGCGCCGAGCACCTGTCTAGTATAACGATCACATAATATAAGGTTTGCAAACATAACTTACCTGCATGTGAGCAGTAGGCTTGCTATTTGGGGAAAAAATATTAGCAATAGCATAGAACACACAAGTAATAATAATTAGCTACTCACGAGCCGTGCAATCTCGGTCCAGGTTGTCATAAAACCGGTGCGTCAGCTGATCGTGAGTGCGCCGGCCCCAGACCTGTGATACACTGCCCAGTACACCCTCGCCCAGCCCTGCTGGCACTCCTGGAGCCCGTACCCGGACCCATGCCTGCTGCCAGGGTGGAGGGGAGGTGGCGCTAAACAAAAAAAACAAGCACTGTCACCTCTACCTCCGAGAACAAGGCCCGGGCTGCACCCCTTCCGGGCGCAGCCTTCTGCAAGGCACGATTCTCTGCTATGATGCTGGTGGGTGATAGAAAATAAAATGTAGAAAGTATGAAAAATAAACAACAAGAAGAGGGAAGGTAGTAAAAAAAATGAGGAGTGAAGTAGAGAGAAAAACAGTATAAAACTCACTAAAATACACAACAAAGTAGATAAAAACGCAAAACACACATAGGAAGACAGATAGAAAGACAATAAATAAAAAAGATCAGAAAAAAAGTTTTGGAAAACAATTGAAAGGATTAAGAGGGATTCCAAATGTAGGCCCCAACACCATAACAGAGAAAGATACATGTGGCTGCGCCCATGCGTGACCGCGTGGTGCAGTTTGCATGATATTTCCACCTAAACACGCAATCCGCATTGCGTACGGCAGAAAGATCACATGAACGGGCAGGACAAGCAACTCTGCCCGCTAGCAAAACCCTGCGTAGCGCGGCAGAATTTTTTTGCTGCTAAACAAACAGTCTTACAAAATACATTGTATCACATCCTCAACCCTTGCCCGTCCTGACTCCCGGCGCTGCGCCACAACACTAAGAATTCCCTCCAAGCCTGAGCATAGTCCCTGTGCTTTGACTCAGCTAATGACCCTATTACCAGTTGTACCATCCTGCGTTGCCTATGGACCATAATTTCTCCGGCATGGGTGTCGGGTCTCTGTCTGCGTCCTTGGCGAACCCATTCAATCTCACCCACTGTGAATGAGACAAAGCATCCACAATGTCATTGTCCACACCCAGCACGTGTCATGCTCTGAAAGTGATGTCATAATGCATGCACCTGCACCACAGTCCTGTTGTCTACCCTAAATAACACCCTACTGTGTGCTAACTCTGTGCCCCAGAGAATCACCATTTCTACCAAAAGGAAGAGTTCCAGGAAAGCTATATTCTTGCCTCCATTGGTCCATGTGGCAAGCAATAGCTCGGTGCACCATCTGTCCTGCCAATACAAGCCAAAACCCCGACCTCCCACAGCATCTGAAAAAATGTACACATCCCAGTCAATATCTTCCTGTCTCCCCAAAGGAATTCCGTTAAAGTCCTGCAAGAAAACGCTCCACATTCTCAGATCCTCTTTGACCCCTGCTGAAAGTTGCAAATGGTGATGAGGCAGAGCACATCCTGATAATGACCTCCCAACCTCCTGCAGAATGACTTTCCTACCCGTACCACCCTAACTGCAAAATTGAGATGCCCCAGCGACACTTGGATCTCCTTTACTTTCACTTTTTCCCATCCCAGCATGCACATTATTAATGTCAGCATTTTATCCTTTTTGTCCTGCGGTAGCCTGACTTCTATCTGCATGGAATCAATCTCAATGCCCAAAAATGATAGCACTGCTTTGGGGCGCACTGCTACCTCCGGTGCCAACAGCAGCCCAAATTTACCCATGAGCTCTTGGAACCCTGCCAGAAAAACCTGGAAGTCTGCCGGGTGCTCTCACAATGAAGAAATCATCCAAATAGTGAGTCACCAACTGATGGCCTGTCTGCCATGTGAACACCCACTGCAAGAACAAACTCAAGAACTCAAACAAAGCACAGAAATTGAGCAACCCATTGGCATTGCTTTGTCCACGTATCATTCCCCTTCAAATTCCAAACACAGCAGCTGGAAATCCTCTGGGTGTACCAGAATCAGCTGAAAAGCTGACTTCACGTTGCATTGAGCCATCAATGCTCCCAGGCCCACTGGCACCACTAGTGACATGGCCAAATCTACCAAGGACTAGAACACCCACGCTACTTCCTCTGCAATTAAATTATTAACCAACCTACCCTCGGACTAAGACAAATGTTGTACCAAATGAAATTGACCTTCCCCTTCTTGGGGACCACTCCAATAGGAGACACAATAAAATCCTCCATATGCCAATTATGAAAAGGTCCTGCCATCCTGCCCTCAGAAACCTCTTTCTCCAACTTGTCCCTAACCGCCTGTCGAAGTTCTGATACGGAACGCAACCGTCACGTCCTGGAACCCTCGTACTGCAACCAAAAACCCCAACGAAAGCCGTCCCTCAACAAATCTGCCTCTTCTGTTCGATTGTAAAAACCCAGCCTGAACTCCAACTTCTCAAAGTTAAACGGAGTACGAGCCTTTTGCACCAGGTCCCTGCACCCCCCTACTCCCTCTTGGGCCTGAGAATTGCTGCTGGTGCCATCCTTGGCTAGCCCCATATTGCTGCCACTGTCCCATGCCCTGGCTGTGGGATGCACCTCCTGTCCCACAGCCGTTGTCAAGATGGTGTCGTCCTGCGTATTTTGAACACTCATGGCAGAGTTTTCAGTACTCCAGCGTGAACATTACTTTATTAAAAACTCAACAAGTGCCCCCCTGACCTTGCCAGTGCCTTTAAAGCCTCTCTCACTCCTCCCCAGGTGGGACATCCCTGATAGGATTGAAAAACTATTGTCAGACCACTTGCAGATAGCCTTCCCCAATTTTACATTTTGTGCCCCATAGCGTGCTGCCATAAATACGAATCAATTTCACCTACTTTGCCTTCGGATCCCATGCCAGCCATGCTCACAACCCCTCATAGCACTGTGCCCACGCATAATCCCCCCCTCAGCATTTGGGCTTTTTGTATCACGTCCATGTACTTTAACATGGCTATGCAGCGCTCTGGATACTTCTAACCGGACACGCTGGCATATATCAAAAACACTGCCGTCCAGTTTTCTATATTGAGGGAACTCCTGCCCGCTTGGCCAACTTGTATTCCTGGTCTTTGGAACCCTCTTTTGACCACACCTCGTTATGTAAGAGATTTAGCACCTCTACATATTCCCTTTTCCATATTTGCTCTTTCGTGGCCAACATTCAATGAGCCTACAATGGTTTAGTCACTCCCATGTAAGGTAATTTCTTAATCTTCAGTTCCTGGCTGTCAGGCCCTTCCTTCTTCTCTGTTTTGCTTGCACCCCCGCACTGACTGTGAGCACCATCTTTCTTGTCAGTACCCACTCCCACATCTGTCACATATTTACCTTTGCACAACCTCTCCTCCCTTCCTTCCGACCAAGCACTTGCATCCACACCCCTGGATACCATCTTAGGAGCAGATTCCTTCACCTTGCCCGTACCTGGCACCAAGGTCAGTGACTATGCAGTTGCAGTCTGATTCCCCAGTTTTTCCCCTCCTTGTCGCTTGTGGTGGCCCCTTCATTGTTCACCTGTAACATATTGGACAACTTATTAGTGAACCTTACCCCTACTGACATCCGGCTTCTCATCACCGAGCACGCCATCCTCCATGCTATTCTCCTCATTATCCAAATTTGTTAGCCCTAGCGGATCATCCAAAAGGCCCAACTGGGAGCAACCCCTTGTCCCTGTGCATGATCCGATCCAAACTTTACCATAGCATTGCAACGCCCGTTACCCGTGGGGCCAAAGTGACCCTTCCCTGCCGTTCCGCTGACGCTACTTGCCTGCTTGTTGCTTCTCATGTGCTAGAGGCAGTTTGAGACCTAGCAGCTACTGGGGCCAACAAGGTCTTTCTTGACTTTTGTACATTGGCTGTGCCAGGATCCCCCTGGGTGTCAGGTAAACTGTGCTGAGCCCAGCCCTCTCTTCTCCTCTGTTCTGATGAGGAGCCTGAGCTCTACTTAGTCCAGAACGTCACGTTGCCCCTGCACCTGAAAGAAAGAAGACAGGACTGGTGTGCTAGTGCCCTGAGCCCTGCCCCCAAACTCTTCAATGCCCAATAGTTTGTGCTCCCAGTCCTGATTATCCTCCATGTGACCGGAGGGCACCTGAGAGCATCCTGCCCCCCAAGCCCCACCCCAAAATAGTGGGTCATCTAACCGCCCCTAAATCCTCTAAAGAGTCTTCTTTTCCACTCCTTTCTAGCATGGTCACAACAATGCGGACGCAATACATGCACTCCTCTTGCCTGCCCTCGGGCTCCCCATTGCAGGGACCCTCCCCTGCCTATATAGGCATCCACTTAAGCCACCCTGTCCCATTCCCTACCCCTGAAGGCTTCCTCACAATGATCAAATATATACAGCTCAGACCAAACTGGCCTGTCCTCCTCCAATCAGACAGACAATTACTCTAAGCCCTGCCCTGCTCCCCCTGCTACCTTATGGAAAGCCTTCCCAGCTTCTCCCTCAGACATACCCCTGCTCCTCAGGGGCTGAGCACTGGGGAAAACCTCCTGTGGCCCTGCCCCCCACCCATCCACACCCGCTCCTCCGTCAGCAGCCAGGGTTGCTTCTAGGTGCCTGAGGTCATGTAACCATCTGTCAGATGAGCCTCTCTTCTGGTCATTGTTGAAGTCCCAGAGGGGTTCCACTAAAGCAGCTCACCTGTGGGAGCTCCTGCCTCTCATTGAATGCTGGCAGTTCCATAAATGCTACCTGTTTCCTCCCGCTACTATTGCCGGCGGCACCATATATGCGCCTGCTGCGGGATGGGGCAAATTTGCTTCATCCAGTCAGCGCGGCCTCGGTCACACTACTTAAATCAGCGTGGCCCAGCTTACACCCGCCCACCTCCTGCTACCATCAGTGCTGGCTGCCTCACAGCCCTGCTGGCACCTAAAGGCCTGGCCTCGTACGCTTGACCCCAGCCCTCAGTGGGTCTGCTCCTGTAGTCATGGAGTGGCCCCTATTGCTCACCTCACTGCATGTGGCCCCTGTTCTTAGTGGTGAGCATGCCACAATGGCTGCAGCTACCCACACAGAGGCCTGGCCAGGAGGGCAGGCGGAGTGAAAAATTCCTTTCCTCCCATCACAAGGTCCATCCACCCGGCCTCCTTCAGCAGCCTCAGCACCTCAGCCACACCAATGTTGTTTGCTGCCATACTTGTGAGTACCCTTGCACTAAGCACAGGAGTACCTCCTAAAGCCTAAACTATGCCAAATGCGACACAGAAAAATTCATCAGCCTACTCTCACGCTACCAGCCACCAGCCACCAGGCCACCTAAACCTACAATGGTGGCTGGTTGCTCAACCAAACCCACTAAATATACAATGAGCGACTTTTGGGCCAAAACATAGCCCAATACAAAATGGCAGTCACTAGACTGCACCACCCTCCCAATCTGCCATGGGGGTGACTTCCCTCTGGTCAGCTGCCCTTCAAACCCCACTTCCACTTGTGAATGACACCCATGCAATCGTTGCTGCCCACAGTCGTGATATTTGCTTAGCGCCACTCTCCTTTTTTCTGTTTTTTTGGTTAGATGTGTGACTTTTAGGCACAGTTCTTGGCACATTTATTGGTTCACTAAACCACTTGCCTCGTCTATGATGGCGATGGTCCAGTGGCAATTAAAAATATTGTGTGGGCTTTTCTAGGCAACATTGTAACACAGGAAGTAGTTTTCAGCCTATATGCCAGCTTTCTCGCCTTGCTAACATACTTGCAGTCATGAAGGGAAAGCACCCTTGTAAATAAAAGCATATGGCCAAATACAGCTCTGGTGAAAAGGGTCCTGGACCTTCTATACCCCCTGGTGCCCATCTTGGAGTGACTGCCCCGCATGGGCAGGTACTTGTACATCTTTAATTTTGAAGTGATAGTACCTACACTTCTCAGCACTGCTGTAATACATTTAATGAGAGAGTACTGGCACTTCTCATCAGCAAACTGGTACTCTAGTTAGTGAGTACCTGCACTTCTACATTTCCATTTAAAGCACTGAACAAACTTTACCTAAGGTTCTCAGAGCATCTCCAGTCCATGATCTGGACGGTGACCTGTCTGAGGAGGAAGAGCAGAGAAGTAGATTTATTCATGGGTCATATCTGACCAAGACTGTTGTGCATATTAGAGAAAACCTTTCCTTTCTAGATATCTCTGCCCAGAGCGAGGATGATGATTCTTTTACGCAATATAGGAGGAAGGAGCCAGCATCTCTTCCTATTCATAAAGTGGTCCATAGCCTGCTTTCCAGAGAATGGACTGATGTGAAGAAGGTGGGACTTCCTCAGTTTCCTGCCAGAAAATACCCTTTGCAAAAAGTTTCAGAAGAATTTCCTGCTTCTGTTAAAGTGGACTCCCTGATAGCAGGTTTGACATCTAGCGGTATGAATATTTCTGTGGATGCTTAGGGCAGCCGCTTCTGCTACTTACACTATGCAGTCTCAACTAAATGACTTCCGGGCTCTGGATGAAGAGCTACAGCTGGACTGATAATAAACTTCTCGTCTGCCAATTATGGAATCAGGTTAGATTTCTTTGTAATATTACATTTGACTCTTTTTCGGCAGCTGCTGCGGCAGTTTCATCATTTCAACAGATATGGATGAGATCCCGGAGAGTGGACATTGCACAGAAAAACCTTTTTAGCCATCGGCCATTTGCTGGATCTAAGATTTTTGGTCCACATCTAGAGGATTTGGTAAAGAAGTCAGTGTAGGACTGCAAATCATTGACCCCTTTGAGTTGTTCATCCAGGGTCAGGGGTTAAGGTATTTGGAAAGCATTAAGTCAGGTTCTAGCATTAAAAGGTTATTTTCAGCTATTTCATGGCACTCCCTTCTCCGACAAG
This sequence comes from Triturus cristatus, assembly GCF_964204655.1. Classification (NCBI taxonomy): domain Eukaryota; kingdom Metazoa; phylum Chordata; class Amphibia; order Caudata; family Salamandridae; genus Triturus; species Triturus cristatus. Next base: position 641,457,574 of record NC_140589.1, read on the forward strand.
TCCCGGCAGCAACCTTCAGTTGCCCCTGCCCAGCTTTCTACTCCAAAGGCATGATTATCTGCCCACAGTGGGTTGGAGGATACAGAATTTTGCGACAGCATGGGAAGCCAACATATCAGATGCCTGGATGCTACGGTTGGTAAAAGAAGGCGACCTCATTGAATTGTTAACTCCTCCATTCCATTTTGTCAGGCGTACTCAGATTCGAAGAAACCTAGGGGCATATCATCAAGCGGCAGCGATAATTATCGCTGGCCGCGTGTAACATGAACATTTATATTGCCGTCTATCGTCGGATTCTATCGCCCGGTTAGCGCACTAATAACAACGCACATCGCCAAGGCGATAGAAATCCCGGCAATAGCGGCAAAAAGCGGCAATATCGTTGGATTTCCAACAATAAAAAACAGCGATAGGGAAAACATTGTTGATAGGGAGATGTGGACTTAGCTTCACAATCCACCTCCCACGATACATATAGGTAAGTTAGAAAATTAGCAGGTGTTAGAAACCGGCGATATACGTGGTTAGCGCAACTTTTCATGTCGCTAGGCGGGTTAGCGATATCCTTTTTGATAGAGAGGAGCTGTGTTAGCGACTATTTTCGCTGAATTCCAGTCGAGAATGCCTACCTTGCATCTCATTAGCGATGAGATGCAAGGTGTTAGTGGAATTGGTGATAATACAAGGAAACACACGCTAAAGCCTGTTAGCGTGTCCTTGTTGACACAGCGATACAATTATCGCCGCTTTCCAGCTGAAAACGGCTGCTGAAGCGGCGATAATTGTCTTGATGATATGCCCCCTAGTGAAAAGACAACACCTTCAAGTAGGAGTAAGGTATTTATTCATCTGCCAGCACCGGCATTCAGGCAGCAACTGCCACCCTTGGAATCCTCCTCACACATCCATATCTCAACATTCTATCCCACCATTTAATACCCAACGTTCTAACCATTTACCACCTAAAACACAGCCAAATTTCAAGCCTTACAGAGTGGTATTCAAGAACTTCTAGGAAAGGAGGCTATTGTTCCAGTGGCAGAGTGTGTACAAGGTTCCTATTCACTTAAGTTTTTGGTTCAAAAGCCCTTGGGCAAATTTTGCCCTATTTTGGATCACAGCGGTGTGAATGTTATGTTATGCTCTGTTAATATATTTGTTAAGTACACAAATACCCAGGAGGTGTCAAGTTGCTAGCTCAATACAGGGAATGAGGAAGAGGGCCACTTAGCTGACTTAGAAAAAGAGCCATGTTTTAAGAGCCTTTCTGAACGCCAGAAAGCGAGGCATGGCTCTGATAGATGGGGTTAAGTCATTCCAAAGATTGGCTGTACCCAATACAAAACTTCTACCACCCTAGTTGGTCCTATAGATCCTGGGGATGACCAATTTGTTAACTCCACATGAGCACAGATATCTGGATGGCTCATATTTTTTTAACTGAGTCTCAATAATGCTAGTCTGCCTCCGTTAAAGGCTCTATATGCAATCTATATGCAATACAGAGGGCCTTCAATATGGTCCTGATGTCTGATAGGATGCTAGTGAAGCTTTCGTACTACCTGTGTAGCTGACTTAAATTTAGGAATTTTAGGGGCATATGTACAAGCCCCTCTCTCCACGGGAATGTGACTTAATGTGGCTTAACGCTTGTAAATAAGGCCCCCTTTCAGGCTATGCTTAGCGTAAAAGGGATGGGTAGTAGGTGTCCCACCGCAACGCCCATTGATTTTGAAGTTGCCCCCTATTTACAAGGGCAGCGTAAATAGGAGGCAGCACCAAAATTAAGAACTGGGTAAACCTGGTCTTAACTTGGCGAACGAGGAGAAATGATTCATTTCTCCTTATTTTTACTGTTTCCATGTATGCTGCCTTGTGCAGCACACATGGAAAAAGTGAAACGCCTTTGATTGTTTATGTGTAGGAAGGTGACCCTTCCTGCACATAAACAATTCTCAACAGAAAATGACAATTTGTAACTTCCATGTGTGCTGCATTAAGCAGCACACATAGAAGTGACAAAATGGCATTTCAGGATTGTTTATGTGCAGGAAGGGGCTAAATAGGCCTACCCTGCATGCAGACACCCTTGCACTATGGTGCAAGGGTGCCTGCGTTGGTGCTAAGTTGTTAAACGTAGTGCCATCGCAGGGGGAAACGCAAGGCTACACCATATCCTTGTGAATATGGTGCAGCCTTGCGTTTCCGAAGTGACGGAGAGAGGCGTTAAGCCTAGAAGGCTAACACCTATCTCCGCCACTTCCTTGTGAATATCCCCCTGAATCTCCCTGGGACTACAAAAAATGAATGTGTTCTTAACTGTGCTCATAAAAAGTGCACCTTTGAATCAACTTCACCAGTGCTGCTGTTGAAGATTCAGCGCCGGTGCTGAGCACCAGAAACCACGGCTCAAATTAAGTACTGGGTGAAAGACAAAATGAGCTTTTTCAAAGAATGAATGAATGATTACAGTCTTATATAGCGCGTAGCTACCCGGAGGCATCCCAGCGCTTAACTCACTAGATCTTGAAGAAATCAGGCAAACAGGAAGGTTTTTAAACTCTTCCTGAACCTGAGATGGTTAGCTTCCATTCTGATGGAGTCGGGGAGTTTGTTCCAAAGGGTGGCGGCTTGGAGGGAGAAGCGCCTGCCTCCCATTCGCACTCTCCTGGTTCTAGGAATTGCAATCAGCTTCTTATTTTCAGACCTTAGAGCTCGTCCTGGTAGAAATAAATGGAACATAGATTGAATCAGGGAAGGTCCTATTTTATTAATAGCTTTATGGACCGTAGTCAGCGCTTTAAACAGTACTCTTTGCTGGACAGGCAGCCAATGTAGTTGACGCAGTGCTGGCTTAGCAGAAGTCCGACGAGGGATATTCAGCAGCATTCGGGCCGCACAGTTCTGTACTGTCTGCAAGGTTTTTATGGTAGCTTGTGTTGTGCCTAAATACAGCGCATTCGAATAGTCCAAGCTTGAGAGAATCAACGCCTGCACTAATATTCTCCTGGCCTCAAACGGAAGAAGTTTAATTATCTTCCGAAGAAGTCTAATGAAGGCATAGCAGGTTCCTGCCACCTTGCGAGCCTGAACACCAAAGTGCAGGGCAGGATCCAGCCAGACCCCCAGGCTCTTAATTTGTTCTTTAGGTGGCGGTGGAGGGCCCAAATTAGACGGCCACCAGTTCTCTACCGTATTGGATGGTTTTTAACCGAGCAGCATCACCTCCGTTTTTGATCCATTCAGCTTTAAGAAGGATCGGTCCATCCATTCCTGAACTTTATTGAGGCACAGGGAGAGGTTCTCAAATGGGGCACCCTGAGAAGCCAGGGAGATGATAAGCTGCGTATCATCTGCATACGTTACCAGCTGTACTCCCCAGGGCAGCACCACCTCAGCCAATGGCCTCATATAAATGTTAAATAGGGTAGGGCTGAGGGATGAACCCTGGGGGACACCGCATTGCAGACGCATTTGGGGGGAACAGGCATCATCCTCAAAGACCGCAAAAGTCCTATCGGACAGAAAAGAGCACAGCCACTTTAGTGCGCCTCCTCCGACACCTACTTCCATCAATCTATGAATCAAGATGGAATGATTCACGGTGTCGAAGGCGGCGCTAAGATCTAATAACAAAATGGCTGCCCTATCTCCATTGTCCACAATCTTCCTAGCTTCCTCCACAACAGTGATTAGGGCTGTTTCGGTGCCCTGCTTAGCTCTAAATCCTGTTTGAGTGATATGGAGGGAATTGCTACTCTCAAGATAGGATCCTAACAACGAGTTCACATGCTTCTCCGCCAGCTTACTGATGGTTGGCAGTAAGGAAATAGGGCGATAATTAGCCCAATCTTCTGGGTTTAGATTTGGCTTCTTCAATAAAGCTTTCACTTTTGCCTGTTTCCAGGAAGAAGGAACTATGCCTGATGTAAGTGAGGCATTGATCACCTCTTGAATAGCTGGGGTCAAAACATCTGACACCAAATTTAGAATGGTAGGCGGAGCGGGGTCCGCTGGAGAGCCTGATTTCAGATTATTCAAGAGGGACCGTGCAGTAGGATAATCTAGTTGAGAAAAATGATACAAACCGGTATTATCGGTGTCCATTGAGGGGGGCAAGATCCCTTCAACGAGCGGAGGCTTAAACGAGGAGAAAATAGTATCCACCTTATCGGAGAAATAATGCGCCAATTCATTACAGCGGGAACTTGCCAGTCCAGGGTCGTTAACAGGCACAGGGGGAGTGACCAAGGATTTGAAAATTTCCCTGGGGGCATTGGATGCCGAATCAATTTTTTCCTGATAGTAATTTGATTGGGCAATTTTGATTCCCTGTTTATATTTCTTCAGGGCCAATTTATGGGTGTCCTTACTCTCTTCTGAGTAGTTTTTGCGCCAGTGTCTCTCCTGCTGCTTACATTGGCGCTTTAAAGCTTTAAGTTCCAATGTATACCAGGGTTTTTTATTGTTGCCCTTCCTATGGACAGTTCACTTTTGGGGAGGATAACATCCAAAGAGGACGTTAGCCATTGGTTAAATTGTGTATCGGCTATCAAAGGGTCCTGGGAGAGCGCAGGTAATGAGTCACTCAGTTCCTTCCTCCACCTCTCGGTAGAGAGTTTGGACCAGACCCGTATGGACCTCCTTGTTGTATTGGAGGGCTCAGACAATATCAATGGACCCAAGGAGAGGAGCAGCAATTTATGGTCAGTCCAGGGAATATCAATTAATTTCTCAAAAATGAGATTATCCAAATTAGTGTAGCAGTGGTCAAGGGTATGTCCAGCTTTATGAGTAGGGCCTGTCACTAATTGCCTCAGCTGGAGCACTTCTAATCCTGCGTTGAGACTAATGCAGGCTGGTAAATGTGCCTCATCGGAATGAATGTTAAAATCACCCAGTAATGTGAAATTAGAGGTGGTACTAGCATAATTAGTGGCACAAATGGGAAGGTCATCGCAGAATTGACCGTAGGGACCTGGTGGCCTATATAGCAGGAGGCCCGACAGGGTGCAAATTGGGGAGACGGTAATAGCAAAAAATAAGCTTTCCGCACCTTTTATTACTAATTTTTCAACCCTACAACCCAGTGCTGATTTATAAATTATGGCAATCCCTCCCCCCCTACCTTCTGGGCGATCGTGTCTCAGGATAGAATAGTTGTGTGGTAATGCTCGGACGAGATCTGGGTCTGAGCTATCGTTCAACCAAGTTTCCGTTAAAAATAGCACATCTAGATCTTGTTCCTCTAAGAGCAAGGAGACCTCGATGGCATGTCTTGGTAACGAGCGACAGTTTAATAATGCAAGGTGATACCGGCGGAGCCTGTCTCCAGTGCTCTTGGATGTTTCACATGTGAAATTATAATTACATCTAGTACAAGGTGCAATGTTCCTTACATGTGTTCGCAGTTTACTACACAGCGAGCTGGGCGTGCCTCTGAGTCTGAGTAACTCTTTCCGACTGTACCTCATCAGGGGGCAGAGGCGATCTATACTGGCAGCATCCTCGGTCCCTGGGCCCGACCTGGCCCGGACGGGCCCAGACGGGCTTTCCTTAGGCGCTCCTTTGGCACGGGGATGGCGCATCCGCTCTGCGCGTCCGCTGCGCGGAGGCATACCCGTATGCTTAAGTACTAGCCCCGAGTGCCTTGCAGTGCCTGACAACTAGAACTGAACCCAGCCTGGGAGATACCTCCCTAAGATGGCCGCCGCGTTCCTTCCCCTTGCCTCCTAGATCGAGGCCGGACTGAGCCCTAGATCGGCTGTGTCTCGCTTGGGGGAGAGGTCAGGTAGTTTAAAAAGCCACAAAGCCAAATTAAACCATAACACAAATTACAAAAGTTCAATTTTAAAATACTGCTAAGCGCCGATTTTATTTACTGCAATCGTGATAACAGGTAAAAATGTACAACTCCCGGCTTCCGCCTCAGGAGAAATAGCGGGAAGGTTATGTTAGGAATCCACTTAAACCTGCTAAGTGTAGATCCAGTGCAGGGGGAAACGCAAGGCTGCTCAATATCCTTGTAAATATGGTGCAGCCTTGCATTTCTGAAGTGGCGGAGTGAGGCGTTAAGCCATGATGGCTAACGCCTCACTCCGCCACTTCCTCATACATATGCCCCTTAGTGAGCAATCTGACTGCTGCATTTTGCAAAGTTAGCAGTTTATACAGATGTTCGTTCTGCATATTTAAGTAAAGATCATTACAATAGTCAACTTTCAATAAGGATATGGCAGTAGCCACCGTCCTCTTGGACTCTTCATGTATAAAAGGGAGAACTTTTTTGATAGTTAGTCCTCAGAGTATAGAAGGCTGATGAGACCACTGAATTTAACCTGTTCTTTAAATGTGAGTTTCCTGTCCATCATAATTCCTAAGATTTTGGCTTTCTTGACAGGGTGGGAGCCTAGTTCCCCTGGCCATCAAGATGGGGACCAGAAAGTGGGCTGGTTCCAGAACAAAAGGACCTCGGTCTTGGCTGAATCAAGTTTTAGACAGTTTGTATTCATCCAACTGCTAATTCTAATATTCAAAGTTTTGAAATCTTTCTCCAATGGCCAGCTGCTACTGATACTATGATCTACGTATCATATGTATAGGATGTAAGGTCAAAGTCAAAGGATTTGATCAAAGGGGCGAATGAGGTAACATAAATATTAAACAGAGTTGTGCTGATAGAAAAGCCCTGTGGAATTCTGCATGGAAGATAAAAGGTGTCGGAGACAAAAGTTTCTAAGGCTACTATCTGAGTATGTGCCGATTGGAATGATTTTAAGAGGGCAAGTGCTGGATCTTTAACACCAATGGGCCGAAGACAGTCGAGCAACAGAATGTGGTTGACCATGTCAAAAGCGGCCGATAGGTCAAGTAATATCAGGGCAGCCTTTCCACCTTTATGGATGGCCATCCTGATTTCTTATGTGGTTTGTAATAAGTCCATCTCGGTACTGTGGCCAGTTCTGATTCCAAATTGTGAGTCATCTAACAATTCATTTTTTTTTTTTATTGTGTTAGTTGTTGATTCATTTTCTTTTCTACTAATTTGGCTAGAAGGGGAGACCAGGAGATGGATCGAAAATTAGAAGAATCTGAAGAGTTTAGGTTTGGTTTTTTCAACAAAGGCAGGATAGATGCCTTTTCCACTGCTTAGGGAACAAGCCTGTCTTAAACATGGTGTTAAAAATGTTGGTAAGCTTAGCTGCAATGGTATAAGTGCCTAGCTTAATTATAATGGGGGGCACGGTCCAATAGTGACCCTGATTTTGCGCTATGAATCAGTGATAATACCTGAGACTTTGTCATTGAAGAGAACTCAGATAGTGTGGCTTGGTCTGCTACCCTGGTAGGCTGTTTAATGACTTTATGACCACAGCTGTAGTTGTGCTTGAAATTATTATAAATCTACGGAACTTTTTCTCTGAACAATTTCAGAAGTGTGTTCCAAAAACTTGGATTACTATCCTTCCTATTGTTCCCTGGTATTGCATCAATAAATTCATACCTCATCAAAAATTCAAAATGGTGAGTCTCCAACACATTCTTCCCCTCATCTGTCATGGCATGTTTCTATTGACCTAATGGATGCCTATCTACATTTACCTATGCACCCTTCCTCTCAGATATTTTCTGATGTTTTTGTGATTCTTTGCACTGGGACACCATTTTTAGTTCGCTGTGCTTCCTTTTGCTCTCCCTCCAGCTCCTTGAGTCTTCACAAAGACATTCGATACTTTGGTTGGTAACCTACATGCCTTCAGGTTATTAGTTTTTCCCTATCTTGATGACTGGCTCAGTTATGTTTCTTCTTTTTTGAAGCTGTCAAGAGGGTGTGCCAGTGTCTGGAGTCTCATGGGTTTCTCCTCAATGAAAGAAAGTCTTCTATAATTCCCGTCCACAAATTGCAGTTCATAGGAGCCCTATTCAACACCAAGCTGAAGAGGGTTTTCTTTTCTCCTGCTCACCAGCAGAAACTCAGGCTATGTCTCCAGCAGCTACTCAGTCTCCAGTAGGCCCCAGCTAAAGAGTGAGTCAGGGTACAGGACGAAATGGCCGCCTCCTTGTGCCTTGGTCTCACCTACACCTATTCGATCTGGTGTACTGTGTTCTGTCAAAAAGGAATCCGATGTCACAGGACTATGAGAGTCTAGTTCCAGTTTCTCCAGAGAGTGTTCAGAAGTTACAGTGGTGGCTAATCCCTTCCAATCTGGCAGTAGGGAGTGACTCTGTCTCCCCCACTTCCTGTGACTATCACTACAAATGTGAGCAGCCTGGCTGGGTCACTAGCATGGGGAATCTCACTCACCAGGGATTTTGAGCAGCTTTGGAGGTGAAGAACTCTTTGAACTGGCAGGGGCTGGCTGAAGATCTCAGAGCCCTTTTGCTCCTTGCCCCTTTAATTTTCAAGAAAGCGGATCAGATATGAAAGGATAACCAGGTCACAAGGTCCTACATTAACCACCTTGGTGGTATCTGGATTCCTTTGTTGTCTGCCTAGCCAGGACAGATCAGGTTATGGGCTTAGGCAAACCTTCTCTCCCTGATAGAGCTTTATCTTTTGGGGAGGGAGAAATGGATACTGAAGTTTGAGCCAGACTTTTCCCTGTTCTCTATCCTTGGCCCTATCTCCTCAAATATTTCAAGAGATAGCAGTTAGCTTTGGTTCTCCATGGCTGGGACCTGTTTGCTTCTTGCAGGATGCACATCTGCCTCTGTTTTGTTCCCTTCTTCCATGTCAGGAAGCTGGGGGGAGACACTAAGGGATGGCAGCAAACTCCACTCTGCTGGCAGAGTTCTCTGAGATGTTGCTTCTCCGCACTCTGCTTGGAATACGTATTTTAGCAAAAAAACTCCATCTAACTCCAGTGGAGCAGAGTTTCCAGGTGCGCGAATAACCAGTGTCCACTCGTGTGTCTTCTCCTGCCGAATGAATCCTTTTTTCCATGTGTGCCGCCTCTGTGTTCCTACAACTCCATTCACCAACATATGTCATGTCTTAGCTCACCTCAACAAGCCGTTTCACCTTTTCAGTTTTCACCATTTCGTTCGGCAAAACAAAAGCAGAAACACATTGCTCCTCAAACCACCTAGGTATGGAGAACACCAGAAGCATAAGAAACACCACAAAGGCAGAGAGTGGAGCTAATCGTGGGAGCAGGCAGCAGCAGATAGCAAACGGCAGATCCCTAGTGGCCGGGTCCATAAAAATGTGGCAGCAGTAGCGGGAAAGGCACCCACTGGCTGACTACTGTGTCACGATACACAGCACAGTAAGCAGCAGACAGCAGGCAGTAGTCTGCTCAGCAGCATCGTGGCAGTATGAAAGAGCACTATGCTGCAAGCTCTTCACTCTGCACAGAGGCGTTTTTAGGCCGGTGCAGCATGCACTCCCCTGAGGAGTCTGCGTGCCCACTGTGGAACCCGGTCTGTGTGACCCGGTACACCATTATTGCTGCATTGCTTGCAAAACCCGCTTAGCCTGCATTGGCCACATACTACACCCTGGCAAGAGACACACGTTCAATAGGCTGGGGTGAGCAGAGTGCCCACAACAAGGGGTGGCCAAGTATTACTCTGCCTGCCGGAGGAATTGTGCAGAGTTTTTTTGTGACTCCGCAGAATTCGCGGTGTGAAACTCTGCAAACTCCACCCAGGCCTAGTGGACGCAATGAGTTTCAGATGGCCCAAGAATATCATCTATGCCTTTTCTCCCTTTCTGCTCATCAGCAAAGTTCTATCAAAGATCCGTGTGGAGGGGCGGAGGTCCTTCTGTTGGTTCCATAATGGAAAAGACAACCTTTGTTCCTGTTGCTGCTGCAAGTAGTGATTCAGTCTCCTTGTTTTTTTGAGCTTGTCCCATCTCCTCTGAAGTTTCCGGAATTGCATGAGTTCCTCCTTTCTTCACCGGGTCCTAGGAGGCAGAGTCAGCACAGGTCACAGACCGACGCCAAAGAGAGCGTGAAGCGACCCCCCTAGAGTACCCGTTGTGGCCTGTAACGAAGGAGACCAGATCGAATGTGCAACCAAGAAGGAAATAATATTCCTGCACATCCACAAGGGTGCCTGTAGTTAAGGTCACTCTGTTTTGCACCAGGTCCTGAAGAAAGCCCACTTGACCCCTAGGGGCTGACGAGGGCTGAAACATGTCGACCTTTTTTGGACACAATTTTAAAAAGTGCACTTGACCATAATAAGTCGAATACGTGCACAACTAAAAAACTCTTTTTAACCTATCCCGAATCCAGTACTAATAAAGAAATCTACTGGCTTTACGAGATTTTTAAACAACTTTTTTCTTCACCACAATCACCTCACCTTTTTTATTCACGATCACTACTGTGATTACCAGTGGTAAAAGCCTCCGGGTGGAGGAAGCATTGGATTAACCCAATGATTATGCGATCACGTTAAATACCAAATCCAGCGGAGAATCAAGATATACCGCTAATCCCGATCCTTAACCAAACGTGAATGAGGGTTTCTTAAACAGTACAAAGTACTAACCATGCAATACCCTGGTTTCCCAGGACCAGTGATCCACTCTACTACTGATTTTTTGATGAGTTCCTCCTTTGCCATCTTTCTCTGAGGGTTTGGAAATTGAAAGGCAGAGATTGGAATTTTCAGGCTGTTCTTCAGATATTGCAGCCTCAGTTTAGAGTTCATGGAAGGGAAATACACTCGGGGTCTATGAGAGATATTAGTCTAATTTTACAAAGTAGTTTACTGTTAATGGGTCAGGGCCTATGTCCTGTGAGGTGGGTAAGGTACTCAAATTTCTAAGAGATGGATTTTTATTAGGTTTAGCTGTGTCCCCTGCCAGGAATCAGTAGGCAGCAATCAAGGTTAATTGGGGACCTTCTTTGGCCCTTTAGCTAGTCGACTGTTAAAAAGCTTTCATCTGAGAAGGCATTTGGTTCATTCCCCAGTTCCTTCCTGGGATCTCTCATTGGTGCTCTCTGCTTTACAGGAATCACCTTTTGAGCCTCTACCCTCAGGATCTTTGAGATATTTGACTCTAAAGGCTTTCTTTCTTGTCACCATTCCTTCAGGTCGTAGATTGGCAGAAATTGGGGATCTTCTTTACCATGATCCTTATTTTCCCTTCCTTCCAGATAAGGTTGTGCTGAGACCTGACTCTACCTTTCCTCCTAAGCTTTCTTCCTCTTTTCATTTATCTCAGGACTTAGTTCTCCCCTCTTTCTTTACTTTACCATCTTTAGAGAGAGAGATTGCTTTACATTTCTTGGATCTGGTTGGAGCTCTTACAATCTATTTGCTAAAAACAGCCTCATTTTGGAAAGCAGATTCTATATTTCTCAGGTTTGGGATGGGGTGTAAGGGTCATAACTAAGCTTACCATTCCCATGCTTAGCAGGAGGATTAAAACAGTGATTGCTTTGGCTTACCATAGGGTGAGTCTTTCCCTTCCCTCTCCGGTTCACAAATGTTCCACTAGGGCTGTCTCTTCCTCATGAGCAGTTTTTAAGGGGGCTTCACTCATAGATATTTGCACAGAAGCCACTTTGACCATCATACAACCATTTCGTATTACAAATTATGATTGGGTGAAATTTACTCTTCTTCCTTTGGTTCAGGTGAGCTTTCTGCAGTGGAATACGTTTTTTTGAGTTTCTGATACTGCTGTTTTGAAGAAACACTGGGTGTTGCATTGTTTATGCCTCTCACGTTTTTTCATTATGGCTTGGGTATCCGCTAATAATGTAAGGACTGTAGCAAGGAAGAGGTAGGTAATGACACAGTTACTTACCGGTATTCTTCACTACTCCAAGTTATAGTCTTTCTCGCCACAGTCCTGCATTACCTGCCTACCTACCTGAGGGTGGGTCGAAAAACATTGTAGTGTTATTTATGCTTGAGTAATGCAGGAAGTATTCTCCATTGGCTCTTCCTATAGGTCCCTAGATTCACAGGTACGACCTGTAGGGGCCATATTGGTGTGATAGTAATACTTTTTCTATTTTTACATGTGAATGCTGTGCACAAGGTGCGGATGATGTAAGGACTGGCAAGGAAGACTGTGACTCAGAGTAATGAAAATGACTGGTGAGTGACCGAGGCATTACCATTATTTTAAATATGGCCCCTTGTAAAAATGTATACATAATATTATGTATATATAGTTATATGTTTAAATTCAATCCAAGTTTTAATCACATTTGTCTTTCTGTCATGATAGGAACTACCAACAACTAAAAATCCCAGTCCTCATGAAGACCTCAGTTAAACTGCAGTCCCCCACACAGAGGTCAAAACGCAACACAGTTTTCAGCTGAGAAATATTCTTATAGCAATGGACAATAATATCCCATAGGAGGTTTCTAAGAGCAGTTGTTATTATTTACCCTCAGCCTGATGTAGTAATTGTCTATGCATATGGTGAATCCACTAAAAAGTCTGCATGTTGTCTACAGTGATCCTTAAGTCTAAATATTGTCATTTGTCTGCTTTTTCACCTAGTTTATATCTAATTCATTTATTCATAGCAAGTATTTAACATTGCAGTTATGGGAGCACTTGGTCAGATCATTTTGCGGTTCATTTCTCTTTATTGTACCCTAAACATCAGATAAATAGAATCCTAGATAAGGGTGCTCCAACTTATCGTTGGGGGAAACTCGACATCAATCGGTTTAATCACCATCTTTCCAATACTTGCCCTAAGGAATGTATGGCTTCAGTTGCTGAGATGAACACAGTTGTCTCCCATTGGCTCATAAACGCTGTGACTACTCTCCTTCCGCCTTCTTCCATACACGTTAGGTCACATCGTCCCCCGGCGCCTTGGTTTTCCATTGACTTGAAAGCCCTGCGCACTAAATGCAAGGCCCTGGAGCGGAAATGGCGACAATCTTATTCAGTCTCTCAGAAGACTGTCTATAAAGAGGCTTTAAGAGATTACCACCAAAAATGTAAAACCGCCAAAGCGGCTTACATTGCAGATACTGTTACACAAGCTCAGAACTGTCCTCGTACTCTCTTCTCTGTCGTTAAAAAACTGACAGGAGCTGATACCATCCCAACACCCCCAGCATTAGACGAGGCACAGTGTAACTCTATCGCAAAAAATTTTATAGCTAAGGTTGAACGTATTTACGAGTCCATGAGCCCCCCTTTGAATTCAGAAGATTTGCGTTCTGAACAGACCGGAGATATTGAATTGTCTTCTTCTAGGGTAAAATTGACACATTGGGAATTGTTTGACGACACTTCGTTCTCCATCTGTCTAAATAGTATACGATCGGGCTCACCGCGTGATCCTGAACCTGTAAAATTTCTTAAATTACTAGATCTTGCACCTCGGTGGGTTCTTATGAGACTTTTAAACGCCTCATTATGTGAATCCCAGGTGCTACGGGACTGGAAACACGCAATGGTTGTTCCCCTTCTAAAAAAAGCTGGAGCTGATGTGTCCAATCTTGCCAATTTCAGACCAATATCATTGCTACCCGTACTTTCTAAAGTGCTGGAGAGGCATGTCAACACCCATTTATACAATCTAGTGGAATCGTCGGGATTTTTGCATCCATCTCAGTCTGGTTTTCGTGCTAATTATTCCACTGAGACCGCCCTTCTTGGGGTAACAGAGAGTTTAAGACACAGTGTCGACCGCGGTGAAACATCAGCGCTTATCCTTTTGGATTTAAGTGCGGCGTTCGATACCGTGTCTCATTCCATTCTTTTAAACTCTCTTTGTTCCCTGGGATTGGACGGTCCGGCTTTAGCATGGATTGCCTCCTTTTTAAGTGAGCGCACCTTCCAGGTCTTTTCCACGAAAGCCACTTCTTCCACTTATACATCGGCATATGGCGTTCCTCAGGGGTCTATACTCAGCCCTCTGCTGTTTAATATCTATATAAGACCCCTCGCTTCCATAGCAGAAGACGCTGGGCTGACCATTTTTTCATATGCTGATGATACTCAGATTGTTTTTTCCCTCTCCAGCTGTGAAAGCAACGATATATCAGTTTTGAAAACTGGGTTGTCACGTATAGCTAGGTGGATGCAAAGGCATCTCCTCAAGCTAAACGGTGACAAAACCGAAATTCTTATTTTCGGGAAACAGAAAGATCTATAGGGCCCACAACATTGGCCTAGTGAGATGGGACCTCTCCCTCAGCCATCTTCAATGGCCCGTAATCTCGGCTTCCTCATAGACGACAAACTCTCCATGAGACAGCAGGCCACTCAGGTGGCCGCCATCTGTTTTACTACTCTACGATGGCTCCAGAAAATTCTATGGATGCTGCCTCCATCAACCAGGAGAACCGTTGTTCAGGCGTTGGTAACCTCTCGCCTGGACTACGGAAATGTCCTCTACCTTGGTGCTGATGTGGCCACTGTTAATAAACTTCAGGTTGTTCAGAACTCTGCAGCCCGTCTTCTTTGTAACATCCCGAGAAGACAATCAGCTATGCAGGCTCTACGCGATTTACATTGGCTTAGGATTCCTAGCCGTATTAACTTTAAAGCCTTATGCTATCTTTTTAAAATCAAGCAGGGTTCGGCCCCGATGTATCTGCGTAACCTTGTCCAACCTTATAAGCCAAATCGAACACTCAGATCGTCCGCTAATTGTGACTTTGTCATTCCTCGATTTAAACTTGTAAAAATGGGAGGGCGGGCCTTCACCCACCGTGCCCCTAAATACTGAAATGCGCTACCTTCCTCCTTGAAAACTGAGACTAATTTTCTCGCCTTTAGGAAAAGACTCAAAACATTACTATTCCAGTGATTTGCATGTTGATCCAGTTGTCTCATGGTGCTGCTTACACTGGTCCGTTTTTCTTCTTTAGTCTATCCCTTCGCGCCGGGAAACCCACTGTGGGTAGCTGTTGCGCGTTATAAGTTCAAATAAATAAATAAAATAAATAAATGAAGAATATGTGAAATATGTTCCAAATGGATTTATGGTTACAATTTCAATGATGTTGAGAGCCCAGGCATCAATGTGAATCCCATTGCTTCTCCAAAGCTGGGCTGTCCTGTAAGAAACTGGGTTGTTGGTTGACTGGGGTGGGAGTCCTCGGATAGCATCAACCACATTCCTTGTCAGGATGAGACATAAGCTAACCCTAAATGAACCTGTGGTCAAACCTCTGGTAGCTTGTCACAAAGCAGTCAGTCTTAACTTAGAAGCAATATGTAAAGTATATTTGCAGCACTTTAAACAGTATAAAAGTGAAAACAAACACAACACAAAATGATTACTCACCAAGTTAGACACATATAACTTTCTTTAATAAATACAACAAGACTGAAACAACAAAAATTAAAGCAGTAGAACCACAGATAATCAATTTTAAAGATTATGGTGAAAATATTGCCAAAAAGCACACAGCGTCAAATGTGGATATCTGGTCATGCTGGATCGGGACAAAGTCACAAGTTCAGGCCAACCGCAATGGTGCACTGTCCACGAGGTACCTTAAATTCTGGTTTGTGGACCATTGCGAGAATCTGGTTCACAGATGCATTGCATAGCCGAAGTGAGGCGTTGGTTCCGAGATGTGACGAGGCTGCAATGCGATGGCCTACATCATCATCGAGGATTCCACCAATGGGGATTGCGATGTGAAGTTGGGCATTGGGGATACGGTGCGCAGTTGGGGAGATGCGACAGTTCTTAAGAGCTGTAATGTGAATCGGGTCTTTGCGACGGGTCCAATCCAAGCAGCAGTGGCGATGCAAAGTTCTGCTTAGATTTGCAGCCCACAGCAGAGGAGATGCGTTAGTTCATCTAGAGCCACAGAGGCTAGTAAGCACCGTAAGCCCACTTCAAGGTTCCAGGACAGGGGTGGCAACACTTGGCAGGGAAGACCCACAGATGGCAGAGTCAAGGTGCAGGTGCAAGGTTTTTGGAAGCCTGTTATGTCCCCGAGGCTTCAGATCATGAAGCCAGCCAACTAACCTTTGGAGTCACTGTGCGTTATGGGTTCAAGAGATGCAGGTCCAGTCATTCTCACCTGGCAAGAGGGCAGCAGGGAAGCACAGTAAGGCAGCAGTTCCTCCTTCATAACAGCAGCCCAGAAACATGGCAGTCCTTGTAGCAGCACCGCAGTCCTTTCTGGCAAAGTATTCACAGGTCCACAAGTGTATTGAAGTGGTGGTGTTTGAGGTCTAGTATTTATACACAGTTGTGCCTTTGAAGTGTGGAGAAACTTCTAGAGGCTTGCCTTTGAAGTGCACAAGTGCCTTGCCTTCCTGGCCCTGACTCCAGACTAACTACAGGGGTATGCAACCCTTTGTGTGCTGAAAGGATATAGTCTATTCAAGTGTAAGTGGGGCTGGGCCTTGCTCCTTCCACCCATCCTGACAGTGATGGCCCACCCAGTCACACCCATTGTGTGTAACTGTCTAGGAGGAATACACAAAGCTCAACTGTCACCCACACCCAGTCATGTGACCCAGAGACAGGCTACAGGCACTAAATGGCTAAGGCAGGAAAATGTCAGCTTTCTATAGGTGGCATTTTCAAAATTGTAATCTAAAATCTGGCTTCACCATCAGTTAGGATTTTAAATTCCAATTCCAGAGACGCCCAACATGAACTGGTTATCCCTTCCCATTTGAAAATTACACTTATAAAATGTAATAAGGCAACTCCAGTGTTATATTGGAGAGATAGGCCTTGCGGTACTGAAAAACGAACTTAAGAGGTTTCTCACTACCAGGGCTACATGTCATGCGTTTAAAATATATTCTATCCTATCTTAAGCGTGTCTTATATGTATTAAAAAGGAAGGTTTGGATCAAAGCATAGGATAGGCAATGTGAGAGAGAAGATGGCTGCAAGTTAAAGAGCCTGGTTGTGAGCTCCGAGCCCTTCGGAAAAAAAACACAAGAAAATGCACAGATAGATAAGCAAGAACGGAGGATTACGAGTGTGAAACTGGACGGAGCACTTTGACAAGTGAGATGCTAAGGTAGAACAAGGAGGGGGGTATAGGAAAGTTACTACCTCTGTGCCGAGCGTAAAGACGTGGAATCCCGTTGTGTAGCACCTTCGCGTCAGTGAATGGAGAACGGAAGATTGGGGCAAAGGACGCAGTAACGCGGGGGATGCAGAAGGGCGAAAGTGGAGCCTGAGGAGGTGATGCACTGCAGCACGATCTCGTCTGTCGGAGTGTGGGCGGAAGTGGTCACGGCGTGCCGCAACAACAGGAGGGCTGCCGTGAGGGTGCCGCACATGGGGAGACCATCGGTCTTGCCAGGAGGAAGAAAGGATCTCTGTTGCCATCCCGAGGTCGAAGAAGGTGTGCCTGCGATGGGTGCGGCTGTAGTCAGTGGAAGAAAATGAGCCCCAAAATCGGCACGAGCGGGTAAGTGAGAGGGGGAGAGCGTCCTGCAATACAGTGAGGGGAGTCCGGGGTGTCAAAAACATTAAGGATTCTGAGGGTCCAAAACTCCTAGTACATGCTAGAGTGTTGACTGAGCCAACAAGTGTTGTAGAGCGCAGGAGCCCTAAAACCACAGAAGGTCCCCTACCCTCCATACCAACAACATTAGGTATTTGGAGATAAGTGAGGAGGAAGGAGGCTACTGTCTAAGGAGTAAACATCTGCTGATCAAAAAGGCACAAGCTCCTCCTAAGGAGAGACTGAGCATAAGCACTATAATCCCTAAAAGTACAAGGAAAAAGAAGAAACCTTCTGCAGCAGGGAAATTACAACCCCCACTGTCCAGAGCAAGTCAAGCCAAATTAAAAACACCTGGCTTAAGCAACAAACAAAAGATAACACCTTCACTAAGGTCCTTTTTTAAAGTTCAAGAAAAACAAAAGATTGACAGCGCTGATCAGAGAAAGGGCCAGGCAGAGATTATTGGAGAAGAGGAATCTAATATAATGACAATGGAAGGCAGCAGGTATAGGGTACTAATGATGGCGGACCATCAAGAACCAGCCACGGAATTGGCCAAGGAAATGCTGGTATAATCAGCAGAGTCATTTACAACCAACCAGTATGGAGATAATGATGGAAACAATGATAAAGGAGATGAGGTCGAACTTCGCAATCTCTGAGAAAAACCAGGCAAAAATACAGGAAGCATGCGAGACACTGGATCAAAAAATAAACATGCTCATAGACAGAATTGAATCGGTGAAACTGGAAGTAGAGGCACTAAAAGAAAAAGTCGAGATAAACAAAAAAGAGATTAATTTACTGAAAACTAAAAAGAACAAAATGGAGTCTTTGGAAAATCATGCCCGGAGGAATAACCTCAGAATTCTTAACGTACCAGAAGGCCTTATAGGGGAGGATATTCAAAATTTCATGATCAAATTACTGGAAGAGATAATCCCCTGGACAAAGACAGTAGATCTCTCAGATGACATCCAAAGAGTTCATCGAGACCCATTTGGGAAAGGGAAAACAAGGAAAAACCCAAGGAAAATTCTCATGAACTTTAAAACGTACACGTTCAAAGAGAGGATTCTAAGTGAGGGTCTCAAAGAGGCATCATTCTCCAAAAATTGCTGGTCTTGCAGAATTAGATCCAACATTTCCAGAACAACGCAAGATAGGCAATGGGAACTGGGCCAGTTCATGCAACAACTAAAAACACTAGGGGCAACAGTACAGATGCATTTCCCTGCCTCATTAAGAATAATGTGGGAGAATAGGATGCATAATATAAGGGACCCCGAGGAGGTTGAGTGCTTCATAGAACGTATCAAAGCACAACTAAAGGAACACTCCTAAATGGAATTAATTGCAAGAGTATAGAACATCAAGAGGGTAAGGAGCTCAAAAAGGGCAAAGAAATGCCCAAAAGAAGGAAAGAGAAGGCTTCTCAAGGGAGGGAGGGAGGGAGGGAGGGAAGGAAAGTAGTTTACTTAGAAAAAGTTCAAACGACAAAAAAATTGCACCAGGTGGGGAGCATAATGGGGAAAAAAATAAAAAAGTCCAGAACAAGCAATATAAGGGAGGAAGGGGCCCAGGAAAGTCCTGTAAGAGACATAAAGGATATACTAAACTCCAAGCAAACTCCAACCAAAGGAATCAAAGAAAACAACTAAATGGCAGTTAACATCTTGTCATGGAACGTGAATGGCCTCAGGCTAAGAAAACAAAGGGCAAAAATCCTGGAATATCTGACAATAGTAGACTGTGAAATAATAATACTACAAGAGACACATCTATTGAAAGAAGAATGGGCGAGAGTCCTCAAAAATCAGTAATGGCTGGACGCATATGTCTGCACAAACCAGTGCTGTGTAAAGGGTGTGGCAATCCTGTTTAAAAAACTCACTGAAAGCAAGGATTGAATCTGCAGATGTAGACAGGAAAGAAAGATGGGCAATAGTGAAAGTTAAGATATACAACAATCCCTACACAATAGTGGGGTACTATGGCCTCAATATGGACGACCCAGAGCCTCTTCAAAAAGTATACTCCCAACTCCTGTCTTCACAATCACCTATATTAATGGGGGGCAACTTTAACATAATACTAGACCCTAAAGAGGATAGATGTTCGGCTAAAAACTGCCCCAATTTACCAAAAATGAGGGGAGTGGGAGGGCCTGTGCATCAAAGACCTAGGGATAATGGATATATGGGGAGAAAAAGGGGACAAGATCCATACATTTACGCTACAAAACAAAAGACTGGGGCACTTGTCCAGGATTGATTATTTTCTAATAGACAGAAGCCTATTAAATTGCACTCAAAGGGTAGAGCATATACCAGTTCATCTATCGGACCATTCAGCAGTTTTTTTATACCTCACTCTAAAAACCACCTCGCCCTGCCCAAGATGGACAGTAGAGAGAGTTATCTTTCTAGATACAACTCATATAAGACAAAAGACACTGAGGAGTTTTTCCTGTTAATCAAAGAGGGGACCATGAAGCAAATTGCTTGAGAAGCATACAAGGCCTTTATCAGGGGAAGAATAATCAGTCTAGCGGCGCATAAGAACAAAAGTAAAAGGAACTGTATCAGGGAGCTGGAAAAAGAAATTGCAACTCTGGAAGAGGAGCTAGGTAAAAATAAAATCACACAGGGAGAAATCCAATATTGAAGAGAGGAGAAAATTGAAAAAGGAGGACTTGCCAGATATTCCAGAAACGATTGTAAGGGATAGATGAGAGTCTAGTAAGCTCTTGCATCATGAATATGGTGAAGGATGCAGTCAATTATTAGCATGGAAGTTAAAAACGGACTTAACATGAAACAGGGTTGTTAAAATACAAAAAGAAGATCAACAATATAGCACAGAAGACATCGAGATTAGAAAAGAGTTTGGAAATTTGTTTGACAACCTCTATACCGAAGCAACTGTAGCTACTACAGAGTAGGTAAACTTAGTACTGGATGAGATAAAAATACCCTCTGCATCCCAAGAACAAAGAATAGAGCTCAACCATGATATCACTAGGGAGGAAGTTTTGGAAGCCATGAAAAGACTAAAAAAGGTAAGGCGGCTGGCTCAGATGCACTCCCAAATGAGCAGTACATAAATCTATGGTAAGTACTGGCTACACCCCTGACAGAAATCCTGAATGAGGTTTATATAAGAAAAGATCTCCCACCCTCCTGGAATGATGCAATTATTAGTGTCTTATTAAAACCAGGGAAGGACCCTGCTAAATGTGAGTCCTATAAACTGATCTCACTTTTAAACGCGGACACAAATATTAGCAAAAAGACTAAGAAAAGTAGCAGGTTCTGTACTACACCCAAACCAAAAACGTTTTATAAAAGGAAGGCAAATACAGGAACTCAGGCATAAACTTATAAGCTTAATAGTTGTAGCGAATCAGCATTATGTCCCCCTATCAATCATAACACTCGACGCCGCAAAAGCATTCAACAGGGTTAGCTGGCCTTTTTTAAATGCAACCCTTGCCAAATTCAATCGTGGGGATACTTTTCAGAGTGCCATAAATCAGATCTACAAAAGGCCCTCAGCTAAGGTTCTATTGAATGACAGTCTAACGGAAAAGATAACGATAAGGAGGGGAATAAGACAGGGATGCCCTTTATCCCCACTACTTTTTAATCTTTATATCGATCCCTTAGCATGCCTGCTACAAAAGGAGAAGGATATAATACCATTTAAATACCAGGGCTGGGAGAAGAAGAAGGTAGTACTATTTGCAGATGACCTAATGGTGTTCACCAGTAACCTAACTCCCTCACTCCCCAAAATCAAAGATACCTTGGAAGAATATGGAAATGTATCTGGGTAATCAGTAAAGTCTGAAATCTTGGAATGGAACAACAATTCTCAGAACCCAATGGTGAAGGGAAAATTAAAATACCTCTGGTTAGATCTCACAACAGCTATAGAGGAAATAGCGAGTTTGAATTTCGAAAGGATACATAAAGAAGAGAGGAAGTTACTAAAAGTATGGGGGGTCTACCTCTGTCCTTTAAGGGGAGATCAAACATAATCAAAATGGTGATACTCCCAAAATTCACATACTTGTTCAGCACCATTCTGCTGGAATTCAGAATAGATCGGATAAAAAAACTGCAAGGAGTTTAATCTGGGCCGCTAAAGGGGCAAGAATTGCCTGGAAGAAGATAAGAAGGAATAAGGCGCAATGAGGTATTGCAAGCCGGGATATATTGGAATACTGTAGGGCTTTCCAATTTAAAAAGATCAGGAAAGTGTTGGATAGCTTCGACTTATACCCCGTTCACTTGCTGGCGTTAATCAATAAAGAAGGAAGTCAGTACCTCTACAAATTTGGTCACCCCAAGTATTTTAAGAAGATAAAACTGAAGATCCTTAAGTCGGCTGCAAAACTCTGGTACCAAATGAGAAAATCTCTTAAAAGTCCGTACTACAGCAAGTTTGTACCAATCTGGGACTCCCCTGGAACCCCAGAATGTCTTAGAGATAAGCTAGCAAGTCCCCTGAGGGAAAATAATATCACAAAATGGGGGCAGCTTATTGAACAAAACATTATTGTAGAATGGGAATTCCTAAAAGAATTGACTAAGGGCTCCAGATATCTTTGTGGGAGAGACTATTTTTAAAAGGAAACTTACTGATTCCTGTGCCGCAGATTCCTTAGCACGTTCCCGCCTCCCGCCGCCGCAGTTCCATTCAACGCGGCCGCGGAGTGGAGGCGGGGACTACATTACCCAGGCATCCTAGCGGCAGGAGAGCCGCCGAAGCTGTTTCCGCGCCCGGAGGCGCATAAAAGAGCACTCCAGCCCCGGCAGAGCGGGCTCCAGATATCTTTGTGGGAGAGACTATTTTTAAAAGGAAACTTACTGATTCCTGTGCCGCAGATCCCTTAGCACGTTCCCGCCTCCCGCCGCCGCAGTTCCATTCAACGCGGCCAAGGAGTGGAGGCGGGGACTACATTACCCAGGCATCCTAGCGGCAGGAGAGCCGCCGACGCTGTTTCCGCGCCCGGAGGCGCATAAAAGAGCACTCCAGCCCCGGCAGAGCGAGCTCCAGATATCTTTGTGGGAGAGACTATTTTTTAAAAGGAAACTTACTGATTCCTGTGCCACAGATCCCTTAGCACGTTCCCGCCGCCCGCCGCCGCAGTTCCATTCAACGCGGCCGCAGAGTGGAGGCGGGGACTACATTACCCAGGCATCCTAGCGGCAGGAGAGCCGCCGACGCCGTTTCCGCGCCCGGAGGCGCATAAAAGAGCACTCCAGCCCCGGCAGAGCGGGCTCCAGATATCTTTGTGGGAGAGACTATTTTTAAAAGGAAACTTACTGATTCCTGTGCCGCAGATCCCTTAGCACGTTCCCGCCTCCCGCAGTTCCATTCAACGCGGCCGCGGAGTGGAGGCGGGGACTACATTACCCAGGCATCCTAGCGGCAGGAGAGCCGTCGACGCCGTTTCTGCACCCGGAGGTGCATAAAAGAGCACTCCAGCCCCCGCGTCGCGGATTCGCGCGCGGGTAGCGCCGGGCTAAGCCGGGCAAAGGGCGGGCCCTCTGTGGCCCTCAGAGGCCCGAGGAGACTGGGCTGGGCCAGTGACCCTGGACCATTATCAGACGAAAGACTAGGGAATTGTAAGCCCATCATATTAACCACTGATTTGATCTTTTACTGTTCTTCTTTCTGGGGACCCCTTGATATTGTCTGATAATATATCTTGTCAGTCATAACCCGTGGCTTCATTCGTATGCTTTGAAATTGCTTTAGTTGATATTTAGTATCTCATCACCTTTAGCTAGGATAGCTCCTGTTTTGCATATACTTGAAAACAGCCCATATAAAATGACCACACGGGAAACTAGAAGTAAGGCCGCGGTTGGGGGGGTAAAGTTGACGGGAAGACTCGATGACTTCATAGTACGCACTAACTCCCTGATAGATCAGGGGATAGAACTAATGGAGAGAAGGGTATCCCAAGACCTAGCAATTGCCAAGAGGTCATCGTTGGGCAACATAGCTGTGGCACGTAGCCCTGAAAATGCTTTATCTGAATCCGCCCCCCTGCAGACACATGCGGAGGTACATAATATCGCTGATACTCAGCCGGCCCTCAAAAATCCGATCCCCTTTGGTCCTCAACCATTATATCCCATGGAAAAAACCACGACTGGGGTATATTTAGACACTCAGGCTGAGTCTTTAAATAGGCAAATGAGAAGAAAAAGGCAGGGGGCAATCCCAAAAAATAAGCGTGCTAAAAATAATAAGTTGATTGGCAAGAAAGTAAAAGTCAAAGTAGCTAAGATGGATGTTACCAGAGAGGAGAGTAGTACAGAGCCTGCGGGGGAAATAAATGAGTCTGACTCCGAGAAAGAAGAGGGCGGGTACAAGACAATGCCCTTGTCTATTATAGATGACACCACACTAGATGATACATTAGCTGATATTTTTTCTAAGAGTATTACAGCTAATAGTACAGGTGTACGTGTAGAAAGGGAGAACCCCTAAATATGTACCTTGACAACGCTAATTAAATCCTTACTTACTCCCTTAGAAGAGAGGCTTCATGGCATAGAGAAGCTATTCCAGGCGTTGCAGAAAGACATAAAAGCACAGTATAGTAGGCAGGAAAAAAGGGTAAATCATGAAATCGTACCGGTGGATAAACCGCCGACAATCAATAATAAACGGGCGGAAGGGAAAAAAAGAACCCTTAAAACCCCCCTCCCTAAACCCATGCAAAATACCATCGGCTCGGTAGTAAGTATAGATGGTCTCAAACCAACCTCGGCTACCGAAGCAATTTTATGTACAACAGTTGCCCCCAATGCACCCACTCATAACCCCGATAAAGTCCAACATGAGAAGTCTGAAAAACGTAGAAGCATAAATTTACCACCAGATGCATGCCCCTACGTGGTAATCTTAACAGGGGTCCCGGAATTGGTTCCTCAAACTACGGAACCCTTCGAAGCACTCAGAAATAAGGTGATACATTGGTTAAATTCTAATTACCCTCTACCTTCAGCATTAGCCAGTAACATCTTAATGGTTCAAAGGGTTCCTTGGGTGGGTTATAATAGGAAAAGATCACAGGGGGACTGTGTGGTCATAACCTTTGAAAACTCACGAACAGTAGATTACATCTGTCGGGGGGTTCCTAGAAATCAGGGTTTGTCGATCATGGCTAGACCTCTGTCTTACTTTTATACGCCAGCTGAACAGCCAGATGACAGATGGAGCTGGACTAGGGACGTGAATTGTCCCAGGGAAGGGAGGAGGCATGATATGTAAGGGATCCAAATCCCAATAGTCAGGGAGGGAGGGGAGATGACAGATGGACCCTAATACAGCGGAGGGCTGGGAGCAACCAAAAGGGTGGCCGGCAGTATTGCGGAGAATGGCCAGGCGTACAGTTTGTTCCACCTTTCTACCCATGCTATAATAGGTTCAGCCCACTGGAGATGGTTGACTGACGCCCAGAGCATGAAGAAGAATTTCTTGACCCGTTGTCATCCGTAAACATTCCTTTAAATTCATTAGTGAATAGTTTATCACAGGAAATGTCTGACACGATTATTAGTAGTGTGAGTAATAAGACATCGCCAGTAAGTAATGAATTGGCTAATTCGACCAAAATGGTGGTGAAGGAGTATGTTAAATGCAAAAAAGGATCATGCCTTAAAAGTAGCCAAAATCAGATCTCCGGGCCAATAGAAATCCTGGGTAAAACTACACTCGAAATTAATGGGATTGATAGGGGTTATGTTGTCATGGATGAGACAGTAATAGCTAGTCATAAAGAAACCTGTACCGTGATGTTTTGGAATGTGGCAGGCATAAAGCAGAACATTTCTAATCCCTCTTGGGAAACTGTCATAGATTGTATGGACATTGTGGCCTTGCAAGAAACCTGGACCATTGAGCCCTTACATTTAATTGGTTATAAAACTTACTGCACTCCTGCAGTAGGAGGAACACACGGGAGACCTAAGGGCGGTCTAATTACGTACCTCTCAAATTGCATACCATATGAGAGGGTTCGTTTCTACTCAGAGTGTAGTTTCTATCACAAAGTTGTGATAGATACATTCCGTCCATCATTTGTTTGTTGTAACGCTTTTCGCCCTAAGTGGGATGGGTATTCCCAGACGTGGGACCCGTGCTCACTACGCCACTGGAGTCAAGCTATCCTGGCTGATGACGGCTGATAGCCAGAAACCGGTCCTAGGATGCTTGATTCCGGTCCAGGGAAGACATGGCTTGGCAGTTCGGGCTGGACTGTTCCCATGAGGCACAGGGTCAAGACTGATTTGCATATGGCCATGTCTAAACTGGGGTGGCGTAGTGGGCAAAAGAACGATGGATTTAACCCAGATCTCTTGACTGGGGGAGAATGTCTGCATTGTCAGCATTCCGTCCATCATTTGTTTGTTGTAACGCTTTATTGGTAGGGGAGCATCGACTACCATTGATTTTATTATCTGCTCGAATAATTATGGATACAGGATCTCTAGCTTTAATATTCATGAGTCACCATTGAGTGATCATTACCCACAAGTACTTGAAATTGATATCCCATTTACGGCATGCCAATATGATAAGTTGCAAATGCAGGCAGCCCCGGACGTTTTGCTGGGGAGACAAAATGGGTATACGCTTAAGTGGAGCAAGGTGGTTCCGGATGAATTCTTAGCTAAACTGGTTAACACCTGTACAGATAGCTTTAGAATTTGCCTAGATGAAAATTCTAAGAGTGAAAATATAATAGAGCATTTTAATATTATTGCAGCCACCATTAAAGAGAGCCTGAGGGCGGTTTCTAGGAACAGGCCCAAGAATGGTAGAAGATGGTTTGATAATGCATGTACTAAGGCCCTCACTGAGCTTAAATATGCCATCCACCGGGAACCCCGGGACTCCTCCTTAATAAGAGACTTAAGGAATCATTACAATTTGGCACTGAAACAGAGGAGGAACACCATAAAGAGGGTGGCTTGGGAAGAACTATGCGATGCCTCACAGTCCAAAGATATATCTGCATTTTAGAGGGTGGTAAATGCCCCCTTCCTTTTTGATAACACCAAGGCTCGCATGGAAATTGCGATTAGTGAAGATGACTGGGTCACACATTTCTCCACCCTCTATATGCGCTTAGAACAAAGCCCCCAAAAAGTTTCTAACTTAATATGTGAGAAAGGGGTGGATGTCCAAAAAGTAGTGGTTATTCCGCCTGAGGTCCTAAGTGAGAAAGGGGAGATGCCGAAAAAGTAGTGGTTACCCTGCCTGAGGTCCTATTGAGTTTGAAAGCTACAAAGAGTGGAAAGGCAGCAGGCCCAGATGGGATCCCAGCTGATCTGTATAAAGCTAACAGTGACATCTGGGGCCCCATTCTGTTACAGCTTTTTAATGCAGCATTAGCGAGGGGTCTAAGTCCGTCATGGTTTACATCTATCATTGTTCCTATCTACAAGAAGGGAGACAGGCAAAACTGTGCATGTTATAGGCCAATATCCCTACTTGACTCATCTATAAAAATCCTCGGTAGAGTTATTTTAGCTAAATTACAAAACTGGGCGGAGGATAATGGGGTAATAAGTGATCTACAGTTTGGCTTTCAAAGGGGCATAGGAACTATCGAGCAGTGCTTAAATTTATTTTTTGTCCAGCAGAAGTACATATCGATAAAAAGGGAGCGCCTATATTTTGCGTTTGTCGACCTTACTTCGGCTTTTGACTGTGTGTCCCATAACAAACTATGGGAACTGATGCAAAGGATGGGCGTGGAAGATCCGATTATTCACTTCTTGAGGGAGCTGTACTCTGGGGCTACAGCTACTGTCCGCTATGGAAGAGGGGGGGAATGTAGTAGATCTTTTGGGATAGGGCGCGGAGTACGCCAGGGATGCGTCCTGGTGCCTTTTCTATTCCTGATCTACATAAACGGGTTGGAGCATCGTCTACTGCAGGTGTGCAGGGATGTGCCTATTGTTGGTAATAGGTGTATCCCTGCGCTCTTGTATGCGGACGATGCTGTTTTAATGGTGCAAACACCCATTGCCCTCCAAAACTTGATAGCATCCTTTAATAAGTTCATGTCCAGTTTAGATTTGAAAATCAACTGTAGTAAAACCTTTACCATGAACTGTGGAACACGATCTAAGAAGCAGATGAAAACTATGTTTATAAATAACGCTCCATTAGAAAACACGCCCACCTTCCCTTACTTAGGCATATTGTTTCATGAGACTGGTTCATGGACAAGCGCTATAAGGTCAAGAACTCTCTTGTTCTCAAAGACAATTATGGCCCTAAAGAGTTTTATACAAAAGTTGGGAAAGAAACCCATTAGGGAAATTCTAACCATTTATAATGCAACGTGTATATCGGTGGCTTTGTATTGATCAGGACTCTGGGGGTATGCTAACATAAACGCAATGCAATTAACTGAAAATAAGTTCATGCGGTACATGTTGTCTGTACCCAATAGTATTGCAACCCTTAACTGTCACGAGGAGCTGGGGCAGTCGTATATCTCAGATACAATAAGAATTCAGCCCATCTTATTGTGGCATAGGGTATGGACTGTCAATGAGTGTGTAGTAAACCGTGCCATACTTCAGGATGTGCTACAACTCGAAAATGCCAATGTTTTTAAATGGTTAAATTATGTGAAATCCTTCTTGACAGAAATTAACTGTCAACAATACTTTGAGGAGCCACTTTTAATGGCACATATATCCAGAAAATTATTGAAAAAACTGTGTATGGAACACCTCAGGGAAAAAAGATTGTTAGAGGAAATAAAGAAAAAGACGGTTTGCTCCCATCAGTTGATATTAAGCGGAGTTAAATTACAACCATACTTCTACCTCCCTATGTCAAATTACGATAGATTTTGTCTTACACGTTTCAGATTTAACATTGTTTTTAGATTATTAACATTCCCAGTAATGAACTCCTGGTCTAATGTATTGTGCTTATGCCCATGTGATAAATTATCTCTGCAATCCGATATTCACGTGTTGTTTTTCTGTAGATTTTACACTTTGCCCCGTAGGAAATTTATTGTCCCAATCCTAAAAGAGATGAAGGTAAATGGATGCCGCCCAGCGTTTTTAGAATTGCAAAGAATGGACACTGTATTTATTGTTGCATCATTGTCAGAATTTTTTTAATATGTTTTTAAACTCCGAAAATCGATGGATGGATAAATTTTAACTGTTCCTATAGAAAATGTTGTGCTTCGCCCTTGCTATAACAACTGTGTACTGAGCCATTTTAATTGTACATTTTTTATCTGTTGCTTTTATGGTTATTGATTTTTAACCGAATAAAGTACTTTTTGAATTGAATTGAATTGACTAAGGGCACACTTTCAAGGTTGAAGTATTACCAACTTACCAGCTGGGTGAAAAGTCAGAAAGACAGCCAAGCCCGAATTGGGAATGCAGAGGAAATGATGCAGGGAAATAAGACTATCAAAAAAGAAATATCTTGGGGGGCGTGGCTAGCGCCCGAGGGAAATGGCGGCGATTCCTTGACTCTCCTCGGCAGCGGCGAGGACGGCGAACCTGGCGCGGCACTCACCATTTCCAGGAGCCTCGGGGTGATGGCCTGACTTCCCCCGACGAGCAGGCACACGAAGAGATGCTTCTTGGCAGCGCTTGCAAGCATGTAGGCGGGATTTTGTTCTCGCTTCCCTCTGGAGCGGTTCCGTGAACGGAGCGGCCGTCATCTTAGATACGCGACCGGCGGCGTATTTAATTCAGTGCGCTGCCAGCTGTTTTTCATCCTTCAAATTTGGCTATGGCTAATTTTTAACTTCGGAACTGTTTATGCCTATTTGTTTTATGCGCAACAATAACTATCTGGATGCCTATGTTGTCTCTGTGGAGCGCTTCAGATATTCCTCATCAGAGAGGGTTCTACTGGACATCTTGAGGTAGTCTGTCACAATGAGGGGACAACCTCCACTCTACTAAGCAAGTGATTAATATCACTAGTTTTCTGTTTAAAATAGTTTCTGGAGCACAGGCTTTGAAGGTTGAGAGTATAAATATCTCTTACTTGGTGCTTTCTTCACATGAAAAGTGAATAGTTCTGTGGCTGGGCTGTCTTGTGACACTATTTCCCGGACGAGATCTCGGGGTCCCTCCTCATTTTCTCAAATTCAGCTATTTTTGAGATGTTAGTATGGGAGTTACTCTGCTGCCAATTAAACAAGCATTGGCAGGGTCGATGATGGTGAAGCCTTCTCATGTTGCGTCACAATTTTTATAGCTGGTAAGGGGATTTTGTTCTGGCAGCCATTTTGAGTGTTAGCTCCCATGACACATGCACAATGGTCTTTTTCAGCACTTGAGTAACCAGCCACTCAACTTATCTCTACATTTTTCATCTATGCCGCAACTTCAATTGCTATCTATTTTCGATTTCTTCACTCATTGGCTCTAATGTTGGCCCTTCTGAAGCAGTTCCAAGAGGGAGGATTAAGCAGCTCTGACGGAGTGTAGTACATATACAGCAGTGGTTGCAGGGCTACTTCCGTTTATGATAATATCTGCTTGATATTCTCACAGGATACGTCATCATACCTGGCTGCTCATTCTTTACTCACGTACTACACACGTCAGACTACTCATGGGGAAAATACAGAATTTAAACCTGGCTACTTCATCTCAATTACCTGTGAACTCAGATTCGGATTCTCCTCCTCAGGACATGGAGGACATCAGAGCTTCAAAATCAGACTCAATACGAGGAGCCATCCCAAAAGCTCGCAATAAAGGGAAGTTGGCGTCCTCTCTAGTTTCCTCTAAGCGTCTGAAAAAGGATCCACCGTCCCCAGAGAGTAACTCCTCATCCTCTTCCATGGATCTCATTTTGGAAGAACTTCGGGCGTTCAAACCCTTTATGGAAGCTACCACAAAGAACATGCAGGCTATGCAGGAAAAATGGTCGTCTCTGGAGTCTCGTGTTCAATCTTTGGAAGCGGCTACAGACTCCCTGCAATCCTCTTGCTCCCATATTCCGTCAATGGAGTCGGAGATACTTCTACTTAAATGTCAGATGGAGGATTTGGAAAACAGGAATCGTAGGAACAATTTACACGTTTATGGTCTTCCAGAACTTACAGAGGGGTCAAATCCTACCGTCTTCTTCCAATCCTTTCTTGCCAAGATCTTAGATGCTCCGGCCTTATCCTCCATCAACATCCAAAGGGTTCATCGCCTCGGACCGAAGGTCGCTAGTAAGCCTAGAGGGTTAATTATGTTATTCCTGCAATTCACTGACCTCCTGCAGGTCCTTTCAGCTGCCAAGCTCAAGAAGCAAATTATGTGGGAAGGTCATCGCCTCTATCTTTCACAAGATATCTCCAAGGCCACTGCAGATCGAAGGAAAAAGTTCTTGGATATGCGACCTCAACTACGGATCCTGAATGCTAGATATGGACTACTACATCCTTGTCGCTTCAAGGTCACATATAAAGATAGAACAACCACATATGAAGACCCTGCTGCCTTGCAGGCGTTTCTCCGACGGCACAGCCCAGATGTTATGGATGTATCCAGACCTGCTTGACAGGACTTGCTACTTCTTCTTGGAACTTGTTGTGTTGTGATTCTGTTGTCTCTCCATTATTGCTGATGTCGTAAATCCCCTACTGGCCGTTTCACGCTCATGTGCTCCCTATGTAGTTTCAATTGTTTTCTGTTCCCCTATGACATGTCTATCTCCTACAATTGTATTTCTCTCTTGTTTTTACAGATATCTCCTTCCTCCCTCCTATCTTGATGTGCCATGCTACTTTCGATATGCTGTGTTTTTGGTCCTATGTTCGTTGAGTTTTAACATCTGCTCTGGATGTTGTCGTCGTCGTTGTCTCCCGGCGCCACCACCCCATCCTCGTTCTTGTGCTTTTCGTTCAGTAAGTATGTTTTTCAGTCGTTCGTCTCGAACATGTACTGTCTTCTTGTTGGTTTTTATCTCTGTCCTTTTTTCTACATTTGATCTCTTACCTTTTGCTCTTTCTTCTCTCTTTTCACCTTCTCTCTGCTCACTTTTCCCCTTCTTGCTCCTTCCTTTCCTTGGTTTCAGTATTTTATTCATAGTGGTCCCTCACTTCTTTTCCTTTTCTTTTCTTCTTCTTTGCTCTCTTTCCGCCTGCCCTCTCTCTCTCTTTAATTGGTTATGGTTCTCTCAGTTTTCTCAAGTTATTTTTTCTGCAGTATTATGCATGTTGCTATTAGCTATTTTTCTTTGCTGTTCCATTCCGTGTTACATCGTGGAACGTTACGGGTTTAAACAGTCCCATTAAAAGGCAAAGGGTTTTATCACATTTAGCGAGACTTATATCTGATGTTGCCCTCCTTCAGGAGACGCATCTCTCTGAAACGGAGGCTCTGAAACTCAAGCATTGCCGGGTGGGTCATGTTTTTTGCTCCCCCACAGTTTCCAAGAAAAATGGTGTTGTGATTTTATTACATAAAAGGTTAAATGTTTCCTCAATTTCCCACGAATGTGATGTTGATGGTCGTTGGGTTATTGTTACACTGCTTATAGATAATATTCCTATCACTCTTTTTAATGTGTATGCTCCAACTGGGATTGACAGATCATTTTGCCCTCTATTTCAACTAAGCTGTCCTCTCTTTCTGGAGATTACATACTTCTCGGGGGAGATTGTAACCAAGTTGTTGATCCCTTCCTCGATCGTCATTCCAATGTTAAATTCCCTCTAGGATGCACTTTCAATTTGTTAACACCTTTCAAAATAATGCCTTGGTAGATATCTGGAGATTGTGTAATCCTGATCTTAGAGAATACAGTTTTTACTCCCCTCCTCATCAGTCACAATCCCGCATTGATCATATCTTCCTTAGTAAATCCCTATCCCAGCACGCTATACGTTCTGACATTGGTTCCATCCTAATCTCGGACCATGCTCCGGTTCGTGTGGACCTTGACCTACTTCCTGTTTCCCCTCACTCTGGCAGATGGCGTTTCAACAATGCTTTGCTTTTGGAACCTACTTTTTGTTCAAAATTTACTGCCTTTGCCACTGAATTTTTCCTTTTCAATCACACCCCTGATTCCTCTTTTGTTATTGTTTGGGATTCATTTAAAGCAGCCTCTAGGGGTTTTATTATTAATTTTGTAGCCCACCAGAAGAAACTTCGAAAAGCCAAATCCAAATGCATTTTAGCTGATATTAAGGCTTTAGAACTTGATTATCATGCTTCTAAATCTGAGGCTTCTCTTAAAAATCTTATAGATGCGAAAATTTCCTTCAACAAGTTCACAACTGATGCTGCCTCTAACCTTCTCCTAAAATGTAATTCCAGGTATTATGGGGGTAAGAACAAAATGGGGAAACTTTTGGCCAATTACTTAAAAATAAGGAAAGATCGTAGAAGGATTGAATCCATTAAGACCTCCACTGGGAGCTCTTGCTTTAAAGATAAAGACATTCTTTCTGAGTTTGTCAAATTTTATGACAATCTTTATACTCCCGAACATATCCAGGAGACCACGGATCTTCTTTCATATTTTCATGCCCTCCCCTCCCCCCCGCTTCTCACGTTGACTTTACTGCCCTAGAACGGGACATTTCGCTTTCTGAAATTTCCCATGCAGTTTCTAAATTGCGGCACGGTAAGTCTCCAGGCCCTGATGGTTTCACTATTGAATTTTACAGCCACTTCGCCTCTCTTCTTCTCCCTAAATTGTTACTATTATTCCAATCTTTCCTTACAGCGGGTTCCTCCAGTGGTTCCTTCCAACAGGCTTTAATCTGTTTAATTCCCAAAGAGGATAAGGACCACTCGTTTTGCAAAAATTATAGACCAATTTCTCTGGTCAATACGGATTATAAACTTTTGGCTAAAATTTTGGCATTGCGCATGGACCCCCTTTTACCCGATCTCATTAGCCCTGAACAATCCGGTTTTGTCAAGGGCCGTCTCTCTTCTGACAATTCCCGCGTTTTTCTTAATATACTTAGTAAAGCCTCCTCTTTGCCACTTCCTTTTGCGGCTATTTCCTTAGATGCGGAGAAGGCCTTTGATAGGATTGGATGGGATTTTATGTTTCAGGCCTTGCGTTGGATCAGCTTTTCTTCCAAATTCATCTCTATTATTTCTTTACTCTATTCTAACCCCCAGGCTTCCATTTTTGTCAACGGGATGACCTCGGATTATTTCTCGTTACATAGGGGGGTGCGACAAGGCTGTCCTCTTTCCCCTCTACTTTTTGTTTTAGCCTTGGAACCCTTTCTTACCAAAATTCGTCTGGACAACAGTATTTCTGGTTTTGAATTTGGTTCACGTCAGGTTAAACTTTTGGTCTATGCTGATGATATTCTTTTTTATTGCTCTGATCCTGTTTCCTCTATTCCCTCTTTTCTCCAACAGGTATACTCCTTCTCCGCGGTCTCTGGTTATCGTCTAAATGCTGATAAGTGCGAGATTCTACCTTTAAACCCTATTTGTCAAAAGCATCTTTTATCTCAAACGGGCTTCTCCTGGCAACCATCTAAGATCAAATATCTGGGTGTTTGGTTCGCTCCTCTCTTGTCGGTCACGCTCAAATTTAATTTTGATTATGTCTTCAAGAAAATGGATACTGCTATTCAATGTTGGAATCCGCTCTTCTTGTCCTGGTGGGGTCGGCTCAATTCTATAAAAATGATGTTATCCCCTCTTCTTCTTTATACCATCTCCATGCTTCCAATAAACATTCCAGTTTCCTTCTTTAAACGGATTGATTCCTTGTTGTTGAAATTCTTATGGAATGGCAAGCGGTCTCGGATAGCTTTGGCTTCATTGCGCAAGGATAAAACCCAGTCTGGTGTGCGCTTTCCGGATTTTAGAGAATATTATCGAGCTTTCTCTTTGAAACAATCGACCCGTTGGTTCTCTTCTGATCTTCCTTTCTATCCCCCTTTACCTTTCGCGAGTTCCTATCCTTCACGTCTTCTTTAGTTCGTTTTCGCATGCCTGTTATTTCCCATTCCCGTACTCTCCTTACATAATATCATCTTATCCCTCCCTTCTTTCCATTCACGAACAACCGATTTGGCACAACTCTCTTTTCAAAATTCGTAATCGCACCATATTTTGGAAGACCTGGCATTCTCGAGGATTGTGTTGGATCTCTCAACTAATTTCCCGACATACTCCTCTCACATTCCAAGATCCCCAATCCTCTTTCTCCTTGCCCTCTTCTGCTCGATCACAATACAATGCCCTTCTCCCAGTCTTGATCTTATATCTTCGCTCTTTGGCACCATCTACCGATATTCCTTTAGAACGCAAAGCTACTTCTTTATTATTGGAGACGTCTCCCTCAGCCTCCGCTATTTATAACTCTTTTCGATACTTTACTGATAGACTAAAATCTAAAATTGAGAACGCATGGGAATTGGATCTTTCTCAAGATTGGCCAATACCTTTTTGGGACAAAATATGGGCTAAGCTTCATAAAGCCTCTAGAGCTGCTAATACTACCCAAACCTTATATTTCATTTATAACAGAACTTTATGTACTCCACATGCTTTATCCCGTTTTTCACCTGATATATCCCCTATTTGTTGGTCCTGTTCCTGTCCCGTTGCAGATCTCAAACACATGTTGTTTGAATGCCCTCCTATTTCCAAGTTCTGGCACCTAGTCTGGACGCAAATTCAAAAGATATTCCAACTTCAAATTCCCTTTTCCCCTTCGCAAGTTTTTCTAGGTTCCCTATCACCGACACTCCCGCAATCTCCTTCCCATTATCTATTACTTGGCCTTCTAATTGCTGTGGCCTTCCATACCATTACTTCTAATTGGAAACAGGCTGCAAATGTCTCCTACCAATCTTGGTGGAATGCAGTTTGCTTCCATCATCGCTTAGATACTAATTACGTATCTCCTGTTTCCCTAGCAATTAAACGCGACCTGATTTGGCTCCCTTTGGTATCCTACCTCTCCTCCTTTGCTCCAGCGCATGCCTCTCCAGACCCTAACACAGTGGAGGTGCGTAAGCCACCATGATTTTCTTGTTTCCGTAATGCCTTTTTTGTTATGATATTACGTTCTACTATATTATATAATATTTTTTTTTTTACTACTATACGTAGGCTTTGTTCATGTAAGCTTCATGCTTGTTATATTTGCTTTTCATGAGAGTTTCTATTGAATTGCTTATATTTTGTATATGTTTATCATGATGACTACTCCCCATTTCCCTCCCCCTTTCCCTTCCCTTCTTTATTTCTTCAATAAACTCAAACTTAAAAAAAAAAGAAATATATTACTGGTACTGAGCCCTTATCCAAGAAGGAGAGGAAGACTACAAAATTCCAAGCGAGATCTCGGGGAGAGAACTGCTGGAGCTGGATATCCATCATGAATGGCAAGTATCAATGGCTAGTTGTTGGAGAATTGTGAAATCTGCTCCTCTGAGAAAAAAACATTTATTCACTACTCACAGGGCGTATTGGACACCAAAGAGGCTATCTAAGATTAGCAGCCAAAAGGGAAGAAGCTGCCCTAAGTGCGGAGAAGCTGGTGCAGATGACCTTCAAATGTTTTGGCATGTCCCCCAAATCAAGGAATTTTGGAGAGAGATGGGTAAAACCTTATCCAAGCTGGTGGAGGTGAGTATTGACCTTGTTATTTTTGGGATAAGTCGACAATAGCCAAATAACCCCAAGTTGAGTAACGATCAAGAGAATATTCTTTTCATATTGATACTGCTAGCAAGAAGGGAAATATGCATTAAATTTGTGAAAAATATACCTCCAACACATAGAGAATGGCTGGCCTCCATACAAAGAATAAATAATCTAGATAGAAATGGGAATACGGGTAAAAGGCACACATTTTGGAACATTTGGCAATAATACAATCAGATAAGCTAAGGAGAGGGGCATATGTTGTATTGTCCAATGAATAGGCAATACAATAAAGCTTTCAAGTGGGAACTTGAAGGAGTAGTCAGAGTGACTAGCTCCACCCAGATCCGATTTGCGCTGGAAGCAGAGGGGCCTGAAGAAAAAGGGGACGAGGAAATTCTTCACGCATACGATGCGTTTACCTAGGAGAAGTCCCTAAAGTCAGAACAAAAGGGGCAGCGGGTCCCCAACACCTCCAACTCCTAAATATTGCTAAATGAGGACAAAAAAAGGAAGGTTTGGTCCGGGCAAAAAGGTTTATTTTGCCTGGTTGAAATAGAAGTTTAAAATTACACAAGCAATGTCTCTGCAATTGCAAGCCTGAGACATGTTCAAAGGGCTACTTAAGTGGGTTGCACAATCATTGCTGCAGACCCACTAGTAGCTTTTAATTTAAAGGGCCTGGGTCAGTGCTTAATTTGTAAAATATGAAGTCCAGGTGCTCAAATGTTTGTCAGAGGCCACACCCCCTTCCCCCAGCTCCACCCACTTCCTCTATTTGCTCCACTCACATCCTTGACTGGCACTGCTAAAAGCCAGATGTAATACCTCTGTGCAATTCTTGGGGGTGTCAAGGCTGGAGTATGAAACAATATCTTTAATGCACCCACCCTGCTCACTGCCCAATTTGTTTAATGCGTGTGTAATCCAATCTGGTTCTCGCAGGTGTGCAAATAAAACAGTTTTTTTCTGAGTTTGCACTGGTGACCCTTGAACCAGCAGGACATTGACTCAGCAGCTCAGCCTTCAAGGCACCTACACTGAGTCAGAACACAGTTTGAGAAGAGCGTCAAATGCATCTACACCTGGGTTTCATGCAGAAAAAGGGTTACCACAGTACAACATTGGAGTAGATTGTACCTCAACAATCAGATTCTAACATACCATAAATGTTAATTTGTAGTGCACACGTTCGCCCTAGAGAAAGCCTCTTGGCGCTACTGGCAGGCATTGGATGTTTATTGATACCCAACTCAATGATAATGATTTCTTTTGATCTTTTTTCAGTTGTCATAGTGAGAAGTGAACTTGTTCAGGGGCATTAGATCGATTTACGCAAGTACCAGATTACATTCCACAAGGTCTGGTGTTTTGGGCAGGGAAGATTAAGTAATTTGTCCAGAATCACAAAATGAGCCAACGCTGGACTCAAACCTGGTTCCCCAGTTCCAATCTAGGCAGCTCAGGCCCTATGGCCCCATCTCCTCAGAAAGATGAAAGTCTGAGAGGACACAGAGAGAACATGAATTTCAACACAGGCCCCTGCAATGGATGCGCAAGTCCAGGGGGCCACTAGGTCCAGCTATAACTCAACTGACTCTGAAAGAGCAGCCTTTATCTTCAACATTCTTAGAGCCCTGAAGTACCCAGAAAGGAGACATGCAGCGCACTGTAAAACTCCCACAAAGATAAATAATAAATACCTCGTCCCCAGACTACCTCGTCCTAACTGTTCAGCTGCTGATCGCAGTGGTCCAGGCCCCCTCACAGCACGGATCACCTTTGACTTCAAATAACCCAGTTTAACCAGTTGTGCTTCTTCCCCAAACAACCATTTCTGCAGCAATCTCCAGCTGGGCCATTATAGGGCTTGTGTGCTCTTATCCCGAAACATGTTTAGCCCATATTTTTAAGAATGTTTTAAACATTTTGGCATCTTGTTTTTCCTCTGTAATTACTTTCCCCTTCTATCAGTTTGCTGCTGGACAAACCCACCTCAGGGTCGAAAAGCCCTGACTGGACTTGCTGCTCCAGATACAGGGAGAGCTTCTGGAACAGCACCTGCAATGCAGGTTCATCACGCCTAACAAAACCACAAAATACATAAATGATTAAACATAATATTGCAAGGCATGATCTGACATGAGGATGATGCACCTCAGAGATTGTCAGTAAGTTTCCAAGTCAAGAGAACTTGTGCCGATTTCGCTTGACTCGGGATGCGTTCCAACAATATAATCAAAAACATAACTAGGCATGATGTTTATATTTTAAGATGACAACATAATTGTGTTCAAACTATTTATTACTTGACATTTAAAGCAGAAGATAGGATTTGAAACCACTGAGTAGCAACCAGCAATTGACGTCCTCAAATAAAGTGAGGTAATGCCACAGTTCCAGTAATCCTAAGTAGGCACAGTGGCATGCACCCATTTCATGCATACTTTTGTCAGTCTCATTCTATTTCATAGCTGCCAAGGTTTAAGATTGCTATGTGCGACATTTTCATAATTTTAGTGTAATTATGAGTGACATTCAACAAATATGAGTGACACTTTCTCACAAGCAAAATGAAGTGCATGGAAAGAGCTAAATATTAGAAATTACAGCCTTTTGTCAATGGGAAGCACTAAAATATCTGGGAACTGCTCAAAACCCCTGAAATAGAAGGTAAAGATGCTGATACCAACAAGATAACTGTTCAGGGCACCAAATATCACATTGTAGCAGTCAGAAATGTGATAGCAAGTGTGCTAAACGATTGCAAAGGGCTGCAGAGTGTGCAAGGTGAAGCTAGTCTAAAGGATAAACTGTGGAGACAGCTGAGGGTAGGGCCTGTGCATTAAAGCATGATGTGAGTAGGATTTCATTATCCACATATGGACACTTCATTGAGTGGAATGGGAGGCCAAGAACAGCAGAAACTCTCAGTGAGCAAAGCAGCTGCTTATAACCTAGCATGGGTACAGCAGCAAGGCATGTGACGTCCATGGACTCCGAACAAGTGTTCATCCAGTGAACATGCAGTGCTCTACGGTCAGTTACAACACATAAATTAACCTAATCAAAACATGTAAGCCAAGCAGGAAGAAAGAGTCAGTTCCTCATGAGATAACATCCATTTAAGGTAGGAGGTGCTCTATTGAACAACTGAAAGAGTGGAACATTATCTGCAACATCTCTTACAAGATTCCCTCCAACAAGAAACACAGGCAGAAATTATACATGGCTGCACGTGCAAGTTTTCATAATGTTTCCTATGCTCCATTGCAAAGACCAAATTAAATGTTTGATATGGACCTATAGCCCCAGAAGGATGAAATTCAGTAAAAGCAGGCATTCCCTTTCAAGCTGTTTTAGATAGAATGCGATTTGCAATGGATACAGTATTAAAATGTGCAAAAGGGGGGGCGTGGTTACCGCCTTACGAAGATGGCGGCTTTTCCCTGACGCTCCCGGGGTCGGGAGGACAACGCCGATTTTTTCTCGCGTAACTGCGAGTGCAAGGATGCCACAAAGTGAGGACAGGCTGTCTGAACATCCGGAGCGCCGAATTTTGCAGTCGCTATGTCAGTAAGCTACATTTAATCCTCTTTAATTCCCTCGGAGGTCCCGTTTTCGGAACGGCCGCCATTTTGATTTTTCGCCTGAGGAGAATGTAAGCTAATGGCTTGAAGAAGCTTGCTGCAAAAGTGGTTTTTGCCCCTCTTGGCTATTATTTCTGATTAACTCTGGCTTTTTCTTCATTTTTTCACCAACTTTTGATAATCTCAATGATACATATCTGGAGAATACGGAAGGTGCGTAGTTTGTGCAGCGTTTTCTTCACCGAATCAGCCGCCATTTTGTGCATGCACCTCACGAGAGTGTTTTTCTGTGCTGTCCTCTTCAGATAACACAGTTCTTCCTCACTCATGGCTATTCTTGACGAGTGTTTTTGTCTCAGATATTGAAATAGTTTTATGGAACTGCCTCATTTTTTCGGATACGTCAATTCAGTGACTATTTCTTCAATTCCGTTTGAATGCGCGCTTCAATGAGGTTTGCTGATGCTTGCTTGATCTGACAGTGACGTTAACCATTTAACTAGTGCTACTCTACTTCTGGGCCACGTCTCTACCCCTCTCACTTGGACTGTTGGACTTGCCTCTTATGGGGAGAACGAAAGGCTCACTTGCTAAACACCCTACGCCTAAGCATACCCTCATCAAAAATTCAAAAGTTTTTACTGCCTTCTCCAAACTAGAGGATTCATTGTTATTCTCACAAGACCCCACGGAAAATATGGATCCCTCTCCCTCGCCAGTGCCTGCTGTGAAGTCTGTCACCAAGCGTTTAAAGCATAACCCGCCTTCTCCTCCTAAATCGACCTCGCCTGTTTCCATGGAAACACTACTGGAAGAAATTAAGGCCCTTCGTCCCTTTATGGAGGAAACAAATAATAAACTACAAGTTCTCACTGACACTTGGGCTCAACTTGATTCACGAATTACTGCAGTTGAAAGTCATATGTCTTCCTTTACAGACACTAACACCAATGTATCTCACCTTCAATCTCAAGTGTCTGCCCTCCAACGCCAAGTCGAGGATCTTGAAAACCGTAATAGGCGGAACAACCTGCGTATTTATGGTCTGGTAGAGGGATCAGAAGGGTCGGATCCTCCTACCTTCTTTAAAACTTTTCTACCCAAGATTCTCCATATGCCGGAAGGCACTGCTCTCAACATTCAACGAGCCCATAGGTTAGGACGTCTCCCATCGAGTGCATCTTCTTCACAGAGGCCGAGAGGTGTCATTTTGTACTTTTTGGAGTACACGGATTTGCTAAAGGTTTTGTCAGCGGCTAAATCCTCTCAACGAGTCACCTGGTCCGGCGCCACTTTGTTTTTCGCTCAAGATTATGCCAAGTCCACAGCCAACAGACGTAAGGCCTTTCTTGATATGAGACCTAATCTTCGTGCCATGGGAGCGCGTTATGGTCTTTTTCACCCCTGCCTCTTTAAGGTCACGTTCAATAACAAGACGACATCCTATGAAGATCCGCAGCAGTTACAGAGTTTCATAAACTTTCACAAGACGGAGACCATGGAAGCTTCGGGACCCTCGTCTTCAAATGTTACTTGATGTTCTGATGATTTTTCTTATGGTTCTTTCATTCATTGCTTCTCTTTATCATCGTCCTTCATGTTTTCTTTGGTGTTCTTTTGTAGCTTGGATGGTCTTCTTAATTTGAGTTGGTACCTAATCGTTTTGTTCTGTTTTAACTCTCCTATTCTTCACCACTTACTGTGCTAAATAGTTTTTATGTTTTTGATTTCTGTTCTCTCTCGCATCCGTAGATATCCTATTTTATTGGCGTTTTCCCCCTCGTCATCCGTCTGGTCAGCCTGGATGGGCTGCCTGTCTCGTGTGGCTTCTTCCCCTCCCCCCTGTTCTCTTGGATCTTCTTCATGTAAGTATGCCTCCTGTTCATATTCTCCTTTTATGCTTTTTTTGCTGTCTTCTGACATTGTTCCTCTTCTCCTCTCTTTCTTTCTCTTTTTTCCTTTTCTTTTCTTCCCGCTTACGCCTCCCTCATTCTATCCTCTTCTCCCTTTCTTTGGTCATTCGCAAATTCATATTCCTTGCTTATGTTTCTTATCCCTTATCGAATTTCTTAATATTATTGTTTTTAATCTTTTCCTCTCTTATCTTCTTCTTTGTACACTCCTGAGTTCTCATTTCTCTACTCTTCTCATTCTCAACCCTATTTATCGCATTGTATGTTCATGGTTTTTGACTTCAATCTCATCCAGTCAAGTTCAGAATTATCACATGGAATGTTAAAGGATTGAACAATCCCATTAAAAGACAACGAGTTCTATCCCATTTAGCAAAGTTAAAAACTGATGTTGCTTTCCTTCAGGAAACCCACCTTCCTGAGGCTGAAGCATCTAAATTAAAAAGATGTTGGGTAGGTAATGTGTTTTCTTCTCCAGCTTTAGGTAAGAAAAATGGTGTTCTTATTCTTACTCATAAAAAGCTTAATATATCGGTGATTTCTCAAGAGACTGATTCTGAAGGTCGTTGGTTAATTGTTAAATTACTTATTGACAAAATACCAGTGGTTTTCTTTAATGTTTATGCTCCAGTTTCAGTTGACAATGTTTTTTGGTTACATATTTCTGATAAGTTGCTCTCCCTTGCAGACGATTATATTGTTTTTGGGGGTGATTGTAATCAAGTTTGTGATCCCGTTTTAGATAGGAATTCCCCAGTCAGATTTGTAAACAATAAAATGCACTCACAATTTACTTCCACCATTCGTCAAAAGTCTTTAGTTGACATCTGGAGACTGTGTCACCCTGATCTTCGTGAATATAGCTTTTTCTCCCCCCCACACAAATCACAATCCCGTATTGACTACCTCTTTTTAAGTAAACCTTTAACGCAACACGTACTTCAATCAGAAATAGGGTCCATTTTAATTTCAGACCATGCCCCGGTTTCTGTTGATTTTGATCTTCTTCCTTACACCCCATTTGCTGGACGGTGGCGTTTTAATAATTCACTGCTTGCAGATCCTAATTTTTCCAGCCAGTTCAGTTCTTTTGCTTCGGAATTCTTCACCATAAACACAACTCATGATTCCTCCCCTGCTATGATTTGGGATTCTTTTAAGGCAGCTGCCAGAGGCTTTATTATTAACTTTGTTTCTCGGAAGAAAAAAGTTTTTGAGAAACATTCGGCTCAATTGCTTGCCAAAATTAAAAAATTAGAATACGCCTATTACCACTCGTACTCTGAAGCTTCTTTGAAAGATCTTATCACTGCTAAAATTACCTTCAACAAAGCATTCACGGAAGCGGCTTCTTCTTATCTTCTGAAGTGTAGTGCTCGTTACTATGGAGGTCAGAATAAAATGGGGAAAGTATTGGCCAACTATCTAAAATCTCGGCGGGACAGAACTAGGATAGAGTCTTTGAAGGATTCCAATGGTGACATTCTTCTCAAAGATGAAGATATCTTAAATGAGTTTGTCTCCTTTTATAAAACTCTTTATACCCCTGAGGCCCAACCTCTTCAATCTGATCTTTCCTCCTACTTCCAATCCATCTCTTCTCCTCCCTCGCAACATATTGATTTTGATTCATTGCAGCTAGATATCACATTAACAGAAATTTCTCATGCCGTATCGGTTTTGAAGCGAGGGAAAACCCCTGGACCTGATGGATTTACCATTGAATTTTATGAACACTTTTCGAAACTCCTTCTTCCACAACTTCTTCTTTTGTTTACTTCTTTTATCACAAACGGAACATCTCAAGGTACCTTCCAGGATGCTATGATTTGCCTAATCCCCAAAGAAGGCAAAGATCCCTCTTTCTGTAAAAATTATCGCCCGATATCTTTAGTGAACACGGATTATAAAATTTTTGCTAAAATTCTTGCCTTACGTATTGACCCAATCTTACCTGAGCTTCTTGGTTCGGAGCAATCGGGCTTTGTAAAAGGTCGCTTATCCTCTGATAATTCTAGAGTCTTTTTTAACATTCTTAGCAAGGCCTCTTCCTTAGACTACCCGCTTGCTGCCATAGCTTTAGATGCCGAGAAGGCTTTTGATAGGATTGGTTGGGACTTTATGTTCCATGCTCTTCAGTGGATAGGGTTTCCCTCTAAGTTAATTTCCTTGATTTCTCTCTTGTATTCTGGTCCCAAGGCGTCTATTCTTGCTAATGGTAAGGTCTCCGATTATTTTTCTCTTTCAAGGGGTGTACGGCAGGGTTGCCCCCT
Organism: Triturus cristatus; assembly: GCF_964204655.1. NCBI lineage: Eukaryota > Metazoa > Chordata > Amphibia > Caudata > Salamandridae > Triturus > Triturus cristatus. The sequence continues at coordinate 641,501,399 of NC_140589.1, forward strand.
ATCCCCTCTCCTATTTGTAGTGGCGTTAGAGCCTTTCCTTACCAAAATTAGACAGGATTCCCTAATTACAGGATTCCATTTAGGCTCCCGCCAAGTCAAAATGTCTGTTTATGCAGATGATATTCTTTTATACTGCTCCAATCCCGATACTTCTCTTCCTCCTTTCCTTTCCCAAGTAGATGCGTTTTCAAAACTTTCAGGATACCGCCTAAATCGTGATAAATGTGAAGTCTTACCCCTCAATGTTTTGTGTCTTAAACACTATTTTGACCATACCGGTTTTTCCTGGCAATCCTCTAAATTAAAATATTTGGGTTTATGGTTCTCCCCGTCTATTTCCGAAACTCTTAAATACAATTTTGATTACATTACTAAGAAGCTAAATGATTCTATTACCAAGTGGCACCCTCTTTTTCTCTCTTGGTGGGGTAGGTTAGACTCTATTAAGATGATGCTTGCTCCCGTTATTTTATACTCTCTCTCAATGATTCCTGTACATATCCCAGATTACTACTTTAAGACATTAGATCGCACTTTACTAAAATTCCTCTGGAAAGGTAAGCCCCCTCGGATAGCCTTATCTACTCTCAAAAAAGATAAATCAAATGGTGGGCTTAAGTTTCTGACTTTAAATCTTATCACCACGCATTTTCCCTAAAACAAGCCTCTTCATGGCTTTCCTTGGACCTTCCTACCGATCCTCCAATTTGGCTTAGCATCGAGAAGTTTTTCACTTCCCCCTTCGCCTTTTTGGAATCCCTTGCTTTCTCTGCGCACACTTCTTCTTTGCGTCATCCTGTTATCTCTCGCACACGAAAACTCTTAACTCCTCTCCTACCAGCCTCTTACCCCTCGCTTAACTCACTTTCTCAACAACCTATTTGGCATAATAAATTACTACGTATTAAAAATCGTGCTTTCTATTGGAAGGTATGGCACTCCAAGGGTTTGAAGTGGATTTCCCAACTCTTGATGGGTGATACACCTCTATCCTTCTCAGTCCTCAAATCTAACTTTGCCCTTCCTAACTCCTGTAAGAAGCAATATGACCTTCTGCTTCCCTCTCTTCACCAATATCTTTCGTCACTCCCACCTTCTCCAAATCTCCCTACAACTTGCTTTACGTTGTTTCCATTGTTAAACGCTTCCCCTTCTGCATCTTCCCTTTACAAAGGTCTTTTATCTCTTTCGACGCGGTGCAAAACAAGGACTGAGCTGGCATGGGAAAAGTACTTATTACAATCCTGGTCTGTCTCTTTGTGGGATAAGTTGTGGTTAAAGATTCATAAAACTTCACGGGCGGCCAATACCACTCAGACTCTTTATTTTGTATATCAGCGTGCATTATATTCACCCGCACAATTGGCTTCCTTTTCTTCCACCACTTCATCACACTGCTGGTCTTGCTCATGTTTAAAGGCTGACTTAAAACACATGCTATTTGATTGTCCTAACATTGCTAAATTTTGGCTCTTAGTTTGGTCTCAAATTAACAAAATATTTAACACTAAAGTTCCTTTTTCCCTCTCAAATATATTTCTTGGTTCTTTATCCCCCTCATGGCCTCAACCTTCGTCACATTGTCAGTTAATAGATTTGTTAATTGCCATAGCTTTACATCTAATCACCTTGAATTGGAAACATGCCGATAAAGTCACTTACAGAGCCTGGTGGAACGCCATCTGTTTTAATCACAGACTTGACACCAACTATGTTACCCCTATATCACTAGCAATTAAAAGGGATTTGTTATGGCTCCCTCTCACTACATATTTATCTGCTTCCCCCCCTTCGAATATTTCAATTACTGCTACTGTGAGAACATCGGACGATGTCCGCAAACCGCCCTGATTTAGTTTCGTTGTCTTTTGTTTGAATAATTTATTATTGTTCTTGCATACTGTACTCCTTCCATTATATCATTATATTCGTTTTAGAGTTTTAAAGTACATGCAATGTAATGCTTCATTTTACCTCTTTTGTTGCCATTGATTGCTCTGAACTCTTTCCAATGATATTCATATTGCTTCCCCCCCCCCTTTTTTCTTCCTCTTTCTCCCTTTTTCTTTTCTAGGTCACCGTGTTTATTGTAACCATTATGCTTATTATCCTTTATTGTTCATATCATAATTATTCATGTTGTCTGACCGGATTTTGATTGTACATTGTATTTTCTTGCTGGTCTCAATAAACGTAAACTTAAAAAAAAAAAAATGTGCAAAAAAAATAAAAGTAAAGAAATTATCATTGAGCACGTCTTCTACACTCATGTCATTGCACTTGTGTTAATACAGTTTAGCACATGTTGCTGATATCAAATTAACATACGGCACAGCGGGTGACTAACCTTCCTGTAGCCATTCCACAAGTGCTTGGGGTGTCAAATCTGAGCGCTTCGGCCAGCAGCTTTGTTTACACGTCTTGAGCTGCCACGTTTCTTGGGCCTTCGAGATGGAGGGTCACAGGCAGGTCTCCTCTCCTAAGGAGTGTCTCGCTCTGGCTGGCAGCAGTTTCAATGGTTAGGTAACTATCCGCACATTGTTTTCCGGCAGGATTTACCTAAATTAAAAAATGTCCTGTCTCGTATCAGTCACGCTAGCTAAAGTGCACAGTCAACGAGGCGCAGCGTAACCCACAGGAAGCCGGCCCCACACACTCTCTGCCTGCGGTTGTCCGGGCATCGCACCAAGAAAAATAAAGTTTAATGTAATTTCACAATAATCCAACTCAATTCAGCCAGCCAGTAGGCCCATCACCATCATCCTGCACCTCGGAGTCGAACTCGGAGGAATCGTCACATAACATTCATACTGAGTTTACATTGCAACCACGCTAAAATGAAAAAAGCAGAGTTGAATACTTACTGGGTGACGGTTACAGTCTGTTGATTAGACTCCTGCTGCATGACACGCTGCTTCAAGTACTGGTGCCGGTCGTGCTGAATTGCCGGTGCGTGCGTTGTGATTTAAGATTACGCTGTTGCAGCACAGACGCACAGTTAAGACCAAATCCAGCCCAATCAGCGGCCCGCCCACTAGCAGCACTGACCGAAGGGCAGGCATTGATTTATCAGCTAAGGTAAGCAAGCACTCTTCACCGGTAAGTCACAGAATGTAAGTCAATAAATTATGTTTTTGGGACACGTGGTGCAATCGTTGTTGACATAATTTGACAAGCAGTGGCATTCAGGTCTAGACCCGGCCCTGAGAAAAAAGTGCTGGTGCTAAGCACCGGAAAGCACCGGCACAAGTTAAGCACTGGCCTGAGTACATGTAGTTCCACTTTGCTAGGGACTTATAACCAAATTAAATATGCCAATTGGGTACAAGCCAATTTAACACATTTTAAGGTGAGACCACAATCACTTAAGCACTGGTCAGCAGTGGTAAAGTCCACAGAGGTCTAAGGCCAGAAAAAGTGAATTCAGAAAAAACAGGAGGAGGATGTACTTTTTAAAGTATATGGAAAATCTGTGCCCCTTCCTGCACAGTGGTTCCTTTTAAGTAATATCACCAACAGGTTAAGAGGTAGTTAACTGGATAAGTCTCATCCTCTTTTGAGCTGCTGTTTTGGGGTTCCCACTCCACCTCACCTTTCCACTCACACTTCAAGACAGAGGCTATGCATGGCCTTCTCTGGGAGGAATACACAAAAGACAGAAAGTGCCTTAAACCAGTCTCACAGCTAGAACTGTAGAATACACAAACTCTTTCTGCGTGATTGGAATGAGCATGGGATAGAAAGCACCAGTCATTGTGCCAAGATTTCTCATCAAACAAAACCTGGAGTTCAACATCAGTGGAGACTGAGAAACACTTCTGTGCTTCAGGGTTGGCATCTCTGGCTGACATCTACCCTTTTCCAGGTTCAAGAACTGGAAAACTGAAGTCTTACAAATCACCAGGAGCAGAGCATTGAAACCAAAGGAAATATCTGATCCGCAGGGTCGCATTGTAAGACCTTGAAAACCATACTATCCCAACAGCATGCCTAAACACAAGAGCACCTGTGACAGCGTTCTTCTCACAGAAATTGCAACTGCATCCTGTGGTTTCCATGAATGAAAACAAAACAAATGTCTGCAACGGCTAGGTGCTGAGAAAATTAAATGGCGATTGCATTTGTTGGCCTCATGAGAAGAAACCAAAGCGCCTTGGAAGTTTTGTGTTATCGTCATATCACACACTGCAATTAACTGTTGCTTATACCTCTGTTTTTCTACCATTGCTGTGACCTGGGGAGGGTTTGGTATTGTGAGACCGGCCTCGTGGCGTGGGCCCACCCGATCAGTAAGCAACCCTGTAAACCCACCTGATCCCCAGCATCACAGACTTCCCGCCACCATGGCCCAACACACTCGATGGCCGGCCGGGGCCCCAGCCAAACCTAAGACACTACCACGCATGCCCGGCCGAGGGAGAGAGAAACCCCCAAGCCAGACTGGGGGACGCCGCCTCGGTCACACCCCTGATCTCCTCCCCAAGGAGGGTTTCGATCGGCCACCATGCCCCCGGTGTGTGGGCGCCTTGCATGCTGGGCGTCTGGAGTCCCTCCCAGACCCACCTGAACAGATCAAAGGGCCGAGCGACAGGAAATCCCAACACACCGCCCCAGGCACGAGGACCCCTCTCTGCGAAGACTCCGGACTTCAAAGAGAAGGGGGAGTATAACAAGGGGTGCTGAAGGGACGGATGGCAGAGAAGACTTGGACCTATGAGAGCCCTGCTGACCTGGTCGCAGCTCGATCGAACTCTGAACCCAAGAACGCTACCTGACCCGCTGAACCATCTGAGCCCTGCTGACGCTGTCGCGGCTCCCTGAACTCTGAACCATCTGAGCCCTGCTGACGCTGTCGCGGTTCCCCGAACTCTGAACCATCTGAGCCCTGCTGACGCGGTCACGGCTCCCCGAACTCTGAACCATCTGAGCCCTGCTGACGCTGTTGCGGCTCCCCGAACTCTGAACCATCTGAGCCCTGCTGACGCTGTCGCGGCTCCCTGAATGCTGGACCATCGAAGCCCTGCTGATGCTGTCGCGGCTCCCCAACTCTGAAACCACCTGTGCCTGCTGAGTGACTCGCGGCGCTCCCCTCCCGGAGAATCGGCAGAGATTGCCGAGAGAAACCACATCCCCCAGCTCGAGGATTGGGAGCTGTGCGAAGGATACTCCGCAGAGACACTGAATTCACAGACTGTCCCGCTACCCCAATACCCCCATCACGAACCCGCCGCCGCTTGTGGCATTGATTTAACACTACTTCTCGGATCATAAAGATCCCCTGAAACTATCGATAAAGTATACTGTCTTACGAAGAACTACTGTGTGGTGTCCCTCAGCGTGTGCAAACCTAGGTACGAGACCCTTCCAGGAAGGGCCTCCCCGCCCTTGCTCGGCCTAACTCTGGGAGAGGTGGGTCAAAGGGTGGTCAGGAACGTATTCCGAAGCCCCCCGGAGAACGCCCCTCCAACAGGTATGTTGTTTGGTGGTGGGTTTGTGTTTGGGCCTAAGGAAGATTCGCCTGTGAAGATCCACTTGACTGAAATCAGAATGAGTGGATTGCAGCCTCTCCTTCATCGGTGTTTGGTCACCCCAGCCTTCATAATGCACAACTTTGGGTTTTGGTAGGTGTGTACCAGACATGGACATGGCATTAGCAGAGTTAGAACGATCCCTCCTGGTGCACCATGTAGGATGACACACCACCATGAGTGACACAACCTATGCCTTCAGTCAACAGTAGAAGGTCCTGCCTGATGATGATTAAAAAGACAGAAAAGTATTTTGCAAGGTAGAGATATTGTGGGGAGAATAGAAACTTAGTACATTTCGCACTCTACCTATCTACTCTCATTTGGGCGGGGTAGACCAGGATCTAGAGGGGTGTCACAAGTGAAATACCTCTCTTTTTCCCCAAAAGGACAATGTGTTTTTACTTGTGGCAATGATAACTACACAATACCATAACAAGAGAAACAGCCTCAGCCAGCACTGGGTGATTTCCCTATTAAAGTGAATATTGCATTGGTAACAATGTACCATTTGATTGTCCTCTGATATTTATTTAAATGTTTGCACTGTATATTGAATTATATTATGTATCTCACTGAGTTCTGAGTTTCTACCCGCACCACCTAGTTGAGTAAACCTTGCACTGTTCAGTTTTGTTACCCTGAAGATCAAGTGGAACAGAAGTGTACTTGGTGCCCAGTTTTGGGTTCCAGAGTAGAGCCCCTGGACATTGTAACAATCTAAGCCCAGAAGTATCTGTTTGCCTTGGGCCTCCTGAAAAAGTCCAGGCACACCCATGGGGTAAAGAATGTAACTAATCCTGGGAGTAATTTAATTATGCTTGAGTAATTTTGGTAAATCCATGTTACTCTTTAACGTGGAATTAGCGAATATGATATACACCTGCTTGTGTAATTAAGAGTAATTGGGGGGAAACATTATACTGCAAGAGCGCATTTAGTGAGTGGCTGCTCATGCTACTGTTTATGTTCTCCTGCATTTAACACTATTTTCTTAGTGCAAAATGGATCGTCACCTCTATTTTTTGACTCAAGAGTGCATTTTGCATTGAGAAACTAACGCAAAATTCCAGGGATAAGTTGGGAGAAGATCCTACCCCGAGTGCACATTTAGTGAGCTTGAGCAACTGCTCACTCTCGCTAATCCTGGACTGTTGCACTTAGTGCTATTTCTTAGTGCGAAATGCATCCTCACAACCATTATAGACTTGAGGGGGCATTTTGTGCTAAGGAGGTAGAGCTAAATTCAGATTTTTTTTGTGCATAATTCCATGTACTTTTGTGAAATTTTTAGATAATTCAGTGTGATTACACTTCACAGAATTACACGACTTCTGCCCACCCCTAAATAATACTGCAATTAGGTATTTTGGAAAAAAACATGACACACATTGTAAAGACTCCGCTGATCTCTGAGTTATTGATGACACACTACAAGCATCAGAACATATTTGAAATGGCCCTCAGATGTATACCATCACAACAGGTCTCAAAATCCAAGCAAACATCATCTAGCAAAGGAACATTCTAGATTGCCTATTGTTGGTGATTGATAGCGTTGCAAGACTCGCCAAAGGGAACTGTTTTTTCTCCACAGGATGGTGGTCCCTTTTTTATTAACCGTTTAATCTATTTGATTGATAAAATTAGGGAGTGAATATTAAAATACTCTGCTGCACATTCATGAACATGTGTGCGGTACAATCAATCTAATTGTGCTCAGATATAAAGAAAAATTATTTCTATTTGAGAACCTTCAAGAAATTGGCTTTAAATTGAAGGCGAGGGGCAGGCAAACCTGAGCTACCTATAAGATAGTTCCAATTCTCATAGGGACATGGGCTGTACTAGAGGACTACGCATTGAAACAGAGTATTGCTCATTTTACATGCTCTACTTGTTTCTGATATTGCCAAACATGCCAATGAAGGCAAAGTTTGTTTTAAAAAAGTCTCTCCCCTGCTTTAAGTGCTTCACTCAGTTTTACACTTTATTGGACATGTGCATTTATCTTTGCTCTAAGTTCTTTGGTCGCTGGGTCTGATAGGAAAGCTCCAAAGACTTGACTGCCGTGCAGTGTCTAGAACTGGACAGGTTTGTAGACTAAATAGGTATCCAAATACTCATAACATAAACACTGTAAGTTATGGTACACGCTTAGTGGCCTGGTGACGTCACTTTTATAGTATTGAGAAGGCAGCTAATGGTCAGCTTCATGAAAAAAGTCTCCTCATCTGCCATGCATAGGGCAATGGTCACAGTGTGATCTGCAGCCAAAATATTCAAAAAGCTCAATCTGATTATTGTACACAATTATTCCCAGAGTGTTCAATGAAGCTGTTAGAATTCCCTTGGGATGTAATGACTTCAATAAGTGGAGCTCAAATATGTAGTCAGATGTTTGGTATCTCTTGCCATCAAGAAGGGTTAATGGCTATATTTTCTCTTTATATTTCAGCCAACTGGAATTAACGTTATTTCACATTTCTACATGGTGTTGGCTAAGAGATGATTGTTGGTAAATGTATCAGTTGAGCAATTAGTCTCACCCTGATGTAGTTCATCAAAGTTATCAGTGTTGAATAGAAGCGAGAAAGTACCTGCTTGAATTGTTCACGTGAAAGGTCAAGAAAGACTTTGTGAATCCAACTGCCCTGCATTTCAAGATCCCAAGATAGCCTCATGAAACCAGTCAAATAAACCAGTGTGCTTTAAGGCTGAACTATGCTCTGATTAAGGCAACCTCTATCACCATCTATCACCATCTTAGTTTTCGTAAAATCACAGGAATCCTGGTACTTGAAAACAACAAGGCGTGGCCCCAAGAGAGAGCACTTGTAAAGAAGAATGGGACAGTGAAAATGCTTAAGCAAGAACTGGTGCTCAGAATTGTATGTGAAGAAAGCTTCTGCTATACTCCCAAGACATAAATAATCTGCAATCCTGCTAGATACTGTTACTGTATGGTATTCCAGTGCCTGTAAGAAGGCATTGGTGCTTTTGGGGTGGACTGGTGGTGAGGTCCAGCTTTTCTTCAGGGAATCGTGAACGCCTTACTGGTGGGTGGCTGGGACAACTGCAAGCCATATGGAGCATGCTGCAATTGTTTATCAAAAGGTCACATATCTGCATGGGTGACCTGAAAATTTTTAACAGTTGAATGTTTCTTGCAAAATGAGTTGCAGAAGTTTAGATTCATGTGACACTGTGAGGGAGCTATATTGGGTTAATATTGCTGGTTGTAGCTCTTCAACCTGGTTTGCCAGCTCACAGCTGGCCTTCATCCAGAAACCAAGACTCTACCTGCAGAACAAGACCGGAGATGACTTGTCTGTTTTCCACATCTGGAAGACCTGAGGACATTGGGTTTTTGACCCACCTTTAGAAGACACTCGTTGCAACTGGGCTGATCCAGATACGGGTTTAACAACTCACACAAATCAACTTCCCGGACTGTAGTGAATTTTTAAACAAGCTCAATAGGATCTGCAATTGATTTCAACCACACAACTCACACCTTCCGAAAGACTTCATTCACTAGAGAATTTATTTCTCAGCACCTGTCTTGAATTATATATATATTTTTTACCAATTGCTATTGTGCCTTGTCGCTCTTTACATCATTTTACTGTGTTGCAAGGGATGACAAACACTCCTCCCTCTAGAGTATTGTCCTGCTTCTTGGACCATGGTACCAAGGTTGAGCTATGGATACCTTAAGTGAAAATCGGTTTAGAGACACAGTGTGTGGAACACAGCATAAAACTCTGTGTGCTTGCAAGATCCTGTTGCATCCGCCGAAAAAATAAAACTATGTATTGGTGGAACGGCTCATAATTTTTCAACATACAATATGCACATAGTGCAACCTTGTATTTCTATTGGCACCTAGTACAATATTCCTTGCTTGAAAAATTAAGGCAACATTTGAATGAAGGTCACTTAAATTTCAAAACATCAAGTCATGGTCGGTAATTACGAATGAAACATGATTAACTCAAACAGCACCTCATATCAACTCACTACAGTAAATAACTGATTACACCCTGTATGTGCAAAAGAGAATAGCGAACTTGAACCAGTTCAAGAGACCGCTGCTGGTCCTTCTGGTCAGTGCTTTGGTCAGATGAATGCAAACAAACTCAAGACTGAACAGCCTGAAGGGACGTAAAACTAAATGAAAACCTTTCCAAGCTGATACAATAATATTTAAAGAACAGCCTCTGGACGCCCAATAACTTTCTTAGTTTACAGGGATAAAAACATTCCCAGATCAAACCTCTTGAGCAACATAAAACATACTTTGAAGAGTTTTATTATTAAAAAATAAACTGAAAAACAACAAAAGACAATAGACAAAATGCACTGCACATAATTGTGGTTCCATACGTTACACAGAACTATCCAATGACATTTAAAAAAAAAGTAGAAATAGGTTAAAATGTATCGAACCTTGTTCTCAGTTCACAAAGCTTTTTTACAAGAGTAGAAGTGACCTAATCCCGGAAATTGTGGAGTAACTTCAAGTAATACAAGAGTAACAACTACTCACAGAAAAAAACTCTGTGGTTCAATTTTCTGGTTTGCCTCACAATGTTATTAGGTATTGTAATTCAGTTATTAGATATTTTTCTCAAAAACATCTATACGGATAATTTTCAATAAATAAAAAACTATGTTTCATTTATAAATGACATCTGAAGACATTTCTCTATGTTCAATTCGGCTATGGAATGTGTTCAATAAAAAGAGAAACACAAATAAGCTGTTTTGCTATCACTACTTCACATTACTCTGGGCAGACATTCGGGAAATATTTAAAAAAATGCAATAAACATTAAAACTATCCTCAGTGCACACAAATAGCTATGTACATTTTGATGTCAAATTGAACAGTGATGGCTGCTAACATCATGTGAAGCTCTTTAAAGTATCTGACAAACTACCGAGCAAATACAATTTGGCAAATTGACAGAAAACACAGGAAGTTGTCTTTGATCAACTCAGTTCCAACAGTGATCGTCAGGCTTCTTATACAAAGTGCTCGAAGGGTTAAATCAGTTCCAAAACCATTTTTCCAGATTGCTTACGGACTTGTATTCCTGGTGTCTTTTTACATGATCACATGCAAGGCACGCATGTGATTCCCAAAACTGAGATAAATTCACTGTAAAATACTTTCTCCAGTTGAAGAGACTGAGATACATCTCACTATTACTGTTCAGCAGCAGAAGGTAGTCTGCTAGTTCTCTGGGGGAGAGAAAATCATCCACATGAATGAAAGAGTCTGCAGGGATATAATTCTCATAGTTTTCCCTGGATGGGCCCAGGACAACTGGCACTGATCCAGCAAGCAAAGCATTGTAAAGTTTTTCGGTGATGTAGTCTTTGTGGATTGAGTTTTCAAAGGAAAGGTAAAATTTACAAGTTGAAATAGTTGGGATAAGACTTTTGTCACTTAGGTAATCTCCAAAAGCTTGCCCGTAGGTCTGAATTTCAATGTACTTGTTCAACTCATTATAATACTTGACCCTTGCATGATCTGGATTCCAGTTACTAACAACCCAACACACTAATTTGTCTTTGCTTGGCACTTCATACTCAAAGGGATTGGTACTGACGATCATGAAGCCATAAGGCACTTGAATATCTGAATCCCGTCTGTAAGTCAAGGTCAGGTTGAAAAGATGTTCAATGCCACTCTTCTGTGGTGTATGTGTTGGGGATTCCAAGTTCATCCATATCCATTTCTGAAAGGGTGGCCTGGCTTGCTGTGGCAAATTTGTCAGGTCCCAATTGATGTCTCTGTGATGGATTAGAACCGCATGTGATTTGTTGTAGAGAGACCGGTCGATGGTTAGGTGGCATCCGTGGATGTTGAACAAAGTGTTGCATGATTTCAGCTCAAATGTCTGCCCGAAAGGCCACACCCAGATCAGAATCGTAGTTTCATTGAAGTAATCGCTTTTAGTGGTAAAGAAGCTCTTCATTTTCAGAACCGAGCTGGCGGATTCGATTGGGCTGGAGATCCAGTTGTTTGTTGGCTTGACGTATATGAGCACACATACCATGAAGCAACTCAAGACGATACAAATGATTAAAAATGGTCGGAAAATACCTTTGGATGTTGATGTCATAATTTGCCCTGCAAAAGAAAATGAAAGAGAGTAAACAAAATAGCTATTGTAAGACAGAAAACTATGCCAGATAAAGCATTAATCAGACAAGATTGGCTTTTAATTATTCAGTAACAAGAATCACGCCACAATAACATATTTAAACATTAATATAGAAAAAAGGGTTTATTTGTGTTGTTTTAAATTCCAATGTGTATCCGGAAGGCAGCGTCAAAATACTTCTAAATACCTGGATAGTTAACAGAATATAAAACAGCAAATAAACACAGCAGTCACAATAAAATATAAAATATTGCAATCTAAACAGACGTCATGGCATACGGTGCTCTGAGTATCACCCAGGTGCATCAGGGTATTTGTGGAATGTCCAACAGTTATCTATGTATTACATTCATTTGGAAAGAATGTGCCATTTGTTAACTCTTCCAAACTACAGACTCTGTTCAGATTTATACAATGAGATTTTGATCATTTATACCTGTATCTTTATTTTGTGTGCATGGCACAGAAATGTAACTCATTTATAATTGTACATGGATGAGTATCAGCAGCAAGGGTATTTTCCACTGAGGGCTGCTGTGTGACATCATAAAGAGTGAGCTGACTATGTGTAAAAAAGCCACAGAATGAAACCATTGCTTTGTTGAAACTTATGCAATGTATTTGGAATGTGTTCTAGGTTCATTTCCACTCTTCCACTGACCAACCCTCATGATCCAGCAAAGTAAAACAGGAGGAAATACGTTAGGCCTGCTTTAAATTACAGGCACTGCTATTTGGAGCCTTCCCCATTCACAAAAATATATACCTGGGCTCCAGAAACCCACCCGCAATGTGCCCTTCACTAAAGTATATATTAAAAAATAAAGCTCTCCTCCTGCCATCCTCTATGTCCCTGTGCTCCACTACTCCCAAACTACCATTACCACCAGGCCTTCTGAACTTTGTAATCCTCTTTTTACTTAACCTCCCTCTGAGTCTCCCCTTTCTACACACTGTGGGTCTGATTCACAAACTGCACTTTGAGGTACATTTTGTATTAGTACAGTAGTACTACAAAACGTACTACAAAGTGTTATTCACAAACAAGACTTTTGCAGTAGCTTAAACCTTTGAGCAAGTCTACTAACTTTTTTATTTGGAAACTGCACTTTTGTGTAACTTAGGGGCATATTATCAAGAAACGGCGTTAAAATTATCACCGCTTTAGCGACAGAAAACTGCCGCTAAAGCGGCGATAATGGGCTTGCTAATATGCCCTTGAGAATTCCCATAGAAGCCCATGTTCTGGTGTGAACATTGGCTTCTATTGGAATTCTCTGCGGCATATTATCAAGCCCATTATCGCCGCCTTAGCGGCAGATAATTTTAACGCCGTGCTTGATAATATGCCACTTACACTTTTGTAGTAATTCATTCTTTTGTTGTAAGTCTCTACCTCCAATATTTTCTTTGGGAGCGTATTGCAGTACCAGTGGCTGGCCATGTAGTGCTGGACTTACTACAAAAGTGTAAGGTACTGCAAAAGTGCAGTTTGCGAATACTGAAAACTTTACACAAAAGTGTAAACTTACTCACAAGTGTAACTTACCTTAGTGAATCAGGCCCATAGAAATTAGAGACAACTTCAGAATTTTTAGCACCTAGAGCCCAAGTATGTTTTTAGGCATTTTTTTGTAGTAGTTTGACTAAATATGTATTCGATATTACAGTGGAGGGACATATGCAAGAAGCATGCTTAGGAGTTTATAAACTTTATAATGCACGTAAGGGCAATATTTCTCCTTGATTGGTCCAAGCCCAACTTGAACCTAGAATTCAAATGAATTTCATTGAGTGTGCTAGGCAACTATAGTCCATATTTCTATCTCACAGCAAACAACGCTTCAGAAGGGAGGGAGATGGAATTGAAAAAGGAAAAAATTAGAGGTGTGTGAAATTCGCCTAATTTTAATTTGACATAATTTCATGCTCGTTTCCATTTATGACACAAACATGCATTTTGTACTACAAAAATAGTGCAATAAACACAACTGATGCTAGCAATATCAGTTTGCAGCTCTCTCAGCAGTATAATCAAGGGACATGGTGTAATTTAGCATAACAAGTGAAACAAGCGAAATTCTCATCATTATGCTAATTATTCCGGAATGTTAAAATGTTTCCATGGGCCCAGAAAAAAGGTAGTGAAACACCTACAACGTTCCTTAACGCTGCACCAGCAGAACAGTGGTGCATAGTGAGACTTACACCATGAAAGCGTTTCTTCCATCGTGGTTTGGAACTCACCGCCCAGAAAGTTTTACACAGTGTTTAAATACTCATTATCTAAATTCGGCAGGTATACAAAATGCATTGAGTGTAAAAAAGCTCTTCTGGGTGCCACAGCTTTCCTTTTACTGGCAGTATGAAAATACAGTATTTCCATGTTAGAGCTGAGCGGCAACAGAGACTTTGGCTTGTAAGATAACAAGATGTGTCACGCAATTAAGCTTCTAAATTGCAAGAGACTGGCATGTTTCATGGTGTATTCTTCCATTGTTTTGTGGGCTCAACAGAGGAGTAGAAGTGAAGGGATACAAATAAAAGATCCCATCCAAACCAGTCAGCCCAATATTCGCATCTCAGTCTTAGTGCCTGCATATTCAATGTCTCTATTCTTTGGACCTTTAACTTATTCTGATGTTTAAGGGGCAAATGAGTAAAGTGTTCATAAATAAAAATCTTATCGAGCAGAAAACCTAGGACAGAGTTTACATGCATGAGGATATGGAGACAAGTTTAACACAAAATTCGACTTCAAGTTACTACTATTATTATGTGAGAGTATTTTAGGTATAAATCTGCCATATGTAGCTCCACACAGTGTAGGCAGAGCTCTGCGACTGCCCTATGTAGAACTACAAATTAAAGGGAACAGAAAACAGGCATCACCTATAAAAAAACAATACCCACTTGACAAACAATTCTACTAGGAGTGCATAAACACAGGTCACAGGGTCCTCTCCCCTATGCTTCAAGAGATGCAACCAGATGATAGCTGCGGCTGTGTTATGTAACAATATGTATTTTTGAGGCATGCAATGTGTTATGATGTGTCTTCAATTGTGTCTCGAGTAGAGATAAGCCTTTTTTAACCAAATCATTAATAAAGTAAGATTTGTAATTTTCAATATATGTCCATATTTTATGCTTGCATTTTATAATGTGATTTGTATAAGTGACTGCATTGCATAAAGTATTGTGACCATTTTTCATTAATTTACAAATTGTATTTAATTTTTTATATTTTTAGTTTACTTTTGCACAGTGTGATGTGCAATGTTAAATGCAACATCTAAAGTTATATGACTATTTGTCACATACATTTTCCATTTTATTTAATTATTTTACACTTGTACAATGCAGTGTACATAAATGTTTATGATAATTTTCTCTTTTCTTCATTTTTCTTTTCTTTTAGATGTTTGCCTTTATTCTGTGAGTGTCCTTCAGCCACAGCCCATCCATAGGGGCTGAGGGTCCATGACCCCTAAACCTTTTGCCCCTCAAGAAGAGTGTCTGTCAGACTGAGCAAAGGTCAGCCTGATAGACACTCTTAATTTTCAGGTCAGGCAAACAAGAGCTAGACATGCACTAAATGTGCAGGCCCCTGGCTGACTGAGCTGAACATTGCTGGGCCGAGGATGTCACAATTTCTGTGAGTGTGACCTCCTCAGTTCAGTAAACGTCCTCGAGGGCCTCTCCCTCAACATGAGGGGTAGCTACACTCATAGCTTTGGACCTGGCAGTGTCAGTTTTAATCCCTGAAGTGCCCAGGGCCGAGTGTCAGTCAGTGACATCTCATCACAGAGTGGGGTGGGGTCAGCCGTTTCACTGACCCCATCCCACTCTGCAAAGAGGTTGAGACTGCTGCCTTCCCTCATTGGCTGACTAAGGTCAGCCAATGAGGGAAGGCAGCAGTGCCAACCCTCCTGGGACCTCCGAGGCTTGGAACTGCTGCCTTCCTTCATTGGCTGACCTAAGGTTAACAACCAATAATGGAAGGCAGCAGTCCCAACCCTCATGGGACCCCAGAGGCAGAGCTGCAGGTAAGTGTGTTTAAAAAAAAGAAATGTTTTGTGCGTGCGTGTATGTATGAATATTTGGTAATGAGTGTTGTTAATGGATGTGTGACTGCATGTCTGTGAGTGAGTGTGTATGTGTGTGTGTGTGTGTCCTGTCCACCCCCTACCTCCCAAAATTAGCCTGCCTCCATTCATCTCTATATGATTCCATTACTGTACCTGCGAGGGGCCATGTGCGGTGAGTGACCGACTCAAAGACTTAGCTGATGTATCTTTGAATGGTTTTGTGCTGTATTGTTACTGGAGTAGATATGGGTGTAACGTTGGCGAATTGCAACTGACTTACAGTGTTGTAGGTGTGTTTGTGTACATATTTAAACTGCAGTTATGAGTATGTGAACTACTACTACAGCGGTCATATTACACATACTCTTAAATAGCTTTATGAATTGGATCTTTAGTGTGTTCTTGTTTTCCCATCGTAGCTCAGTTGTTTGCTCAATTATATATCTGTTTTTCTCTACAGCCCAGGCTCATCTTTCTCCCCCAATTTTTTGTTCTTCTTCTTTTCTGCCCTCAGCAGCTCCCGTTCTACCTTGTTTCACCTTCATGATGTGCTTTCCTCAGAAATCCTTAGTTCCTGCTATGTGGACTCTATAATCCTTCTTTCCCATTCATTCTCACATTGCCTCACCCTTCAATACGTTAAAGTGATGCTTTCTTGTGGGACATGATCCAATTGAAAACAATGTTTGAATAAGATGTAAAAATTTCCAATGCATCCTTGCAAAATACTACTCAAAACAAAATAATTTAAAAGTTAAAGGTTAGAGTTGAACCAGCATTACAATTGTTGAAAAATATTGCTGCTGTTTACAAGTGAGGAAAAATGTGTTTTCTCTTTTCTGTCCCACTCTTTTCTCTAAGGAACGTGTGGTCTTCATTTTCTCAGATTTGTTCTTGGCACCAAGCAGTAGTTTACTATCTGTACAGTCAGCTTGATTTGAGACATCAAGAGCAAAAGGAAGGAGGAGAGAGCAGGCTGTTAGAACATGCAGTTAAAGACGGTGAGAATCTTCACAGTTTTTTGTTAGGCTCCTGAACTGTTTTTGTACATTTTGATATTTGTCACTGCACAGCTTTCATTTGTTACTGCTGGTGGTGTATTCAAATTGGCAATGGCAATACATTACTAATGTGAAGTCAGAGCAGGGACATGCAAAACATTGTAGACCTGGTGATGATCCAGTTTGCCAGTGCTTAAAACATCCTTGGAACATTCAGTGAGCGTCCTCTTAGTTTGAGCAAAGCTTAAACTCGGATCTTTCAATGTGTAACACAAATGTGTGTCATGAGGCATCCTGAGGTTTGGTCTTTGTACGTAATCGTCATATTTGCCCCACCACAGGCCCTTAGGGACACTGCCAACTGGGTGATCTGCTCATGAAAAACAAGATCATGCATGTATTCAGACTTATTTCACATAGTGTGAACTTAGTGGATATCAGCAAAACATGTTTTACAGAAATATGCCGGACCAACATATGTGTAAATAATTTGTGTATTGGCAATCTCATTTCACTGAAGGCTATATTAATATGGGAAAGTAAACAGTCAGACTGTTGTTGTTCATAGTGTAAACCAAACATCTTCTAGCCTGTTAATATCTATAGTAGTGAAGCACGTCAGCTTCATTACAGAGAAGCATCATTGCTATATCTATTACTTCATCTCTTGTGCACCCAACACCTGTGTGTCAAGACTAAAGACCACCAATAAATAACGAGAGCTTCCCCCGGCAAAAACTGATAACTACCCCAGTGCTAAATGTGGCAGTAAAACATCAAAAGGTTGGCGTTTGTGCATGAAGTGAATTAAGGAAGTAGAAACAGAAAACCGTGAGCAAAAAGAAGTTGTACTGAACATTAGTGACTTTGATGCCAAGTATTTATGTCTATGCAACAGGAGAATGACTTGACACATTTCAGCTGTATCAGCAGCCTTGTTCACTGTGGACACCGCCATTTCCCTTTACTCTTTTGTATGCCATGTGATTAGTGACAAAACAATTACAATGAAGAAAGACTAATTACTCATCCATTAAGTTTTTTTTAAATGTCATAGAAAATTCCATCTTCTTGGGCGCCATTTATATTCCTCACTACTTAACAAATACAAGGGCCATTTCACTGCATATTATGTGATATTGCGATCCCTAAAATTTTATTTTACATGTTCTAAAATAATGTCAATGTATAGAAAATGGCAGTTCTAATTTAGTGAACCAACTATAACTTGGGCCCCAATATGCTTATGAATTCACATATTACTTCACTCATGCATGTTAAATGACATACTTAATGACATCACTCATGACATCCCAGTCATACCCTCTGGGCAGACGCTGCATCCAATCCACATCAGGACTTAGATTCAGTGGCTAGGCTCCTGAAAGGACCTGCGCCCAATCATCCATAAGCAGCAAAACTTCACTGCACACAATCTTCGGCTATATGAAGGACATGTTTGACACAGTGCTTATCCTGTGGATAGGGTCTGCACACACACCTCCACAAGTGACCAACACCCCTATCGACTGACTTTGGACATATACAGTGGAGGTTGTCTGCATGGCCTGTTGTCAAATCAGACCCAGCATCCAACCAACTATTGGGCATATCAGCAAAAACCGGCGATAATTATCGCTAAGCACACTTAGCGCTAGGATAATTATCGCCGGCTAGCGTGGATTTTTATCGCTGAGATAGCGTGCTATTAGCAACGCTTATCTCAAAAGCGATACAAATCCTCATGCTAACTGCCTAACGTGAGATTATCGCTGGAAACCCAGCGATAATGTCACGCAATGTGGCGTTAGCTTGATGATAGTGACTGATAAACTTAGCCATGATATCCACCTTCCATAGGATATCATGGCAAAATCAGTCCTGAAGCAGGCGTTAGGAAAGTAGCGATAACAGGGGTTATCGCTACTTTTCTTGCCGCTATGCTTCATAGCGTGGGGCTTGATGATAGGAGAAATGATGCTTAGCGACATTTCTCCGGTCATGTCAGGTCAGGAACGCCCACTTTGCATCTCATTAGAGATGCAAAGCTGGGCGTTAGGAATTCCTACGCTAACGCAAGTTTTCACGCGTTAGCGTGAGCTTCCTAATTAGGCGATAAAATTATCGCCGCTTTTCGTCCGAAAACGGCTGCAAAAGCGGCGAGAATTCTATCGCCTCGCCTTGCTGATATGCCCCTATATGGGTTGGGGAGTGGGCTTGACCGATGGCCACACCCTGCGCCCAATCCTTCCCATGTGACCAACCTCTTTTAATCATGTGAGTAATTAAGGCAAAGCTAACTGCAAAGGGGAAAGCCTACTCCATTAGCATCATGGACTTGGAATTAGTTATGGTTCCGGGTCCTACCAGTGCACAGCTGAGTCAGTACCTTCCTCAGTTTCCAGATTTGTGACATTAATGTGCCACCGAATGTCAAAAGTCTCAGAAGGGACTCCATGACAATGATATTGGAAGTGGGTCCGTTGCCCTCTGTGCTAAAGTGCGCTTTAAGAAAGTCCTTGGTACGCAGTACCAGGGGTTTCCCTGCCCTCTGATGCCGGGATGTGGGTTCCTGCGCTGAGCACTAATAATGTTAAAGTATTGGGGCTGAGGAAGGTGGAGAAGGGCGAGGAGGGTCATAGTGTTCATAACTCTCTCAAGACACTTCACCCTCTGTCTGCAGGAATGAGGCTCATTGGAAAAGAGACAGGCAGTTGTCAATAAATGGAGATGTTCGAAATCAGGGTTTCATTTGTACCCAATAGCTTAATGTCTATAATGTCACTTAGAACCCACTGTAGAAAACAGGGAAACAGCAAGGAAAATGCGGCCTCGGCAACTCATATACAAACCCGTCGGGTCAGGGAAGTTTTTAGGGATCAGGATAGGGGGTTGGTTTTCAGGAGGGAATGGGTAGTTTTAGGTCTCAGGGTAGGGAGGAAGGGGTATTTGTTGGCCTGGGGGCCTTTTTAGGGCTCAGGACAGGGGCCAGGGATCAGGTTAGATTTTGGGATTGGAGGGCCGATTTAGGGTTCAGGGCAGGGGGCGGGGCAGGGCAGGGGGGTGGCGGGTCTGGGGACAGAGTAGATTTTTCCCCTGAATGTGTTTTTTTCGGGCTAAGGGCGGGGGGGGCAGGGGTTGTAGATTTTAACCACAAATGTCTTTGCCATACATGTCTTGATAAAGTCCTGTGGACAAAACACGTGTCAGCTGGCTCTCGAAGGAAATGCTATGTTCTATTCCTGAAGAGTTTGGATGAATAAACAGATCAGAAGAAACTGGACCTTCTGACTGATGCCTGTTCACTTATTACACCCTCCAATTACTTCAGATACATCTTTGGTGTGTGCTTTGGTTCCTACCTCACGTTTTTAAATACAGCCTTCCTTACGGCTTTGCCCTATTGAACAGGGTGAAATGAATAGGGGCACCGTTGTGGATTCATGACAGTAATAAACATTACAGCAGTGAAGACATACACGCTAGTTATAAAAGCTTAGTAATGTTATGGGCTATGCGGGTATGCGGGTATGCAGGTATGCTCCTCTTCTAGATCAGTGTAGCCTCTGTTCCTTGCTTGTGATCCCTGACTAGTTAGTAAAAGTCAATCATGTATGTTTTCTATTAGACCTTTCTCAACTCGTATTGTTACGGTATTGATAGTCAGAAGTATCATAGTAACGTAATTTTATATTCATGGTGTGTCGGCTACAGATCGTTTGTAAGAAAGAAGCATCATTTTCTCTTTTATGGTATGTCACAAGTGAATACATATTGATAACCTTGACTTAATAAATAGAGTATTGTTTTCGACCAAGAGTTACTGGTGCTCACAGTGAATTAATCCACGAGCTCTTGCCCATCTAGAAACATTGGGGCAGATTTACAAGCCCCTTGCGCCACTTTTGCATCCCGTTTCCAATGCTAAAAGTGACGCAAAAGTGGCGCAAGGGGCTAGCAAATCTGCCCCCCTTGTCTTTGGTGGCTAATTTTGTCACCTTTTTCCGTTCCACTGAGAGCTGTAAAATATCAAAGCATCAAAACTTTCAGGAGCATGGTAAAGTCCCAGGACACGGATTTCAGTAGAGGCAAGCTAATACATTATTTCCTTCAGCTGTCAATGTCCAGTCCCACCTGGCCCACTAGTTCTTCTTACAGAGGTGCCCCCCGCAGGCTCTTTGGTCCCTGAGAATGGCCAACAGCTCTTGAAATTCAACATGAATTCGGTTTCCCCGAGTCCTTCCTTGTGTGACATGAGTCTGTTATTATAGTTTTACTGAAATACAGACTGATCCTCAAACCCCTATAGAAATATGAAATGACACATTCAAGAAAACTCCCACAACAAGCTTGTCTCAAACAAAGCAGGTCTTGTTAACAAGTTGAACCAGACTATTTTGGAGTATTGTAAGGAACAATGGGGCAGATTTACAGTAACTGGCGCATCCCTGCATATCAGCAGGGATGCGCCAGTTATTTTGCGTCACGGCACACACCTCTTGCGCCACCATGATGTGCAAGAATAGACAGATGCGTGATGCATCTGCTGCCGTAAAGGTGACGCATTGCTGGAGTCGGGGTTCCCCTATGCCAAACATGCTGCGTCAATCCTTACGCCTGCTTCAAGCAGGCACAGGGTTTTGACGCAGCATGGCCGTAAAAGTGGCTGAGTGAAATCTTGTAGATTTCACTCAGCCACTTTTAGGGGGCGTTCCTATGCCGGAACGCCCCCCCTGCGCCGGAACGCCCACATGTGGTCCAGGGCTTTACAATGTGACGCATCTCCCTAGATAAGTCACATTGTAAATACCCCGCAGCATGGTGCTGGCTTTGCGCCGCCGCTGCGTCACAAAAGTGACGCAACGGTTGCGCAAATGTGGCGTACAGGGCTTGTAAATCTGCCCCAATATGCTCTATCACAGCTGCTTGAATACTTTTTAAACCAAATAGTGCTTTTATGAATTTCTTATAATACAGTTAGTTGATGAGTATATATGTTTCTACCACAAGAGTAAACGTATGTGTAACTATTGCCTAAATACATAGTGATACATTTTCTGGGAATTGAAACTGTGCCTGCAGGTTGCACACATATCTCAAAACAGAGAGATTGATCCGGTGAGCAGTATACCTGCCAACGAGCAATGGCCCTAAATCCAGGGTGACATCTCATATTTAATTGAGGGTTTCAACCAGATAAATAACAGGAGCACATTCATTTTCTTTTTTGATGAGAAACTTTGCATTGTGTCTAAAAACACTAACATCTCATTTTTTATTCTTTTGAGAATATCATCAGATTTTAGGGCCCATTTCACAAGGGTGAATTCTGTGCTAAATGTGCGACTGAATTTACCTTTTTGTGACTGACAGCAATTCTCAAAGGGAATCCTGGCACCACTATGTGTATTTATTGTCACAGATTTCTCCACCACTGCCAGCTTTTACTGCTGCCGTATTCAGATATTACAGACAACATCTTTGCAAGTGCCACGACCAATAGCATTCACACATGTAAATGCTGTTAAATCCATCAGTAGGTTCCTGGTGTGATCCTTTTGTGCTTGATGGTCTACACCTGGACGTATCGCTACTGCGACCCCTGGCATGCCCCTTTTAGCCCCTGGCACTGCCTTTGCGACCCCTAGAGTCAGCAGTGGCAAAACCAGTGGCAGGAACAGAAGCAGCTCGTCCTTATGGACGTCAGTGGGACCTCCACGTGCCTCGTTTTTATTGCCACATTTTTATAACAACAATAGTGAATAATATTACATTAGTCACTATTAGTTTAATACAAAAATGGAGTACAAATAGATGGTATATAACTTTCCCTGACAGCTGTGGTAAGTACTAAAAAAAGCTTTTAAATCTATGTATGATGTATGCCTGCTTGCAATTTTGAGTGCGTGTTTGTAAGAGAGTCTGTGTATGTGTGAATGTGTGTGAATTTGTAGGAATTTGTGTGTATGTGTGAGTGTGTGCATATGTGTGAATGCATGAGTATATATAAGCATATGTATGTGTGAGTGAAAGTAAAAGTCAAGGGGCATGTGAAGTCACTCCCGCTACCCATCGCATTTTAGTGAATTGACGACCATGTTTCTACACAGTCGTTATTTACATTTCCTGTGTTCAAACTAAATCTCTGGAATCCTAGTAATGTTTAGAATGTATGTCCAAAGTGATAATTTCCATATGCTATAGGATTTTCGAATAGCTTCAACCTATTCGCAATATTTCACCTCACACATAGGCTACCAAAGTCGACGCTTATCTTGGACCAGGGCCTTCGGGGTCGAGGTTCTGGCCGTGGGGCCTCCCCCGTGACCTGGCAGGCATGGCATTCTCGAACGGTGGCTTCTACTAACTCATCCATGAGAGGGAACCACACTTTGGTCCGGAGCCGGGACTTGGTCTTGACCATGCCTTGGTGGCCAATGTGGGCTAAATCCACCACTCTCTGGGTTAAGGACGCCGGGATGACCAATCTGTAGCCTCTCAACAAACATCCTGTGCCGTCTTCCGTCAGCTCCGTTCTTACATTGTATAAGCTCTCCATTATCTGTCTTGCCCTGGGCGTCAAACTTTTCCACTCCTCTCTGGCCCGGTTCCAGTCGTTGTTTTGGACTGCCACTCTTGCTCTTTGTAGGCACTCATCTTCACTGGTGGCCTGTGATAGGCTGGCCATGGACACTGGCCTGGGACACGATCGCGCAGTGATGCAGCGGACGTACTCTTCTGTTTCAGCCGCCTCCTTCATCTCTTGTGGAGTTGCTTTGCGAGGGTGGCGAGATAGGTAGTCTGCCGGGTTCCGGGCGCCCGGTTGGTACTCGATCTTGCAGTTATAATTTTGCAGTTGCAACATCCATTTTTCGATTCTCGGCGGCGGCTTGGTAGATGTGCCCGCAAACAAGGACACCAGTGGTTTGTGGTCAGTGGTCACAACAAATGGTTTGCCGTAGACGTACAGGTGGAAGTGATGACACCCCCAATGAATGGCGATCGCCTCTTTTTCTATCTGTGAGTATCTCTGCTCAGTCTCTGTAAGCGAACGGCTGGCAAATGCCACCGGGGCCCATTCCTCGGCACTTGTCTTCCGTTGTAGTAGGACTGCGCCCAGACCGACTGGACCGGCGTCGACGGCAATTTGTGTCAGCTTGGCCGGATCAAAGAATGCCAATGTCGTGGCTTCTGAGAGCGCCTGTTTGATTTCCTCGAACGCTCGATCGTGGTCACTGTCCCATGTCCAGGGGGTGGATTCCTTGGTGAGCTCTCTTAGTGGCGCCGTAAGGTTCGCCAGGTCCTTGATGAACCTGCCACAGTAGTTCACCATTCCTAAGAAGCTCTGCACCTCCGTGATGTTTGAGGGAGCGGTCGCTTCCTTTATGTCCTTTACCTTGTCTGGATCCGGGTTGACGCCATCCGCCGAGAATGTGTAGCCAAAGAATTGGATCTTCCTGCACAGAAATTCGCACTTCTCCCGATGTAGTGTAAGGCCTGCGTCTCGTATCCGTCGTAGCACCTGCACCAGCCTCTCATTGTGCTCCGCCACGGTCGTGGCATGCACCATGATGTCATCGCTGACGTTGATCGCTCCAGGGATTCCTGCGATGAGTTCTTGTATTACGTTCTGGAACACTTCAGCAGCGCTCGACACTCCGAAACTCAGCCGCGTGTACCGCCTTAGACCTACGTGCGTGGAGAACGTGGTGATGTTCCGGGACGCTTCGTCCAGCACGAGTTGGTGGTACCCAGAGCGTAAGTCCAGTTTTGAGAACCATTTGGCGCCTGCCATTTCCCCGACGATGTCATCGATGGTCGGAGTGATGTGTCGCTCCCTTTTGATGGCAGCGTTGGGGAGCCGCATGTCCACACATATTCTGACCGCGCCTGGTTGCTTGGGTTTCTTCGCTACAACGATTGGCGACACCCACGGGGTCGGTCCTGACACTTTCTCGATGATTCCCGCCGCTTCCAGCTTCTTCAGCTCGGCTTCCACCAGTGGCCTGAGGTGGAACGCTATGCGGCGATGTCGAAGTGCTATCGGCTGCACGGTGGGGTCGATGTGTAGGTGGACCTCTTTCCCTCGGAACTTGCCTATTCCGTGGAAGATTTCTTCGAACTCCTCCAAGGTGTGGTGTATTGACTCTTGGTGTACCCCAAATGCGAACGTTACCACTCCCAGATCTTCTGCCGCTCTGCAGCCCAGGAGCATGCCTTGCCCGTCTTCGGTCACATAGATGTTTGACGTTATGGACCGCGTCCCATGAGATATCACAGTCCTGAACTTTCCCCGTACTTTCAACGGTTCCTCCTGTCCGTATGCGAATACCGTGATTGTCGATGGAAGTAGTGTTGGCTGTGGGTGCATGGATCTGTGCATCGTAGAGGCCATGATATTGATGCTGGCTCCGGTGTCTACGACCGTTGTAACCTCTTGCGACCCTACTCGGATGCTGCATTGCGGCAACCTCCTAGTCCTGCGTATCGCCGTGCATATCATGTGTACTCTGTGTATCACCTTTTCTTCCTCTTCATCATCGTCCATGTCACTGGCGACCGGGCCTCCTTCCTCAACCGTGTTTACGGTTTGGCGGGGCTTTCGGAACTTCTTTGACCGGCACACTTTCTCAAAGTGGTTGAAGCGTCCACATCCCATGCACTTCCTCCCTCGTGCTGGGCACTCTGCCGAGGCGTGGGGCGAGCCACCGCAATACCCGCAGGACTTGGGCTGGTCTTGGGCGGCCGGGCCTGGTCCTCGTCGGGGCCATCTCTGTTTTGGCTTGACCGCCACCGCGTTGACCGGCTCGGTCTTCACTGGCGCTTGTAGGGCCGCCTCCATGTGCGCAGCGCGCGCTTTCGATAGTTCTTTCGTCCGGCCCATTGTCAGTATGTCTGCTAGGGGCTTGCCGGATTCCTCCAAGATCCTTTCCCTCAGTTTGACGGACGCGCACCCTTGTATTATCTGGCCTCTTATCTCCTCAGTCTCATCCCGAAACCCGCAGGTGGCCGCTAGGTTCTTGAGACGAGCGTGGAATTTGTCGAGCGATTCCTCAGGCAATTGGCGTGCTTGGCGGAAGATGAAACGTTCATAGTCGCGGTTCGCCATTGGTTCAAAGTATTCGTTAAGCGCCGCTATTAATGTCGTGCGCGTCTTGGGGGTGTTTTCCGCAAGCGTCTTCACTATGTTGTAAATCTCTTTTCCTCCAAGGTGGATTATGATTGCGCATTTTTGATCTCTTTGGACCTTCGTAGCCTCGAAGAAAATGCGCACTCTATCTTCCCAGTCTCTCCATCGTGCTGCTACTGCAGATGGGGACCCCTCCACCGAGAATGGCTCAATCGGCGGGATGTTTGCCATTGTGCACGTGCGCTGCCTACTCCAGGCGAGGCTTCCTGCACGTGCGCTGCTTGCGCCTGGCGAGACCTCCTCCTATCCTTGACCGTGATGGCTCTCAGATGACAGGGTCTGCTCACAGGCCGGGTGTGACCTTCTCCAGATGCTCCCTCGGTCGGGCAGGGGTGTGAGGATGGTGTATGGCTCCCCCCTCGTGTCCTCCTGAGCCTTTTCTATGGGCTGGGCGTGGTGATCTTCCTTCCCCCCAGGCAGCACTCCAAGCAGGCCATCCACTCGACCACACAACTTACTGGCACTGAGGAGCAGGGGCCCACCGGCAGTCCAGGCAGCCACAGGCAGGAGGCAGGGGGTTGAAAACGCTCCGCGCGTTCCAGGCAGGCAGGGGGGCGTGGCGCACGTGTCGACTAGCGTGCTGGGGCCGTCGATGCAACAGACGTCCCCACGCGGTCACACCTCCAACCGGGAGCGCTCTGACGCGCTCACACTCACCGCCACAGCACCGGGGGCACAGGGACCGCAGCGCGTCTCCGCGGGGCACGAGCACCGCGAGCGGGGAACGCTCACCGGCCGCCACACCAACGGAGCGCAGGCAACGGAACGCGAGGGTACGCCCACCCTCGTCGCCACTTTGTTGTGTCGTCGGAGCACGAAGCACCGTTACTGTTGGCCTCCACCACCCGGGTCCCTACACGTGGTGAATGATACTCGGGACACAC
Source organism: Triturus cristatus (assembly GCF_964204655.1). Lineage (NCBI taxonomy): Eukaryota > Metazoa > Chordata > Amphibia > Caudata > Salamandridae > Triturus > Triturus cristatus. The sequence goes on from NC_140589.1 coordinate 641,528,272, forward strand.
TCGTGCGTTTGCTCCGTCACTGCTGCCGTGGCCCTTCTTCTGACGTGCACCAGTGACGTCATATTTATTGTCGTTCCAATGCACGTGACCTGACGCGCACGCCGTTGCGTGTCGCGTCAGTCTTAGTATCGCGACATTACAGGCTACAGTGAAAGCAGTGGTTAATTTGAGAAAAAGTAAGTGCTGGGCTTTCGGCAGGAGGCAGCTTCCACCAGACCATTGCTCCTTTTAGCGCCGCCTATAACAGAACTAACCAAAACCCTACAAAGGGGGAGAGGCCAGAGCTACTGACTTTGGAGCTGGGGAAAAAGATTCGAGGCTTGATGTTGGCTCAACGTCCTGTGATTCTTTGCATTCACTCAATTTCCCTGGGACTACAAAAAAGGAAAAATAAATGTGTCCTTAACTGTGCTCATAAAAAGTGCACCTTTAGGGCGAGGTCACGAGCGCCGCTGTTGACGATTAAGTGCTGAGCACGAGAAATCACAGCTCAAATTGGGTGCTGGGTCTGGGTGAAAGACAAAATGAGCTTTTTCACAGGTAAGGTTATGTTAGAAATCCATATCAACCTCCACAGGTTTCCTCCTTTGATAACATCGAGATGGAGGATTGAGGAATAAAGCAGACACCCCTAGGACATCTTTCAGATAACAGACAAAGCGTTTCATTACCAAGATCGCAGCACAAAGAAGAGCATTTGCTAAAATATAGCAGTGAAAATACAACGTGTTGATAACGAGACTTTAAATATAAAGCTATTTCCTTGTACAGCACTCTACTGTTAAAGGAGGAAAAGCAGCCAAGCATCCAAATTACCCGGGTGCTCACTGGCTCAAAAACTGGAAAAGACAATTAAATAAACTGTTATGAAGAAACACGGAGAAAATGGTATTAGCTGCTATTGATATGGTAGCTGCCTTATTTGGGTGGATATCAAATCCATGGAGAGTTGGTATCTCCCTTTGATTTGGAATGGAAGTGCAAGGATTGAATGTAATAGTCCTTTTCAAAAGTTATTGCGTACAATAAAAATGAAGCTAAACTTGTAGTTAGAGAAGACAAGTGACCAGGACAGAATCAAAAACTGACACGACATTGGAAGGTAGCCTTCACTAAGGGGCCTATCATCATGGCAGGCGGGACGCCACCGCCCGACCGGCGGTGGTGATCCACCCGCCAAAACTCCCCGCCGGACGGCCATTTACCCCCGGCAGGACAGAAAGACCGTCCGCCACTTTTCCGCCGGCAGGCAATCGTCACGATTGCCTGCCGGGTGGAAAAGGCCCATAATATGGTGGCGGCACCGCCATCCATATTATGATGTGTGTGGTGTGTATGCATTTCCATGGCGGAGACTATGCCATGGAAAGGCATGCAGAGTTTACTTTGGGGGCCTGTTGAAGTACCCCCCTAAATTGGCATTTACAAGGTGGCAGGCACCGCACGGTGCCTGTCACGTTGTGCATGCCAATGCACACAATTAATCTTTTACATTACGGCAGGTGCTGCTTACAGCACGACCGCCGCAATGTAAAACATGTGGGATGCGATCACCAGGGTGGCGGTTGCATCCTAATGGGCCTGGTGAGACTGCCGCACCTCTAGCGGTCAGTCCCGTTTACTGTCACGGTGGAGGGCGGACAAAGTCCCCTAGTCATCGTAATGGGCCCCTAAGTTATTTGTTGGGCGGGCGTGCCACTTGGAGGCTAACGGAGATGGCCATGTTTTAGTCACACATGCTCGAGTCGGCACCCCTTCTTGACTACAGCCTATTTGAATGTTGAAATATTAACGAAGATGTGGATTATTTTGATTTTGTTACAGCTAGTTCTAAGGATTATAAACTCTGTGGTTTTATCTAAACCTGGGAGTGAACTCCGCTCTGCTCACAGAGTTTGTGGAGTTTCCCGCTTTCTGCGTTACACGGAGTTCACGGAGTTCTGAAAAACTCCCCTTTGCGCAGCAGAGCGGAGTTTTTTTCCTCGCTCGCGTTCACCAACCTCAAGATGGCAAGCGCCAGTGAGGAAAATCCACCTCCCGGCGAGATTTTTCCTCGTTCGCGATCGCCAACATCAAGTTGGTGAGCGTGGAAAACAAACCTCCTGGCAAGATTTCTCAACATGGGGGGTCAGGTTTCTCATTGCGAGTGGTTGCGTATGCTCACGACTGCTCACACTGAGAAACTGCCCATTCGCGTTGAGAAAGCTGCTGCTTGAGTAAAAATCTACTCGAGCAGCAGAAAAGGTAAGCTTAAGCTATGCATGGTGCTGTTCGCAATGATTGCACAGTGCGGACAAGCATCCGACACTGTGCAATCACCGCAAATGGCATTTTTCTGCCGTACACTGCTGCTTGCGGAGCTTCGCGTAGTGCAACTGAGTCTTTTCTGCACTTAGCGTAGCTCCGCGTAGTGCAACTCCGCGAACTCACCCCAGGGTAAATTTTAAGTGAACGAAAAAATATATATTTTAATTGTATTATTAATTATTTTGGATTATTTTGACACTCTTCCACTTAATGCTTTGCAGTTTTTGCTTTGTTTTCTGCACTTTTTACGTGATGACACTCATTTTGTGGAATCAATTCATGATTTCATGCAGCCTACATTTCACCTGGTAACTTCAAGTATAAGATTCAGTTTATGCTTTTTTAATATCATATTTGCTCCCGTCCATGATTCTGTAATAGTTGAGGACAATATTCGGACCTTGCTAGATGTCATGTCTATCTACTTTACCAGTGAATGTGGCTTCTCTTCATCGCGAACACTAAAGAAAATGTTATCAATTTCCTGTGGCTCTCTTTATCTAATGATAAAACATGTTTTGTGACTTAACTGAATAGCATAAGAGTTTCTTATTTCAGAGAAGATATACCTCTCATTGTCTAGGTTGATAATTCCATGTTGCCGGCATATTGTATTTAAGTCCTAAGATATCAGATGTGCAGCAATTTCTAATCTCTATTCCCTTTGTTTTCATGTGTATAACAAAGAAATGTAAGAACATCTATATGTCTCAACATAAAGCAAAGGAACATAGAGGCTTATTTACAAGCCCCTTGCACTGCCTTATGTCCCTTTTTCCCATGTTAAAAGTGATGCATTTGCAGCACAAGGGGCTTGTAAATAGGCCCCACAGTCTTTAAATAGGGCCTCATTCTCACACAGCACGTTTATCATGGATGTCTCCGGTACTGATGCTCCTAGAATCTAAGCTTGTATATCTGCTTAAAACATTCATAAACTTGCAACTTATGCCTTGTCTTATGGTCGTTCCAGAATGAAAACTTCCATTATGGCTTTGTCTAACAAATGGGAAAGCAGGACCCTCCTTTGCCCGTTAAACCTTCATCTAGTCTCACATTGGAGATCTGGCTGGAAAAGATCACAGCTTTAATCTCCTGCTTAGAACAAGACACTATTCTAATGATAATAGTTTTTTTATTCTTCCATTGTTGCTGATCTCGTTTTTGTTGACCTCAGGACTCGTTACACTTTACCACTGCTTACTAGGGATAAAGTTCTTGTGGTCTCTCATTTAAACATGGCAAAATTGGCTTACACCCAATTGGCACATTTGATGTACTTGAAAGTCCCTAGTAAAGTGGTACCCCATGTGCACAAGGCCTATACATGAAATACTACTAGTGGGCCTGTGGCATATATTGTGCCACCCACTTCTGTAGCCCTTTAAACATGTCTCAGGCCTGCCATTGCAGTCTGTTTGAGCTGTTGTAAACTGGCATTTCGACTTGGAAAAATAAACGTTTTGCCAAGCCTAAACCTTCCTTAGTAATACATATCTCAGTCCTATGGTAGGCCCTCAGCAGCTCACAGGGCAGGGTGAAGTTTACTTAAAAAGTGTAACATGTACTTTTTACTTTGACATGTTCTGGTAACAGAAAATCTTTACATTAATTTTTCACTCCTGCATGGTCTGCCTCTCTCGTTGGATAACATTGAGGGACCTTATTACATTTAAAAAGTGACAACTTTCAATTGGGAGCAAGTACTAAAGTTGAGTTTTGTCTCTAAGGAAAAGTTATTTTAATCACCCTTTTTAAAAGTAAAGTTGGATTTTAAGTCACAGTTTGGAGAATTCCACTTTTAGGAAGTTGCCTTTTTCATGTCCCCCCTGTTTGTTGTCTGCCATCTGTATCTTGAGTCACATGACTGGGTGTAGCTGGCAGTTGGTCTTTGTGTATTAGTCCCAGACAGAGAGACAAAAGGGGAAGAGGTGTTGGCACGATGGGCCATCTCTGATTTGATAGGGGGAGGAGCAGTCAGCTGCCAACCTTGCTCATCACAAAGACTCTGCCTCAGCACACTCACAAAGAGTTTCACACTAGTCGTATGTGCCCAAAGCAAGCTGGGGCCAGGGCATGGAGGCAGAACATTCCAGATACCAATCTAGAAACTTCTCCCACTTCAAAGTGGGCACCAGGTATAAGTAGTGGACACTTAGACCCAACTCTTCCGTACACTTCTGGACCTGTGGGAGACTCCGAAGAAGGACTGCTGTGCTGTTCTGCTACAAGAAGGACTTCTCTGCTACCTAGCTATTCTGTTGGCCTGCTGCCCTGCTCTCTGAGTGGGAATAACAGGACCGCCATCTTGACCCTAGGACTACCCGAGTGACTCCAAGAGCTAGTTGGCTGGCCTCCTGATCAGAGCCTCAGGAACAGGAAAGGATGCAATCATCTTGAACCTGGAATCTGCCTGTTGTAGATGGATGGTGTGCGAATGCTGAGTGGTTGAATGCGAGAAGGAGACAAAGAGCCAATACATGGATAAATGAATGGTTGAGTGACTTATGGTATAATGGGTGATTCTGTGTCTGGAAGAGTGAGGGCATTGGTCGATGGAAGAATGGGTGTGTGAATACATACACGTATGGCCGTATGGCTAAATATGTGTGCAGCACGATAATAAGAGAGTGACGAAAGAGTGAGTGCAAAGATCTATGAATCAGTAAGATGAGTGACTGCAGGGATGGCAGAGTTCAGGATGCCATATTTTGCTGCAGTCCTGTTGGTAGCAGGAAGCTGTTGTATCTTCTCAACACTACTGTTCGCTCACACATCCATACATGTGCTCAGCCTGTCTTGCATCCATCTAAGCACTCAGTCCACCATCCATCAACATTTATTCGCTCATTTCTCCACCCTTTTACTCGTTGTTGCCTTCTTTTATCTAGACAACACCACACACAAGTTTTCCAATCAATGAAGAAGCGTTTTGAAATATGAAAATGATTCACCTATTGGTTTTACCAGTGGTTAATATGGCAAACGGTTTATTACACTATAAGCAGCTATGGAGTGATTATATATATTTACATAGATACTATTCTATTGTTTTGGCGTTGGAATGGAAAGTGACGACAATCCTTTGTTCTCCGGAATACTGGTGTGTTTATCATTCTAGTTAGAGCGATTTTGGGTAATAACAGGAAGAGTAGTAATGACAAGTGAAAATTAGCATCAGGATTGTCGTTTTTGACCTTCTGCTCCCATTGATAGCTGCTGTACATGTATTTTTAGCTACAAAGGAGTTTGGAAAAGTGGAAGAGGAAGTTAAGAGTTAAGCAGCCCCCTAAAGACAGTAAATGTTATCACATTCTCATCAATGAAATTACTGATGGGAACACAGAACAAAAAGAGCAGCCTTTACCATTTTACCCAACACTTGTGGAGCTTGTACACAACTTCCACATTATTATTATTATTAGGGAGGTTTATAAAGTGCTTGGTTACGCAGGAAGCGTGTCCCCGCGCTACATTTGAAAACTCAGAGCAGAAGTGAGGAGAGGTTCAGTTATCTTGAGAAAAGGTGTGTTTTTAGGTTTTCCGGAAGCTGGATTCCGAAGGGTCTAGGCGGAGATTAAGAGGCAGGGCGTTCCAGCATTTCGCTGCCAAATGGCGAAAGGAGCGTCCACCCATGCGGGCCTTTCTGATCCTAGGGACCACCAGTAGACCTCCGTGAGAAGAACGCAAAGCACGTGAGGGTACATACTTGATGGCTAGGTTCTGGAGTGGTGCCGGCGCTTTCCGAGCAAGAATGCGATGACAGGTACAGAGGCCCTTGAATTGCACTCTGCTTCTTACTGGCAGCCAGTGGAGACTATGAAGAGCAGCTTTGGAGTCTGATCTTTTGGGGAGTTTTAAGATGAGACGGGCTGCCGCATTCTGCAATACCTGGAGGCGTTTTACTGCCTTACAGGTGGCACCTAGATACAGTAGGTTGCCATAGTCCAGGCGTGATGTCACGAGGGCATGTACCAGTGTTCTCCGGGCGGACATAGGGAGGAGAGCAAGGACCTTGCATAAGATTTTTAAAACGCTGAAACAAACACCCGCCACTCGGTTTATTTGGGGTCCAAAAGACAGATCAGCATCAAACCATACGCCAAGGTTTTTGACTTCCTGACGGGGCATAGGAGCCTCTCCCAGACAAGGGGGCCACCACGCCGATGACCATGCGGAAGGGCTCCCCCCCACCACGAGCACCTCTGTCTTGTTGCCATTTAGCTTAAGGCAATTGATGGACATCCATGTAGCAAGGTCTTGCATGCAGGCCTTGAAACTGTTCGAAGCAAGTCCGGGTCCTCGCGATAGGGAGATGACCAACTGCGTGTCGTCTGCGTATGACATGATTTCCAGACCATGGCTCGCGGCAATCGAAGCCACTGGGGAGATGTAGAGATTGAACAAGGTTGGGCTCAGGGACGATCCTTGGGGAACGCCCTGTCCCAAACCCATGTCTCTCGAGTAGTGGTCGCCCAGGCGGACTTGGAAGCTTCTCCCAGTCAGGAAGGATTGGATCCATAGGAGTGCAGCTTCAGATATACCTCCATTATTCAAACACTGTAGCAAGTTGGGATGAGCTACAGTGTCGAATGCTGCACTCAGGTCCAATAGGATGAGGGCCATGGTGTGACCCTCATCCGCCCCCTGACGAAGAGCCTCCACCGCTGTTAAGAGTGCGGACTCTGTGGAATGACGGGGACGGAAGCCGAATTGAGTGTCATGTAATAATGCCGCTTTTTCGACGAAGTCCATCAGTTGTGAATTGACCAATTTTTTGGCTACTTTGGCCAAGTAGGGAAGAAGTGAAATTGGACGTAGGTTCTCTAGTTTCTCGAAACTGATGGACGGTTTCTTCCTTAGGGGTAGGACCACCGCCTTTTTCCAGTCTTTAGGTACAATAGAGCTACTAAAAGATGTGTTAAGTAGATGTCTGATGTAGGGTTCTAATACCACCAGACTGTCTGTCAAACGTTTAGGTGTGGTAGGGTCTCGAGGAGAACCCGACTTCACGGATTTACAAATTTTTACGAGATCTTCAGGTGGTGGGATAACAAAGTGGGTCAGTCTGAGTCTATCACCCCATTCCCTGGGGCTTTCGACGAATTCTGCACCCGTTATGGGCTGTGTTGGGAACGCTGCGTATATTTTTGCTATTTTCTCGGAAAAAAAATTAGCAATTTTATTGCACGCGTCGGGGGAACAATCATCTGGGACACTGGATGATTTCCCACTCGAGAGAGTTTTGTAGAGCGAAAACAGCTCTTTTGTGGAATTGCTGGCTTCATTAACTCTAAGCGTGTAGTATGCTGTTTTGCACTTTCTAATTAGACCATGGTAGAGTCGCCTCTCAGTCAAGTAGGTGGCTCTAGATTCTTTAGAGAAAGTCTTGCGCCATTCTCTTTCGAGTTTCTTCAGTGCGGTTTTCAGGGCTCTAAGTTCTTCGTTGAACCATGGGGCTGTTTTTTGAACACGGCCCCCAAATTTGGTTTTTTGAAGAGGAGCAGTGCAATCAAGTGCCTCAGTGATACGTTTGCACAGATTAGTGTTGGCTGTGTCGGCGTCAACCCCCCCCCGGGCTCCCCCCTTTACTCAGTGCCTCGCAGAATTTATGCTGGGAAAAGGTAGCCCAGTTTCGTCTAAGATGATACAGCAAAGCTGGCTGCGGTGGTCTATTTCCAGGGATACGAATGGTGAAGGGAACTAAGTAATGATCCGACCAGGGGATAGGAATAGGGGATTTGGTTTCTACTTCCCCCCAGTTAGCAAATATGGGATCCAAAAGGTGACCCAACTGATGTGTTGGACCGCTCACAATTTGAGTCAGCTGGAGGGCACCTAATGCCTGACTGAAGTTCGTACTAATAATGTTTGATGGGTTATTGAGATGTAGGTTAAGGTCTCCAAGTACCAAAAATGTATTGTTACATAAAGCGGTCTCCATGATACCTTCAACTAGACTTTCCTCAAACTTGGCAATAGGACCAGGGGGTCTGTAGATTGGCATGCACTTTAGCGTGTAGCTGTTGTTCACTTTAATAGTGAAACTCCCAGCCTCGCTGTCCAGGATAGGGGCGCTTTCAAATTGGCATTGCAAACTTTCTCGGACTACAATTGCGATGCCCCCTCCCCTGCCAGTGGGTCTGTCTTGTCTATATATTGTGTATCCTGCTGGAAGTGCCTCAAGGGCATCGACTGTAGAATCGCTATCTAGCCATGTTTCTGTGAGAAACATAAGGTCCCATTTAGTCTCAGAGAGTAGATCATATAGGTCCAACTTATGTTTCCTTAATGATCGCACGTTAAGTAGTCCACAGTGTATAGTGTAGTCCATGCTGGTCGTGTTCCTGTCAAGGTCATAGGAGAATTGGCAGTGTTCACAGCCTGTAGTGTTTTCTACGTGTAGCTTATGCTTGCATGACACATTAACGTTGCGGCGTAAGGCAAATAGTGCCTGCTTACTCCACCGTATGTGGTCATCACAAGGGGCATCGGGTATGGCTCTGGACCGCGTACGATCGCGGACGGGCGCAGACGGGCTTGACTTAGGCGCGACTTCGGCGCGATGCCGGCGCGCCCGCTGCGCTCGCCCGCTGCGCGTCCGGAAAGGGCACATTGATATGGGGGGCGGAAGTCGTGGCCTCACGAGTGGGCGTGTCTGTAGGATCAGGCGCGCGAAAGGCGGCAGCGCGTTTCCCTCCCTGCAGCAGCGCTAGGAACAGCTGAGCTAAGCTTCCCAACTTCCAAACAACTACCAGGTCAGTGGGTGCTCAGGGGGTGCAAGTGCTCGTTAAAAACACAACAAATGACAAATTTTAAAATGAAAATGAGAACAGACCTCCCGGCTTCCGCCTCAGGAGTGTTACAAATGTTATGGCGCGCTTGTCAGTCAGCGCGACTATAAGGCCGGGGAGAAGAGGGCGTGGCCTCAAAGTAGGCGTGGCCTCACGAGTGGGCGTGTCTGTAGCTTCGGGCGCGCGAAAGGTGGCAGCGCGTTTCCCTCCCTGCAGCAGCGCTGGGAACAGCTGAGCTAAGCTTCCCAACTTCCCAACAACTACCAGGTCAGTGGGTGCTCAGGGGGTGCAAGTGCTCGTTAAAAACACAACAAATGACAAATTTTAAAATGAAAATGAGAACAGACCTCCCGGCTTCCGCCTCAGGAGTGTTACAAATGTTATGGCGCGCTTGTCAGTCAGCGCGACTATAAGGCCGGGGAGAAGAGGGCGTGGCCTCAAAGTAGGCGTGGCCTCACGAGTGGGCGTGTCTGTAGGATCGGGCGCGCGAAAGGCGGCAGCGCGTTTCCCTCCCTGCAGCAGCGCTAGGAACAGCTGAGCTAAGCTTCCCAACTTCCCAACAACTACCAGGTCAGTGGGTGCTCAGGGGGTGCAAGTGCTCGTTAAAAACACAACAAATGACAAATTTTAAAATGAAAATGAGAACAGACCTCCCGGCTTCCGCCTCAGGAGTGTTACAAATGTTATGGCGCGCTTGTCAGTCAGCGCGACTATAAGGCCGGGGAGAAGAGGGCGTGGCCTCAACGATGGACAGGGTGCATTGTACTTAACAAAGCATTCATATGTGTATGCAGACATAGGTAAATGGCGTCATAGATTGCTTTTTGTGAAATATTCGGTTTTACTACTGGAGGAACAATCTATTTTCTTTTCAAACACAATCTATTTCCCGCAGCTGGCTTTCGGGGTAATTCTGCTAAAAATGAAATATTTGCTGCTGTGGCACCTAAAGATTTTAACTGGTTAATGTAAATCGTTGGCTACTGTAGGGAGTAAATCACTTACTAATGAAACAATTACTGTGCAAGCCCATAACCGCAAACCTGGCCTAGTTTTTGTCTATCTCTTCTTTTTAAAAACAAGAACAAAGCAAAAATTATCAGAAGAGTTTACCAACGAAAACACAATATAGATGAAAATACGAAAATGGATTACTCATACACATACTAATATAGCTCTCCAAAAAACAGTTTTAAAGTCTTTCATTCACCAGAGCAGGACAACTATTTCCTTTCCATGACCTTGAATTCCACAGATGGTTCATGCTTCATCACAGTTAGCAGGACAACCTCTGGCTGGTATCCAACAGATTCATCATGAGCAGAATGTGGAGCAAAGAAACATCGAGGAGCTCCATGAATGGAAAGGAGCATATGCCATATTGTATAGAAAAAAGTGATGCAAAAAAGACAGAAAATTCATTCTATAACACGAAATAGTGATGGAGTTTAGAAAAGAGCAAATAAAAACAAAGTGAGGAACATGGCTTGAACAGGGAATAGTTTGCCAGTAGTACAGGCTTGCAGTCAAGATTGATTGCTGCACATTAGAACAAGCCTGACCCAAGTTGGGATCTCAGAATCGAGTTACTTTGGGATTTGCAGGTGAGCCACTGAGAATAAAATCAGATATCTGAGTTAAGCAAACAACAGTAACCACAATAGTCGAGCAAGCCCAACAAATATTAATTTCTGTTTCTGCCTTTCATTTAACTGAGATATCCCTTAGCTACTGTAAAGCTGAAGAAAATCTTATGCACAGAAATATTTTATGGCCAGTGTTGAGGCGCTTCCAATTGAAAAATACAGAGTTTATAACTTGGGAGTCTTTTATGAAGACTTTTTACAATAAATCCTATGTGCAGAATTGATTTCTGCATTATTTCTCTGAGAGCATCAGCTGAAGCTTTCACTAAGTTCCAACTTTTCTTTCCTGTTATTGCTGGATAAGTTTTTATAACAGAATAAAAAAATACTAAATATTTTATATTATACCAGATGTAGAAATCAGAGGTACAGAAACAGTGTTCACCATTTCTACACGACAGCTTCAAAGTTAATAACTCTGAGCAGTTAGCTCAAATATTTCGTATGGCTATTAAATGTATAAATTTTCAGTCTACTAAAAAAGAAACTTAAGTTTGGTTAGCCATGAATAAAATAACCACAATAAGTATTTTTCTGATCTCAAGCTGAAACCATCAATCAACAAGCACCTGGAGTGCTAGAGTTTCTCCTAATACCAGGTAAAAGCTATCACTTTTAGCGAAAATAAAACAATCTATAGATTTGCAGACAGAAAGCAAACAGCAGACTCTGGAATCAGGGCTTGGTCACCACCCAGGTACTATGCCTGATGCCCAAAAAGACCACTGCGCATGGCCAAAGACTTTGAGGGTACGGTGGGGAATCTGGCAGAGACCTGCACCCAGTTCCCATGCATCTGGAGCCTGCTTTCTTTGAACATGACCTGCAACTTTACCATGTCCTGATTAGGTTTGGCACATTCCATCACGAAAAACATTTTGTTTTTTGAAAGCATGACCTGGCACATGGTAGTCCCAACATATTGTCCTTTCAGAGATGTCTCTATAGTGCATGTAGAAGTGATCCATAGGCTCCTGATGCTAGGAAATGCTTGGTAGATTTTGCAATGCGCCATCTGATTATAAATCATGCGGCATACTGGGAGATATGTAGGAACACTTGACGGTAGGGTTTATCCCATTTGCCTGAAGTTCTGGAGTTTTCAGCCACAAAAAAAAAGGGGGGGGAAACTGTGATTTTTTTTACCCATGCTTTGGAATCTACAGGGGAATCTTAGTGATAAAACCTATTGAGATTCATGCAAGCCACTTCACCATGTATTCCTTCGTCCCTTGTCTAAATCAGGGATGCGCGTAATCCGCGTAATGCAGTATAGCCTAATCATGTGAATTACTAAGGAATCCCACAAGATTGCACATAATTAAATAAGAGTATTTCTGCATTTGGCACTATTTCATTGTGCAAAAATGCCTAATCACATCCAAAATGGGAGCAAGAACGCATTTTGCACTAAGAAATAGCGCTGAAAGCGAGAGAATACGAATGGTGAGCGTAGGCAGCTGCTTGCACTCGCTAAACATGCTCTGGGGGATTATTCCCAGTTTTTAGCACTATTTTCTTAGCACAAAAATGCACTCTTGCTTCCCAAATGGAGGTGAGAGTGCACTTTGCACTAAGAAATAGCTCTAAATGCAGCAGAACACGAAATAGCAAGTGGCTGCCTGCTAAATATGATCTCATGGTGGATTTGCTACCCCAAAATCACTCTTAATTAGGTGAATAGGAGTAATCACATTATTATTGGGAATTCCGCATTAAGGGTAATATGGAGTTACTGAAATTACTACGATTATTCAGGCATAATCGAAATTCCAACAGTGCCTAGCTTAAAGAAATGTCTAGGCTTGGTATGTTCGCTTGGTAATGGGGGACCCTGGGCTCAAATACTGGAGATACCCCGAATACAATCTTCCCCTCAAAACATTTTCTGGTGTCTAGTGAGAAGATCCCTGCTCAAACCCACGGAAGACGCACACATATCTGATAACTCCACAGATTTTATTCAAGCTTTGAGGCAATATGGTACCACTTGAGGAAGGCTGAAGAATACAGCTCTGTTTTGTTGAAACAATGTTGAAAATCTAATAACTGTCTTCTTTATAGTGTGAACTCACTGTCAGCCAGCCAGCAAAAGGAAGCTATGGCATTGAGGGAAAGAAACTTTAGGATGTGTAGATGTTAAAAATATATGAATGTGATATGGTTACAGAGGACCGAGGGGTGTATTTTGTGCCCAAAAGAGAGGTAATGTAAACCAGCATTTTGCTTGCAGCAGCTTTGTAACTTTCTAAAACGCATTCCATCCAATATATTGCCCACGGACTACCTGAACCTACAGAAAACCCACACTCAGGAGATTCATTGGAGCTAAGTTAGGGGTCAACTCTTGATAGAAATAATTTACTGCCCGAAGTAGACTGGAGGGAATTAATATTTTAAGAGAAATTCCAAAAGTCAGATAAAAGTGATATTCAGCATGATCTCTTTGCTAGCCAATTGGGTGAGGGAGGTCTGGCATGCAGTGAGAGAAATGTATAATGTGCCTATTCTGAAAATATAAGTTTGTGATATGCTTCCATATATTCCAGGGATGATATCTGTGACCAAAAACATGTACCCTAGACCATAACTTTGCTTGCAGCTGCTTTCCAATTTTCCAAAATTCTCTGCAAGTGGATTATTTCCTTTGGGCACCCAAAGACAATTTAAAACCCAAACAAGTCTGTTTCCTCCATACCCAGGAGGCCCTGAGGAACAAAGTTGGAGGTCAAGCCTTTGAAGGGCTATTTTCTTGGAGATTTGAGGGAATTACTGTGTTATGAAAAAAAATACTAAAATCAAACAAACATCATGTTCAGCGTGTTCCACTGGCTCGCCACTCGGAGTAAGAGAGTTCTCACTTTCACCAATTAATTACAGTACTGGAAAGAATATTGTCCCTAATTCTGATGCTGGTCGGACGAGCATCTAACCGGCATTGTTGAGGTAAAGGGACTGGCCGACAAGAAGTAAGCAGTGCGACTGCCTTATTAGGATCAGACAGCCGTGGAGGCTGTCAGTAACATGCCTTTTGGCATTGAGGCTTATGCTGTGGCCTGGAAAAGAGCAGCAGCACAAGCCCCAATGCCAAAAGGCATGTTTTCAAACATCCCTGCACCCTGTGATAGGCACCTCACAGTGCCTGCCACATAGGACATGGATGATTGTGGGGGCACCTGGGGTGCCCCTCTGGCATCATAGCGGAGGCCTCAGAGGAACAAGGGTCTTGGTATGGGCCCCCAAATTCATTTCTGACAGCCTTTCAATGGCGCTTAGCGCTGGGGGTACGGCGCGTACATACACAGAGTGGGGGTACGGCGCGTACATACATGGGGTGGGGGTACGGCACGTACATACACGGGGTGGGGGTACGGCGCGTACATACACGGGGTGGGGGTACGGCACGTACATACACGGGGTGGGGGTATAGCGCGTACATACACTGGGGTGGGGGTACGGCGCATACATACATGGGGGTGGGGATACGGCGCATACATACACGGGGTGGGGGTATGGTGCAAAAATACACAGGGTGGGGGTACGGCGCGTACATGCACGGGGTGGGGGTAAGGCGCATACATACACAGAGGTGGGGGTACGGCAAGTACATACACGGGGTGGGGGTACGGCGCCCTCTTTTCCTCGTGCATCGCGGCGTACTTAGCTTTTCCGGCACTTTTTGGCTCCCGTAAAAACATAGCCGTGCGGAGTGCTGTGGGTACGAATCGTACTTGCTGGTCCGTAAAACGCTGCCTGACTCCGTGCGGACGTCGCGTACACGCTGTCCAGGATCGGATTTGTATGTATTTTTTAGCCGCACGGTGTTTTTTACGATTCGTACGGAAAAGGTATTTCTGTACGAATCGTACTTGCTGGTTTGTACGGTGGAATTCCCGGGTACGAGTCGTACGGAGAAAACGCTCCGTACGACCATTTGTACCCGGGTTTTACAGGATCGGAATCGGCACCCAAATGTACAGCGTAAACGGCAAGACAAATGAGGTTGCAATGCTTTGAGTCAGGCGCCCTAAAACTGGATTAGCAGGAAATAAAATTGCTAAAATCTAAAAAAATCGTTTTTTACACATGGAGTTAGTAGAGACTCCAAATACTTATGTCTCCAAGAAGTATAAATATCTTGAAGGTAATCTCTATTTTTAAATTCCAAACACCTGCCTTCTTTTAGGTTGAATTGAGCTGTGCTTAGCAACTGGATAATTACTAATTTATGTTCCATTTTGTTCATGTTAACAAGAGAGATTATGGATGTTAGAACTTATTCTTGCAGCATCCCCTATAAGTAATGAGTGAAACAGGCATTTAATGAGGTCACTGCCACCTCTTGATGGATTCTTCAATACAGGAATGACTAGGTTTATTTAATGCATTCTGGAAATGCCCCTTGCATG
This sequence comes from Triturus cristatus, assembly GCF_964204655.1. Taxonomy (NCBI): domain Eukaryota; kingdom Metazoa; phylum Chordata; class Amphibia; order Caudata; family Salamandridae; genus Triturus; species Triturus cristatus. The sequence goes on from NC_140589.1 coordinate 641,543,428, forward strand.
AGAGAGATTTGCTAATTGTACCCGATGTAGTAGAATTAGGTAAATCGGATTGTTAACAATGTTCGACAGAACCAGTTCCTGAAGTAGATGGAAGATTTAACTATAGTGAAGGTATTTAATAAACTCTTTGTGTTAATGTAGTCCAGACAGGTTGAGGTATTTCAAGAGGATTTATTGTAAGATGTTAAGTATCCTGGAATAAGCCCCACCAGGAGCAGCCAGCAGGCAGCTCAGCCCCATCACAACTGTGGTTTATCTTCAACCAGCACCCAACATTCCGAAGTACATCATAGTGCAGAAGCATTCCACTAGAAGGGCATTGAGTGGGTAAAAGCAAACATAGAAATATGCAATAGATAGAATACAACATACCTCCTTTCCTTCCACAACAGAAAACTAAACATAGAAACATAGAAACACCTGAAGGAGAAAGCGTACCAATCATTAGCCTCTATCACACCCACTGGCCAGACAGATGCGACAGAAGCCAATGCACAGCATGCAGAAAAACACAGAAAAGAAATGATAGAATAAAATCAGACACATTCCTTCTCTGAGAACACAATGCAATACAGAATGCAGAAAATAGAACAATAAAACATGAGAAGTGAAACCGAAAAAGTACAAACACAAAAATAAGGCACTATTAGTCCATCATCAAACCAACACATAAAAGGAACAAAAAGAATAGTTAGACTGGGAAGATAGGTACTCTTCTTCCCTTCTCCAACGAACACAAAAGGAACAGGAAGAAAGAAAGACTTAGAGAAAACCACCTAAAGGTACAAACACAAATAAGTACTCTTATTCCCTTCTTCATTCAACGAGAAAGAGAGTAGAAAGATATAAAACAGAGAGGCAGAAGAAAAAACAAAAGATCCTTCACACCGCCCTGTGAAACAGCATTAAAAAATTAGATTGAATATTATTGAACATTTGAAAGAGATATAACCCATACAGAGACAACCTCGTAATATGGCTACACATTGAAAAAGCGCGGCTCGATAGAAATTCCACTGAAACCTTGAGAGGGATAAACCCCAAATCGACAACCTCGAAAACATTTAAAAACATTGAATAGTTGCAAAGAAATAACCCAAATTGACAACCTCAAAAGGTCACAAATTGAAAAACATTGAAATATTGACCCTTTACAACTAGAATACATGCAAATTGAGTGGGTAAAAGCAAACATAGAAATATGCAATAGATAGAATACAACACTCTTCAACAATTTATTGAAGTGAAGTCAATTAACCCTGGTTATACATGGGAAATTCAAGTTGACCTTTAAATTGTTTATGATGTGGCAAGGATGATAAAAATAGACTTGACTTTTGGACCAGATACACAAAGGAGATTCTCTAGGTTGCACTGCTAATATGTTTGTGAAGAACATGTAGGCAGTAAAGTTTTACAGTGTTCCTTTTGACTTTTCAGAACTCCTCTCTGGCAGCACCATCCCTAAAATATCTTTCTCTGCTGGGTGACTCTGAGTATCCATGAATCTTTCAAAATAGATTTAATGTTACTAAGAGGCGTTCTTTGTGCAGACATGCTGCTCCTGAGGGTCTAGACTTCTGACAAGTATGTAGTTTTGTTTAAGCTTATTTTTCACAAACTCCATTTAAGAAATAGGTAGGAAAGTACTTCTCAATGCCTATAGCTGATTAAAAAAACTCAGGACTCTCAGTTGTTTACTATTATTGCTACAAAGTAGATTTTAATAAGCTTTTATCCTTTACGATTTTGAAGTAAATAATCAATACTGGTGGTCTTAATTCATTTCAGCACATTGACCACAGGTGGGGGAACCCAGATAACTAGAAGGCCTTGGATTTTTCTTTGACGCTGAAGGGGCCAGAGTGGGTTGGCTTAGGGATGACTTAGCAGAGAAGGGAGTAATTCTAGGGCAAGCTTAGTCCCGACATTGTGGAAAACTGGAGAACAAAGCATTGCAGGCTTGGGACAGAGGAAAGTGGCCATGATTCTGCAAAAAGATAGAACACGTGGCTGGTCCAAGTGGTTTCACTAAGACAATTTTGACAACCACAGCAAAGCACTTTCAATAAAAACTGTTGCAACCACTCTCAAAGCAAAGAACTGACAGGAACACATGAAGTGGAACATTACTTTCAGGGTCCTAGAAGAATTCACCTGACTGAAGAAGGACTGAATCCCTGCAACTGGAGTACTGTTATGAGGGATAAGGGAATAAGCCACTTGCAGATAAAGGGGCCAAAGTGCTGTACAGTTGAGCCATATGTGCCATTTGAAACATCTTTTCCTGAGTATAAGGAGTCTTGGAATTTGCTAGTAACACAAATAGTTGGCAGCTATCTGGAAGAAATCCGGTAGGAATAGTGGTATGTAGGCTTTTGGCTATGTGTCTGAGGGATGTGGAAAAAAAATTCTACATAAAACATGACTGTATGTTCATTAATCAGTCCTGAAGATCATAATCTTTTTTTGTCATCAGGAATTTTTAAAAAGGGACATTCACTTCAACTGAGTGAAACTGTGTTTTAAGGTCATTTTGGGGGCGTGGCCAAGATGGCAGACAGATGAGATGTGGTCCTTGATCTCTCCATCCCTCGCCACTGATCCGACCTACCTATATAGCCGACACTGAGGGCATTGTGAGCTCCCCTCGTGTGTTCCAGCCAGTGACTGATTTCAAGGCAGATTGCCCCTGTTGCTGAAATTCAAGGAGCGAAAGGAGAGCAGCATGGCCTGCTCAAGATGGCGATGCAGGGTGCCTTGAGCCTCTAGTAAGGGTCCCTTCCACACTCTGCCTTGCTTCTGACCGATGGCACCGCCGAAGTGAGGAGAGGGCAGCTCTGCTCTTCTCGAGGCACTCCTGAAAGGCGCTGTAGTTCTGTCTCGGTTGGTGCCATCTGGTCTCGGTCGCCTGACTGGCTTGCCCTCCCCGCCTGGTGCTTGCAGTCTCCCCAGACCAGATGGCACCAATCGATCTGCAGGCACACCTCAACGGGCCGGAGCGGAGAGTCTGGACACCCCTGTGCACTACGAAAGACCTCTGCCTGCTCCTGGTGACAGCTCAAGACCCCTGACGACGGGACAAACACATGGACTGCTTTCGGGTACCAGAATCCACCTTGCTCCACTTGTAGTGGCTCGCTTTCACGGTTGGGAGAGCTGGTGTTATACGCAGGCTGGGGCTTCAGACTAGATGAGAGGCACCTACCCTCCAGTAGGCGAGTTTCTCTTGGGTATTTAACTCCACCCGATTTGAGGGCCACCCAGACACTGCACTTCTGGCGGGCCCCCTGTGTGGTTTGGCCGGGGTGAGTCCGGTGTCTGTTCCTATCTCTGTCTGGCACAGAGCAATTGAGGCACCTACCTGATCTGAGCTCAGATCTGCGGGGACCCTGCCTGTTTGTCACTACTGCAGGATACACCCTTTCGACAACTGAGCCCTCCCTAGCTTTGTTATCTGAGGGGCTGCCTGGGTGACAGGGAGCCGGAACCCCATCTCCATGGATTCTAGCATCACTGAGAAGATTATTTGAGATACAGAGACTGCACCCTGGGTGCCTGCTGAGGGCCTGCACTACTGTTCCGGGCCTCCCCACCAAAAGCTTCCCTGGCTTGGTGCCCCGACTGCTTGGTGCGGACCACGCATCCACCCATTAGAAGACATAAGCTGCATCAGGGTCCAAATACTGCTGTGACACGACTTCACTAAGGAGCCCTTGCATCACCAACCTGTCACTGCCCATGAGTGAATAGTGTTGGTCGCCATCGGCTATTGACCTTTAGACCATTGGCATCCTGAGACTGCACTGCATAGCGGTGGGCCCATTTATCACTTTAGGCTCTCTTTCTGGATGGGGAGAATGGGAGGTCTTGCCCCACCCTCTTATCAGCCTGCTCCTTATCTCCACTAGGAACAATGGCTACAGGGAAAAAGGATCACTTGCTGAAAGACATGCTCACTGAACCTGCTGGGCTTCAAAGCTCTGACCCCGCACCTCCCTCGGGACAGTGATGACGCAGATGACCCAGTAACATGCTCGTTTTTGGAATCCCTTTTTGCCACCCTCAGGGAGGATGTTCAGACCCTCAAGCCAGACCTCTCAGGGGATCTGAGGGAAGTCCACCAGGTCATAAAGGGCCTGGGCAACAGAGTTTCCTCCTTGGTAGACCATGACGCAAGCCAAGATGAAGAGGCTGAGCAGCTGCAACAGGAGGTTATTTACCTAAAAGACCAATAGCTCGACCTGCAAATCCATCCAGGATTTCGAAAATAGGTTGAGGTGTAACCATATATGCATCAAAGGCATATCCACTAGGGTCCAAGCAACTGGCATATCTCTGTTTGTCACAGAGCTCTTCAGATCGATTCTGGCAGCGCCACAGGGGCTCAATATAAAGGTAGACAGAGGACACAGAGGGGGCCCAAAAAAAGACCTGACTCTGCACAACCAGTTGATGTATTAGTATCTGTACAGAATTTTCCACTGAAAGATCATATCCTGCGTGCAGCCAGAGACCAGCACCCGGTACAGTTTAATTGACACAAGCCTATGTTATACCAAGATCTAGCGCTCGCTACATTCTAGAAACACATATTATCAAGCCCATTATCGCCACTTTAGCGGCAGTTTTCTGCCGCTAAAGAGGCGATAATTTTAACACCGTGCCCCTTGGTTTTTGTAAATATTCTTATGAGAATGTTGCTTCGCGGTTTTACTTCTGGTTTCTTCGTAATATACGAAATATATGCATGTAACGCCATTTTTAAGTTTTATTTTAGGGATTTTATTTGGCCCTTGTATGATTTTCATTGGGTGAGAAGAGCTGCATATCTGCGAGGTCACTGTGTTTTACATTGTTAACTCTTTGTCGGAGCTCCCAATTAATAGGCGAGAAAGACCCCTGTGTAAAGGGAGTGTTTAGTGTTTATAAACGTGGAAAGTCTAAAGAGTTTTGGGGGGAATTATATGTAAATATGCAGAATAAGCGAACTGTCCTTATTCCCCTACCCTCATCGGGACAGGGCATGAAGTTTCTCTACTCGTAGATGTTCATATTAAATGTTTCCTTAGGTGATGCATGTCTAGATAATGCGGTGACATAGCGTATTTTATTGGAGTGAACTATTATATCAGAATGAGGTTTCTTTCTGGTTCGTTTTGCTTTATTTGTTTTGAGCTTTGACTGGAGTAAGACTAGCTGTATATTTCAGGCTGTCAATAAATAAAACATATCCAATTAAGCAATGCCTGAATGAACATGTTTTACTGCCCAAACATTGAAATTCACATTAGCCTGGCAGTCCTTGAAATGTAAAAAGCTGGTTTTGTAGCAGACAAAGGGACCAGTGATAATGGACTCCTGCCTTCCAACCCCACAGCAGGAATCTTCTGAGTCACTACTATCTTCCACTTTAGTATTAACTTTCTAGAACAGCAGGTAAAATGCGTTCCTGAAACAGAAATGTAGCAGATATTAACAAAAGGTATGCATCTTCTTTGTCAATAAAACCTTTTTAAATGTTACCAGTGCCTACAACATGGATAACATCAGTTCTTTTTTATTTCCACCTCTAGAAAGTTACCCTGTTTCTTTAACTTTTATCCAGTGGTATTCTCCTTCACAATGTGTTTATTATGTTGTTCCAGTGGCTATTTTAGGTATTATTGTTTTTGTGATCAACACATATAAAGCACATGAATTGCAAAAACTAAGGCTTTTCAAAAGGCCCACTGGGCCTGACTCACAAAGATAAACTTGCAGTTTTGTGCAAGTTTACAATTGTTTGCTATTCACAAAGGCATTTTTACGAGTAGTATCTTTAGGACTGCAGAGTCTCTGACCATAAAAACTAGGACTGCACTATCTTTGATGTGTGGAAACTCTGCAGCCATAAAGATACCACTAATAAAATACCTTTGTGATTAGCAAACTATCACAAATCTGCACAGAAGTGCAAGTTTACCTTTGTGAATCAGGCCACAGAGAATACAATCCCTCGTTGTGTTAATTGTATATTTTGTCTCTAATTCTTTTTTAAATTCGTTAATCTTAAAAGAAAAACATAATTTCCTGCACCCCCGTGTCCACAAATTAAAAATTATAACAACGAGGCCTTCATTACAACTTAATGGATAAAGCTTTTCGCAGGGATCAGTATTACGAGTTATGTACTAACTATCACGACATCACAAGTTTCCTCTTGTAGATTATCAAAATGTATTGGGTGGAAAAGGTCTCAAAAAGTCAACTCATACACAATTCTCTGTGTTGTACAAAACTATTCTGCATGTTATACCTTATTTTCATGTTGGAAACTCGAAACAAGAGGTATTTACAACCCATGGTAAACACCTCCTTCTGGGGTAATGGTATTTACCATGTGTGAAAAATTCCTCAAACTATTCCGCACAACTGGTCATGAGGGACTCGTTCACAGTAAAGTCAGTGTATACAAATGTTTGACCATCATGCAGCACGCAACAATAAGGCACGTTTAACTCATCATTTACTTAATATCATGTGCAAGACCCCCTTTTGGGCGTGGCCACTGCCCAGCCATTGGTTCTGGGGTCACTTGTGTCTACTGTCTTAAGGTCCATCCTGGAAATGGGGCCAAGTCCAACCCTTTGAGCTCTTGACTCTTCATGGTAGCAATGCCAAGCAGTAACAGGCTTCTCAAGGAGGTTAGTGTGAGAGTTCCCAACCAGCAGTGCAATAAGATAACGGTCCAGTCCAGTGCTTCTCTTTTGAAAACAACAAATACTTTATTTTACATAAAGGCACAACACTACACACTACAGTAATGTGTTAGATACCTCATACTCTGGTGCAAATGCTATGCGCTTCACAATTGCATGGATAGTCGCTCTCCTCTCGTCTCACTTCCCTTTATGGGTTGTATATTTAGGTGGCCTGGTCTCTAGCTCGGGTGCAGTGCTCCATCCCCTCTCTTAGCACGCAGTCGCTCTTCTTGAGATTAAACAGTCTATTTAGGCTTTCACCCCTCTTTTGTCTTTGCGGTGTAGAACTGAGATTTGTCTTCTGCATGCAGAAGAGTACATTACTGGTGTGCAGGACCACATGGCTTATATCAGTCTTCCTCAGGTAGTGAAGTACCAGGCCACACAGTGAGTCTTTGGAGGGTGGCAGAGGGAGCGGCTGCTTCTGGTCTCAGGTCCCTTGTATAGTCTTTCACTGCTGGTGAGCCTTGTAGATTCAGTGGACCAAATACTCTGGTGAGTTCTCTGTCGGTTGCATTTGGGGAATCCAGGGTGAAGACAATTCAGCCGACCTCTTCTCCAGATGTGGACACCTATAAAGAGAGGGTACTTCTAGGCACTGGAGGAAGCACAATGGCAGGAGTCAAATTGGGTCCTGGGATCTTCAGCGCCTCATTTGTAATTTGTAACTTTGGCAAGTAGTTTCTCAAAGCAGTGACCTTAGTCTTCAGAGTAGCATTGTCCACTTGGAACCTTTTGGGTTCAGTGCCAGGCTAACCACTCAATAAGGTACTTGCTTGGTCAGTGCCACATGTTCGCTGTCTTTGCTTTCAGGAAAGCCAGAACTGCACGGCACACAGTTGCCAGTGCCACGGTCATGCCATCAAGGGCTTCCAGCAACAGCGGGTGTAATGGAGCAATTTTTGATACTGGCTTCAGTCAGGCCATTCTATCAGGTATACCTAAATTACCAAGGCGGTAATGACGGGTATGACATGGAAAAGTACTTGGGAATGCTCCCAAAGCACCTTAATTCTTCTGAGGATCTCTGTGACTGGTCCACAGGGTAAACCACATCAATCACACAGTCAGCAAGTATCTGGTGTATGGACACTTGCACAGGGTCAACAGCTTCTAGCTACCTTCCAAAGGTCAGCTTCTATTGCTCACTCTTTTCCCTTTGCTCAGGCAGGACACCTTGCGTTCCCAGGACAAATACAGTAGTTTTTCCTCCAAATTCGACTCTGTGTCCCCTCATGTCTGAGAAGCTGGCTTTCAGCAGACATCAGCCCTGCTTGCACAGTAGTTGCCTGGTTTCTATCACTATTAATAGCATCATCAATAGCAGCTCTCTATCTCAGAAAGGAACTAATTGAATTTTTAAGGGGGCACCTATCTCCTCTTTCCCAGCTCACTGTCTAGGTTCCCTCCTTCCAGTCTAAGGAATATCAGCAATACAATGTATGTGAACGTAACCTCACTTGCATTTTTGTGTGCAGGCCAGGCTCCTCCAAAATGGAACCAATAGGCCTGGTTCACTCAGGTATTTATGAAATGCACACCTACATTTACTGGCATACATACACACATCAAAGTGCATAGAATCTTGGACTAGGATTCAAGGTTACAACATGGCAAAAAAGAAACACGCACACACACACACACGCACAAACAAAACTATGAATGTTCTATCCCTTGCAATTATTTTGAGTATTAATCAGGAGTTTAAAAAATGCAAGTACCCAGAAAGACACAGAGGTGGGAATCTTAACCAGAAATTGAAATAAACAATTAGATTGGCTATGCTCAGATGATTCCTAGGATCATTACAGCCAGCCTTCTCAATCTCCATTTCCATATGCACACATCACATCCCAAGAGCCACTACCACTCAAAGCAAGGTGTGCGAGCTAGTTGTGGGGGATGAGGGGCATGGAAAAATATTTACTTTACCAGTGCAATTTTTAATTTATATGCAACGTTTTGCAACTGGTAATTTGCGACTCCCAAATTGGAATGTGCAACAGTGTCTGAGACACTGTTTGCTGTTCTAAAATGGGTCGCAAGGGACCTGCCTCATTAATATTCATGAGGCAGGTCACACTGTGCAACCCATTGTGAATGGCCTGCAAACACAAGGATGGTGGCCTGCAGGGAACAGCAGACCCCTACGTCTGTGTTTGATTTTTCAATTAAACAAACTTTTTATTTTTTTAAATGCCGCTCGTTTTCCTTAACAGAAACCGGGATGCGTTAAAAAAAAATCATTTACGTTTTTTAAGTGCGTGCAGGCAATGGTCCCTGGGACCACTGCCTGCTCTTAAAAACTATTTTCGCACCCATTCACAAAGGGGAAGGGGTCCCCTGGGGACCCAGTCTTGTTTGTGAGTCGTAAAACAATGACCATTCTGACTCGATATTAGGGAGGGATGCCCTTAGCACGCCCCTTTCTAATAGCGACTCACAAACACTATTTTGCACGTCAATGACTCGTAAAATAGCATTTGTTCATACCACCACCCTTTTTGCGATCGCAAATGGGCTGATTTCCCGTTTGGACCTGCAAAAAACCTACATCCGGCCCCAAATCCATTATACCCCTTGATTTTCAAAATCTGGTAGACAGCAAAGCTCAGAGCCTTCAACCAGACTAGGCTGTTTCAGTTGTCAGTTACGTTGCCCTTTGAGGTAATTTGTAACATTGGCATTTGAAACTAAATTTACATCAATACACCTTTCCAGAATTTTATTTTCGAAGAAATGTATTTGAAAGCACGAGCTGGCAGTTTGAGTGCAATGTCATTGTCTTTATCCTCACCGGGGTCCAAGCATTGCCCACACATAAACATGAGAGAAACAGTAAGGCAGCGCACCCTATCCACAAAGGGTCTTCGCACTGCCCCACAAACTGTATAAGGGATTCTTTTATCAACGAATCTGTCTTTTACCTGGTCTATGTGTGAGTGGAGCATGCATGCACACCCATGAAAGTTTGAACAGAGGACATCTGTAATGTAACTGTTCTGTATTTGGGAAGAATTCACATCATATGATACTTGTACTGTGCTTTTACATTGAAGATTTCATTGTAAAGCTATTAAAGTAACTGTACTGGGTGTGGGGGAAGCTAACTGTGGATGTGTGTAGTATAACTGTTCTGTGAGTGTGAGGAAAAGTGCTTGTACTGTACATGCTTGCATCAATGGTTCTTGTCCTTGTACCTGTTCTGTGTATGAAGGAAGCATGCATGCACACCCATGGAAGTGTGAACTGAGGGCATCTTTAATGTAGCTGTTCTGTGATAGAGAAGCATGCACATCATATGATACCTGCACTGTGCTTCTATATTGAAGATTTCATTTTAATGCTATGCTTGTAAAGTAACTGTTCTGTGTATGGGGTAGGCTAACTGTGGATGCATGTAGTGTACCTGTTCTGTGAGGGAAATACATGTATTGTACATGCTTGCATCAACGGTTCTTGTGCTTGTACCTGCTCTGTGTATAAAGGAGGCTTTCAGCCCAGATGCATACACTATACCTGTATTGTGTATAAGAGAAGATGACACTGTAGATATGCACAATGTAATTACATCTGTAGTTGCATATATATGCTTCATCACACTCCTGATGAGGTGCAAAAGTACATTTAGGCATGTGGCAGACTATTAGGGGAATGTTTGGTTGGAAGAGTTTTACATTGCATTGTGACCTATGACTGAATTAGTTTGGTGCTCTTGTCTGGTCTTAGTTTGCCACACTTATTCTTGTAATGGTCGGAAGAAAAGCGAGAGCTAGAAAGCAGGCACTTTACACTAATTTAGGTATTAAAAATGCTTGTGTCAGCCTCAAAGGAATGTACCTAAGAGAGATAGCTCATGGCATACAATGGGTACCAGGGGTACAAGTACTCATGGTAGATGATCTACATAATCTCCCAGAGCAACAGGTGAGTGACTAGCAGATATGAACTATACAAGCTTGCTGTGTTTATTGACTGAGTTGATCTAAGAGTCATGAGGTGTAATCCAGCAGGAAGCACAGGATAAACTCTTTCATAATAAATAGCTTTTAGATACTACCCAGGAACATAAGGGGAATGGCCCTAAGTACTGCATTAGTTGCAGCACCCCAGAAGTTATGCTCTAAATGGTCAGGGGGTTTTAAAAACAAAATATGCATTCTTACTGAGCACCTTTTTCTAAACAAACTCGCCCCATTTTGCAGTATTTTTGCGATGGTCAGGGGAATCTATAAACATTGGGTACCCTTAAAATTCCCAGCATGTTGGAAAAGACGAATGCAAATTTAGTGTGAAAACTGTTTTTGAAAAATACATTATGAAGATTAACATGCAAACTACACCAAACGTCCAGGAAAAGGGCTTAGCAGCAGTGGGAAAGCAATAACATTGAAGTGGTTAAATTAAGTCCAATTAAGTTAGGTAAAAAACAGCATGCTTTTTTGTTGTTACTGTACATTTTCACAAGGACTTTTACTTTCTATGTTGTTGGATGTGTCACAGAGAATTGTGGAAGTGCCTTCCTGTGATTTGGTGTCAAGGAGGTGCTACACATGCAAAAAGGGGAGGTCAACAGAAGACAAAACTTTGGGTCAAGAGCTGCACTATATCTAAGTGCCAGAATGCACCACCCAGAAGACAACTGCCATAGACTGGTAGCAGTGATGAGCTTCCTTTGCACAGCACCTACTACCGTATTTGGTGGAATTAAAGTCCTGTAAATAATATTTCTTATCACCCAGCTCAGTGCTATGCATTTTATAGGCCTTGGACGGTTGCAATGTGTGCAAACCAGCCTGAGCTTTGAATGTGTGTCTTTTGGATTCTGCAGAAAAAAAGTTTTCTTTGTATTTGTCCTCTGAGCTTTCATTCAGAATGAAAGATAAATGAGCAGAAAAGTGATTGGCAAGATCTGATGTGGTTATATTCTTGTACATAGTGTTCGGCAGTCAGGGGTCCAGGGAGCGTCCCAGCTTCTTAGACTTTGCCCTCTACCTGCCTTCTTTGGAAGCTCTGGGTAAAGCCAAAGAGAGACTCTCAGGGAGAAAGAGACATCCTGTGCATGCACAGGGAGGTTGTAATGTTTCCCAGGCAATATCTATGAAAGACTAGGCTTTTAGAAACATTGGTTGACTTCATATAAACTGCTGTGGTCCTTTTTCACTGATAGGCCCGGACTGCAGGAAAGTTTGATGTAGAGCAGTAGCAGGGCAAATCATAACCCAATCAGGAAGAGCAATTACAGTGCATCTTGTATTTCATTAAGAGAGCAGTTACAGATCAACTCACACTAAAATAGAGAAGGGCATGTGTGCACTGCAACTCACACTGCATTACAGAGGGCAGATACTGGGAAACTCATCAATATTAGAAAAACAGAGTTACAGGGCTTCTTCCACAACATTAGGTAGGGACCTAGACATGGCACTGTCAACACAGTGTCTGAGGGGCAAGTTCACCATTCCAGCCGAGGCCCCTCACAATCTGCAAAAATGTTAATATATTTGCATGACAGGCCCCTGGTGGTCTCATTTTGTCATCCACTAGTAGTTTTGGCTAGTGGAATCCAAAAAGATAGCAGCAGGTCACCACAGAGACACTGTGCAGCCATCCACTCTGGGGCACCCAGGGACCCCTGCCCATATTTAACTTCGGGAGCAAAGAGATCAGCTGCGAACTCACCTCCATTCTAAACTCATCCATCACCATGGACGCTTTCCCAGATGTACTGGCACACACAGAAGTGAGACTCCTACTGAAGAAACCCTACGCCAACCCCATAGAACTCAAGAACCACCACTCCATCTCTCTGCGACACTTCTCCGCCAATGTCCTCGAGAAGGCCATCAACCACCAAGTCGCAGAACAACTGGAAAGAATCAACCTGCTAGAGACCTTCCAATCCAGATTTTGTGACAACCACGTCACCGGAATCACCCTGATCACTGCAAACCGACGGCATCAGAACCCTCCCCGACTGGAGAGAAACAGTGGCCCAGATCCTCTTCCACCTCTCAGGAACAGTCAACACCATATCCCACCACACACTCATCAGAAGGATACGCCACATTGGGATCCAGGGAGACACCCTCAAACAGTTCACATCCTTCCTTTCAGATGAACCTAGAGTATCTGCCTATCTTCCTTAACCTCAAAACACAAGGCATCATACGCAGTGCCCCTCAAGGTTCATCTCTCATCCCACACTGTTCAACACCTACATGACGCCTCTGGTGAACATCATCAGAACTCAGGGCCTCAACATCATATCCCACACAGATGAAACTCAGCTCATCCTCTTGCTGACAAAATACCCCTTCACAGCTAGGACCAGTATTATGATGAGCCTCGCCGACTGGATGAAGACCAACTGCCTGAAGCTCAACACAGACAAGAAGGAAATGCTGATTTTCAGGAACAATGACTCCTCATGGAACGACATCTGGTGGCTTTCCAAACTCGGACCCTCACCCCCGCCAACAGACCACTCGCACAACAATGGCATCGTCCTGGATAGCAAATTTACTATGAAGTGCCATATTAATGCAGTCTCCTCTGCCTGCTTTAACACACTCTGCATGCTCCGTAAGATCTTCAGATAGCTCCCTGCTGACACCACAAAAACCATCACTCAAGCCTTTGTGGGGACTCATTTAAAAACAAATATTGACCTGTTTGATAGATCAGATATTTAACTTTTTCGTAGTATCATAAGATAGTGTCTCATTCTTGATGGTGATTTTGATACCAAATATAGTCCTGCGTATTCTTCTTTACCTACTGGAGGGTATTATTATCCAACATGGATGTAAATGCATTACACAGAAAGGATAGACAAAGAAAAGCTCTCCAGAATTTGTTTTTGGAATGTTATTCATTTAAAGTTCACTTCTGCGAAGGGAATAGTTGCCTTCCCACTTTAAGACAGAGGCTGTTTATCCAATATAGTTCTTTTTTATCTTCATTTATTTTTTTAGTTATGCTTTATGCTTATCAGTTTTAATTTTAGAGTTCAGCGATCTTAATCCCTTGACCCTGTGCCTCTGCTTTCCAAGGTCTTCTAAGACAGGACCCCTGGAGGTTTTCCATGAAGAAACTACAAAGATGGAGGACACATATCAATCTGACACAACTGCTAAAGTGAGATATCTGTCAATTATAGTGAAATATTAACCTGTTCAGAATGTTAGTGCCCTCCACATTTAGCAATCCTTAATTCCTTCTTTATCATTTATAGCTCCATAACAAAAGCGCAAACTTGAAATGAGTCACAACCAGCGCTAAGGCTTCTCAGTGATTCAATCTGTGTTGCTGTCAAGCTAATCATACTTTGAAATTTGTCCTACACTATAAACATGATACTAACAAAATCGTATTAAGTAACGATGCTTATCAACATGCTTTAGCTTTCAGAAGAGATGTTATCCTTGAGCAAGTCTTGTGGGATTTGTAAGATGCTAATTCAAACAAAAGGATTCTGGTTGGGTTTTTTTTAAAGACGCAGGCTCGATACTGGAAGCGAGAATTGCCTCAAACGGCTGGGTTGTCCATTGTTGTAACATATATAGTGTTTCAACTCTATCTGTACTGGATTCCCTTATTTCAAACCTTCAACCAAAGTGTTCTTCTAGCTCATTGTTTTCTATTGACAAAATCAAACTGGCAGGTAATAAGAGCCCGCCCACCAGATGGTGTCTCAATTGACCTATATACACATGATCGCAACCTCTGAGTCCCTCCTGATACCACAGAGTGAAATGCTGCATATCAACATATTATGCCTTCTTCCTAGTGGGAATCAATTATTGTTCAGCAAAAAGAATGATCTTAAATGCTAATGTCCAATTTTGCTTATCGATTCAATAGTAAAGACAACTATTATGGTTATAATGGAGAGGATGTATCTGTGGACAGAGATGAAAAACCTATTTTATGATTTGCAATTTGTTTTCACGTCAGAGGTTGGGAGAACTGAACAATGTCTTGAACTTCACCTTTTAATTGAAAAATATACTTTTATCCAAAACAGGTCAATGCACTCAGGTTTCCGGGACCTGAAATTATGGGTTTTATTAGGAATTAACAGGTAAACAAAGGTAAATGGAATTTTCTTCTGGACCTTCACCTAGATTTGTCAGCTATGGTTCATTTTGGTCCAAATGGTGTTCTGAATTATTTAAACTGGCCAAAAGTGTTAGGCAAGGTTGTGTGTTTGCCCCTTTTATCTTTATACTTGATATTAATGCTCTACAGTATGCTTTGTTTGAAAGGGGACAGATATAGCAAGGGAGGGTAAAGGGTTCAATATGCAGATGATTCCGTTTTGGTGGTACATCCAGCAAATGTCCTACAGAAAATAATTAGTGGCTTTGTATCATTCATGGAAAGCAGGAACTTGAGTACCAATTTAGCCTAATCTTTCAAAAGGACTACAGGAAATCCCCATATTAAATCCAGATCCTTTGTTGTCAACAGCTAGCTTCTCAGAAACCATTGGCATTTTTGCATTTAGTGGTTGTGTCTGATAACACTGGATGATGGTCTGAACATGTTGCCCCCAGGAGCAAGCTGTTAATCCCATGCCAGGACTGCATGCTCAATTTTGCCTCGAAATTGGGGAACCCCCCTCAGACACATGATTCTTCTTTGTAGCAGTAAATATATTCCATCTGCATGCTAAAGTTTAGGAGTGTGAGGTTCAGCCCATCTAAATGTTTTACAAATTGAAGAAAATAGATTTTATCCTCATCTTTTGCCAGTCCCACCAAGATGTCCAAGGTTTTCATGCCACAAAGAGCTTGGTCTATCATTTGTAGAATACACAACCAAATTGTCTCTACTTTTGTTGTGGATATTCATATGGCCAAGTTTTGTAGCAAATCATAATAAACAAATTATTAGAGACTGCATAAAATCTAACTTTTTTACTAGGTCGACTTGCCTGAATCATGTGAAGTCTTATGTTTTGAACTTGGCAGGACAGAGCTTTTTAATAATCCAGAATCATGAACAAAAAGGATAAAACGTGGGTTAAGGGATCTTTTCCTGACATTTTTAAATCAAAATGTGAATTGCTTTAGCTTGCTAAACCATAGTAATGAGTCACTTCATATATATTTACAAATGTTTATATGGAACCCTATCTTTCCCTAGTAACTAACACTAGAAAACGTTTTCTATTAACTCACTTTAGATTTGGCTTAGCCCATCATCTTTTACCTTTTTCTAAAGGTTGGACTGTCGTGCCCTTGTAATTTAATTGCACTTTATGCTTTCCTGTACATTTTATAAAACTCCTAGGATTAGATTCTTTGTTCTGATTCCTAAACACCATGAATGTTATCAAAGTCGACCGGCTTTGTACTTTTTACAATAGTTTAGTGATCCACTAAATTGTCCTTGTGTCAGTCTGTTTACAAATGATGAAGATATTGTTGATTGTATGTGACTGTATGTTTTACACTTTGTTTCATGATTGTAATTATTCTTTTAGGTATGCTTTTTTTATGATTTCAACGAAAACGATTACAGGCTATTGTTTGATTGTCTGAAAAAGATTCGAAACATCAATGCTATTAGGCAAATGATGGTGGATGGTCCATAGGAATGTGATGAAAAACGCTTGGGTGCTCAAAAACGTTCCCACTAGCTTCTAAAACTCAGTTTGCACATAAATCTTTACTGCTACCACTACTAATGTAAGCATACAAATTGAGACAGAGAAGC
This sequence comes from Triturus cristatus, assembly GCF_964204655.1. Lineage (NCBI taxonomy): Eukaryota > Metazoa > Chordata > Amphibia > Caudata > Salamandridae > Triturus > Triturus cristatus. Next base: position 641,559,897 of record NC_140589.1, read on the forward strand.
TCCACACACCGCCATATTATCAAGAGAGGCAAAAGGAAGACATTTATCTAGAAGGGAAAATATATTAATGTGTTGAGTAAAAAGAAGAACCAGTTCGCAATTTGCTGATGCAAGTGTGAAGAGAGAACACATCTGTAAATCTATATCTTGTTTACATTTTTAAGCTTATCCATTTGAAATATGTTAATTAATAAAGAGAAAATGTAGATATATTGTGAGCAGTAACCTACAATGTGTAGATTTAATCCTTTTGGGGTTGATTCACAAAGGAATGTATGAGTGTGTAAGAGTACTCCTACAGCAATGTTTTCTGTACTCATATATACCTTTGTGAATTAATCCCATTACATCTATAATGGAAATGAAATGGGAACATTTATGGAATATTCATACAACATTACTATTAAGGAATGTGTCCTCTTTGCACTTTACTAAAGGAAGCCATGTTTCATGGCCAAAATTTACGAAGGCACCTGAAAGTACCTAAAAGAGTACTCCTGTAGTATGACTTCCTGTAGTCATATGCAAAGTGCGTGGATTATGCCCTTTGGTTACTTCAGCAAATATTCTTAGACGCAGCCGTATGATGCTAGAAAAGTGATGAAAGTTAGGCTTTGAGTACCCTCTTCATCTGTGCTGATTGGGAGCCTTTGTGTCCCTGACGTTTGTCTTATTTATTAATTTTGAGAAATAAAAATACAGAGGAAAACGACTCATTTGTAAGCATGAATTTGTATGGATGATGAAATGGTTTGGAAAGTTGCTTGCACCCACCACTAGATGAACAAACAAGTATGTCCGATTCATTAAATCTGAGAGCCATGAAAGTAGATATATAAATTATGAGTCCACAGGGCATATCAGCAAGGCGATGCGATAAAATTATCGCCGCTTTAGCGTCCGTTTTCGGATGAAAAGCGACGATAATTGTATTGGCCTATCAGCATGGACACCCTAACGCGTGAATCCATGCCTTAGTGCCTGTTTCCTGAATGCCCAGCTTTGCATCTCTAATGAGATGCAAAGTGGGCGTTCCTCCCCAAAATAACTGGAGAAATGTTGCTAACCGACATTTCTCCAATTATCAAGGTGTACGCTAACGTGCAGAGCGATAAGAAAAGTAGCGCTAACAGCGGTTATCGCTACTTTCCTTATGCCTGCTTTTATTCTGATTTAGCCATGTAATCCAATGGGAGTTGGATTACGTGGCTAAATCCACCCTGCCCTATCAGCTAGGTATCGCCGGTCGCAGTGCGATTATCGCTGGATTTCCAGCGATAATCGAACTGTTTTGTGGCTAACGCATGGATTTCTATCGCTTGGGAGATAAGCGTTGCTGATAGCACGCTATCTCCGCGATAGAATCCAGCGTTAGCCTGCGATAATTATCCTTGCGCTAAGAGTGCTGAGCGATAATAATCGCAGGCCCTTGCTGATATGTCCCCACATCTCTAAGCTTTCGTTCCGTGTGTGGATCCTACTGACGGAAACTCAGGAGTAAGTTATTGCAGAGGCAAAACATAGCTATGTACAGAAGCCTTGTGGTTCGGGGCTCACATCTTCATAACTGTTTACTAGCACCTTTCATGCCATGAACTATATCCCCATCCAAGCTTTTTTGCTTTTAACACTTTACTATTCTTACATTTCAATACCCAACACTAAGAGCTACCTACAATTTACAGACACCTTGGTTCATCTGTTTTTCATGAGACTGCTATGTAAAGACAATGAGATCTGTGTGTCTTATAATGCCACACACGTTCTTGTCCGTCTGCCACTCAGTGTAGTAGACGTGAATAAGGAGCCACGCCTTCATTGCAGGTGTTTTACAATTTAACCTTTCGTTGACTGAATTGCACAATCCTATTCAGGAAGTGCGCGCTTCCAAATTGAATAGCACATCTACTTCAGACTCTTGAGAAAATGAGAATACCTAGATAAGAAATATAAATAAACTGGAACGACCTTGATTAAATACTAAAATATTGAACAAAACTAGACCAGACATCTAACTGCTCTAACTGCTCTAACAACAAGGCTAACAATTCCTGGGTGAAATAAAATACACGCTTGTTTAAGGTGCTCTCACCAACAGTAGAGAGGCAAACTATAGGACTGAACAGAATAATGTAGTAGAGGGCCTAATGCAGTCATGAGGCCAGTTCCTAAATCGCTGCCTTTTTTTGGGGGCGGGGGGGGGGGGCGGTTGATACTTTCTCTATTAGTGGTTTGCTATTTTTTTCTTGGATCTTTTCCTGCCAAGCTTGGTGACTAACCCTTTCCATTATGCTGGTGCTTTTCAGATAGTAATAGATGGAGCATTAATTTTGTTTCCTATCTTCTTTTTTCTTTTTTTTAGTTATAGGCTCATTTTAATTACTGTTCCTGAACATTATCTAAGGATGCATGGAAGTTAAACAGACTAAAGACAATTCAGAACTCAGCAGCCAGGCTCATCCTCACCCTCCTGACATCATTGAAAACGATATTAACAACGATATTCTTAACAATGATATAACTTACCTGAAAATGTTATAGTGTTGCCGATTTTTCTGCATCACGACATTTATGTGTCACGATATTTTATTTTCGATAGTTCTGCAAATCTAAATTTAAAACTCAATATTTTGTCCAAATACCCCAATTATCATTAGGCACTTCCCCTTACAAGGCCAGACCTATTAGTTTTGCCATGCTTGTTCATCACTACTTGTGCCTTTCATCACAGTTTGCCTTCCTTTATCCTTCTTTCTCCCTTTTCTGTCGTCCTGTCTCTTGCTCAGTCTGAATGTCTGATGATGGTCAAATGTTCTGGTCCTCACAACCCATAACTACCAACTGAAGGTATGCGTTGGCATTTATCAATGATTTTAATTTCACACTTGACGCTGAAACTGGGTGATCTAGGCACTTAAGGGAGTGCCAAGGGCCAAGATGACAGCTTTAGTTCTACATGTGTTAAACATATGAATGGCGGTAGACAACCCTTGCTAGACAGAAACATAGAATCAGATCAGGTATGATAGTCAGTGAGAAGGGAAAATTACTTATCTTCACTCTCTTGTGCAATTATTTTGCACCCATAAATACTAATTCAGTGGGGTGATTGATGTACATCGAATGCTGTATGTACTTGAGTTTTGTACCACAGAATCAGGAATAATATTTTAAAAGTGCATGATTTCCCCCATTCCAAGGTGAGCAAACTCTCACTCCATGCAGCTAGCCTGAGTGATTTGAACCAGGATTTACCTGTTGAAAAAATGTGCAGCCAAACACCCTCTGTGGGCACAGTCAGCGCCTGAGGTAAAATCCTGACTCTTGCACAAACGGGAGCTGGTACCCCAAATCTAGTTTTGCGAGGCTCCAAAACTGTACATCTCAGTGCATATATGTGGAAAGTACACTTGCAAAACAATACGTGCTCCTAACCACAACATGTATGTGTGGCTTTGGAAAGGCTTAACTTAATGCCCAGGCTCCATTTTGTTTATGTCTGAAAAAAACAGTTCCAAACAGGTCAAGATATGTTAGGGAATTCTTAAAATTTCTTGAAGCATGCGTAAGGCTTGACGCACCATGTTGCAGATTGGCTGGGTTGGAACAGTGCTGGAGTTGCATCACGCCAGCGTCACGAGTCCAGCACTGCGCCAACTTTACGCAGGCAGATGCAACACACATCTGCATTTCCTTGCGCCATGGCACGCGCACTGTAAATGCGGCGCATCCGTGGTGGCGCAAGAATTGAGATGCGTGTCGCAAGTTTCCTGCGCATCCCTGCTGATTTGCAGGGATGCGCCAGGAATTGTAAATCTGCCCCATATTTTGCATTTTTACTCCCAGGGAGTTTGGCACTTTGGGCTGATTCATAAAGGCGTGTAAGATTACATAAAAAAGTACTTCTGTACTACTGCTTCCTATACTCTTGTGAATCTGCCCCAATAGTTGCTCAGATATGCGTTTCCTTTCAACTCTTTATGTCTGGAGATACCGAGGCTTTCCCAGTCTGCTTATACACTGTCCATACTGTCCAGAGATGTGCTGCTAGCAGTCCTGTTTACTGCTAACTGAAATTGATTGAATTGATCTTTTGGCAGCTGTGTGCAGCTACATAGTATGGAAATTGACCAGCCTGGAGCACTAGCAGATTGAGTTGCAATACTTTGATATGAGCCTGATGGCTACTGCTTACTGAAGTTATACGGAGGGGATCTACTAACTGGAGTATAAGTCCATCTATGACCTGTGGGGAATGATTGCTAAGAGAAAGAAACTCTCATTATTAGAAAACACCCTTGCTATGAGCGAGGCCTTTTGCAGTTTAATACAATATTGCACTTGTATTTCATTCGATACACCTGTATTTTTCCCAACTTGTACCTAATTACGACATTCCAGACAGTTACAGATTCGTGTACAGAAGCCGAGCTCCGGGAAAAGTAGCCAATATAGAGAAATGGTTTGCACTTCTAAATCATTGAAATTTCATGATTCTGCAAAAAAAAAAAATAGAGTTTTGAAGATTGCAGATCGCAGGCCCAGAGGGGTAAGCATTGTTTTCGGTAACAGAAAGAACAGAACAGTAACAGAAGAAACAAAATAAGTTAGGATATATGCTGTACATACAGTCCACCCAGATGCAGCATTTAATGAAGATTTATAAGTAGTTCCATTCTAAATTAACAACTTTAAGTAAGTGATTGTATTTACTTTGAGAACTTAAATTGAGAACACTGTTTATAATGTCAGTGCCAAGAAGCTCCTACTGTTACCACCCCCACACTAAAGCCTTCATTGTTGTGATGCATTGAATTATGGCTGTTCTTCACAGGGCAGGCTCAAATGAGCATCAACGGCAGGGGGCATTTGGCACAATTATATTAGACGCTGCATCTGTCTCAGCACCATGTGTTCCCCTGCTACAGATGCCTCGTATCCTATCTTTACAGTTCGCTGGGGACAGACAAGCCAGCAGGAGCCTTGAGAGTTTATGACAAATGGCCAACCCATGTTGGTGGTGCCCCCACTGATAAGGAATGGAGGCGGGTGTGCATGGAGGTCCAACTGGTGTCTGGTAACACGCGTCTTGAACTCATTCAATGTAGGCAAAATATACCCCACTGCATCGACACGATGTGGTCAATGCCACGCTAGGATACAGATTTCCTCCATGCAGTCTGGAGTTGCCCTGTCATGCAAATGTAGTGGGAGATGACTGAGCAAAAGATTGGCTGATACGTGAGGGTTGGAGCAAACACTTAAACAGTATATCCTGAATTTTATCTCATAAAAGGGAAAGGGTAGATACATGCAAACAAAATTCTTTAAATTGGGTGCTATATTAACAAAAAGATGCATATGGATCCATTAGTTGAGCCCTAGAGAGTCAAACACAGAAGCATGGGTTCCTGATATATTTCAAAATGGGCAACAACAGAAGAATCACAAATGAAAAGGGTTAAGGCGAGATGAAAAGCTAGAATAGGACTTGAATAAATGCGCTGTGATAATACCAGAACTGAACAAGCGCAGGGGACTATGCCTCCTTGAAGTGAGGAGTAATATGGTAGCATACACATTCGCCCAAAATACACTGAGTGGGAGGACAGAGGAGCAACACCTGAGCACCTACTGACTGTTCTACGAATGACTGCTGTGGGGGCGTGTCCTTGACTATGCTGTGTGGGATGCAGTAGACTATTAGTGGAGCCACGACTGGTATTTGGTGGACCTCATGGTAACGGAGAAGAATACTGATGCACTATGAAATTGACAGCTTAGTAGTATATCTGTTTAGTGCCAAGATGGAGGTACTGATGAAATTTGAAATGAGAACCTTATAAAGTTTACAACCATTAACCGTGTGTTACATAATGTACCCCTGGGTTGGGGGATGACCAACCCAGGACAGAGGAGCATCACCCCACTGCTTTCTCTCAGTGTGAGAAGCAGAAACATAAAATGGTAAAACTACCATTTTATGTTTCTGCTTCTTGCACTGTGAGAAAGCAGAAGGGTTTGGTTGGGGGCGGGCGGCAGGGCAGGTCTTCTGGAGGGCAGGCTAGGAGTGGCTAGTCCAATGCTGTGTGCCCTGACTGTTTTGTCGGCCCTCTGGGGCCAACCAAACCAGTCATACGCACTCTCTCTTTTCTTCATGTAGGCTGCATGCAGCCTACATGGAGAAAATGGCTTCTCCATAGGCGCCTGGCTTGGCGCCATCCCCACCAATCACAACACTGCCACTGCAGCATTGTGATTGGCATAAGGAAGGGAAGGGAGGCTGTCTGCTTCCTGTTGAGCTGAGACGGGCGGGACCCGGGAAGGTACGTTTCTTTTCTTTAAAAATAATTAAATTCCCCCCAACCCCCGTGTGAACCCCCGTGTTACCCACCTACCCTCCCATCCCACACGCGAGTCATGACGGCCACAACTGGACCACATATAAATAATGTCTTTATAACACCCAACTATCTAAGCACCCAAGGGGTGATATAATTGTCTGTATGTTCGCTTTTTCTTCAAGATTAGAAAAATAATTTGTAGGGTTGCGGGTCACCAGAGCATTCTAATTTCGATCACAAAGAAGTAGTTACATGTAATTATAATTTAAAGCCTTACAACCACTAAAGACGTTCTGACAACATGTAAACGTCACGTGGGACAGTGTGCTCACCATGCACATTTCCACATTTCACCATCTTCCAGGACACTTCTGTAACCCTTGCACAGTTAGGCAACTGTAACAGATAGAGTAGCACAGACAGAAGACAAACTCATTCCAGTCCTTGTGCTTGGTGGAAAACACATCCTGGCATATTTGTGGTACCTTATGAAGCACGCTTGGTTTCCAGAAGGTTGAGCATTGAGAATGCAGGGTTTAACCTCCCCCTCCACAAGCCTTTTGAATGTCAGAGTCAGAAGCAAAAGACTGTTTTTGAAGGGAATCCCTACATGTTTGAGCTAAAACTAAATGGAAAGCAAGACGTACAATCTCTTCAAAACATGTTTAGAGAGATATCTTTGATTAGACTCGGGCTTAAGTTGGAAAATATTTGTTCTAAAACTCAAACAAAAATGAAAAAAAAACACTAAGTGAAAATTCACTTCAGTAATTATTTTACCTGAAGAAGGCAAGCCTCCTTCATGTAAGAACATTTGGAGTACATCATGTCCTCAGAGGTGTTCCAAAAAGTTAACTGGCAAAATGTGTTAAAACATGATGCACAGCACCCTTTAGAATCATTTGATAAGAAACTAAGATCTAGATTCACTTACATTTGTGAGGGCACTCTCATGATGCCAGTCAATTTAGCTCTGTATCAGTAAGCTTCTAAAATGGCAAGAAGATTGATGCAATGGTCTTGGTTGTTTTACACCACAAGAGATCATGTGTAAAGTCTTATTAAGAACCCACATTTTTCAAATATATCTCTACTTTGTATTTAGACTCTGAGGGACATATTTACTAGAAAATGATGCAGTGCGGTGCTGCAAGCCATCTTGCTGTGCCCAGCTGTGTCGTTAGAAAAGTGCAGGCATGCCTCATATTTACTGCAATAAGACGCATCCATGCGATTTCCTCTGCGCTGGTGCACAATTGGCTTCCTGGGCACAATGCAGGCACTCTTGCACCATGGTGCCAGGGGGCCTGTGTTGCATAGATGATTGTTCCTTCCTGCACAAAAACAATCATTGATGGCATTTTACTCCTTCTGTGTGCTGCAGAATGCACATGGAAAGAGCAAAAAACGAGGAGAAATTGAGGTGTTTCTCCTCATTGCGCCACTTTACTGCCTCCTCTGGAGAGGGGTTAGAATGAAGCATTCCCAGGTTTACGAAACCATCGAAATCTGGGAATTAGTCAGAATACATGGGTGTTGCGTAGAATGCCCTTGGAATGCCCCTTTCATGCGGAGTAATGCATGAAAGGGGGCCATATTTACAAGGCCATGAAACACAGCGCAGGTTGGCTTTGCCTGGCCTTGAAAATATGGCTCAGCATTGTGCGCCACCTGAGCGTCAACAAAAGGAATGCTTCGGCAGCGCAGGGGCTTTTAAATATGCCCCTAAGTTATTTGCTTCATGAAATGGAGAATATGCCATTCACAGAAAGGGTGATACACTTATCTAAAGAATGGTGTAAGAAATTAATGAATTATTCAAATTATTGCTATGCTTTATGTGCTTTTTCCATGTCTCAACTTCCTACTCTCATGCATTAGTCTAATCATGGAGTTTTGCAATGAATACAAAATGAAAAATGTGACTAAACTTACATCTGTGATGGAAACCTATGCTTCAGTAAAAAAATGGTGTTTGAACATACATTCTTCTCAATTACTTACTAGGGGAAGATAATTCCAAATCATTTCTTTTTACAGCACTTCCGCCCTAAAGTTATCCTTGAAAATTCAGGAGTATGTCAGACCAAAATCAAGAGTAGGTTACACTTACACCAAACCTTTTGTGAGTTAGACCCAGAGTTGTCTATTATACTTTAATTTCTTGACGTCTCATCAAAGCTCCTTGAAGTGAAGATTCTTATCACCCTCAATTCCCTGTTGAGGAGACTCAATTAAGGTAATTGTGCCCATTGCAGATCAAGTTAGTTAACTTTTTCTGATACATCAGATTCTAAAGCCTTGTTCTCCTGTGGGCAAAAAGACAGTCGACACTGAAATGATATCACAATCTGAAGATGAATCATGTGAAGAAGATCTGTGATTTACAAAAATGTTCAATCCGGTTAGGTGGTAAGGATTTTCAGCTATATTCTTATAAGCCTAGATTTTGTAGTATTCATTCTAGGAACAGCAATTGAAATGGAGCCTACGATCAGCAACATTTAAAACTACATTCCAGCATCAACAAGCATGGGAGTTAGTGACTGACATGAATCTTGGCTTGCAGTTGCTCGATCATATCACTTCTGCATGGAAGTCTCTCCCCAGCTTGCTGTTATGACAGAGATAGGAATTTAAAACCCCCATCTTTGTAATCCATAACACCCAATAACATCCATTCTGTTTTACTTCAGGTTAGCCTTTAAGGCAGTAAGTCAAGCTAACATGTACGCAATTGTTTCATATGTATAATTATTTACTGTTAGAAATGGGGGTCTCTAGTTGGCAAGGGCTTGCACCTTTGTCCAAATAGGGACCCTTCTTCCTAGTCAGGGTAAGGGAGTTACACTCCTAAAATAACCCCTGCTCACCCCCTTGATAGCTTGGCACGAGCAGTCAGGTTTATCTTAGAGGCAGTGTGTAAAGCATTTTCACATAACCAACAGTAATACAGTGTAAGCACTACAAAAGGACAACACACCAATTTAGAAAAATATCCAATATTTTTATATACTTAAGACAAGATCAAAATAACTTTGTAAAACAGTTCCTTGATGTTGATAGCTCTGTTCGGGGCTATCACGGCGTCGTGAGCCAACAAATCCAAACAGTTCTGGCTGACCGTGGCATCGCGGGCCAGCTACGGTGTCGGGAAGACCTGCAAACAGTACCTTTCAGAAATGCAGGGCGTTGATGACCTCTCGTTGAGCTTCCGAACACACGGCGTCAGCAGGCATCGTTTCCGGAGGTTGGTGCAGGAGTCTTCGAGGCCCTCGAAGTCACATGTGTTGCCGATCGAACTCCTCTTTGTTGAAGTCAGGAGCGCTGGTGTCGGAAGGCGTCGGGTGCTGCTGTGCGAAGTGCTGCGGTGCGGCGTGCGGTGCCCTCGGTGGCGGTGTCAGATGGTGTTGTCGGTGAGACCAGGGTCGCGGTGTGATATGAAGGCGGTGCTCGTCACGATGCAAGCAGCGGCGTTGTCATTGCTGAAGTGCTGTCGCCAGCTGACGAACTGGAGTTGATGGCACCGGCATCGGTAGGCCAAGGCTGTGGTGTGGGATGAGGGCGGTGCGTTGTGTAACTTTATGGGTGGTGCCCTCGAACCACGGTGCAAGCAGCGGCGTCGAGTCCGGCGTGGAGAGGCGTCGTCGGGGATACCAAGGCGTCATTGTGAAGCGAGGCGGTGCCGAGTGCGGTGCCCACAGGTCGCGGTGCGAGCAGCGACTCGGTGGTGGCGTCAGCAGGCATCATTGGTGAGACCAGGGTCGCGGTGGGGCATTGTGGCGGTGCCCTCTGTGGTGCCATCAGGACACAGAGTCAGCAGCGGCGTCGTAGACGGCGTCGAGCTTGAAGTCTTTGCTGTTCCTCAAACTTCTTGAACAGGAGGCAAGCTCTACCTCAAGCCCTTGGAGAAACTCACAAAAGTAGATTGCAGAAAGTTCAGTCCAGTCCTTTCACTGCCCAAGACAGAAGCAGACCAACACAGCAAAGCACACAGCAAAGTAGTAGTTCCTCCTCACAGCTTCTCCAGCTCTTCTTCTTGGCAGTCTTCTTGATCTAAAAGAGTTCTGAAATCTTGGGGTCTGGGCCCCAATATTTGCACTAGCAAATCCTTTGTCCTCTGCAGGCAGAGGGTCCTGTACCTAGTTCAAACCAGTTCTGGGTGCATTCTGACAGTTTGCACTTTCTTCCTTTGTCAGTGTGGGCCAGGGTCCTCAGACGCACCATCGGAGGTGGAGACAGCATTGTGGAAGGCAGGCACAGCCCTATTCAGACCCAGGTGCTACTCCTCCCACCCATCTACATGCAGATAGGTCTATTCAGTCCTGTGCTGACTCACCATGTCTCCTGGAGTCTCCCCCAGCCCCTGTCACTCACAAACCAGACAGACAATACACAAGCTAGCAGAGGCAGGCTGGATGATTAGGTACGAAAATACCTACTTTCTAAAAGTGGTATTTTCAAACACAGAATGTTAAAACCATCTTCACTGAAAGATGTATTTTATCATTCTGAGTTCAGGCATACTAAACTCGAATTCCTACCATGTTCCCTGGGTCAGTTAGGATTATAGGATGTTATAATCAAACTGCCCATTCTGGCCTATGGGGAACAGTTAACCTTGCAGTAGTGAAAAACAAAGTAGGCTGTAATTCACTATCAGGACATGCCACACACACCAGGGCATGTCTTACCTTTCACATACAATGCACACTGCCCACAGGAGTACCTTGGACCTACCTTAGGGGTGACTAACATGTAGAAATGGAAAGGTTTAGGGACTGGCAAGTCGACATGGCAGCCCCAGGCTGCACACAGGCTCTGCAATGGCAGTCCAGAGTTACACTTAACGGGCTGTTTGCGTGGGTGGCACAATCCAGTGCTGCAGCCCACCAACAGCATTTGATTTATGGGCCCTGGCACTCACAGTGCACTTTACTAGGGACTGACACATGAATCAAATAGGCCAATTATGGAAACACCAATCCATAACACATTTTACCACAGGAGCACTTGCACTTTACTACTGATCAGCAGTGAGAAAAGTGCGCAGAATCATTACACCAGCAAAAACAGAGTCAAAACCAGGATGTCAGAGAGCAAAAACTCAGGGGAAACACGCCAAAAGATTCCATGTCTAACACTTGCATATTATGCACTTAGACACCTTGCTTTAATGAGGGTACCAGAGACAAATCTAGTTCTGTATTTATTGGCAATCTTCAGCATAGAAATTAATTTGTTCGAAATTCTGAGGTTGAGTCAGGTATTATAGTCTCATAAAAACAAGTGATCCAACCACCAAGGCTCAAATGTTGAGATAATACATTTTATAATATTTCTTAACCAAGATAACTAAATATATTTTTGAATCCTGTGCTAGAAATGAGACATATATAGAAAATAATCTATCACAATATTTAAATTATTCCCTTTGGATAGTTGGAGCTCCCTTTCCACCCAACAACTGAGGTGAAATCAATGGGTTTAGAGAGAGCTGATTCAGCGTGCCAAACAATATACATCTTATTTCTGATGTTCCATTTTGGGCAGTTATTTTGAACTCATTCCTTGATTTTAGAGAGCTAGGACACCCTGGAGTTAAACAGAATGTATGCCCCACCTACTCCACAACTTATTTGAGTATTTGTCGCCAAATAATGAAGAAAGCTATGAGTCTTCAGATGTGATTGGAATTAATTGTTGACAATTTGTTTTCCATGCAAATAAATACAATGCAATGCATTACGTTTATAACTGGTAGAAAAACCATACTTCAACACTGATATTTTAAAGAGGAGCCCGTGAAGGGTCTCTTTATAGTCCAGCATGCCTTTTCATAATCCAGCAAGTGATGAAGACTATAGGGGCCAAATTAATCACTCCCTTTTGCACAATCTACACAACGTCTGCTTTGAGAACATGAATTCAATTTATAGTGCAACCAATGGACTAAAAGGTGGCATCAAATACTATTCTTTTTCAAAGGGTAGAAAAAGGACCTGCCTAATAAATATCAATTGGCTAGGCTACAATTTGCACCCCTCTATGAACTGTTGCCAATTCAGTCATGGAGGCCTGCAAGGCATAACCCACCCAAGTCCCAAAGTAGACCGCCCATGTTTCTCACATGTATTTGTGCTCATATAAAAAAAAAGTTCTAGTTTGGGAAAACACCAGATGGAGAAGATCGTGGTTCCCTGGACCACTGCCTGATCCCCCCTGACAATTCCAACAGTATCCACAAAGGAGTTCCAATGGGGCACCGTCTTCTTTAAAAATCAATTAACACCTTATTTTCTCTGTCAGTAACTGATAAATGCAGACGCACATCATGGATACATACTTTGATACATGTGCCTCACAATTAGAAAGGGACAGCCTTTCATAGCACCTCCTCTTTGGCATTTGGAATGCATTACAAAACCCATTTTACAGTCAGACAGGCAATCAATCAATCAATCAATCATGTAACTTTATTCGGTCATTTATACAAAAACCATCAAAGTATACAACAATAAGACATAAGTGTATTTACAATTAAAAAAGTATTAAACCATTACTATCTCGAGTACAAATGACAGTCCCAGGTCAAAGTTAGAAAAGACATGAATGCATAAATATGGTCGACCTAATCATACATAAAAAATGCAAAAGCAGCTGCCAGTGCATGAGGGATACAAAACCATGTGTACAAACATTAATATTTAAAATACATATACAGTATGGGAAAGTTAAGAGTAACAACACAACTATAATAAAAGTTTTTGTCGAATTATCCAGAAAGAGAATAAGAAACGACTAAGAGCAAAGACTATTGGCCCAGAGGTGTCTGTTCTTAAATTTCTGAACACATTCTGGTACTGCCTTGTACTCAAGTTGAGGTATATTGGTCTGATCCACCTCCTACGTATCTGCCGATACTTGGGGCAGTAAAACAGAACATGTCTTCAGTTTCGTTAACTTCGGTGCAGGCAGGACAAGAGTCTAAAACTAGGCCAACCGCCTCTTTCCCAGGGTATTTCAGGAGCAAGTTACTGTTGGAAACGGCCCTTTTTGCAGGTTTATCCCCAAACTTTTTGCTTCTTCCTCCTTTTTTTTTCTGACCCGTGGTTGTTGGCAATAGGACTCTGAGCACTTTACCACTGCTGATCAGTGCTAAAGTGCATATGCTCTCTGTATAAATTGTTATATTGATTGGTTATCCATGATTGGTATATTTGTTTCACCTGTTAGCCCCTAGTAAAGTGCACTGCGTGTGCCAGGGCTGGTGATTCAAATGCTACTAGTGGGCTGCAGCACTGATTGTGCCACCCACAGGAGTAGCGCTAAAATGATGTCTTAGGCCTGCTTGGAGTGCCTATGTGCAGTCCAGGACTGCCATGTCGACCTGGCCAGTGCACCCACTGACCAGGCCTTATCCTTCCCTTTCTGTACATGTCAGGCATCCCTATGGTGGCCCTAGGTACCCCCCTGGGCTGGGTGCAGTGTATCTGAAAGGCAGGGCATGTACTGAGGTGTGTAACATGCCCTGGTAGTGAATTACAGCCATTTTCGTTTTTCACTGCTGAGAGGCTATCTTGCCCATAGGATAGAATGGGGAAGGCTGTTTACATGCCTATCTTCCCATAAGGGCAAGATAGAAAATCCAAGTTTGGTATCTCTGTGCTCAGAATTTAATTATACATCTTTTTAGCAAGATGGTTTTTAAATTCACTGTGTGAGAATAGCACTTTTTAGAAAGTAGCTATTCTCCTGTTTAACCTTCCTGTGTGCCTGTGTGCTGGTTGGCTGACTGATGTCATGTGATGGGCTAGGTGGCTGCAGAAGCCTGGATGAGTCAGCAGCAGGGTGAATAGGGAGATCTGCTTTAGATGGGTGGGAGGCGTAGTCCCTGGGTTTGAATAGGGCTGCCCCTGCCAACACAAAGCTGGCTCCACCCCCTGCTGGCCAGGCTGAGGACTCCGCCTCTGCTGGCACAAAGAAGGCTCCACCTCCTGCTGAGCGTCTAACGACCCTGCCCCTCACTCTGAAAGGAACCAGGTGCTCCAGAGCAGAGCACACCCAGGAACCGGTTTGAGCAGGGGAATCCCTCCACTGGAACAAAGAGAGACAAAGGATTGGAGGGGTATAAGAAGAGGACCCCAGGCACCTAAAACTTTAGATCACTTTGGAACTAAGAAGAAACCTCTGCCAAGGAGAAAGCTGAAAAGGACTGAAGAGGAGAAGACTGCCTGCTTGCTGTTTTGCTTTGCTGCCAAGGAGAGGGGAAGGACTTTGCTGTGTCCCCTTCTTTTGATTCTGATCTCCAAGGGCCTGAGAAGAGCTGGCTCCCTGTTAAGAAGTCCCAGGAACAAAAGGACTTCACCACCAGCTCCCCTGGAACTCTGCTGAGAGAGTTCTGACCTGCCTTGGAGTACTTGCCCAGTCTTGGGGCCTCAGGAGGTCGTTTTGCTGTGTTTGGGAGCTGGGAAGCAGAAGCGTGAACAAGAGTGACTGGTACCAAACGCATCATCCGATTGCGTGTCGCAAGACGAGAGTGCGTGGAAAATTTCATCGCGGCACCATCGCAACACGCAGGGTCCCCGCATCGCCGAGTGCGTCGAGCATCGTCCCGGTGCGAGAAGATTCCTGACGCTGCGAGGGTCGTCGCAGAACCAGTTTGCGGGCCGCACCACTGCCTGTGTGTGAAAAGTCTCCAGTCGCTGCGTGCATCGACGCAGAGTCCCGGTCCGTGGCGCATCGAGAGTTGCGGCGCCGGAAGGCAACGCTGCGCCACGCATCGCACCACATCGAAGAGTGTCGCATCGAACCTGTGCGTGAAGCTTCCCCCAAGAAACCTACGCAATGAAGGCCAAAGTCATCGCATCCTCCCCTTACAGATCGGAGCCGGCGCATCCACCTCTGCTGCGTGAAGCAGGGCTGCTGCAAAGCCTCCCCAGGATCTCAGGAGTATCGCATCGCCTTTGCAAGCTTCCTTGTTATAGCTTTTGGGAACCTTATCGCAACTACAGGTACTGTTGGGCACGAGAGTGTCGCATTTTGTGCATTGAGAGTCGCATTGTGCAGGACACTGATTTTGACATCCTGGAGTACTTTCTGCAAACTCTTGAACTATCTTTAAAGTAATCTTTTGAATTGTATGTTGGTTTTTCTGTAGTATTTGGTCTTGTGAAGTTTTTAGTAAAGATACCTTATTTTTCTAAAACTGGTGTGGAGTAAATCTGTGGTGTTTTCACTGTGTTACTGTGAGTGTTGGTACAAATACTTTACACATTGCCTTTGATAGCCTAGACTGCTCAGGCCAAGCTACCTAGAGGGTGAGCAGGGGTTATCTTAACAGTGTACCCCCCTTTCCCTGACTAGAAGCAAGGGTCCCTACTTGGACAGTGGTACCTACCCTGCCAACTAGAGACCCCCAGATCTAACAGTTACCATATCTGAACCTAGTATACAAACTTTTGGCGAGGGGGGCGAAATCAGATCCAGGAAGGGTTCAAATAAAGAGCGTGATTTTACATTTAAAAAGTTAGATGTTGACTGACCACTTGTTTGATTATTGCTGTAATGCTCCCCCACTACTTTCCAATACATAGCTTTAAGGGTCAAGATATCACATCTAGTGGCCCTATCTGGATGCTCCCACAAGACCGTCAGATTCAGTACTTTGCACCAATTAGCAATGTGTTTAAACCATGGTAGATGTTTTGCGCCATTAATCACCAGGACCTCTCGTAGGGAATTACGATAATCAGTTAATTGGGGAGTGGTCCATAGGCGCAACCAGTAAATTAGGGGTTTCAAGGCAGCCAAGTCGCCAATTCTCTTTAACCCAAGGTCACAAAAAAGTGGGGTGTGTGGTGTTGTGATAGGTAGCGAAATGAGAGCCCTAGCAAAAGTGTTTTCACGGATCGTTAATTTACTAACAGAAGTGTACCCCCAAATCTCTGCTCCATAGAGGGCTCCACTTTGGGCTTTTGCACGATAGATTTCAAGAGCCGGAAAGAGGGGTTGGGTAAAAGATTGTTTGAAAAATCTTAATATTGATTTAGATCTTTGGCATAGTGTTAGGAAACTCCTCCTCAGTTGATATTCCCAGCTAAGTGTCTCATTCAAACCTATGCCTAGATAAACAATTTTTCCCGGTCAATGGGTTCTTGTAAGATCTTAATCTCCCGTAGGCCACCCTGTACTTTACTGAACACCATACATTTTGTCTTTAAAGTGTTCAGTTCCAATCTCCTCTCCTTGCAAAAGCCCAAGAATGTATCCAATAAGACCTGCAAGCCCATAGGT
The DNA here is from genome assembly GCF_964204655.1 of Triturus cristatus. Taxonomy (NCBI): domain Eukaryota; kingdom Metazoa; phylum Chordata; class Amphibia; order Caudata; family Salamandridae; genus Triturus; species Triturus cristatus. The sequence goes on from NC_140589.1 coordinate 641,576,537, forward strand.
GATGTGGATATTAATAAAGAGTTGTCTGCAAAGAGCAGGATGGGGACATTTGCATCATTCAATGAGGGGGCATCATTCTTACAATCCATTGCACAACTCACCACATCATTGATAAATACGGAAAACAGTGTGGGGGCAAGGACACACCCTTGGCGCACCCCACGTTGTATCGGTATCCTCTCTGTTAATTGACCGTTTTTCCCCACCTGACCAGGGCATAATTATCCTTGTGCAGTCTGGCAATCATGGTCACCAAATCCTCTGGGGCGCCTTGATCAAGCATAGTCTTCCACAGCAGATCACGCGGTACCAGGTCAAATGCAGCTCGCAGATCCACAAAGGCTACATAGAGCCGCTGTTTCCTGAGTAGCACGTACTTCCATGTTAACAGGGAAAATCTAAAAGCTTGGTCGCACGTGCTAATTTTGGTGCGAAAACCTGCCTGAGCTCAGGACAATATCGTATTATTGTCCATCCATCCTTGGAGTTTGTCTAGAAATTGCCTAGCAAAAAACTTTTGTAAATTGTCTATGAGGCTGATAGGTCTATAGTTGGAGGGGATAGCAGCATCGCCCTTCTTATATAAATAGTTATTATCTCTGCTCCTCTCCAGGTTTCCGGAATATCCCCACCAGTTGCTATGCAATTAGACAGAAGGTTTATGTACGGTGCCTATATCGTAGGTTCTGATTTGTACAGGTCTCCCGTTATCAAATCAGGGCCAGGAGCTTTACCTGCTTTCAATTTACTAATTGCTGACACAGTATCCTCTAAGCTAAAAACTAGCAATGAGTTATTTACAGTCGCATCAGAGACAGTGGTTTCTAAGTTTAGGGCAACCGGGTCAATATGTGGACCAACAATGACCACCTCTTCTGAATATAAGCTCGAAAAATGATCCACCCAAGCCTCCGGATGAATGTGATAATTATTGTAGGTGACTTTCTCCACGCTGCCCCTGGATACAATATGCCAGAACATGCGGCTATTTCTAACTTGGGCTGCTGAGACCAGGTCGTTCCAATTTGTATTGGCATAAACGCACTTAGCTTTACTAAGCACTACTCTGTAAATATTACGAGCAGAAATTATGTCAGATCTAGAGCGCTCTCTAACTGCTATTTGTAGTGCCTTCTTAGCTCTCTTACAATCATCATTAAACCAATTGCGATCCATTGCACTAGCAGGCCTTCCACCAAGGCTATATTTGGAAAAGACTGATTTTAAGGTTTCAAAAAACTTGTTATGTACTACAGTAACATACGAAGATTCGGGCGAGTCAGTACTGCCCTTATGGCTGCACAGATTAGTTAAGGAGGCCACAAAGAGCTTATATATTCTGGTGTAAAGGTCCTGGTCAGCTTGGACTTTAGGCCATGTAACTCTTCTCTGGTTATTAGTTGTACACGGCTCTACTATTTTAGAAGTTTGACAGTGAGCATCCCCGTCCGGGTCCCTACCCATCAGTCATAATAACGGAGAATTATGATCGCTGTCTGTCCTTGGTTCGATGGTCATGTCTTCCACTAGCAACCATATTCTAACATTACCGAGAATATAATCTATGATACTTGTGTAAGCACCCCTCTTAAAGGTGGCCTGTCTTCCTATATCTGAAGGAGTTCTTCCGTTACAGGCCCTCAGAGTCCTACCTGCGGTTAGAGAGGCAATCTGTAAAGAGTCATTTGAAAGACGTTGGCCGTATTTGCCAACTACCAGATTGGGAATGCCCCATATCTCCTCCTCGAGCAAAGCACTTAATAATGGGGAGGGTTCAAAAGCGGCATTAAAGTCCCCTGCGACTATGGTTTTAGAGTTTAATTGATAACCTCCCACCAATTCGTCTAATAGTGAAAGTACCAAAGATTCGCTGCTAAAAGGTTTTGACCTGGCATAGACGTTGAACAAGGTCAGAGTTAAACCAGATGGAAAAATAAGCTGAATTCCCATAAGGTCAAGCGAATTTATCAGTAATTGCTTGTACCCACAAGCTAGGGTATTTTTAACTAATATTAGCAATCCGTCACTGGCCCTACCTGACGTTTTTGGGGGGATAGCATCCACACAATATGTAGTATAGCCATTTATGTGCACCTTGTCTATGGCCCAGGTTTCTTGGAATACACAGATATCAGTGTTTCCTATGGCAGTAAGCCATTCAGGATCTTGGAGCTTGGAGTGTATCCCTGCTAGGTACCAGGAGTTAGTCTGTTGTTTACCTCGTGTCTACCGGCGGGGGCACCCACAAGAGTATCTGCACTACTTGGTAGAGCATTATCAGTGATTTGAGCGGATGAGCACTGCAACTTGGGTAAAAATGTCAGGAGGTTCCCAGCTACCGGTTCGGTGGAAAGGTTGGCACCTAAAAATTAAAACATTATCAGAGCTCGATGGAACTACAGGCGATACATTAATATGTGTATCCAAAGTATGCCTTAGCTCTATATGTGGTCAGACGGGCTTTTCAACTTACAAATTGGGTTCAGTAATTACGCAAATGTAATTTTGGCAAATTGTAGGGTTTGCAATTGCAAAATGGTTTTGCACATCCAGGCTTAATTGTATTGTAAATTCAATCAATCAAGAGATGTTTATTTAGATTATTTAGACTTCAAACAATATCCTATACGTACCATTATTATAGCAATTGATACGAACAATTCAAAATGGAAACAAATTAACATATCAGTTAATATAAAGAGTTAAAAACATAGATGAGTTAATACAGTAAATAACAAAATGCAAATATCAGTAAACCCTCAAGTATACCCTATTTCTCTTTCTACATTAAAATCTATATGCTCATGTAAACCTTTTTAACAGCAATCATAAATCTCCCTATGGCACAAGCTATATCTAAAAACAGGATTTTAGTTATAAGTGCCATAGCTTGGGGACGCTTTCTAATCTCAAATTTTAAAAATATTGGGCCCAAATATGTTTTCCTCTCGCTTTGTACTTTGACGCAATCCAATAAAATGTGCAATATATTGCATTTAGTGCTTCAACCACATGTACAATTTCCCTCATGATCAATCATGACTATTATTTTCTTAAAAGTGGCATAACAAGGGTTAATTCTGATTCTTATTTTAAACCCTTCTCTTCTCAGGCAACTATCCGGTAGTGTGTCTACATACGGGTATCCTACTTCTATTTTCCATGAGCCAGATAACGTACACTGATTTTTTCTCTTCAAGGTACTGTTTGTCGTAGTCTCAGGATAATTTGCTGCCTATAGCTCTAAGCTTACTCTTTCTAGTCTCAATGTGTACGTTTTGCATGCACAGCTTAATTTTCATCTCCCTGCAGACTTTTACCATGGTTTTCTTAACCTCCTTGGTACGTTTTAATTCACTATGCTGAATTTATTTTTTACACCACAAAGAGATCTTTTGCTCTTCCCCCGAGCTTAGGCACATCCAGTATCTTCTCAGCGTCATACAGGCCTTTATACCCCATGATACCTGTTCCATTCCTATTCTTATAGGCTGGATCATAGACAGTCTAGGTAGTGACAGTGAGTGTTTTAGACATTTGCCCGCTTCAATATCCCATCTATTTTTACTGCTTAGATATAAAAGTTCACTTCCATATTGGAATTGCAGTGGTATTGTAAATTGGAGGGGTGCATGTAAGTCGAAGAGCATGCAATGCCTAGGCTTTGTCCACCTCATTGAAGCAGTGTGTGGCATTACATTTTTCCTGAAGGTTCTGACTTACATGATGATAGCTGAATAAATAACAATCATTAGCAATGCCAATAGGTCTGGCTTTAAAAAAGTGTCGGATGGTATTGTGAAGCTTTACAAGAGTATAGCATGGGAATGGATATGTATTTGTGTGGAAGTAAAGAACTGTAGAATAATATTGGAGCAAGTTAACCGATCATGTGACAGTTGCACTGTCAAATCAGACCTAAACATCCATGTAGGTTAATGACTGCCTTCCTTCCATCTGTGCTGCTCCTAGAGAAATATAAATTATCTAGTCATCTGAGACAATTTAATAGCATGTGTGTGCCCTTGAATGTACAACCTCAGGCAGCTGGATACATAAACAAAATGATCACAGCTGTGTGGAGGGCAATAACCTTTTTGTGGAAATACACAACTTCTCCTAAATCAAAACATGTACTACTGGCTTTAAACAGGTGGGCAGACCCAAAGCTCCTCTCCTGGTGTTCGCACATAATTGTCTGGTGACAGCTGCACTATCAAGCCAGGCCATAAAAAGAACTGAGAAGAATTCATAGAGGCAGTATTATAATATGAATATACACCCGTTCAGCAGTCATACAGATGCCTTCTTAAGGGTCAATTAAGTTGGCATATAGAGGGCTGTTTCTTTCCATTGAATGCTCAATGATGATATGCAGTATTGCAATCTGGTCTGTGCAGGATATATATTTGTGGTAAGCCAGCTTCCTGGTCTCCTAACTATGCGGCAACTTGTTCCTTCATTCTATTCAGGATGACTATGTTGAACACTTTGCCTGAGTTTGATAGAAGAGCTATCTATCCCTATTTAGTTTGCTACTTACTCAGGTTACCTTTCCAGAGGATCTTGATAAGACATTCAGTTTATGATGTTGATAGCATTTAAAATGGTCTGGAATATCAAGCCTCGCGGCAAGAAACAATTTAATATTAAGAACAGAGGTTGAGAGGTTGGACAGCGAAACAGGGGAGCACTCAATATATTTTTGTTCTGGGGCAGAGGAGCTGTGAGGCTCGCTATAAATCTCTCTTCTTACCAATGTGCAGCATTTTATCATCATAACTACTGCTTTACAAATTTGTCACACAAGGTGGGTTGTAGGCAAATATGAGAAATGCCTTCTTCTCTTTATTCTAACGCTTTCAAATGCACCTGCACAGAGGGGAATACATTTTTAATTATCACATTTCATTCACTGTTATTTTTTAAAGCTACATTCAGCTTCATGAATGTGCAAAGGACACCACATAGTAATTTCTAAGACTTGAATTAAATTGTGAAATCAAAGAACCTTTACCTCAGGTTAAATAGCAATGACGCTCTTTGAACTTCTATAATACTCTTACTAAGGGTTTTGCAATTGAGTTGTATAGTTCTGACAGTGTTAACCATTAAAGTAGCATAGATAACCACATATTTTCAAAAAATACACTCGAAATTGGAAGTGAATCACAATTTTAGTAGTAGTGCAGATAGATCCTTTGCAAAGTAAATTGCTCACAGAGGCGGGCAAGAGTGTGTTGAGCAGTAAACAGTTGGTCTAACACAGGAAAAGTGTGTAAAATATGAGCACTAAGAGGAAACAGAAATGGGAATCCAAAATGGCTGCATGTTTTGTCATCATCTCTATTGCAATCTCAGTACCAAAGCTAAGATCAGCTGCGATTGCCATATATGGTACTGGCAAAGAGCAGACAGACCATCTACGCAACACACAAATAATGCAAAATCAACACAAACTTGTCACTGTATCAGTGCGTGCTCATGATAGCAAGGCCTGCTCAATACATTAAGGGTACTTTACGTTTGAACTCGTATGTTTAATGTGATTCAAACAATTGAAAAGCAAATATGTATGCAAGAACAGTGTTGCAGTGCTCATCAGTACAATGAGTATGCACAATTGAATGAGATTGCAAAGATTGACTAATAAAAGAACATAGGTAGGATTGGCTTTCGCACTAAAGGGCATAGCACAGCAGAAACATAAAAAAGCTAAGTGCTCATGGAGAACAAGGCACCTACTCATCACAAGGTACATGTGCTATGTTTATTGCACCTTTATATGTAAATATCAGCACTATTGCTGGAACAATGGGTAGCTGGAATCTCCCAATTGCTCCATCCAAAGTGTTGTGAAGTGGCATCCACAGCACACAAACACTGAGCCAGTGGATGACCTGCAGATGGCATGATTTTAAGTTACACACAAATGTAATAAATGGAGCTTAAGAACACAGGGATATATTTCATGATGAGACCATCATTAAAAGTGGCCTATCAAACAGTGGTGTCTGTAAACAGCAATTGTAAGTGTTGCAAAGTTTATCACACACGGTAATGATTGCACCCCTAGTTACATTTCAGTAGGTCCAACTTGCCGGAACATAAGGAGGAAACATGAGCAGTTAATAGATGTGTTATACACCATTTTGAAGGCAAAACCTGTAAGTGGAAGATAATTACACCACCCAATAAAATTGTGCATTATTTTACTAGGTGCAATAATTACTGCAGCAAACACCAAGACACCAGCTATGAGAGCCTAACAAATTTGGAAGGGTCATTCAGTGACACTACCATGTTTTGCTATCGCTGCAAAGAAAATGGCAGATGGCAAAATCTGATTTTCCCAGGCAAGACATAGTTGGGGGCCCCTGTTTGCAACACCATTACAAGTATTGCTCATTTTCAGCTAATTCAGGAGAGACAGAGGTACAGACAAAGGTACAGCTTAACTTATTTGAGAGGTAGAAAGAAATGCGATACAACACCACAGAGGTAGCGAAAGATGAAGTAGAGAAAGCGGAGGTAGAAAGAGATAGGAGAGGCACAGAGAGGCATAGAAGACAGAAGTAGGTAAAAGTAAATTACAAGTAGGTAGACAAAGAAGCTGACTGAGGTAAAGAGGGCAAGCAATTTAGGGAGAGAGATGATCCAGCAAGAGATAAGCGAGGTACAGAAAGAGAAGTAGGTTGAAAGGTAGAAAGGGCTGAGTTAGGGATAGGCAGAGAGAAGCAGAGGTAAAGGTAGGCAGTGAGAGGTGAAGATCAGGAGTGGCCGGTGCAGGTAAGCAAGGTGGGGGCAGTCGACAGACGACATGGAGGACAAATAAAACTAACAAATAAAACACTTACCTTACGCTCATCGCATCACCAAGTTGGTGATGCAGCGAGAGCAAGGTAAGTGGTTATCTTTTTTTCCGTTTTATTTTCCCTCCTCGTCGTCTGTCCATTCCCCCTCAACCCGTCCCCCCACCCTTACCTGCACTGCTTAGACAGCCGCTCCTGGTGGAGATAGAGAAAGAATAGAATAGAAAAAATCTAAGGAGGGAAGAGAGAGTGAAAAGGTGAAAGAGAGAGCAAAAGAGAAAGAGAGAGAGATTTGTCAATTGATTTCATGAGGGGCCACCCCAGAAGGTGGGGTTCATGTGCAATTGCCGACTTTGTCCATGCCTTAAAACAACTGTGAGAGCAAAGAACAGTAGCACTTGTGAGGGATGCTACCTCTGACTGTAAATCAGACAGCTGTAAAATACCAAACACTGCATTATTATTGTTTCTTACCCGACCATACCACTGCCATGAAGGTCAGTGCGTTCTAATTAAGAACTAAAGTCGTAACTTAGCTTAAGAACTCTTCGCTCTGCTTTGCAGCATGCTGAATAAGTAGATGAACGTGGTTTACTTCCCTACCGTTTCTGGTTCTAAACATAAAGGAGGTTCCACAAATAATCTTTAAGTTTCCATGGGATTGTCTAATATAAGTAATGTGTTTTCAGCGTGTTTTATAATAGCTGCTTTATTACTGAAGTAAATGTATATAGTAAAAGATTGTGGTTTTAGGAAATTGATGATGTATTGCTTGATTTCTTAAGCACAATTTTCAGTAGCTGTTAGATAATGTGCGGCAAAAAAGAGACTGTGGTAGTAGCGCGAACTCGACCCCAAGAGCTGTTGAAGCGCTATACATGAGCACTTTGTTTTGTCTTATAGTGTAAAGTATTTTAATTATTCATGTTGGTTGCTAGAGTTTACCTTTTTGAATGAGCAAATCTATCTGTTAAAATTTAAATCTTAAGCTGCTACCTTATGTAAAGTTGTAGTGAAGATGTGACTGCCTCTCTTTGGGTTCTATCTTTTCCCAGGGATTAATGAATTTTTAAGTGCTGTTTTATATTTTTAGGATGTACTTCTGTGCTATTGTTTCATGAGTTTCTAATGTACGCTACTGAAGATGAAATATTTTGTGGATTTTATATTTGCTTTTATTGTTTTAACCGAAATAAAGTATTTTGGATGAAAAATGGAGAGGTGCCGCCAGGTCCCCCTTATTGAGCCCTTTGTGGCCCTGGCGATCCTAACACCTGGAACCAAATGCACCTATTAAGGGTAGGGGGCATGTGGCCCCCCTCCCCTATCCACTTTCAGCCCTGGGAACCCATCCCTGGGGCCAAAAGCTTTTTTTAAGGAGAGGGACGGTGCGGATCCCCCTCCCCCCCCAAGCCACTTTCTGCTCCGGGACTCCAACCCTCATATTACCTGAGGAAGGCAGAAGCTGAAACTTTCTAGTGAAAATATATTTTCATTCTTTGGTGATTCCATCTGTTTGAGTCACTTCTTACTTGGTTATTCCATTTCTTTGTGACTCATTGTATCCTTGGGGATCCAGATTTTTGCCTTGGCTGGCTGTTGAAAAAGACTTCACTCTAGTTTTATTACCATTTGAGTGATTTAATCAACTACACGTTTCGGCTTCCAGACGCGGCCTTGTTCATGATGAAGAGCACCATTTTTTGCTTTACTTAAATACATCATTTCATTTAAACATAGAAAGAGGACAATTGCTGAGGTGTTTCCATCCACTCTATCAGCAAAAACATCAACACCATTTTGAAACACGCAAATACATCGCTTTTCATGCTTAAGTGAAATTTTCAAGTACAATTATTCCCTGTATCCCTACATATGCATAAATGGAAAGTAATATATGTACAGATAAATAAATATGTATATATATAAATATATATATATATAGATAGATAGATAGATAGATAGATAGATAGATAGACAGACAGACAGACAGACAGACAGACAGACAGACAGACAGACAGACAGACAGACAGACAGACAGACAGATAGATAGATAGATAGATAGATAGATAGATAGATAGATAGATAGATAGATAGATAGATAGATAGATAGATAGATAGATAGATAGATAGATAGATAGATAGATAGATAGATAGATAGATAGATAGATAGATACACCGACTCCTCTGAACACGAAGGATGACACTATTGTGTGTGGGCTTCCACAATTTTTTATAGTCTGGCTACTATCGAATGCATTTTGGCTGACTCACAGATTTGTTAACCAATGACGAGGCGCCATTTGCAAACATATTTACAAGCTCTGTGCATGACGTGTCAATACTACAAGCAAGAAAAAGACTATGAAACCTCTCACTTCCTTTTTGTTTCCTGATTACATGAGTCTTTCTTTTGTCATCAAAGCTCCTAATTCATTAAACCATAGTGGTCAGTTCTAACATTGCCATTCCCACAATACAATCTTATTTTGCCAAAAATTAACATTGCATGACTCACGCTGCTAAATGATAATATACATTATCTTACAATGGAATGTGATGTGAGGCATAAAATTATCGTTCATTCGTATTAAATCACACAATGTAACAAACACACAATTGCATTATCTATTCATTAAGTCAATCCCATTCATCAAACATCAAAAGTGTAGTTTCTAATAAATCAATGGGCCATTAAAAAACAGAGAGATTAGATATTGCACCTCACAGTGCCCTGCCTCTGGTAGTAGCTTCTTCATGTCCCATGTACTTCACACAAATGAAGGTCTTCATCAGTGTCTCCTGTTGTCTGTTTAATGTGGGTGATCAGTCAGTCTCACATTGTAATCACAAGCTCCTCCATGTGAACTTAACTTCAGTGAATGATTTATGAGCATCATCTAAGTGATGTGGTAAGAATTAATATAAAGCGATTGATAATTGCTTGTAGAAGGACAGTGGAATTAACATGCAATTTCCTTGCAGGCAGTCAAGTTTTGAGTGGCAATTCTAATAAATGTTGAATATCCCGCTATAAAAATGAAAAAGATGGTCTGAGGTATTAAGCTTTCATTTTATTGGATGAAAGTGAAAATCAAGTTTTACTTAATGTGACCGAGTCATAAAAAAAAAAGTGTATGTTTTTCAAGTTAGTTTGGAGTAAATTTGCAGTTGTTGGTGGAATCACATATTTTTGTGAACTTCTTTTTACTCACATCTAACAAAATTTCTTGAGGCTCAACTGTAAGAGCGAGCATTTATGCTAGTAAAATGTTTGGCATGAGTGCAATTGGACTTTGTTGCTTGTTTTTTTATCCCTGTAGGAAACATCCATGACTAAATCTTCCCATAATCTTCCAGCAACTGTGATTGGTGAACAATCACTGAACTGGGTGAAAATATAATTTGTGCTAATCTGGTGTTACAATTTATCTGCAAATTCAATGTTGTCTTCACAATGGCGCTTGATAAACTGCAATATCTAGATTTAACTAAGGAAGGGATTTTTTTCTCTACATTCTGAGCCGGATATTTGCCCTCATATTTTCCTTTCAATTAGAATTTGTAGAGTTTCTGGGCCAAAACAATTGAAAGCGTAGGCAAGCTCTATGGAACATTCAAAACGTATCCCTTGTGTTCCAAATACTATGCCTGAACCCTTACAATGCACCTGGACTAAATACTGCATCTACTTACACTATTCCTTATGATGCTTGAACATTGATCACCGGGCCACATCAAGTTAGACTTCATAGCCTAAAATAACTTTATCCTTAACAGGAACTAGTCTTTAACAAATAATTTTCACAAGATGGTGCTAATTTACCAGGGACTTGCCAGTAAATCAAATATGTCAATCATGGACAACCAATCATTGTCACAATTTATAGATAGAGCATATGCACTTTAGCACTCATCAGCAGTGGTAAAGTGCCCAGAATCCTATAGCCAACAAAAACAGGGTCAGAAAAATAGGAGGCAAAAAGCAAAACGTTTAGGGATAAACCTGTCAAAAGTGCCAGGTCTAACAGGCGGCAATAGCACAAGATGGTGCTCATCCCTCCTTCCTTGAGCATCAGGCTCTCTGATAAAGTCCAATATGGGGCTGGAGAATATTTCTCAAAATGAAGGATCATAACATGGGCTGTGGCATTTAGGCAAGTCTAATGAAAGAGACGGGGCAGTCTCCAAGGCCTTGCCATCCACTAAATTGTACTTGGAAAACTAAGATGGAAGACTAGGCCATGACTCTTCCAATGCTGTACGACACTCAAAATGGTCTTGTGAACCTGAACTGGATCAAGAAAGCTAGGATAGTCCTGGAATCTGTCAACTGTTTCAGCCCTGCCCTTAAAGGACTCTTTGATGAAGTACTTGCATCGAGCCTGACACAGGTGTAGGCAAACAAAATTTACAGAACAAGCCAATGTTTTGGAGTCTCAATGAATTTCACCAAGCTGGATCAAACTATGAAGAAAGACGGGAGGCGAAGTAGTAACAAACAAAAAAGGAGTGCAGGCTGCTCCTTGCAGCACCGCCCGACAAAATCCACCCTTCATCAGCCCCTCCCTTTGAAAAGGGAACCATCAGCCTTGCCTTGCAAAGTCCAGAGGAGGAAAGCCAAAGTCTGTTGCACCCCCGCCCCACAGGTCACTGCACCGGCCACCAGGAGGGAGAGCAATGCTGCCGGAGGCCTGGAAGGCCGTGGTGACAGAAGTTGAGCCGGCGAAGACCTTACTGGAGCCCAGCCAGCAGAAGTGGAAGCTGAATCAAGCTCAGCGGCCTTCCCCGGCAGCCTGGATGGCTCAGGGCTACCCGTAAGCTCTCTCAGGCCCCCAAAGGATGGAGGTACCCTGGGGGTATTTCCTCTGGAATTCAAGTATCCCAGTCGGCGGCAGCTGCTATGAGTGTTCATGGGCAGCTACACTTGCTCAAATTAGAGATGAGGGGGACCACGAGGGGCATCTTTGTTTTTGAAAATTACTAGGCCTGGGCGGTGATTTCCATTCTGCTCACGGAATCTGCGTAATTTGGGTAATTTTGCGTTCCGGGGAGAATGCGGATTTGCCAAAAATTCCGCGATCCGCAGCTTCGCTGAAATTTTTGCTTGTTTGCGCTTTCAGAATGCGTGTTCGCAAGATATTTCCCCCCGAGCACGCAAATAGCATTTGCAAACAGAAAAAAAGCATTGCGAACAGGCAGAACAAGCAATTCCGCGTGTTACCATTTCGCTGACCTTTGCGTAGCGCGACTACGCAAATTCCGCCCACCGATAAAAATTACCCAGATTGCCCCTAACAGGAGTGCAGGTGATCATGCACTTCCCATTTCCTGATGCCCGCATTCCCAGAAGATACTGTGGATGCTTCACTGGCGGCATGATTTAGACACAGAGGGAGTAATCCGAAGAGGGAGACTTTGGCAGTTCTCTGTCTCATTTCTCAGGTAGCAGTTTCCGCCCGTTGCCAGCTCCAGATGAGACCAGCCTGGAGTGTACAGGCAAAATTATAGCGGGCCTAATATGTTGTACCTAGGGCCTTATGGTGAACATGTGTTACAACTTAGGTGCACTACCTGTGATATGATGGTTATTGCCTAATGGTGGCAAAGTGATTATGATGCATAAGATGTTATAACGCTATGCCTAATGTTTTTATGATGTTTCCTGATGGCCATTGCCTCATGGCAAAGTGACTAGTGAGTTATGTGATCTGGGTGTTTTACATGCTATGCAGTGATTTATAGTGTAATTTTTTTATGTATATATATAATACAAAAGATATTTTTTATATCCTTGCGCAGAGGCTCTCTATTCGTGGTGTGCCTAGTGTGTCACTGGTGTGTGTGTGTGTTGCAAAAATACTTTACACGTTGCCTCTGGGATAAGCCTGGCTGCTCTGTCAAGCTACCAAGGGGATGAGCAGAGGTTATCTTGGGTGTGTCACTCCCTTACCCAGAATAAAGTGGTGGGTTCTGCCTGGCTTAGGTGTATACCCTAGGCAACCAGAAACCCAATTTGTATCACCACCCCAGACCCCTTCGAGCCTGGGCATGGGAGAGAAGGAAATTCCAGAACCACAATGTGGGTGGCAGTCAAGATGTTTCTCACACTTCAAAGCTGATACGAGGTATAAATATTGGAACCTCAGACCAACTCTTTAGTAGACTCCTGAACCTGTGGATTCTACCAAACAATGACTGTCCTGCTGCCAGAGGATAGCCCTGCTGCTTGAGGCCTGCTATACTCTCTGAGAAGGAACACTGGAACTGCTCATTTCATCCCAAGCAGAGCGACTTCAAGGGTCAGCTAGCTAACCTCCTGCTCTGAGCTACAAGGACATAAGTTCCAGTGGCAACTGCTCAGCTTACCTTATGCAACTGGGCCTGCCTGGACCTGCAACTGGACCTGCCTGAGCCCTCCTCGCCTCTAGTAGAGGGAGAAAATGATTTCTAAGATGTGCCACCTTTGGTCCTAGGCCCTTGGCTGGCAATAGCGTGCACTACTCTGAAGAAAAAGTACACATGAAGTTTTGAACTCTTCATGTCCTCGAACAGGCCAGTTTCACCAAGATTTTGCCACTCGCGACCAGCAACAACACAAAGCTCCAGTGGACCCAGCTCTTTGTGGTACAGCCACCTCAAGTGATGACCGGTAACGCAAGATCTGCACTTCCCGCTACATAATCAACAGCCCGCGGGGACCGCCAGCACAAAGCTCCAGCAACGACTGTCTGTGATGCCCGAAAGGATCTTTGAGCTACAGCGACAACTGTCCGCAACACTATCCCTGATCCTTGTGGTCTCCTCTACCGCAAACTGGACTCTTTGTACCAGACTTTAAGAAGGTAAATTATTTCAGCTGGACTATCCGGGTTCATGTATTGGGCAGTGCTCCATTTTGGTTGACCTGAACTTGTGACTTTTCCTTGGTCTAGCATGACCAGACTACCGCGAGTGCTTTTTGGCGCTATAGTTACCTAAATCTTTTTAACTGCATATCTCTAGTTCTACTGATTGGATATTTGTTGTTTTGGTCTAATTTTATTTATTACATTTTATTCTATTGTTCTAAATTGGTTTGGGATTTTCCCTGTATTGTGTTGTCCCTTTTTTATTGTTTGTGTGCTGGCATAAATACTTTACACAGTGCATCTAAGTTAAGAAGACTGCTTTTATGCCAAGCTACCAGTTGGATACGTGCAGGTTAATTTAGTGACTTTAGTGGTTCACCCCTCCAGGGATTGTGTTTGTTGCTTGAGAAGGCTTGAAAAGCCAGTCTGGCTTGCAATGTGCTACCATTGGCACTCCGGGACATTCAGGATCCATTGCTTTTTAGGAAAAAGCTTAAAAACATTGCTTTTTTAGTTTCTGATGTGTGTGCAGTTCACATTTTTTCTGGAGTAAGCGCCGGGACACTTTGAGTAGCCGTGCGCTTTATAAATTAAACATAACATAACATAACATTAATTACCACCCTTGATCAAAAATCTAATTCCCTATAGTAATGCATATCTGGAGATATACCGTTCAGTAATCTAGAGGTTTTCAGTTCTCATATAAGGTATAAGCATTGATGCACTGGTTGTCATTGTGTCAAAGTATTGCAAGTCACAATCCTTTAACCAACTTTGCTTTTATGAAAAGTCCCTTCTCAATGAGAAACAAGACCAATGAATGTGCCTAACTCAAAAGCCCTTTGGTTCTAAAAACTCTTTTGGACTTGGATGAGTTTTCTAAACAAAAATGTGTAAAGCTTCCAAGTGTTAGAAAGATCTAATATTGATTTGTTGTTTTGTGATCAATGGATGCCTTAGGATATCCTCAATAAAATTTCTAATTCGACTGAGGTACAAAAGTTTAATTTTCAACAACTCCAGCAGAGACCGTTAAAATGAATCAACATGTCAAGTCAAATAATTTCATAATGTCCCCATTCTTTAAAATAACAATAACACTAGAACTGAACGTTCATCATACAATATTAATAAGCATCACTTATCGGACTCTGCCTTCTCTGAAAGGTAAGCACCTGAAACAGAAATTCAGCTGAAGCCCTCAGTAATACCTTTCAACCCGGGTGGCCCACTCAGCCTTCCACCCTTTTTAGGTCAATAATGCACATGTTTATGAGCGCTGGGAAGTCAATGCATGGAGAACCAGCGTTGTTCAGAGCTTCATCCTAATGACCCCTTTGGTTAGGGTAAGCCTGGGAGACATCATTTAAAGCCCTGAAATGGTGTTTTGGAGCACAGTTGAAATTAAAGCTCACTGGGTTACGAATAACTCACATTTGTTTTTTGCAATTGAAGATTTCAAAATGTGGAGAAAGATTTTTCTGAGTTCAGAAATCATTCTGATGTGATGTTGGCAATGTTAGGACAATGTTCCCACTTGCATTCCTGGCTGAACTAAAAACATAATGATCTCTGAAAACACGTTACTCTAGAATGATTATACTAGAACAAATCACAGTTTTTAGCACTTGAAACAAACAATTCAAATGCATCACCCTGTAAAACAATAACATTGTTCTGCTTGGGTCACCATCCCGTTGCAGTTTCTGGCTCCCTCTCAGTTGCACTCCTTTTAAACCTTTAAACGCACTTGTGAACTGTAGTGTATTTCATTTGTCTTGATTTTCTACTGCTGATATCTTTAAAATATTTGTGTAGGTTGGGTGCAGTTAGAATACAACTAAGATGGAGTTTGCAAGCTTCCTGCTGCAAGGGTCGTGAGAACAAAACACAGGCTATTGCTCACAAGGCTCTCCTGACACAAGGGTGCCATCAGGTTCTAATTTTTCAAAGGTTCCTTTTTTATGAGTGTGTGTTTTACTTAATCTAGATTAAGGTGAAAGTTGCAACTCAACATCCAGTCCTACTAATTCTGAATGTCCATGACTTTTCTATGAAGGCATGCTTCTTACTCAGGGTACATGTGAGTTACTCTTACATTTCCAGGAGTAAAACTTGCATTTTTCTGCAGTTTTATACAGTGTGAACTCGCCTCAAAAGCATTGCAGCGCTTTAGATGGGCACCGATTAATCACAAGGTCAGATGTACATTTTTGTTCTTTTTAACCACTAGGAGATTAAGTGATTTGCCCAGAATCACAGCATATCGAGGAGGCGCCAGGACTCAATCCTGGTTCCCTACATACAAAGTTGGCAGCTCTCTCATTAGGCCACATCTCCTCATACTTATCCATGGGTAAGTATGTCTTTCTCACGGCGACTGCTCAAAGAAGGATTTGGAGTGCCAGGCATATAAATTCAGGCTTAATACACTACTAAGATAAGAGGAAGACACAACCACTCATTCGCTGAAATTGTTTTTTCTGTTAATGATTTAACCATAAAAGACCGAAACACAATACAAAAAACAATCTTAAAATTCAGCATTACAAATCAATTCACCATGTTAGTATATAAAAAAGCAATAAAAACATGACCCTTGCACAAACAATCTAAAAGAATTCCCAGTACACAAAACATACATGTTGTTAAAATCAGCATATGAGAAACAGGTCATCCTTGAACATTACTCATTCTAATAGCACACTGCAAGCACTCGGCTACTGCCCAACAGACATGAATAAATGTTAAAGATTGGACAAAAAGCATGGCATGTTTGCATTGCCTAAGGTTCGTATGCATCAAATTTGGATCCAAGAGGCAGCTCCTAAAAGGAACGTAAAATTTACAAAACAGCAAAAAATGCATCATAGACTAGAGCGAACTATTATAACAAAGACAAGATATTAAAATCACATTTTGATAAAGAGGTGCACCAAATGCAACAATAAAGTGCAAAGTGTTAAGTCTTAATCCTGTGAACAGATAACTATGGTGGTTGTTTGGGACCTAGACAAGATAAGGTTCTGTCCCAGGACTTATAGTTATTAGCATATGATTTCTTACAGTAGGTCTGAAGGACTTGAGTTGTTCGCTGTTGGTTTGGTGCATCGCAAAGAAGTGAGCCTGTATGATGTTCTTACAGGAAAGGGACAAATCATCGGGTTTATAAAGCAATTCTGGCATATTCAGGATACTCCTAAGTACTACTTAGGACAGGCTACTACAGGATCTTCATCATCTTATCCAACCTCATTTAATCGTTTAGTAGCAGCCGAGTAATTGATGCTTGACTTTCTGTTCAAAAAGACACCCATAAAAAGATGGGACATAGCTTGATAGGTTCAACTATATAATCCATCTCTAATTCAGTATGACACAAAAAAGTGGATGTGCTCTGGGGAACTGCCAACAAAATTTTCTGAAACATATTTTCAACTTTCTGAATAACCTCATACTTCAGCAGACAACCACTCATGTAAAGGCTTTGTGAACTAAGGTCTTGACTTCTGGTCAAATTATTATTCTCCAAGTGCTGGTTCAAAAATTTCTTTTGGGTACCCTTCTAACTTGAGATAGTGTTTTACGTCTACAAGAGACTGACGTTTACCAAGGATTAGATTTAAATCCAAATTCTGACAGACGTTTTAACATTTATTTCAAGGCATGTCTTGCACAGTATTTACTTTGTTGTACCAAATGTTTTAACATTTCTGGTTACCAATGGCTATTTCAAAGTCAGCGTGTATTGGTAATTTAGAAGCCCCTGGCATGCACATTTCATGTCAGGCATGATGCAGCTAAACTAAATGATGAATGGGATTAGAAGGTGAAAGTGTTTGGAATAATC